>NC_138034.1:28767370-29406669 GCF_964106645.2 Podarcis pityusensis | reverse complement strand
TTGATGTTGCCTGGCCAGAACTGTAGTATGGTTGAAAGTGCCTCTTCAGAGGAGCTGGACAAGTTTTGAATGAACCTCACTTGCCTTTGCAGCATCTGACTTTTGTGAGATCGATGGAGGCACTGCTGTGGACTCACCCACCAGTCCAAGGATGGTGGCAGGGCTGTGTCTTCTGAATGAAGGCACTGAATACAAAAATCTCAGGTTCTTCCCCACAGGAAGCAGCATGAATCTCATTTTCATCAAGGTCCTGTGCCATATACTGCAAATTTCAAGGGTTGAGGGACATGATAGTAGGCAATGGGGGCCTAGACCCACCTTCCAACTGGTAAGCCCTTTCAAGGGTTGAACTGGCAAACAGCACATCTGCTGCAGTTGAGAAGGATCAAATTTATAACAAATAGAGAGAAGTGCAGTATGCATTCCTTGACCTAACAACCAATGATATGGTCTTGCCCACTGTTCCTTATGAAAAGAGATTTGCTAAGAGTGAGTGGGCAAAGAGGTCAAGTCCTGAACAATGATCTTCTAATGTAAGTTAATCTATTATTCGATAATGCTCATTAACTGTGTTGGGATCCATTTTAATTTTAATTTAATATTGGACCAATTTGCATACACATCTGTGAGTGAAAAGTACAAGTACGCTCTTGAGATTATTACAGTACCGGATCTTTAGCCTTTTATAAAACTCAAAGACAAACTTAGTTATTTTTTGTTATGCCTGCAATTAATAAAAATACTTGCAGGAAATGAAGTTACAGTTCTGTGTCACTGAAAATGACTATGCGTAACTAACTTGAATATGTTTCATTTGTCTGAATTATCGTTAAGGCCCACCGGCTGGCTGTGTTACAAGAGAGCATAATTCATAGCAGACACAAGATCCATTCATTATTCCTGCTATAATTATAGTCAGCTGGTTATTGATAAATTTGCAGAAGTAATCATTGTTATGGAGAAAATGCTTTGTTTGTGGCTTTTTAATGATATGGGAAGATGCTGTATCTAAAACCAACCAAGCTTTCTAATCTTGTGCTAATTGGGATTTATTTTTTATTTATTTTTTTGAAATGCACAATGCAGTTGCCCAGGCCTTGAAATATTTCTTCCATTTCAGAGAGAAATGATGTTGAATAAAACATAATACAACCAAAATAGCTAATAAAACACAGACAATATACCTTGATACAGTGAAGTATCAAAGATCTAGTTTCATCCAGCATGCACTGCTCTAATTAGAAACTTCTTCCCCAAGATAGCTGCTCCATGTGACAAGCTGTTCATGTGTACCAGTTTTTCATACTGATGGGCCTCCCATCATGTCTCTGTTGCTAGACAAACTTTTTGTAGTGGTTTGCAGTGATATGGAACCAAATTATGCACTGGTGACTAAGAAACATGGTGAGCTGGCACACACAAATGTCTTGCCTCATGGAAAAGCCAACATACAGAGGAACTTCCTTCTTTTGCTTGTTTCAAACTGTTCCGTTGGATTTTATATGGCCATAACCCACCCTGGGATCTTATGTTGGAAGGTGGCTAAGAAATCTCATACAAACGTACATTCAAACATGCATACAAACAGAAGCTCCCACGTGGCAGCTATGGAATTATAAAGTAGTCCTTATGTCAGATTGTGAAAAAACACTGCAGGTGCTTACCTTCAGTGTTGCATCCAGAAAGAATTAATCGAAGCAGTCTATCATATGATAATGTTAACTTTCAACCGCAAACTTCCATCACTGGAAAGGACATGCTGAACTAAAGACACATCTGTAACAAATTTTGTACTGGGTGAATGTATCCATTGTACAGCTGACCACAGGCCTTTGGTTCCTTCACCTGCCTGCACTGTTGATGGGGGCAAATCAGTGGTGTGGTGAAGGGGTGGATATAGGATATATATAATGCTCCAACCAGGAATAATGATGTCATCTACCGAAATACCTTGGTCAATTGATGAATGCTCATTGCTCTGGGAAGTAGATAGTGGGAATTTCAAGTTTGTTTGTGACAGATTAGCAGAGAAAATCAAACAGAGACTGGATACTTCTTTCCTTTGATGGGATTCCTACGGCATGCTAGCAAGTACTTCTTTGCAAAACTAACAGAAAAGCTAACAGTTGCATTTCAACTCATTGTATACATGTTAAAGCTCAATGTGTTTGAGAAAGTTGAATCCAGACAGTGTGAAGAAAGTACCACTGTGTTTGATCCTATTCTCATCTCAGTCTGCACAAGACTTTCAGTCATCCTTATCCTAATAAATTGATATCACACTTTGGGCATTGATAGTGGGCAGACAGGATGAGCTCTTGCACTTTAACATTCACCACCACACCACTAGGGCAAATGCAAGACCAATGTGGGCAGTGATCCAACAGATAATGAAAGTATGAGGCTCTTCATCCCATTACATATGAGAATGTAGCATGGGTGCATTCACATAATACCAATTTTACTTCGGTGAAATAGATTGTGAAAACTGTTTGAAAGCTTTAATCTTTTTTTATTTACTGCACAGTAGCTATATTACCACTGTTGCAGGGAGAGCCATCTGCTTCAACAAAGGCTGATACTACACATGGGTAACACACCTTTTTGTGGAGCTGTGAACTTGTTAGGAATAAGAACATAAGAATTACCTTCCCTGATCAGCCAAATAGTTTATATAATCTAATATACTGCATCCGGCAGTAGAGAGCCATATTGATTGGCTGTATAAGACTATTAGTAATATAATATTCAATAATGACATTGGCTGAGATTGTAAATCTGAAGGAAGGGATTTTTAAGTGAACTGTAAGATAATCTGTGAGCCCTTTTTTGCTGCAAAACAGGATACCAGTGTGTTAAATAAAGAAATAAGTGTGCCATGGAAAGCTCAGAGGCAGGACATGATGCAATAGCAAAAGCTTGTTCTTTGTCTGCAACAACCAGCAATCAAAGGCCCATTGTCCCTAATCATGGGAGATCCATCATAGTTAATGTAGTCAAAATCACAGATCCAGATCTTATAGGCCATTGCATGCTGATGTACACCTGACAGCAAATGACCCTTTGGACATGCGCTACTGCAGATACATTGTTTAGGACTCTCAGATTCTTTGTGAAGTGGAAGAAAGGGCAGTACTGATTAAATCCATCATGCCACTGTAACCACAGTTGATATGTGAATCACTCCATGACACTGTGATTGGGACAGTGTGAATGCAAGCACTGAGCATTGTGAATTTAATGTCAGCTCTGAATATAGATATATGTTTGGTGACAAAAGTTGTACTTGAGTTTGCCAAGGCAAAGCCTTACAAAAGAGGAAAAAGTTAGTCTGTTGAGCATCTGCAACTGCAGAAAGCACTATAATTACAAGGTTACACAGCTGCATATATCTTTAAGATTACCTTGTCTTCACCTTTGTTTGTTTGTTCAACATCTGCTTTTTCTAAATCCTAGATAGTGAACTCTCTCAGGCAGAAAATACCTATGTGTTATTTATACAGTGTGCAGTGCAAAAGCGCATTAATGTTTCTTTTGGTCCCCTAGGCAGCGACACTACTACAAATATGTCACCCCCTTTTATATCTTGTTTTAGCAGGTGGTTGACCTAATACCTCTTTTATCTTCTGTGAAGGTAATCCTTTATCTATAGATCTTTTTTTTTAAAAAGATATTTATTGAAATTTTCAAAGTGTTACCAAATAAAATAAAAGCAGTAGAAAATACAAAATAAAAATAATTAACAAAGTAGAAAAAGAAAAAAAAAACAAACCCCTTCCAACCGTATGAATACAAATTCAAAAATAAGAAAAAGTGACAAAAAGAAAAAAAATACAAAAATACATCACACACAATTAAAAAACATTTAAAAACAAATTCATTATTCTCATATCCTCAACTGTCATTACCTTCTTTCTTTGACCTCCTCCTCCTCCTCCCTTTCTTTGTATCCTAGTTATTAATTATCCCAGCAAATCCTTTCCATATTTCATAATATTCTGTCATTACATTACCCTAAACTGTTTTAATCTTATCTTTCTATAATAAAATAAACCTTAAAGCTTAAAACTTAAATCTTATCCTTACCAACTTCTCATAACCATAATATTCTTTCATAATTCTTTAAACATCTTTACTAAAGCCAAGTAGTTTCATTCCAACATTTTTCTAACATTCATCAATTTTATAAAACAGTTCTAATGGTAGAAAGAAGAAATACAAACAAATCCAATCTTCATCCAACGTCCCTTCCTCCTGGTTCCGGGTTTTGTCAGTCCTTATTATCCCGTCAATCTAGCCCATTAACCTGGCAGCCTTATATCCGAGGCCCTCAAGTCTCTTCCATGTCCCTTCTGCAGCTCTTCTTCATATTTGTAACTGTATTTTCCCTTGTCTCCTGCTCATGGTAACTCCAGCTTGGCAATATTTTTAACCCTTCTCGACAGATCAGCCCCTTTTACATATTCAACACTGAGTTCCATATGGTATTTAAAAGCATGTTTCAAAGACCCTCCGAAATTAAGAGCCCCCACAATCCCAAACATCTCACGGCCCATTGTCAGATTTGAAAAGTCCAAACATCCCAGCATAGGGGGGTCAATCCAGCCCCCCATTTCCAAGCCAAACCAAACTTTTTCTTTCCAAATCTGGCTTTTTCCAAGTTCATTTGTCAAATCCGAAAACTCATATTCCTGTTGGGCCTGTTCTGTCAGGACACACTCCTGATTTAATTCCTGAGTGGGCTCCACATATTTCCCACTGTCTGTTCAAAATTTCCCACTGCCTGTTGAAAATTTCTAGTCGAAGTCGCCATCCAATTCACCTTTTCATGTAATTGTTCCAGTAGGGCATTTGTTTTATAGAAAGCACACAACAAAGCTTCTCAATACCTTGTCCTGCAAGGTCGAATGCCTGTTCCCACGATTGTTATCTGTAACAGCTGCCGGCTCTCTGGAGTTAGTTACAGTTACACAGTCTCCCTCTAGGGGGAAAACTTCTATTTGTTCTTGCAACAAAATTTCCCTTTTTGAGATACTTTGTCAATATTTGTTGCTTAAAGATGCGAAGGGAAGCAGTGGAATCGCTATGTTTCTCTACTTTTAGCTATCTGTCAAAATGCTTGTCTCTGGTCAATGAACTTCAAACGTCAGTCCTGACACCCCGCTCCAGGATCAGGAGGGAGGAAAGTTACTTTACTTTAAACTCACTTTAAACAGTCTGGAAAAGATCCCCCTCCTTCTCCTGCTGTCGAAGGGGGGTTCCACAATTTTAAATGATGAAATCCAATCCTTTAAAGGCGATTTTCTAAGCTCTAGTTTACGTTGTCTTTGCTTTATTCTGTCTACAGAAGAACGGAAGGCTGACTTCCTGTTTAGACCTTCCCATTCCGTACCAAATTAAAATAGGTTTTTAAAATCCAATTCCTTTCTGCACGCAAGTCCTTATCTAATGTCCAGTTGTTCAAAGTCTAAGTACTCACGGGTGCTTATTTTAGAGTCCAAATTGTCCCAGGAAAAAGGCAGCGCTCTCCGGCAACGGCTGTGCGGCTTCGCTCCACGGAAATAGCAATTGACTCACAGCACCGCGCCACTTCCCCCTCTTCACTTCGGAGCCCATTAGTGGGTTCCTTAGCGAGTTGGGGGGGCGCTAAAGGTGCCCGCTGAGTCCCATGGTCACAGGTCATCCGCCTGTGATTTTTAAAAGGGTCCCCGCTTCGCCGTAGCGGAAAAGACCCGTTTCCCGCGGAGCTAGTCCCTCCTGTTCAGAGGGAGTCCGCCATTGCCGATGGCGCCACCCCGGAAGTCCTCCTTTACCTATAGATCTTTAAATGGTTGCTAAGTTTGCAGCAAATGTGACTACCATCGAATCTGGCTGTTAATTAGAAATGCAAAAGAAGAAGAAAAATCAGCAAATCCTGCCTATTGTTATGTGGAATATTTAAATACAATTGATCCAGTGTAAAACCACAGGAATAGGGTTAGGGCAATAGTAATCCCGGTGGATTTTGAATATTTTACAATTCTGATCTCAGGCTAATTTGTATCTGCATACAAAACTGAGGCAACCAGTTAATTAAAGAAGAAGGGTGCACACAGATCTTTCTCTTGCCACACTCTTGATTCACATAAATAAAGTTTAAATATTTTAGTTGTTACCAGTGCAGAGATTATCTGAGGCAGTATTTTATCCAACATTTTGAAATGCCTTTTGGTCTCTCTTAGTTGCTGTTAGAACTGATAAAACATCTGCCTCTTTCTTTCTCGGTGTACAGATTTGGCTTGTTGCCTATCCAGAGTGCTTTCAGCTCACGAGCCGAGAGAGATGATATGGCTTGTTGCAGTTCCACAGGGATCTCTACTCGCTTAGGATGCTGTTGTGATAATTCTGAAACGGTTAGGATGTTTTATCTGAAAAGCAATGTATCACTTCCATTCTTTGAGTCATCCTTGGTATCCATATTGTGTCATATTACATCCTGCTATTAAATAATAGCACAAATAGCTGCCTTCCAACAGGAAGAGGAAAATGACACCCCAGTTCTGTTTCATCAGTAGCATGCAATATTTCTGCTCATCTGTTTCAGCAATAAGTCTCTCTGATTTCAGTCATGGAACGTGCTTCACCATGATTCAGAAGATTGCTAGCATATCAACTGGTACTTTCCAAACTGAGCACATCAATTAGTACTTCCTACATGAATTACCGTATTTTTTGCTGTATGAGACTCACTTTTTCCCTCCTAAAAAGTAAGGGGAAATGTGTGTGCGTCTTATGGAGCGAATGCAGGCTGCGCAGCTATCCCAGAAGCCAGAACAGCAAGAGGGATTGCTGCTTTCACTGCGCAGCGATCCCTCTTGCTGTTCTGGCTTCTGAGATTCAGAATATTTTTTTTCTTGTTTTCCTACTCCAAAAACTAGGTGCGTCTTGTGGTCTGGTGCGTCTTATAGAGCGAAAAATATGGTATGGTGCTGGAGGAGACTCGAGAGTCCCATGGACTGCAAGAAGATCAAACGTATCCATTCTTAAGGAAATCAGCCCTGAGTGCTCACTGGAAGGACAGATCATGAAGCTGAGGCTCCAGTACTTTGGCCACCTCATGAGAAGAGAAGACTCCCTGGAAAAGACCCTGATGCTGAAAAGATGGAGGGCACAAGGAGAAGGGGACGACAGAGGACGAGATGGTTGGACAGTGTTCTCAAAGCTACAAACATGAGCCTGACCAAACTGCAGGAGGCAGTGGAAGACAGGAGTGCCTGGCGTGCTCTGGTCCATGGGGTCACGAAGAGTCGGACACGACTAAACGACTAAACAACAACAACATTAAGCACTTTTCTTGAACTCTGTCTTTCAGTCAAATGACTCTCAAGGTGGTTTACAACAAGTTGAAATAATACTGCCCCCACTTCAGCCTCGCTATTTCACATACAAACACAAATCAGCAGCCCTTCATTCTATAGTCAATGAATACGGCAAGAATATGCTTCCCTTCAGTTCTGTAGCTTCTGGCAGCTGCAGCAAAGTGACCTTTCTGGCTTGGAGCAGAGAAACTAGCTGCCTACAGCTGCAGCTTCTTCAGCCAATGGCACATCTTTCCTTTGCTGTGATGTTCTTCCTGGCAGGTAGGGGGTGCAACTCCCTGCCAAATGGTCCTTAGTCCCTCCAGTGATGGTATTCAACATACTTGCTGAAACAACAACACTTAGACAGAAGTGGGTTGATTTCTGCAGCCTTGGTGTTGAAATAAATTATGATTTATAAGTCTCCAGCCCACTAACTTGGAGGGAGAGAGGTGGGGTGGTTTCCCTTTTGAAACAGTTCAGTACATGGAACTCCATTTAGACACTGGTATTAATTGCTAAGGCTTTCAATTTACAGATTTTAACTGGCAAATTTATTGAATCATCATAAACTTGTGCTTCCTTGGGGTGTGTAAGAATGTGCTTTAGTATTCCTGAGAGTAAATTGCAGATCAGCATTTTTAATGCTGCCCAAGATCCTTTGTGTGTTTTTTTTAAATTGCCAACATACATCAAGTTTATGGTAATTGTATAAAACTGTAACAGAAATAATCAGTAACATTTAAGCAACATTAAGTAGTTAACACAGTTCTGTGGCAGCTGAATGTTATTATAGTCAGCTCATTAACATAAGAATCTATATGTATGTTTGCCTATGTGGGGTGTGATTGGTTTTCCTTTGATTGGTTTGTGTTGGGTTGAAATGAACGACAGACTTCCGGAGGCGGCGCGATCGGCAATGGCTGCCCGATCCTTGTAAGGAGAGGGTAGCTCCGCTGAAAACGGGTCGTCCGCTACGGCGAAGCGGAGACCCATTAAGGAAAACTACAGGCGGCAGCAGCCTGTAGTCTTGGGACCCGGCGGGCGCCAGAAGCAGCCCCCAAAACGTTGAAGGGACCCCGTAAGGGGCTCCGGATCGCGGAGGGGGTAGCGGCGCTGTGGGTCGTTGCGCAATCAACGGAGCGAAGCCGCGTTGCTGTTGCCGGTCAGCGCTGACCTTTCTTCCTGCAATCTTCAAATTCAGAAAAGCTGCAACTCGTGAGTAATTTGGACTTTAAGTAATTTGGACTCTAATTTAGACTCGTGAGTAATTTGGACTTTAAGAATTTTTGGAGACCTTTAAAATCTTGAATTTGGCTGAAAGCGGAGTGACGATAAACAGGAAGCCCGTCTTCCGCTAACACTGAACTTGAAAGCAAAGAACAGGAGGAGTGGAGACTAAAAGCGATGCTTTAATCAATTGCTGGCACCTATTTAAAATAGCTAAGGGCAAAGAGATTTTAAGCTGTTTGCTTTTGGACTTATTTGGGAACAAGGATATCTTTCTTCTGTTGAACCAGTGGATTACAAATTAAATAAGAATCCCAGGTGCTGGAGCTGCCTGAGTAATTGAGCATCAGTCTGCAACATTGGATACTTTGAATTTAGACTTTGAAACATTCTGAGCTGGAACTTGTTATTTTGAAACATCTGCAGTCTAAGCACTGTCTGAAATACTGTTTTGCCTTACGTATATTCTGTAAAAATTTAACTTTGTGGAGGTCGTTGGATGTTGAATTAGAGCTATAAATTTGAATTGGACTTGACTTTCTCCCTTAAGACATTTTAAGCTCCCTCTAGAGGATTTTGGACTTACAGCAGTGACTGTGTTTTACTTTCCTTTTCCCGGCCTTCTGTTTGACTGTTGCATCTGGGCTTCTACATTCTCATGGGAACAACTCAGTTTGACCTTGGCCTTTAGATAACTTTGGAATGAGTGGAACAAGGAAAAGGGGAAGAACCAAACAAACAACTTTAACTTTATCTGCAGCCTCACAGCGTAGATCATCTGTGCCTGCTTTGCTTTCCACTTTGCCTCCTGAGACAGAGGCGGCCTCCCTGTCACAGGCAGGGGAGGGAGAAACGGAAGAATTACAATTGGAAGATATGGCCTCAGGAGGGAGTGCTTCTGTTTTAGATAAAATTTTTGAAAAATTGGAGGCTTTGGATAGAAAGGCTGATTTGCAAACGGCTAAAATTGACCAGAATACAGAAAGTCTGAATAGATTAACTGGACAAGTTGCACAGAATGTCCAATCCATTGGAGAGTTGAAGGAGGCTGTAGGTGAAAACCGGAAATTGGCTGAGGATACTAGTCAAAGACTGGGAGAATTGGAGAAAGAAGTTAGACCACTCAGCAAACAAGTTGGAGAACATCAGATTCACTTTTTGATGACAGAGCTGCGGAACAGGGAGGCCAACTTGAGGATACGGTCAATACCAGAAGTAGAAGAAGACAATTTAACTGAGTTTTTGACCAAAGAATTTTCCAAGTTTTGGAAGTTAGAGGAGAAAGATTTTAAAATAGTATCTGCTTTCAGGCTTGGAAGATTTAGGAGGAAAGAGAAGCCCAGAGATTGTTTGATTATATTGAGATCCAAGGAGGAAAGGGATAAGATTTTGGGCCTGCATTACGGGAAGTCACTGGACATCCTGGACAAGAGAATTGAAATTTACAAGGATATCCCTAAACAACTGTTGGACCTTAGATCTGACTACACGGAACTAGCAAGATTGTTGAGGAGCAACTCAATTATCTTCAGGTGGGAGTTTCCTCAAGGATTATCCTTTACTTTCAGAGGGAAAAAGATCAAAATTAGAACATTGGAGGATAGAGACAAGTTTCTGGGAGCACACGGAGAAGATCTTCACAAAGGACTTGGAGTACCAGGGCCCGAACCTTCAGGGGAGCCTGCGCCCTCGGATCCTCAGGGACAGGAGAACAAGGTACCACCCCAGCAAGAATAACCAGATTTATTCAGGATGTCTCTGCAGCTTCTGAGCTGGAATATAAATGGCTGTAACAGTCCGGAGAAAAGGAGAAAAATCTTTCACATTTTAAAAAAAGAACAATTGGATATTATTTGTTTACAAGAAACACATGTGATTAGGCTCCACAGAAAAGTGTTAATAAATAAAAGACTCGGCCAGGAATTTATATCTTCTGACATAGTCAAAAAGAGAGGCGTAGTGATTTATGCAAAAGAGAGCCTTTCACCTAAATTTCTGTTTAAAGATGAAAATGGAAGAATTTTGGCAATAGAAATACAACATCAAGGAGAAAAAATTCTAATATTAGGAATTTATGCCCCAAATGAAGGAAAATCGGATTTTTATAAGAAGTTGCATGAGACTATGCTGGATTATCTGGATTACAACAACATCATCATGATGGGAGACATGAATGGAGTCGTATCAACCAATATGGATAAGTCACAGAATCAAAATGTTACTAAAGAGGGAAGACTGCCAAAGACCTTTTTTGAAATGACTGACAATATGGACTGGATTGATATTTGGAGAGTGAGAAACCCCCTGGGAAGAGAAGGAACATTCTTCTCTGAAGCCCAACTGACTTGGACAAGAATCGACCAAATATGGATAACTAGAAGTCTGGCACCCAAGATTAGAAAGGTGGAAATCTGCCCAAAGACATGCTCCGACCACAACGCACTGAGAATGGATATGACACTGATCCCAACCGGTTCCTTTAGATGGAAGATGAATGATGGCCTGTTTAGAGACCAAGAGATTGTAAAGAAGGCCCAAAAAACTCTAAAGGACTATTTTGAGGTCAATATGAACACCAGGGTGGAAAAAAGAACCATATGGGACGCAAGTAAGGCCGTGATGAGAGGGTTCCTGATACAACAGAACACCATAAAGAAAAGATCACAGAATGAAAGGAAGGACAAAATTTTGGAAAAAATTAAAGAGCTAGAGAAGAAGTTAAGATCTAACCCAAAGTCCCAGCCGATTCTACGAGAAATTAAACTTTATCAAGCACAATATTCTAAATTGATAAACCAGGAAATAGAATGGAAGATTAAAATAATGAAGCAAAAAACTTTTGAATCGGCTAACAAATGTGGAAAACTGCTAGCTTGGCAGTTGAAGAAGAGACAAAAACTAAATACGGTAACAAACCTAGAGATTGAAGGAAGAAGCATTCAGAACCCTGGAGAGATCAGAAAGTGTTTTCAGAAATATTTTAAAAAGTTATATACTCAAGGGCCACAAGATGAAATTGAGATTAAACAATTTTTGGAGAAAAATGGATTAGCAAAGCTGTCAGAAGAAAACAAAACAATTTTGAATGGTAAAATAACACGACAAGAGATTGAGCAGGCCATCCAGAACATGAAACAGGGCAAATCGCCAGGGCCAGATGGGTTGACCTCCATCTACTATAAGACATTGAAAGACTACCTGATACAACCATTGTTGGAGGTCAGCAATGAAATTATGGAGGGGAAGAAGGCGCCGGAATCATGGAAAGAAGCTTTTATCACATTGATACCAAAATCGGAAAGTGAAAAGACACAATTAAAGAACTACCGTCCCATTTCCCTTTTAAATGTGGATTACAAAATATTTGCAGATGTTCTGGCACGTAGATTTAAGAAAGTTCTAAATGAAGTAATTCATAAAGACCAGGCAGGCTTTCTCCCAGGTAGACAAATGTATGCTAATACAAGGAACATCATAGATATATTGGAACTTTTGCAAACAAACATAAATACTAAAGCAGTTTTAATCTTTATAGATGCGGAGAAGGCCTTTGACAACATATCCTGGAAATTCATGAAAGGGAATTTAAAAGAAATGGGAGTGGGACGGGGGTTTGAGAATGGGATTGAGGCAATATACTCAGAACAAAAGGCTAAACTGATAGTTAACAATGTGGTTACAGAAGAGTTCAAAATTGAAAAAGGTACACGACAAGGCTGTCCGATTTCCCCACTATTATTTATCTTGGTTCTGGAAGTGCTCCTGAATATGATTAGAGGGGATCGGCTGGTGGAAGGGATCCAGGTCGGAGCGAAACAATATAAACTTAAAGCGTTTGCAGATGACCTAGTTTTGACATTACAGGAGCCGGAATCTAGTACGAAAAGAGTATTACAACTGATTCAAAACTTTGGTCGAGTGGCGGGATTTAAATTAAATAAACAAAAAACCAAGGTATTGGGGAAAAATTTGACAGATACTGAGTCGGAACGGTTTCAGAGGGAGACAGAGTTAACGGTGGTCAAGAAAGTGAAATACCTAGGGGTAAACATAACAGCAAGAAATCTGAGTTTATTTAAAGATAACTATGAAAAATGTTGGTTAGAAATTAAGAGAGACTTGGATAGTTGGTCAAGATTAAAACTTTCTTTGTTAGGCCGAATAGCTGCCATCAAGATGAATGTATTGCCAAAAATGTTATTTTTGTTTCAGACACTACAGATTGTAGATAAGACAGAGTGTTTCCGGAAGTGGCAGAAAGATATTTCTAAGTTTGTCTGGCAGGGCAAAAAGCCCAGAATTAAGTTTAAGATATTAACGGATGTAAAAGAAAGAGGGGGATTTGCCCTGCCAGACCTAAAGCTGTATTACGAAGCGGCAGCTTTCTGCTGGCTAAAAGATTGGCTACTTCTTGAAGATACGGATGTATTAGATTTAGAAGGTTTTAATAATGCATTTGGATGGCATGCATATTTATGGTATGACAAGGTTAAGACAAACAAGGCCTTTAAGAACCATATTGTCAGGAAAGCAGTATTTAATGTCTGGATAAGATACAAAGACTTATTGGAGAATAAAACTCCGAGGTGGCTGTCACCCCTAGAGGCTAAGGCCCGAAAAAGAGCCAATATGGAGGCCAACTGGCCAAAATATTGGGAGATATTAGAAAGAGATGGTAACAATTGGAAATTGCAGAGTTTAGAGAAAATGAAAGATAGAGTGCGGGACTGGTTACACTACGCTCAGATTAAAGAAGTATTTAAAAATGACAAAAAGTTAGGATTCCAGGTGGAGAAGTCAAAGCTGGAAACTGAACTGTTAGAACCTAAGACTAAAGTACTTTCAAAGATGTATAATTTGTTGCTGAAATGGAACACACAAGACGAAATGGTCAAATCGGTTATGATAAAATGGGCACAGGATATTGGGCATAATATTATGTTTGAAGACTGGGAAAGGTTATGGACCTCTGGGCTGAACTTCACTGCATGTAATGCTTTGAAGGAAAATGTAATGAAAATGATATATAGATGGTACATGACCCCAGTTAAATTGGCCAAAATATACCATTCGTCTGATAATAAATGTTGGAAATGTAAGGAAAATGAAGGAACCTTTTTTCACCTCTGGTGGACTTGCCCGAGAGTGAAGGCCTTTTGGGAGATGATATATAATGAGTTAAAAAAGGTGTTTAGATACACCTTTACTAAGAAACCGGAGGCCTTCCTCTTGGGCATTGTCGGCCGGAGTGTGTTAAAGAAGGACAGAACATTTTTCATGTATGCAACAACAGCAGCAAGGATACTGATTGCTAAGAACTGGAAAACTCAAAATCTACCTACGTTGGAAGAATGGCAGATGCAGCTGATGGACTATATGCAACTAGCCGAGATGACCGGCAGAATTCGAGACTTGGGAGAAGAGAGGATGGAAGAAGACTGGAAGAAATTCAAGATTTATCTGCAAAAGTATTGTAATTTGGCCGAATGTTGATTAGGATGTCAGAGTAGAAGTAATTGTCTACCACTAAATAAGATTTAAGTTTAAACTATATGCTAATGATCAAATCCAAGATTACGAACAAAATGATAATTTGTTTGGAAACAATTCTTTAACGATGCAAGTGTGTGCGGGAGGCGTGGGGGAGTCCAAAGTAATGATGAAAAGATGTCAAATAATTAATATTATTTGTTTAAATATGTTTATGTATTGAAAAACTTGAATAAATATATATTAAAAAAAAAAAAAAATGAAATGAACGACAGACGAGTGGCAAGGTGTCATATGGGAGGCATCTCCCAAGCATGTCTCGGAGAGTCCCTTTTATTGAATATTACAGCATTACCACATATGTGCTTGTTGCTGATTGGTTAACACAAATACAATGCAAAGGTTGAATATAGGTATTAATCATCAATAGATTAAAGGTTGGGAAAAGGAACACAGAATTGGACAGGCGTGAAATCTCCTTATTAAACTATTAACTAGTGATTGATTATAACAAGACTTAAACTATTACTAGTGATTGATATTGCATAACATGAAAGAACATAACTATCGCGTTCTGTAGATGTGGTCGACAATGCGTTAAGAACAGGTCAGGGTACACTGTTTCATGAACTCAATGTGAACTGATCAGAACATTCCCGGATTCATATGCAGAGGTAGAAACTTCCCAGCAGGTTTGGAAATTCTGTATAAAATCAAATGTCCCAAACTGCTACTTCAAGCATCTTTTTTTTCTGTTTAGTGTAAATATCACCATTATTTAATAAGGAATGCCCTTCTTTGAGGGTGGGGGTGTTGTGTGCATTTCCTGTCAAATAGGCTTTCTGAGAAATTGAGAAGGGAGCAACAAAATTGTGTCCAAGAGCCAAACGTCTTACACACACTCTCATACATGCATTGCTGAATACATAGGTTCTCCATGGCTTGATGATCTACAGAGCACATGCTCATTGTCCTATAGCCTTCCTGCAAACAAATCAGAATGATGACTCAATATAATGTAACCTCTGTGTAAACTTTGTGCAAACCCGTCAGGGTGACTACTCAATATATAGGTCATCTAGAGACCAAAGTCTATGGTAAAACAGATGATGAAGCTGAGAGCAGAGTGTGTGAGGGCCTGGCCCTGCCCACTACTGGAATGCAGTTTTCTATAGGGGGAATGTGGCCCTCATTCCCCTCAAGAAGGTTCCCAAGTGCTTCCACAGGACATAGGCAATGGCTTGTTGTGGATAGTATTATAAAAATTCTTTTAGAAACTTTGAATTACCTAGATTGGTTCTACCATATCTTTTGAAACTATTGGACGGTTCATTGGTCAATAGTTGTTTCATAGCTGATGACATTTTGATTAGAGCTGGCAGAGAGCTGGGGGGAAAGGTTGTTGTTTTGCATATCGTAAATCAGATTTGAACATTGAAATTGCTCAGTGAGTATCCATCATTTTAAAAGCATGTACACACATGTTCAGGCTGCAGTCCCCATAACATGGACATAAAGCTTTCATGACACATTTTGAAACATGGAAATTCCAACTTCTGTCCTATTGTTTTGTTTCCTCTGAACACTGCAGACTGAAATCCCATTTGACATTGGCAATGCATACCTGGATGTAAATGCATCCCTATTCTAAAGGCAAACAAAAACGCACAGTGAAATGAATCCTGGTGGACTGGAAAAAAACAGATTTATAATGTGACAGCTGCTGAGCTCTGGGGACCAAACCTGGTAGCAGGTCTGAAAAAGTCTTCAATAGGCTATGAAGACTGATTATACAGCAGCATGCTTATGTCCTTTATATGTTGTTTTATTTATAGAAGCAGACTGTCTTGGTGCTTGAGGACATTCCTTTAGAGATGGCCCTAAATCACACTTTCAACTTCAGTAGTCAAAGCCTTAATGATTTCACACACTGAGTTCCATGCTCTGAATAGATTACTGCTTCACACCATAGCAATTTGATTCATGCACATAGGATCTGATGTTCACACAAAACTCCCTGCCTGCCAAGGATTCTCCATTTGCTTCGAAAGAAGAGAGAGTTCTCCATACCTATTCTGTTGCCTCTGTTGAGGTGAAATGGGAAGACCAGTCTGAACAATGGATTGGGTATTGCTGTGCATTGTTCGGGTTTGTTTTCTTAGCAGATCACATGAAAATGTCCAAAGGCCCACATCACTTGAGATCTGCTAAATAAAAGGTCCAGTGCCGAGGGCCTTCTGGCAGTTCCCTCGCCGTGAGAAGCCAAGTTACAGGGAACTAGGCAGAGGGCCTTCTTGGTAGTGGCGCCTGCCCTGTGGAACACCCTCCCACCAGATGTCAAAGAGGAAAAAAACTACCAGACTTTTAGAAGACATCTGAAGGCAGTCCTGTTTAGGGAAGCTTTTAATGCTTAATAGACTATTGTATTTTAATATTCTGTTGGAAGCCGCCCAGAGTGGCTGGGGAAACCCAGCCAGATGGGTGGGGTATAAATAATAAATTATTATTATTATCATTATAACCTTTGTTGCACACTTCTTCTTTGGCAATCACTCGTAGCTGAGTAAGATTGTCTTCCATGAACATGGTCTTAACAGTGAGTTCATAAGTGACTGTGGAGGTCAATTCTGGATCCACACATCCTTCCACAGTGGAGGCATGGGTTTCTGGGCAGGAGTTTATTATGGTGAGGGTTTGCCAAATGTGCCTTCCTCTTAGCACGTTTCTCCCTTTCGTCCTGAATTCAAGTGTCTTCAAAGTCCATGACACATTTGGTAAAGGCTGTTCTCCAATTGAAGCACATGCCCACCAGTGTTTCCCAGTTGTCAGTCTTTATACTACTATTTCCCTGATTTGCCTTGAGAGAGTCTTTAAACCTCTTTTGTTGGACACCAGCATTACGCTTTCCATTTTTAAGTTCAGAATAGAGTACTTGCTTTGGAAGACAATAATCAGGCATCCAAACAACATGACCAGTCCAACAAAGTTGATGTTGAAGAATCATTGCTTTGACACTGGTGATCTTAGTTTCTGCAAGTACACTGGCATTAGTTCAAACCACTGGGACCTCTTAGACTATGTAATTGTCCAAGCTGAAGATCGCCATGATGTGCTCCTTACCAGAGCTATGGCGAGTGCCAACGACTGCTGGACAGATCACCGATTAATACGTTCTACAGTGGCTATCAAAATTATACCTCAATGCAGGCTTCAAGGAAGGAAACCAAGGTGCAAAAGGAACACTCAAGGCCTTCAAGTGGAATTGCTTCCAAACGACTCTTAAGGTCCACCTGCCTTTGGAGTTCCCTTACAACATCAAGGAACACTGAACCAAGTTGCACACTATGACAATCTCTGAGCGCTCTGAGATTCCAGGGATTCCAGGTGCTTACCCAGTGATCTGACACACTCTCTGCCTTTCCTGTCTGCAGCTTTTCTTCCAGCTTCTGGCTCGTATAACTCAACTCCCTACTCTGGTCTTTCAAACCATCCATTAGCTGGGTCCCTACCCTTTTGCCATCTCACACAGAGACTCTTTCCTTTGCTTCCCTTAATAGCCCATCACCCAGGTGATTACCTCAACAGGAAGCTAGCCTGTCTTATATTTTAACACTTGTTGGATCCAGGAGTTAAGATGGTCTCTGCATACAGCCTACTTCCCAACCCCCACAAACTCAGAACATCACTCTTAATTCCTTCACAATTAGAAATGAAAAAATGAACTAATAGTTCATCTCTTATACCTTAACACAATGAGCTCATCAACACTAGTTTCTGCTGTGTGACTCAGACCCTGTAACTGGTTGTGTGAATTATTTTAAAAGCTACTGTTGTTTTCAAACATCAGAGAGAGGAGAAAATATCCAGGGTCTTCAAATACACTGTTTCTCATAAAAGATGTTATCAAATCATGTAAGCTTCACTTCTGAGGGCTTGGCTACAAGTTACAACTTTGTTTCATTTCTAAGATTATCGATTCTTTAGAGTGATAACTAGACATTATAATGTGTGAAGGCTTACTTAGCGGACCTAATCAAAAGCCAATCAATTCTGTTATTTGAAGTTTCTGTTCAAAGTGAGCCAGGCTAGAAGAGGACAATAAGCAAGGGGGTGAACTGAATGCATCATGTTAACACTTGAAAGAGTCTGAAAGTACAGGTAAGGCGCTGTAGTCACCCTTAAAGCATACATTTGGCCATAATAGCAGAAACAAAGAATAAGAGCATCATAGAATTGTGAAGTTGGAAGGGATCCTGAAGATCAACCCACTGTAATGCAGGAATTTTAACTAAAGCATTCATGACCCCACCTCTGCTTAAAACCTCTAAGGAGGGAGAGTCTGCCACCTCCCAAGGGAGGCCACTCCACTGTCAAATAGCTCTTACTGCCAGAAAGTTCTTCCTGATGTTTAGTCAGATTCTTCTTTCTTGTAACTTGAATCCATTGGTTTGGGTTCTAGCCTCCAGAGTAGGAGAAAATCAGTGAGAAAGCACTAGAGGAAAAGATGCAAAACTGCTGCGTTGCAATAAAATTTAGATTTATGAAAGCAAAGCAAAGCAGGAACACAAACTGAACAACCAAATCCATGACGACATTTACATTGCTCTGATGCAGAAGAAACAGATAATTAAGCATAGCGTTGCTCAAAACAATTGCTGCTTCCTTTAAAAAAATTGTTGGACATTTTGACTATGAAACAGCTTGGATAAGATACAGAGGCAACAACCAACCAGGTCCTTCCCTCCTCCTATCTAATTTGAAAAATCAGTGACCTTTGTTATCATTGTCATTGTTTTATTCTTCCATGCTTGCCCTGGCTTTTACTCTGCTTTTGCATTACTGTTATGAGTTAAAGTTATTTTTTGTTTTAGTTACTGTACATCATCTAGAGAAATTATATTATGAGGCAACCAAGAAATAAATTAAACACATCAGAGTATGTAAAAATTGATAAACAAATCACTGTACCACTGATAAAAAGGGCCTTACTGACAATTATAGCAATGCATGTTCCATATGTACACTCTAGAACAAATAGGTGCAGTGTCCACAAATTGTCTTTCCAATTCCCTTCTGTTCTAACCCATAAAGTCCACCTCAGATGACAGAGGGGTAGGGAAGAAAGTTCAGTGACATTAATTCCTTCACTTCCCTGGTGAGAAGTTTGGCAACACAGCCAATTAGCAGCACGTCTGAATGGGATTGCTTTGAGGCTCTATGTACTTGCCTTTTAGAGAACCAGGTTAATAGCTCCAAGCCCTTTCTGGGTCAGCAGTGCTTCCACCATTGGCTCGCTGCAGCTATATCTTGATATGATAATGTCTTTTATAAATTACCTATGATATGGATGAATCAACTGTTATGCATAAAACAGATCCGCAGAATGAAGAGAAGGGGAGCCAGAGAATGCTCTCTTGGGGCTGTTTCACTTGAGTTACTTTTTCCAATACGTATATTAATTTTATAAAAAGAAAATATATTGCAACGCGTGAGCAGCAGAACAGCTATTTTCCTCTAGGTACACCCATGGGGTTGCTTCTGTGGTATGGGCTTCCTGATGTGAGTCCTCAGTATCAAGATACTAATTCCACCTCTTGCATATTATGATTTACATGCCTTCCTTGACACTTAATAGTAATACTTGTGCTGGAAAAAGGGGAATGTATGAAGGAATCGTCAGCTATAGTTAGATTGGGCTGTATATGAAAGTACAGTTCCCTTCTGAGAAATTGCATTAGTCTTACCTCATTTGGCATTCCTTCAGCAATTCACAGATGTCATTCACTTCAAATTTCACTTTAGATGAAATCCAGTGACAACTTAGAAGGGTCAGAAATGCCTTCTGAGAAATTTTGCTTATTTTATCGACTGTCTTTGGGCTTCCCTCAACATTCTTCACATGCCTTATCCCAGAAGAACTTCCAAATTACCTGATGATTTCACTACGGATGAATTGCCATGATTTGGTTACATTTGTTACTTATTTATTACACATTGCCTTAAACGTATCAAATGCATAATTGAAAAGACTATAGAAACCAAAGCCAAACAAAATCTCTGCACATAAACAAAATCAAAATCTATAATCAACACATATTTCTACAATTCTAACAATGTCTCTGAAAAATACCTTAGTAATGCTGTCAAAACAGAATAGTGATGGAACCAGAGGGCTTCCCTAGTGAGGGCATTCCACAAGATAGGAGCCACAACTAAGAAGGCCCTGACTGTAGTGCTCACCCATCAAATCTTCAGACTGTGAGGGGTTGGGAACAGGACAGCACCACAACATCAGATGTTGATCTGAATCAATTTGAGGACCTATATGGGAGGAAACTGTCCTTAAGCTATCCTATTCCTAGGCCATTTAGAGCTTTCATTGTAAGAACTAGCAATTTGGACCTGGAAACCAATATATCAGAATGTCCAACATGGTGACCTTCAGATATTGTGGACTATGACTTCCACTAGTTCCAGCTAGCATAGCCAGTGGTCATAGTTGATGGTAGTTGCAGTCTACAAGGTTTGGACGGCACCATATTGGCTACCCATGTATTAGGTAGTAATGTTATTTGTTAAGGTTACATGATCCTGACTGGTTGCTTTTAATACTTTGTTTGTTAAAAAAAAAAAAAAGAAGTAGTAGAGATTACAATGACTAATCCACTAAATGAAATTCAGAATGAAGAATTACTGGAGAAAGCCAGCTCAGTACCATTTCCAAGCAAAATAGGCAGCAGTCTGGAAAGACACGTACAGGTATGCAATAAACGCTACTGGAGTCTTTTGGTTAAAATCCAAACTCAACTATCTTCACTCTCAGCAGATTTTTTAAAAAAATTAATCTTACAAATTCTGTGCATAATGTTTGCTTCATACTGATTATTGTTAGATGAAATGAAAAACGGTGATTCTGCAGAAATCCCTTGGCTTCATTTGCATTTAAAGTTCTTACAAATGCATTTTAATTAACATTGTGTTCCACATCACTTCTTACTGACAAAGTGGTTTTTGTCCTTGGTTTTATGAATGCTATACATATAGACTGTAGATTTCAACTAAAATGAAATTCAAGTAAAGGTACTATTTTATCAGCAATAGACAACAAGGGAAAATAAGAGGAAGGGTGAACTTTAGTTTCTGGCATTAAGCAAGGATAATAACACAGTAGGCAGTCACAAGAACAATGACTAATGAATACCATGGCACAATTAAAAAACAACAACAACCCTATAAAAGTGGAGGTTCGAACATTTGTGCTTCTGCAGCATAAATATTGGATTTGGCTGAGAAAGCTTACACCATATCACAATTCAAAAGTACAGTATGTATCATAGAAGAGCAGCTTGCTGGATCAGGCCAAGGGCATCCTGTTCTAGTGGCCAACCAGATGCTTGTAGGAAGCCCTCAAGCACGATTTGAGCACAATAACACTCCCTTCTTGCTGTTTCTAGAAGCTGCTATTCAGAAGCGTTGCTGCCTTCAGCATAGTCATCATGGCCAGTACCCATTGATAGCTCTATAATTGTATCCCACCCTTCCTACCGAGACCTTAAACAGGGCTGCATCATTTTGTTTTCATAAGAACATAAGAGGTGGATTAGCTGAGGGAGCAATGGTTATTCCACTGTCATCTAATGAGCTTCACATCTAAACTAGACATGTGAAAATATGTTAGTGGCCTTTCACAAAAGCATCTGTAGGCCATAGAAGCCAACTCCTAGGGGATGTGGGGGCTTTGGCCCCCACAATAAAATATTTGAGGGGGCTGGGCCCCCACAGAGTTTATGAGCATTCCCATTCAAATGGTGTGCGAACTGCATCATGTGATTGATCATGCGAGATGGGGCTTACCTGGGCCCCCAAAATATTTTATTCAAGTTGGCACCCCTGCTGTGGGTCATAACTATGTCTCTTAACATTAAGTCCCACTGAATCCCATTGGGTTTACTCCCAGGTAAGTGGGGTTAGGATTACAACCTCCATATCTTGATTTTACGGTTTAGTGTGAACGTAATCCTGCCTCATTTCCCTCACCCAGGAAATATAGTTTGTTGTTGTTTAGTCGTTTATATTTGTCTTACATCTGTATAGACATACTTAGGATTTTAGCCTTTGTGCCCATAGGCTGCCTCTGGCAACAAACAATTCTCCCCCACAAATACTTCAGAAAGAAGAAAAGCAGTGAGGTTCCTTCTTACTAGGACAGCAGCAATTATACATCAATGAATATGCAAATAACATAAATGGCAAAGCAATTTACATATCTATTTGCATAACATGCTGCATGTTTAAAAGGAAAACCCTTTTTGTTTTGTTGTAGAGAACTAAGGTGAAAAAACATTCATAGCAAGAGTCTATGCCTTGATGGGGATTAAATGGGAAGACGGAAGTAAATCCAACTGAGAGGTTCCTCCTACATCCCCGCTCTTCTCCCTGGTCCTAGTGCAACATTTATTTGAAGGCCAACTTGCAACAGCCCTTACACACATGGCAGAGAGATGCTATTGTTCCCCATTTGACATACAGTGGTACCTCAGGTTACAGACGCTTCAGGTTACAGACGCTTCAGGTTACAGACTCTGCTAATCCAGAAATAGTACCTTGGCTTAGGAACTTTGCTTCAGGATGAGAACAGAAATTGTGCTCTGGCAGCGCAGCAGCAGTGGGAGGCCCCATTAGCTAAAGTGGTACCTCAGGTTAAGAACAGTTTCAGGTTAAGAATGGACCTCCAGAACGAATTAAGTTCTTAACCCGAGGTACCACTGTATTAGCAGGGAGTTGCAGCACCGAGAGATGCTATTTCAAGCTTCCACGGGCCAGTGAACAACAGTTTGTGATGCTGCAACTAAAGTGAAGTAGAAAACAATAAAAATAATGGGTCAAAATTCTTCCATGGACTTAAAGGTTCAAGTGGTCCTTCACACTGAGAATGAAACCCCTGTACCCAAGTCAACAAATTGCTGCTTCAGTGCCGATTGAGCCTTAGTCTGATTTCTTATCAGGCTTTCATTTATCCAATCTGAGTGCTTCACTTAGTGGCTGAAAACTTTTCTGTTGGTTAAGGAGTTCAGTGTTTCAGAAGCCCTGAAGTTCTTCTAACAGTAGCACACAGAGAACTGACTACAAGGAAGGACCCTGTTAGATATTTTATTGAAAATGGAGATTCGTATGTCCCATCTATGCATCTGCAAGAACATCTATATTGGTTCCAAGAGGAAAGCAGAGAATTCAAGGCAATTTTAGACTTGTACCTTACAAAACTTCCTTTGCCCACTTACACATTCAAGTAGTTTAACTTGTACTGACTGCAGATAAATCCTTTTGCAAACAATTGCTTCTAATAGCAAAGGATAAAAGTCTTCAAATCCTGATAGAGATATGCTAACAAACATGGCTTGAGTCCTGGTGTGCATTATTTATAACTTAGGCAAAGTATGAGTCTGTCTTCTTCTCTGATCATAGAATCGTAGCGTTGAAAAGGCTATTGTGGGGCATATGGGATCCTCCTAAATTGAGGGTCCTGGTTGTACTCAGGACCCTTAAGCCACCCCCACGGGATGTGTTGTTGCTAGGCGTGGCCCAAGCCTTGTGTGTTGAGCCCCAGGATGTTCACCCCCTGTGCAATAAAGGAAATCCCCAACAAATGACTGTCTACCTTCTGCTTTGAAGACTTCCAGTAAGGGAAAGACCATTGGCTCCTGGGGGGGAAATGAACATGTGTGTCCCACTCCATATGTTCTGTTCTTTGTTATAAAATGGCTGCTTTCCCCCTTAAAAAGAAAAAGAAAAATGTTGTTCTGACCAGATAGGTTAAAACTGCACAGGAGGATAACCTTCTCTTAATGTCAAGAAGTGTCTCCTAATGTTCAACCATAAGCTACCCTCCTATAACTTAAACACAATACAGTGGTACCTCAGGTTAAGAACTTAATTCGTTCTGGAGGTCTATTCTTAACCTGAAACTGTTCTTAACCTGAAGCACTTTAGCTAATGTGGCCTCCTGCTGCCACTGCGCCGCCACTGCACGATTTCTGTTCTCATCCTGAAGCAAAGTTCTTAACCCGAGGTACTATTTCTGGGTTAGCGGAGTCTGTAACCTGAAGCGTATGTAACCTGAAGAGTATGTAACCCGAGGTACCACTGTAGCTCTATTATTCTATTACATTCAGAAGGATTCCTCCTGGGCAGTGCCAGCAAACATCCTTGTGAATTGAGCTTCTAAAACGTATGGTGATTTAGAGGAGAAACAACGTTGCTTCAAGAAGACTGAAAGTTATTTGGGTCAGGGTTGGGGAGTTTTATATTATGGTGTCTGGAGAAATATTTGCCACTCATCCACTCATCTTAATTAACGCAAGCATGCTAATGAGAAAAACTAGGTGACTTAATCACTGTGTAACCAAGCAAGTATCATGCCACAGGAAAAAAAAAGTTTGCAAACTGTGTTTTTGTTTGCTCTTCTGATGAGCCTCAGCTTTTGTTTTTTGATGAGTCCTCAGATTCCAATAAATGCTTGCACAAGCTTCTGTTTCCATGTCATATTACTCTGTCAGTGGTTAACATCTTTTCTCTCTCTTTTGGGGCCTAATCCTACTCTTTTTTGTTTCTTGTATTTACCGTGGACAAATTGTATAATTGAATTAATAGGATAAAATAGCAAAATACGTGCAGTGAGATGTCTGCTTATTTAAACTCAGGCTCCTGCTTGTGCAGAACAGGTATAGCCTGAGGGGAACATTTTAGTAACCTCCACCGGTCAGTCATTTTCATGTTTATATCATGCTTATATCATGGAAATTTGCCTCATAAATATCTACTTTCTCGACAGAGCTTGAAAAATAAAGTGTTGCAGTCTGCTAAACTTATCCAGAGCAGTCCCACTGAAACTAGTGAACTGGACTATTCATGTCAATGGGTCTATTCTGAGTGAAATTTGGTGGATTTCACCCAAAAATTTCTGAGTAAATTTGGCTCAGCTAATATTTTGACACATACATCATCCATTAGTGGAACAGTATAATCTGAGCTTTTCAAGGTGGGGGTAAGCATTTCCCTCTATCATAAGAAAGTTTAATTTGTCAGTCTACAATTGCTAATTAAATAAAAGCATATAATCATGCTCAGAAACCGAAGGTGAAAATTAGTTTAAGTAAACATAAATTAGTTCATTTATAAATTGTTCATTTATGCCACCTCTATATCAGGAAATGGGATGACAACACACAGTTGAGGAGCTGATTATATTAATACTTGGAATACATTTATAAAACTATTTATTCTTTTTGAAGTAAACTTATTCAAATAATAGCTTAATCAATCATTTCAGAGGGAGGAATTTTTGGAAAATGGCATTTGAGTTTAGCCTAACATTTTATAGTGTGCAAACACCATACACACAGAACTGAGGAGCTTCTCATATATCTAAAGCTTTAAAATGTGGTGTTTATCAGAAATAGATATCTTTTCGAGTGGACATTACAATGCATTCCGGCTCGGTATGATCAATGGAGTTAATTATTCCTCTTCTAGCTATTCACTTAGTCTAATCTGTGTGTAAGAAAGTACATTCATTCTAATTGATATATTATCTGAGTTGCATGGTTGCAACTGGGAACTTGAGCGTCATAGATGACTGTGCAGCTAGCCACTAGTATAATGTAGTGCCCTCACAGTTCAGGACTATTCTAATCATTGAAAGGAAAGAGATCTTTCAATTAAAAAACTTGGATGCATCCTGTGCAGATCCCAAGGCATGGAGTAAAAGAGGAAAATCATGTCAAAAACTGGTGGGCTATGAATGTAGTCTTGAAGAATCTGGTGGGGTTGTAGCAGATTGTTTGATTTACTTGCTTTTCAGACCAGAGTACTGGTTATTTGATAAATACTGATTGTCACTGATCAAGTCAGGGAAATATTGGTTGGCCGGAAATCCAACAGGGTACCCATCCCAAAGGATTTGGCTCAGACCACATAGCTGCAGCTCTATATAAGCAGTTACAAATATGTGTAAGCTTACCTCCCCCACCAGTAATTCATTGAGGTGTAGAGAACTATTGGGCCCAAACAAGTGAGACTGATGAGATGGAAGAAGAGTTCCTAAAACAGCACATGGTTCTTCCATATCTTCTGCAAAGAGGTAGCAGGAAAGCCATGGGAAACTTAAAGGAATTGAAAATAAAAAATATGATTTATTTAATGAGGAGTGAGAAAAGGGCAAAGAAGCAAAAGGAACACTTTAGAGACTTTAGATAAACTTCTAAAACAACACACACAGTAAAATAGTTATCCAATTGGGACATGGGTGACTAACCAGTGATGGCAAAAGGCTGTGCTTTTTTTCTTCCACTGTCATTTTTAATTTACAATCATGGTGTCTCCTCAGCTCTCCCTCCAGCATTGTCCGCAGAATTCTGCTATACAGTGGTACCTCAGGTTACAAATGCTTCGGGTTACAGACGCTTCAGGTTACAGATTCCGCTAACCCGGAAGTAGTACCTCAGGTTAAGAACTTTGATTCAGGATGAGAACAGAAATTGCATGGTGGCGGCGTGGCGGCAGCAGGAGGCCCCATTGCCTAAAGTGGTACCTCAGGTTAAGAACAGTTTCAGGTTAAGAATGGACCTCCAGAACGAATTAAGTTCTTAACCAGAGGCACCACTGTATTCGTTTTCAAAACAACAGAAAACCCCCCTTATTCCCTGACTGCAGCCCCTAAAGCTACATGCTGCAGTTGTCACATCCAGCAAGCAGTTGACGGTGCGCAGTGGGTGCAGGCTGATGACATCATCAGAACCTGTCAGGTCCTGTTAAGATTCTTCCAGCATGACAGTTGTACCATGCACCTCTGGCCCATCCCTGCCTCAGCCACTAAGAAGCACCATCCAGTAATGACAAGACTCCCTTCACCCCTCTTCAGCTGCCACAGCTCCAGAGTAGCAGCTTCAATCCCTCTGCATCTTTTACTGGCAGTGGGAAACCTCAGCTCAGACAGCAACTAATACAAGAAAATATTATATTGTGTGGTACTTTGAAGTCACTTATTTGTGGGAAGCAAGCCTCAGTGACAAGGATTCATTGTGGCACCATCACACTCAATCAATAAACAATAAGGGTTGAGCAACCAGGCAATCTAAAAGCGAGGTGTGATCAAAGTCAAAAGCCCAGTGTAAACTTTTGTGGACCTCTGACAACTCTGAGACCCAAAGGTCTCAGCTGTAGCAGAATTTGAACAGGTTTTTACTCTCTTTTCCTGTTTAATCCACCAATGAATTCTGCATTCCAACCTTGTACATGGAAAAGCACAACCCTACCACATTTCCTCACTTGACAAACACATGGCCCACAAAGCCAAAACAAACTGGGAAAAGTACCCTCCCTTCTTTATTTTTAAACTTATGAAATCCCATCATGCACAATGACAACATTCACAGAACAAAACAGACAATAGCGGTGCTTCTTTCTTTCTTCTTCTGCTCCGGTAACCCACCTTGCTGAGGCTTCACCAAACACTGATAAAGCCAGACTATTCAACCTGTCAACTTTCATCAGGAGAGAGGCACACATCAGAAGGCCACCTGAAAAGAAATGCTTGCTTGTGATTTGTTCAC
Source organism: Podarcis pityusensis (assembly GCF_964106645.2). Classification (NCBI taxonomy): domain Eukaryota; kingdom Metazoa; phylum Chordata; class Lepidosauria; order Squamata; family Lacertidae; genus Podarcis; species Podarcis pityusensis. The sequence continues at coordinate 29,379,002 of NC_138034.1, read as the reverse complement.
TTTCACACAAGGATTGAGCTATGTGCCTTTTTTCTTTCAGTGTGTGCTTTTCTTCTCCTTCTGCCATTCAGCTCCAAATAAAAATAATGAAAAAGAGGGAAATAGAAATGTTTATTTTAAGTCTAAGTGTCGCTACATAGCCCACAGCGCTGCAAATATGAAGCTGAGGAAATGAAGGTGGTGGTGGTGGGAGCTAGTGCTTTGCAGTACAGTAATGAAAACTGAGCCACCCAAGTCTGCATTGCTTCTGCTTAATGTGAAACAATGACACACTGGGCTCCCTGTGGGAGAGGAACACCTTCTGATAAGCTTCTGCTTGCATATATCTAAGTGCTAAGGCACTTGCTTATATTGCCATAATTAAGAGTTTGTCAGCATTTCTGCTGCTGATGCCCGGTTTTCAGGCTTTAGAATGCGGCTGTAAAAATGATTCAGGCTGAACTGTTTGGAAACTGTTCTTAAAGTTTGGTACCCTTGCCCCATCTTTTTGGGATCATACAGAATGCACATGGCCTGAAAACAGGGGTGTGGAATGCGCTTTCTGAAAGCAAATAAACAAGTGCCTTTTACTTTGCTTGGTTGTCTTTCATACAGGTTTTAACAAATCTGACTCCTGGGGAGGTGGGAAGTAGCAAGCACCTTTGCTAAGTGTTGAAGCCTGATTGTATGCCATGCAGCACAATCCTATACGTGTTTATTCAGAAACAAAACCCATTCAAGGGGACTTCTAGGTAATTTGGAATAGGAATGCATCCCTACAGCAATCCTGGACATGCCTATTCAGAATTAAGTCTCATTATGTTCAGTGGTACCTTCTCCCAGGTAAGTCTGCATAGAATTGCAGCCTTAATATGTTTACTTGTAAATAAACCATGGTCTTAGTCAGTTGTGGATGTGGTGGTTTAGTGGAATGAAAAAAAGGAAGATGAATCCAACAGCATTTGATCCTTTTGTTGATACAGTTTTTCGTTGTGTCAAGGGATGCTTGAAAGGTACTGCAATATCTGTTTTGTATTGATACTTCTGAGGGTCTGATAAGAAAACTGATTTTTTAAAACACTACTGAATACAAAATTCTTCTCTTGTACTGGAAAACCAAGGGACAGATATAACGGTGTTTTCCTGTAACAACTGCACACTCATCAAGCACACTTCTTCAGGAAATAGATATTTCTTTTAAATCATACATGCATTCTTCCAGGCTCATATTTCCCATAGCGCAGGATGCAGGGGTTTTTTGTGTGGATCTAATTTTAAAAACATCTTTGGAAAATGTGTGATAATTTCACACTGTTACAGTTTTGACAGAAGACGCCTTTGCAATGCGTACTGCAGGTTTGCCTCCTCACTCTGTCTCCACAGGAATTGCAGAAAAATCTGCTTCCATTTTCCATGGGAATGCCTTCATGTGACAGACTGAAAGAAATACCTCTCTAAGAACAGCTTCACTCAAGAGCTAAGTAAAATCTAGTTATCACTGTTATTGTTCTGGGGAAAAAAGAAAGGAAATTACTCTGGTTGCAGAGGTTAAGGCAATGAGGTGTGATGTAACACGTCTTACAAGGACAAAAAATAGTGTGTGCGCACAGTAAAAGCTTTCACAAGCCAGCTTCCCTTTAGCAAAATAAGTCAACTTCTATAGTCGAGTATATTTTAAAACACCACCTATTCTACTGTTGGCATGGCAAAATGCCACAGGGTGAAATAAGAACATTAATTTTAAAGAATATCCTCCTCATCCCTAATGTTAATTATCAGATTTAGGTTTATATAAGCCCCATGTTCATCACTGAGGATTGGTTGTGCAGTGGCAAATTGTGAAGTGCATGACAGTCACAGCCACAGCCCCTTACAGCCATACCTTTTTAAAAGTTTATATAATGTTCTAAGATTATATGTTTATTTTATCATCATACAATCCATGCAGATCTCTGTATGTTGCCTAGATCTGTAGATGTGCATGTATCTGTACATGTGAGGGACGTAGGTCGGTGGCGTTGTGGTCTAAACCACTGAGCCTCTTGGGCTTGCTGATCAGAAAGTCAGTGGTTCAAATCCCCTCAACGGGGTGAGCTCCTGTTGCTCTATCCCAGCTCCTGCCAACCTAGCAGTTCGAAAGCACATCAGTGCAAGTAGATAAATAGGTATCACTGTGTCGGGAAGGTAAGCCGTGTTTCCATGCACTCTGGTTTTCGTCACAGTGTTCCGTTGCGCCAGAAGCCGTTTAGTCATGCTGGCCACATGACCCGGAAAGCTGGCCACATGACCTGACAAATGCCGGCTCCCTCGGCCTGAAAGCGAGATGAGCGCCGCAACTCCATAGTCACCTTTAACTGGACTTAACCGTCCAGGGGTCCTTTACCTTTACCTATACCTACATGTACATGGGCAAATGATTTGGAGTGTTGCAACATATTTCAGAGAGACTTAAGTTGCATTTCCCATGTACATAACAGAATTGCACACCATATGTTTTCTGTGTTCCTAAATGCTTAGCTTTGAAGCACACAGAACAACTCCTCTTCAGTTTTCTTTTTGTGTGCCTTCTTCAGAATGACCCAATGACCCAATTCTTAGTAGATTACTCAGCTCCTTCCATTCTGATTTCTTCCAGTCAGCAGAAAGGATGAGATGTCTTCTTCTCAGTGGCTAAATAGCTCATTTTTCATGCTGAGTGGGTAGCTCTAGGATGCTGAAGACAGGAACCGTGCTGGGACCCTGCTGCAGAAATAGAAGTGGGTCTTTGACTTCCAGGTGACCCAGGACCACTGCACCTCTCCTGAGGATCATCTAGGCAGGAGGCAGTAACAACCACTAGAAGCTATTAAGCACCAATATTTTTAATTAACAGCTGATATTTGCTAAGCCATCTCACAGGAGTATATGGCTTAGTATAAATGTTAAATAAGTGCAATAATTCATTATATGTTGAACTGCCTTTTGAGAACATATTAAATGTGATGCAGTATTTAATTAACCTAAAGCTTACTCAAATAAATAAACAAATAAATCACTCAAACCACTAGGGGGGATTTGAAATGTAGTGTTTCTTTACCCCTGGAGCAAGCAGGCATTTTATACTATGGTTTTCAATATGACTCTTGTTGGATTCTGAAATATTTACATTTAGAATCCACTGGTTTTGAAAAATATTAACATGCCTTAACAGTAAAACAGGACAAATTAAGCCATCACTTAGAGATCTGTTGGATAAATATCCTTCCTTGTTATCTGGGACCCAGCTTGTTCTCATGGGGTTGTGAATCTGTGTCTGGGCTGTACTAGTTCAGATTGCAGGTTGCGGTTTATCTCACTGAATACTTCTCAGTGTAAAAGGGATTCACAGGACCAAGAAAACTTGCAGGTCAGTGGAAAGCAGAACCCTCCTTTTTGATGCTTATCTTTTTCTTGACATCTACAATTCCCAGAGTTCCTGGGGGAAGAGAGAGTGACTGTTAAATCATGCTGTGTTTAGCTCTGTGAAGGGAATAGAGGTCTCCTAACAACTCTCAGCACCCTTAACAAGCTACCCTTCCCGGGCTTCTTTGGGGGAAGCTACAACTGTTTAACGGGACGCGGGTGGTGCTGTGGGTTAAACCACTGAGCCTAGGACTTGCCGATCAGAAGGTTGGCGGTTCGAATCCCTGAGATGGGGTGAGCTCCCGTTGCTCGGTCCCAGCTCCTGCCCACCTAGCAGTTCAAAAGCATATCAAGTGTAAGTAGATAAATAGGTACCACTCCGGCAGGAAGGTAAACGGCGTTTCCTTGCTCTGCTCTGGTTTCACCAGAAGTGGCTTAGTCATGCTGGCCACATGACCTGGAAGCTGTCTGCGGACAAATGCCGGCTCCTCAGCCTGTAGAGTGAGATGAGCACCGCAACCCCAGAGTCGTCCGTGACTGGACATAACGGTCAGGGGTACCTTTACCTTTTACAACTGTTTAAGGTGGCGTGATACTACTTTAACTGTATAGCACTGGTAGGGCCATGTTGTGTGACAAACAAGCACCTAGGATGTTCAGTCAAGATGGAGTCTGCTCAGCCACCAACTCCAGAGCCTGGCATCCCCTCTCTACACTACTATGCCAATTTTGACTGAGTGATAATGGTAATTGGTTCCTAAATAGTAGTTCGTCGGTGCCAAGGTACTTTTCCTTTTATTCCTTTCATTCTCATGTTGCCATACTGGATTTCACTTTTATACCCAATAGCGGGTGACTTTCTTTTCTCACTGCAAAGCATAGAAATACTGTGAACAGCCCAGGGGGAAAAGTAATCTCTTTCTGCATGGGTAGCTCACTTTATATCCACACAGCATGGTCTCACCATGCAGCCTGGAAAAACAGCGAACTTCCTCTTCCCTGCAGCTGAGCTGTAATCTCCAATCAACCGAGCAGTGGGGGTGGGTGAGGAAATTGCAGAGGAAAGCTTAAACTTCCCTGCCCTGTGATTTCCACACTCCCTGCTTAGCTGATTGGAAATTACTGCTCAGCGGACGGGAAACTGATCTCCTACACAACCCTCAGCAAGGAGCATCAGTCAGAAGCAGCATCTGAGGGTAGGATGGGGCAGGGCCAAAGAGGAAGGGTCAGGTGGCTGCATTGAAGGGCTTTCACAGGTTGGATGCAGCACATAGGATGCCCACTCTCCACACCTATTCTAGGCTGTCCTATAGTGTGCTTTCTTTTACAACTTGGGATTTGATCACTTTTTGTTTGTCCTGCCCTTTCAGCGCCAATCCTCTTTTCTGCAGGTTGGCAGCTGAGGAGGCCAGCTAGCTACCTCCTTGAGAGCCTGTGTGGTGCAGTGGTTAAGAGCAGTAGACTCGTAATCTGGGGAACCGGGGTCGCGTCTCTGCTCCTCCACATGCAGCTGCTGGGTGACCTTGGGCCAGTCACACTTCTTTGAAGTCTCTCAGCCCCACTCACCTCACAGAGTGTTTGTTGTGGGGGAGGAAGGGAAAGGAGAATGTTAGCCGCTTTGAGACTCCTTCGGGTAGTGAGAAGGCGGGATATCAAATCCAAACTCCTCTTCTCTTCTCTTCTTCTTGTCCCACTTTCCTTATATGCTTTCATTTAGGTTGTGGTTGATCACTTGAAGATATGAGGAATGACTCAAAATCTCTCTCTCTCTCTCTCTCTCTCTCTCTCTCTCTCTCCTTGTGTGTGTGCGTGTCTGTAGGGAGGAAAGCTACCTAGCTGACTACAGATACCACTCTCAGTAATGCCATGAAACAGCCAGGTGTCCGGGGATTCTTTTTGAGAAGAGGCCTAGAAATTATTGCTGTGCATGATCTGCTTAATTTAGATGTGTACACCAGAAATTTCAAGAAAGGGGTGGGAGGGAGATGTATATGGAGAAGTTGGGGAGCAGCAGCATGCAACAGGGCCTTCTCTGCAATGGCCCCCCAGAGTTTGGTACTGCCCACATTTAGATGTGTGGTTTCTGTTGCCAACTCTGCATATTACTATTGTTATTTATTAAATTTCTATACTGCTCTTCATACGAGGATCACAGGGTGGTTTACAACATAAAAACACAAGAGACATGCCATTTCATTCATTTTTAACAAATAAAACAACCCCCTCAACAGTTTAAAAGGCCATAGATTATTTAATTAGCCAAAGGCCCCGGGATACATTTCCCCTGTCACTCTCCTGACAGAGGTCATCATACAGGACAACGAAAGCAGTTTTGATGCCAAAACTGGGCCTAAACGCTGATTGAAATGGATGTATAAAATCAGTTTCCTCCAAGAGTGCTTGGATCATATATTTCAAAGGCATGCTATAGTGTATTTTACCCAAGCTTTTGGGAATGTTTGGTTGGTTGTGGACCCTGCTGTTAGTGATTTTATAGTGGTTGTGATGAAGTGATTTATATATTGTATTGCTTTATTCCAGCGTAACCTACTCTGGGACTTTCTGGTGAATGGCAGCTAATAAATACACCAGATAAATAATTAAAGTAAATGGACATTGGAAGTGTTCTGATAGATTTGAAGGAGGAAGGAAAAAGGAAAAATATTCAAAGCTAAAGGGCAGCCACATTGCTAGCACAGTGTATATAGGACAAGTTTCAAGGTCACTTGAGACTGGAGAATTAAATGCAATGGAGAAGGAGTACCAATTTATGTACACACTGGGTATGTGTAGGGAAAGAAGGGTGATGTGTTTGGAAGACACCTACTCTCTGCTAGGTAAGTGTCTGAATGAAGGGCATTTTGGTGGTCACAGAGAAGTAAATACAGTGGTACCTTGGTTCTCAAAAGCCTTGGTATTCAAATGCTTTGGTTCTTAAAAACTGAAAACCTGGAAGTAAGTGTTCCGGTTTTAGAACTTTTTTGGGAGTTGAATGTCTGATGTGGTTGTTGGCTATTGTTTCCAGGGCACCTGCACCAATCAGAAGCTGCGCCTTGGTATTCGAACATTTTGGAAGTCAAACAGACTTCCGGAACAGATTAAGTTTGGCGCTTTTGTTTGTGAGGCTTTTTTGGTTAATTTGTTTTTGTGACTGTGTGGAACCCAGTTCAGCTACTGATTGATTGTGTGACCCCCATCCAAACAATGACTATCATCAGTGCAGGTAAGAAAAATAAATAAATTTTAATTTTTATCATCTACAATACTCTCTTGTTTATTTTATAGATAGTAAAAATCATGTTAAATTGCTGTTTTAGGAGTTGTTTTTAAAAGTCTGGAACCGATTAATCCGTTTTGCATTACTTTCTATGGGAAAGCGCACCTTGGTTTTGGAACTCATTGGTTTTGGAATGGACTTTCGGAATGGATTAAGTTTGAGAACAAAGTTACCACTGTATGAAGGAAAGAACGGTGGCGATTGTAAGGGAAATGTTTGAGAGGCTGTACTCTTACCTCCACCCTTATTCCAGCCCTCCCTTAATCCAACTCTCTCCCCCTGCACCTCACCCAAACAGGCCATTCCCTCCCTTTAAAACATCCTTCCTGCCTCTATCTCCCACCTCTGGAGACGCAGGAGCTTTCAAATATCTGCTATGGTATAGTTTGCAGGACCACCTGTTTGTGGCAAAGCAAACTACTGCATGATGAGAACATTAACTTTTTCATTATATGTATGTAAGAAGTGCTAATTAAGGTGTTTCCTTTCAGTACTTTCCCAGTTCATATAGTAAAAGAAAGCACATTTTAAACAGTAAAAATTATGTAAAAGCTGTGGAAATAATAACTTGTTTGAGTTTTAACACTTAGAGTGAGCATATGTGTGTAGTTAACAAGGCATTAAATCAATTATTAGCATACAAATAGAATGTGAGGCAGTAAATCACAGTGTTGATTAGATGGCTATTATATAATTATGTCATCATTAAAGTAAATATTAATAACCATAACAATTGCTCCATATAAATTGGAAGTACTATTTACATAAAACTTATCAAGCAGTAGGTCAGTAATTTTCTTTCTTGGCTCAGTTTCTGATGCTGATTGCATAGATGATCAAGAGAAAATAATAATAATAAACCCAGTCTACCTCTGCACTAGCCAACTTGTTGTGTGGTATGTGGATGAAGCAATGCACCTGAAGGCTCTTAAAGTAACAAGAATGCAAATTAAAGTTTCCAGTCCTCATGGTTGAAATATTTTTAAAAACAGTATCTGCCGTAAAGGCTCATAATACCAATAAAATAAAACTTACATTTCCAACAAGCTCAGAAGTTATTCTTTATTAAATCTATAGACTGCCCTTCACCCTTCACTATATACTATATACTGCCCTTCACCTGAAGATCACAGAGTAGTTCACAACATAAGAATACAAAATGAGAAAAGATGCAGCACACATGTACTGTTACAGTTTTGAGTCTCATGATTTCAGGAAAATGGCTGTTCTTGAGTGATGCATTATTTTGGTGACCAGGCAAGAGCCATGCCCTCATTACGTGGAGACTGTATGGCGGCAATGCAATGTGTGCAGTTTGTTGTTTGAGCCACAGTCTTTTCAAGTCCTGATTTTGTGAAAGGACCAAACAGCATTGCAGCAGGATGAGGCAGGGCTAAGCTTGGCAATCATGGCACACTTTGGAAGCTTTTAGGGGGGAAATTGCCATGCTTTTTACTGGTGCTTTCTGAAGAAAGGAGAAATGCAGAAGGAGTACAGACTGGAAATGATCAGGTTCTGTACTGAGTGTTTGTCACAGTAAAGGCCCGATCACTTAAGGCAAGGGAGCCTCTAGCAGTTATATTATGGGATAGGAGTCTTGTGATCCTTGACCATTAACCAAGTTACCTGGAGCTGATGGGGACTAGGGTCCAACAAAACTGTGAGAGTCGCAGGTTAGCCACTCCTGGCTTAAGACATGATGGAAAGGATTCTAAACAGCAGAGTTCTTAATTCACTCCCACGTGAGAGAGGATTTATTTCTTGACTGTACTTTGGAAAGAGCGATATATTCTTCTATGACAGTTTACAGGAAAAAAGAAATCAGTTTCAAAATACAGAAATAAAAGTATAGACTCATGGCAGCAGTTAAAACCCATAGCAGAAGCTAAAAGTGATACATATTTTCAAAAGCCTGGCAGAATGAGATATCTTTGCCTGGCACCTAAAACTTGACAACGTGGATGCCAAATACATCTCCTGCTCATTGTTTTCCATCCCCGAACTGGTCTATCAACTCAATCAAATAAAGAAGGCTGCACTGAGTAAGATATCATGACCTATGCCGTCTTTGCTTCTAGGTTTAGCATAACCTCCATAAGGGGGCTGCAGGTTTTTGGATCTCCATGAAATGGCCTTACCAAACAGCCAAAGATTAAATAAAGTTCACCGTTTAATACTGCTCTTGCAAACCCACTTCCTAATATCCAAGCGGCTGCACATATGTGGCAGCAATACTGTGCTTATCATGTGTTCAGTGGTGACAGACCAGTACTGTCTGTCAATGTGGTCACATATGCCACATGGCAAGCTATAATTAGCTAGTGCAAGTTTAGAGGATGTCTGAATCCATCCAGATTCAGAGGGGCCTATTTGACTGATGTACCTACAGCAAGTATGGAAGCAGCAGTGTGAACACGATTACCTAAATGTGAGGGTATTTTGACTGATTTCAGTCCAGGACGTATGATGACAGCCAGTTTCTGGAGATGAAGTAAATTGTGAATGTTCAATAAAGCAGCCATCCACTTGTCCTTTTCCAACATGCAATGAAAACTAAAGTAGCTTATCAAATGCCAACTTAGCAGTCTAACAACTGTGCCATGCATTGTGAGCACATCACAATGAAACTGCCTATCTATGTTGAAAAAAGAATCATAATGATTCTTTCCTTAGTTAACAAAAGTCACTTTCTCAGAATTGTGTCTTGCTATGCTTTTATTTTATTCTATTCTATATAGAAAACACAAACATGAACACAAATATTTTTATATAAATCTATACATTATAAACCTGTTATTCTTACAGTACATATCCTGTTATGTATTATGACTTCATTTTCTACAAAGGACTAAAAGACACTTCTCTTTGGCGATCACTTGTAGCCAAGTAAGATTGTCTTCCATCAACACAGTTTTAACAATGAGTCCATAAGTGACTGTGGAGGCCAATTCTGGATCCACACGTTCTTCCACAGTGGGCACATTGGTTTCCGGGTGGGAGTTGATCACAGTGTGGATTTGCCAAGCATTCCTTCCTCCTAGCACGTTTCTCCCTTGCGTCCTGAGTTCAAGTGTCTTCAAAGCCCATGACATCTTTGGTGAAGGCTGTTCTCCAACTGGAGCACTCGCAGGCCAGTGTTTCACAGTTGTCAGTGTTTATACTACATTTTTTAAGATTTGCCTTAAGACAGTCTTTAAACATCTTTTGTTGACCACCAGCATTACACTTTCCATTTTTAAGTTCAGAATAGAGTAGTTGCTTTGGAAGACGATCATCAGGCATCCACACAACATGGCCAGTCCAACAAAGTTGATGTTGAAGAATCATTGCTTCAACACTGGTGAACTTTGCTTCTTCCAGTACACTTATATTAGTTTGCCTATCTTCCCAAGTGATGTGTAAAAAAATTTCTGTTTCCACCGTTGATGGAATGTTTCGAGGAGTTGGAGATGGCGTTTATAAGTGGTCCATGTGTCACAAGCATATAGTAAGGTTGGTAGTATAACAGCTTTGTAAACAAGCATTTTGGTTTCCCTGCGAATGTCCCAGTCCTCTTCAAACACTCTGCACTTCAATCGGGAGAAAGCCGCACTTGCAGAGCTCAAGCAATGCTGGATTTCGGCATCAGTGTTGGCTCTTGTGGAAAGATAACTGCCTAGGTAGGAGAAGTGATCGACATTTTCCAACATTACACCATTGAGTTGGATTTGTGGCGCTGCATAGGGGTTATTTTGTACTTGCTGGTGCAACACTTTGGTTTTTTGGATGTCAATGTCAGCACTATAGATTACTAACATTGTTTCAACATTGTATTGTTAAATCTGTTTTTAATAATATTTCTGTGATTTTATTATTGTCTTCTTTATTTTGCCTGTAAATTGCTTTAAGACTTGCTTAGTGAGAAGCGATGTACAAATCTAATAAACCTAAACCTAAATGTTTGTTACATTTCATCTTAGCTGTGAAAAAGCATTACATGGTTTTGTCTTGTAGTTCTGTTCCGTGTATGCTATAAAATGAAACCATAATCTTTCAAACCATTTGTGTTTCTGTCTTTCTTCCCTTTTTCTGACAAATGAAGTTAACTTCAACATCATTGCGATTTATCATACTCCATCTTTTCACTGTTGAAATTTTATATATACGCCATTTGGTAGCTAGCAATTTTCTGCCGGCACATAATACATTTCCTACCAGGATTACATGCTCTGAACATATGTCTTTTTCCGTATATCCCAGAAGTTACGCGTTATGAAATTAATCTGAGCTATGTTAGTTACCTATTCTCAGAGCAAATGGATTACTGTGTATGAATAACTGAAATGGAGTTTATATTACAGGAAAAACTCTCTAAATACTAGGTTGTCTAAATTCCATTATCAAGAAGCCTCTGGCAGTCAATTAAAGACCAGCATTATATAACTGTAAAGGATAAAGAATCTAAATTACTAAAGGTCAGTGAACATGGGAAGTGTGGAAAGAAAAGTACCACCCTTTAAAAATGTTAGCATGAAAAAGACAGAGGAAAAGAGAAAGTTGGAAATACTAATAAGCACCTGTGGGAGACCACAATAAGTGCATATGACTCTCTTTGAAGCAACTTGGGCCTGAACTAGATATGCCATTGGGAGATCTATGAATATAATCTCCTGCAGTTTCTAAAATGTTAATAGCAGCCACAATTGGGGGGGGGGGGTATGGCTTGAAGCCATATCGGAGAAGGAGGCATTCAGGTTATTTCCCCATACCTTCTAACAGTCTTGAATGGGGAAGGACAAACTTTGGTTTCTCTCTGTTCTTCTTTTGCCCCACTCTTAAGTTCACTTCACCACAACTATACCAGGTTCCATTTTTTTAAAAAATAAAGCCCTCATGAAAATGTGTCAGCATTTTACCTCACATCCCTCCTAATATACATAATTTATATGAAGTTCTGCCTGGACATATGCCTCTTTGCAAGCTATTTTCCCTAATATCATGCATTTTTTTTTTGCAGGTTATTTTCTCCAATGCAGGCATTTTTATGTACCTTTCCCCCCAACACATGGATTGTGGACATTTGTTTGATTGGAGAACTTCCTAAGAAAATTTGTAGGAGCGCAATTTTCGAAAGCTAGCTGCGTTTCAGTTTGTGTATTGTTTCAGAAAGAGAGAATTGGGTACATTCACAGTACAACAAAAAATGAAACAAATTTCTACTAATCTCTACTCATCATCCAGCAAGAATATTTTTTAAAATTTACAGATACTCCTTTCCACAGATCTCTGTGCTGCATCTAGTTTGACCATAGTTATATAGCATTAGACACAACCCCACAATCAAATGTCAGGGGTTATCTTGAGATAATGATGATTTATCTTTACCTACATGTGGTAGCTGCTTAAAACATGATTATTTCTTTGTGTGCAGTGACTGCTGCAAGCCTAAGCCTTAACATTTAGTGTGACTTGCATTGTGAATCCATGCTAGAACTTTGGGAGTGTCTATGCCAGGGTCAGTGGAAATCCCTGATCCCACTTCTGCAAAAAGTCTCCAGGTGTTTAAGAAGATTCCCATGGCAATCTCTAGTTGTTAGCACCTGAGGTAGCAGCGGGCAACATAAAAACAGCCTCTGTGTAAAGAAGATAATATGTACCATAAATAAGCCCTTAGCTTCATCCCATTGCTAAATATGTTGACTAATTCTCAAGTCAACAGATTTCTCACAGGAATTATAAATGCTGCTCACTAGATATCACAGACTTACTATTCTTACCACCATCTCATAAGCAAGCATTGTAGGGCATTGTGCAGCAACACACACACACATACACACACACACACACACACGTAAATCACAATTAAAAGCAGTATAAATGTCCAGAGGAATGGCAAGTGGTTACATTGTAGACAGTTTTACAACTAATTTTGGTCTCAGATTCTTTTCACAAAATGTAAATAATCCACACCAAAACAAAGGCTTAGTTATGAGGGATGAGCACACACTGAAGGAGATCTGTATATTTTGCTGCAGGTGAGCTTGGGTTTCCAGTTTTTAGTGGATTATATTAATTGACAGTATAAGCGGTGCAGGGGTGGAGAATTCCCTGGGGCCTTATGGGCCACATTTCAAGGGCCACAGTCCAGTGGTGAGCAGGGCTAGAGGCATACATGGGAAGAGCAAAATGGATGCCACTCTTACAATAGACTAAATTCCAGCCATGCAAAAGTCAGAGGTTGCTGGAGACACCCTTTTCTCCATCTAGGCAAGCAAGAGACATGATCACAATCAAAGCACAAATCCAGCCAGGCAAAAGCATTTGAACAGAAATGGTGAGGGGCATGGCTTGGGACAGTCTCTAGGGCCTAATAGAGAGGCTGGGATGGCTGCATCAAGCCTAGACCACCTAGAACCCAAAGTTCTGGATTGAGGACTGGTTCTTAAAATGGAATGAGCAAATGCAGGTGTAGCATTAGGGACCTTAAATAGAATGAAGTACTTGGATGGCATGAGGTAAAAGTAAGAAGAAGAAGAACTAAACAAGTGATTATTGAGTGAAGATATTTTACATTAAACTACTCCACTGTGATAGCCCTGAAGCCTACTTTATAGCTAAGAACACCCCTTCAAGCATCTAATGTGATGTGTAATGGCCATAAATGCATAAATTGAGGCCTAGGAATAGCTGAAATGTCCTCTTATCTTAAGCTTGTTCTATGATGCAAGAGATGTCACCTTGAAGGAGGTGAGGAAACAGCTATTTGCTCTTTTGGATGAAGAAAAGGAGGTGAATCTTTTGCTATAACTGCATGAAGTTGCCTTTCAGTTTAAGTGCAAGGTAACTTAAGAGCTTTGGAAAGGAGTGTTAAGACTTCGTGGACAACCTTGATCATTTTTATTTTATCAAGTTTTCAAGTGAGCATTGCCACTCTTAAACTAATATTTCTTTCTGGTCAAGGTCTGGCAGGTTTATAACTATCAGCCAAGCATATTAAATATATAAAATTTTACAAGTTTTACTCAGGTGGAATCTACATACAGATAAAAAAAGTTCCAAAAATGCTTTTTTAAAAAAGTGTTTTTAAAAATACATTGAATTTTCCATAAGGCTCACCATTGCCATCTAATGTCACATTGTATATTGCACTTAAAACAAACAAAACATTTCATTTGCAGCTGTATAGCTGACTCCTCAAATTCTTGTACAATCTTAACCACTCAGTTAAGATTTGCATATCATTTTAACACATCACAAACCATCTACAGTTATACTTAGTGCTTATAATACTTTTTTGTTTGGCATAAAATGTATTATCAGCTCTCTTTCCAAGGTTTTTAAACTCATCTCTTCTTTTATATAAACATGTCTCTTAGAGCTGGGTCACAGGGTCAGATTTAGTGCTGTTCTGGTGTTACTCTTGAACAGCATGTTCCAATATGTGTGGAGCAGCCTCCCCCAGTCTGATACCCACCAATTGTTTGGATCAATTCCTTTCTTTGTCCCTTAGATGGGATCCTCCTTAATGAGGGTCCTGGCTGCGCGCGAGCCCCTAGGCCACCCCCACGGGGAGAGTTGTTGCCAGGCGTGGCCCAAGCCTTAACCGTTGGGCCCTGGGATCGTGCCGGGCTGTTTGGGCCAATTGGGGCAGTTGGTGTGATTCTTAGGGCCTATAAAAGCAGCAGCACAGCTTAATTGGGGGAACATGCATCATGTTGGTGAACACCCACCCTCCCTCCCTAATTTTAGGTGCTGCTGCTTTGGCCTTGCTTTGGATTGGGTCGCCTGCTTTGGAGCAGGGGCTGGGTAGGAATTTTTCCATTGGCAGATTGGATGTAGCTACTTGGTTTTTGCCTACCCCCTTAGCAATCGTCACAACTTTGTAAGGTTTGGCGGTTAGGCATTGGCTTATTGAAGTGTGTGGGAGGAGACGTGCGGCCATCACCTGCCTCTCCATGAAGAAGGGTATTCTGGTAAAGGAATCTGGGGGTCCTGGATCTCGTCCGAAGTCCGCTTGAGGGGCTAGGGCCATGCCAGGACCACAGGAACCCCGGGGTGAGCTTTGTTGGTCATCATCGATGTTGCTCCCTCGTTTGGTGTTTACCCTTCCAGACTTCCAGACAGAGAAGCAGAAGTCAGTTATAGTCTGTTGCCAGTGCCTAAGCCAACACAACAGTGCCTAAGTTGTGGCCTAAATTTTGCCCAATAACTTAAACTAAAATTACGTTCAGGGGAAGGGCTTGGGGGCCTTGGGGTGCAACTATGCTGGCTAGGGCTGATTGGAGCTGTAGTTCAAAACATCGGCAGGGGACTAGGTTGGGAAAAGTGGCTGTAAAGAGCACAAGACCATGCAAGACAGCATTGCTCACAACTTCCCAGCACATCCTATCCCCTTAAACTCACCCTCCCTTTGAACAAGGAGGTCTGAAGGAGAATTCTAAGAGTGTTCTAGGGAAAGTGCCTGGAAACTTGCCTGTGATAAAGTGGGGTTCCTGGTAGCAGGGAGGCTTTTGTGTGTTCATCCAAAGATGCTTAGCATCCCTCTTCTGACCTTCCTGTTCAAAAAGGGAAGGTCAGGCTGCAGTGGGAACATTGTAGGTGGAGCTTGTATTTGCTGCTGTGCCCTCTGTAAGAGTTGGGATACCCTGTTCAGCATACCTGCCCTTGGGGAAAAAACAGGACATCCCGGTAGCCTTTTTGGGTGCCGTGCTCTCAAGCTGTGCTCTCACCCTGAAGAAAGTGGTTTTTCAGGGCCGCAATCTCTCACAGAGCCCCAAAACACACATTTTTGGGCACCATGTGAGATCACACACCCCAAAATGCTTTTTTCAGGGTGAGAGCATGGCATGGGTCACATGATGTGCCCAGGAGCATGTCCCAGAAGATGAGCACCCCAGTTTCTGGTAAAAAAAAGTTGGACAGTAGGTATGCAGAACTAATGCGTTTAACAGGGCTTATGATTTGATGAAAAACACCCCAAGGCCACTTACCACTTTAAACATTCCTGGCTTCCCTCCAGAATTCTGGGAGCTGTAGTTTGTTAAGGGTGCTGAGAGTTGTTGGGAGACTCCTGTTCCCCTCACAGAACTACAATTCCTAGAGTTCCCTGGGAAGAGGGATTGACTGTCAAAGCAATTTGGGCATTGTAACACAGTGGAGATAACAGGTTTCTCCTAACCACCCTTAACCCCAGGCATCCCCTTCGCCCTCTAGCCTGCAATGAATAACAGTGCATCCCTATGCTTCTCAGTAGCAATTTCAGAAGTCAGAGCTAGCGATGGGGAACTGTCTCCAGTATTGATTTGGATTTGCTTATCAATACAAACATAGTTGGAGAACTAACAGGAAAAAAATAAATCTTAAGAGTAATAAATTTGATCCTAATTGCCAGCTCCCTTCCACCTCAATGTTCTATGTGTTAAAGACTATTCCATAATCTTCTGTGTCAAGCTGGTTCCAGATTCAGAGTGGAAAAGCCATATTGCAGGCATATTCTATCATATGCACCCCTTTCCCCATGGCCACCATAGCTCCTACCTGGGGCAATACACTTTCATTCGCTTATCTCATGCATATATAAGAGCTGCATATAAAAGACTTCAGCAGAATGACCATGCAAGTATAAAAGTCTTGTTCTATGCATGTTAGCAGCTAAGTAGATTTGCTCAGAATATAACTGTATGCAGCCATGAAGAAGTACAATTTCAATAAGATGATTTTTAAAATGCCAAAGTGTTTCTTTTTAAATGTTGTCATGTGCAGTAAAAATGTAATAATAATTGAATTGATTATTCACCCTCAAAAGGAAACTGTACTCTGTGAGGGATGGGGAGGTTGAACCAGTCTGTCATTCCTCCTTTTCGCAGTAGAGCAATTATTTTAAACCTGTTAGAAAGGAGATCAGAGACAAGTTTAAAATAAAACATATTTCACTTTAAACTAGTTTTGAGAAATGAAATCTGAAGGACTGTAACTTATGAAGCATATTCTGCTCTGATAAGAGTTCCTGTTACCCGAGGATTAACTTGGAAAGATCTATACGTAACAAGCAATTTGCTCAAGGTGAAGTTTTCTTGCTCAGATGCCATAGGAGGGTAGCTTATTTCCTAAAGGCTCACATTAGCTCCTTGCAACAGTCTAATGAGCTAATGACCTTGCCATAAGCTTCCTCCTGGAAAACCGACATTTACATTTGTAAGGTTAAATAAAACGTGCAATGAGGGAAAAGCAAAAAAGAAATGGAGATTATGATTCAAAGAAGTGTGTTATGGATTTTCTCATCCTTACTGACAGTCTTAACCCATGTGTAATGATGATGTCAAGACCAATATCTGTTAATTTGATCTTCCTTTACATTAATCTTGACAATGGAGAATGAACCAAACAAAATTAAAATAACAGTTTGCATACTTGAGGGCTGCAGATCAGAAACCTGACTACACTGGGTTATGTTATCACACTCCATTGTTGAATATTTCAGCCTTCAGGGTTTCTCACTGTGTTATAAAGTGTCTGAAACAGATTGCAAGCAATAACACAGTACCAAATTGCAAAGGCACCTTTGGGTTCAATTGCGAACATTTCTTTCTTTTGACTACTATGACCTTTTCTGGTCTTGTTTTGATATAAAAAACATTACCTTCAGGTCTTTTTTTAAAAAAATGGCATGCCTCCAGCTAGGATCAGAGCCAGAAACACATGGCCTGTGGACTTAATTTCTGTAGCTCACCATGTGTTCTCAAAAGGTTTCTGTGGGCTGACCACACCATGATAGGTTGGGCTTTCCACAACATGAGTCACCAGCTGATTTGCCCTCTTGTAGTATTTATTGACTCATGTTCATGTGAAAATTACCATTTCCTCCTTCTTTGGCTTGTTTCTCCTAAGGCTTCTCCAGAAGATACAGCATTGCTGGGGTGGCCTGGCAACCAAATGGCCAGAGCGGTTTCAAAATGGTCTAAATCAGGAACAGGGAAACAAAAACATATATGCATAATCATAGAACAACAACAACAAAAAAAAACCCACTCTTGCTTTTTAGCCAGACTTAGAAGTTACCTTGTCTCTTTGTAAGTTTGAACTTCCATCTGATTTTTTTAAAAAGTATCCATTGCATTATTTACCTATAGATCTAGTTCTTCTGAACCCATGTGCTAAGTATAATTTGATTTTATGTGAGGAAAGTGAGATAGAAAATAAAGAAATGAGTAAGGCCCATCTAGGGTGGTGGCAGTAGTGAAAGCCTGAAACTGTTCTTAACCTGAAGCACCACTTTAGCTAATGGGGCCTCCTGCTGCCGCCGTGCTGCCGGAGCACGATTTCTGTTCTCATCCTGAAGCAAAGTTCTTAACCCGAGGTACTATTTCTGGAACCTGAAGCGTATGTAACCTGAAGCGTATGTAACCTGAGGTACCACTGTACATGTCTGCTTAGAAATTAGTTCAATGGAACTTGATCCCAGATACCGTATTTTTCACTCCATAAGACACACCTTTTTCCTCCTAAATGGGGAAATGTCTGTGCGTCTTATGGAGTGAATGCATGGTCCCTGGAGCCCAGGGGCAAAAAGCAGGTCGTGCTTTTTTTTTTTTTTTTTTTTTTAGAAAGAGGGTGTTGAAACAAAGCCACTGAGCAGCTGATCGGCAAGGGATCGGGAGGGAGATAAGGGACACTAGAGATAAAGGAGACTGCCTGGGAGGAGGGAGGTTAAAGCACATGGATCCTCAGGATTTTTGCATCGGCCCACCCCAAATTCTCCATTAGATCACATAGCATGTCCACTGTTTCGTGGGGCTGCAATGGTGCAAAAACGTGGTTACAAAGCATGGATCCACATGGATCCTCAGGATGTTTGCACTGGGTCATCCCAAAGTCTGCAAAATCTCATAGATATAAATAAAATCCATCTAGATTGCCCTGGTGTGGGGGCCCACTTAGGAGCAGCCCACGGGGCCAAATTTGGCCCAATTGTTCCAATTGCCTTAAGGTCAGCCCTGATGAGTCTGTGCAAGGGTTGGACTGACAAGCCCTGCACCTTCTAGGTCCCTGGAGTCACTATTCAGAGTACAGACTCAAGGACTTGTAATGGAAATAAAGGAGGGGGCACTTATTGGAAATCAGTTTTGTCACCTCCCCCCCCAAACCCTGGGACGATGAGCCCAGCCACCTTTTATTCACAGTCACATAAGCACTACACTGTAGCATGGCCATAAAGCTGTACGTTCACCCGCTGAAATACACACCCAATATGTAGCAGTGGAGATTTATGTTACTGCTTTATGATTGAACACTGAGTTTTATTAATGGACTCTGTATTTTTGGAATTACCTAAGAACCACCAATAGGGAGCTCTAGAATCTGACAGCTAATCAATTGGGTACTACCAAACAGCGACCCCTATTGCTGAAAGCAGGTAACCAGCAGGAAATGCTTCAGCTCAGCCTTTGCACTGTTGACAGAACACCCCCTGCTGTGCAGATAATGGAGAAAGCTCATAAATTGTATCCCTTCTTTCGTCCTGGCCAACTCTATTACTCTGGTGTAAACCCTGGTGCACCAGGAACCCAGAATAACAGCAAATAAAATCCATTCATACATCAACGACTGATAAGACTTGTCAACCTGTTATTCCAAAGTCTTCCTAGATTATAAAGCTCCAAAATACAGGCCAAAAGAGAGCAGGTCTGGAAAGAGCGAGCCATACAATGGGCACCACCAGTGAAAAGGCCCTGCTCCGTGTAGCCCCTGCCTTGTCATTTGATAGGGTGCCCACTTGCCCTCCTTCTTGACATGGAATGCTTTCTATTGGAGTCTCCAGGTCCAACATAAAGACCATAAGAAGGGAGAGCAGAGACCCTGAAGTTCCCAATAGCTGTTAATCAAGCAAGCAAGCAAGCAAGCAAGCGCACAGGTCACCTTTGTCACAGGTGTGTCACGCCTATGTCCTGGCCAGGCCTGCATCCAATCTTGTTTCTGTACACTCTTGTTTGTTCTCAGTAACCAAAATCATATTATCAACATATACAAGCAGAAAAGTTGTTTCCCTTCGTTTGCAAGGAATCGTACAAAACAAAGTGGCACTAATAAAGAAAAGTTCCAGGGTGGCAACAGAAAGCAAACTAAAAATGCTTGCTTTTGCAGTTGGTCAGAACTATCCAGCAATATCAAGTTATAGGAAAACTGGTGCTACTAACAGTAACCCTAGTTGGTTAATTGATCTGGCAACTTCCATGCACATGACGTCTGATGCTAATTCCCCCCCCCAAGAGTTAAATGAAATTCAGGTGAGGGTCATATGCCTTGCCAATCCCAGCAGGTATATCACAGGAAGACCCGGCCTGCCTACATGGATCCTCAGGATTTTTGCATTGGGTCAACCCAAATTCTCTATCAGATCACATAGCATGTCCATGGCTACAGCCTGCACCAATAAAATCATGCACCCACTGTTTTGTGGGGCCGCAATGGTGCAGAAATGTGGTTACAAAGCACGGATCCACATGGATCCTCAGGAGTTTTGCATTGGGTCACCCCAATTTCACCATTAGATCACATAGTATGTCCATAGCTATAGCCTGCACCAAAAAACCATGTATCCATTGTTTTGTGGGGCCACAATGGCGCAAAAACATGGTTACAGGCCGATGGCCTGCCCAGGCCGATAAGGAGGAGCTATTTTGGCAGCAGAATCATGCTGCCAATAGGTCTGGAAAAAGTCAACAAGACTGCCTGGCCTGTTCTGGACAACCTTTGAGATCAGGATTATAGGCAGTATTTGGCGGAATAAGTTCATGAGCAGAGGAACTTCCACTTCTGCAATGGGACTTTTCTTCCTCTCTTTCAACCCTGCACTGTCCCCGAATCTGGGTTTGGGGGAACCATACAAAGGATTTAGGGGGATCACAGGGGGAAGAGAGGGAGGAAAGTCCCATTGTGGTCCACTCATCCAATTATTTAATTGACTATCACCCTATGTCTGCATGTCGAGTTGCTGTTAAAAGCACAGCTACAATGGCTGCTTGAAAACACTACTTGGGCAGAAAGTGGAATCTTTTAAAATCATCGGCCACCCACCCACAACCAGTAGCATTTGGTGGGGGGAGGCACTTAGCATATCTCTCAACGCTGACATCACTGTGGCTTACAAGAACGTAGAGGAGGAAGGAGGTGAAGGTGATGTAGTGTGAACACACTGGCACAAGCACCAGCTTGGCTGCACCGGTGTGTTTGCACTGTGCCAACCTTACTCAATCCTGCCAGCACCAGCAATGTCAGTAGTGGGAGGTCATGTAAGTGCCATGACCTTACCCTGCTGACAGTGCTAGCTGCAACCCAGCATGGAAACCCTATGCATAATCCTACTAAATCTAATTGGTTAATAGCAGTATTAGGCTAGCAAGATCTTGTGATATCTTCCTGAAATCTCACAAGATCTCATGAGCTTTGTAAGATCTTGCAAGAGCTCAGTGAGATCTCACAACATCTCACCAGAATCTGCCATTGTTGCTGCCAGGCACCACTGCACAATCCAGGTAAGGGCGGCTTCGGCGGTGTTGAAATTCTCAGTATGTTGTGCGCTGAAAGAAAATTATATGAAAATGATGTACCAGTGGTATTTGACTCCTAGTAAGCTTGCAAAAATGTGTAAGACAAGTGCAAATATCTGCTGGAAATGTAAGCAAAAGGAAGGCACCTTCTATCATATGTGGTAGATCTGTAAGGTTCTAAAAGCATTCTGGGAAATGATATGGTAAGTGGGTTTAGGATTGTAGCCTAAGGCTGGTAAAAATGTCTGCATATTTCAGATTTCCCACATCCTTCTTAGTGACCTATTAAAAAAAGCTTGCCAATGGTACCCTAATTTCTTTCCCTAGTTTTCATAAGAACCACAGAATGCAATTCCTCTGTAGCCCTCTGCTTAGAATAAGAGTATACCTCTTTTTTGTCTCCACTTTTTATTTTATTGTTTCTTTAATTTGTTCAATTAAAATATTATTAATACAAAAAAAAAACCCTTGGAGAAGAATGCCTTCATTCTATTTAGATTGTTTTTCTCCATTCTGATAAATGTTTGCATTTGAATATGAAGCTTCCTTTCACTCTCAAAGCATAGCTCCATCTGGCTCAGTATCGTCTACTCTCAGGACCGGCCCACCCGTGAGGCAAAGCAAGGTGACTGCCTCAGACGGCAGGGTCCACAGGGGTAGCAGATCCTGGTGCCAATATTTCTTCCACCTTCCACTTCTTCCTGATGGAGATCCTCCCTGCCCATCTTCTTCAATGGTGGGGAGGGGGCCCATTTTGGAGTCTGTCTCAGGTCCCGAAATGCATTAGTCAGCTACTCTGATGACCACATGTTTTCAAGAGGTCACAGGTCTTGGACAGTAAGTGGTCTTCGCTACCTCTAATCCTTTTTCTGTTATCTAACTTCCACAGTATGAAAATGTTATCTAATTTCAGTGGTATGCACCTTCTAGGTTCACATGATATTTTCAATTTTCTGCCCAAATGGCCAATTGATCTTTACTTTGTCTCTTAACATATGCATCAAAATTGAATTCTTTCTACTCATAATACATTTATGGATTTAAGTTTTTGCATAAAAAACAAACCTTTTTTTAAACTATTGACATAGCTTTTAAAATCGATTTCACTCCATACTTTTCTCTCTCACACAAAGACACTACTTGTCCTGTCTGTCAGTATATACTGATCTGAAATGTGGAAACATTAGGTTCTGATTCATTTGACCAGAAGCTAAGTGTGAAACTTGGATGTGTTTGTGAAGTCGACAATGAACTTAGTAATCGATTTTCAGTTTAGGGATAAGGGAAGGATTCATGATCCTTTTAGGGCTTTTTCTTTGGACATCCATTAGCACATTTACCTCAGAAAATCATTCAATTGATTTACTTCGTATCTCTTTTAACTCCTTAAGACTCATTATTTCTGCTAGTCTTTGCCTAATTGTTTTCGGCCTTCTCCAACTCTTACTTTTATTTAAATTTTTTTAGTACTTTGTCTAAATTAGATTGTAAGCCCATTACACAGAACTTGTCTTTTTCACGTTTTAGTATAGCTCTCTCTGTGTGTGCACGCTTTATAAATAAACAATGCCCCTGCTGTATGAAATTATGTTACTACAATATTTTCACCACTGAAATATCTATTAGATTCTAATTAATGTTTGGCTATTTAAAACATGTGCATATAATATAATTCCTGCCTCTTGCAATCATCAGTATACGGCCAAATTTTGTCTCTTGTATTTCTGGATATATTTCAGAGACAACATGATTATTTGAGTGACTGAAAGTTATGGTACACAAAATGCATATGCAGTTTACTTTTATATAGCTCAAGGAATTCTGAATTAGAACTTTTTGGCAGGGCTAAGACTACAATCTGATGCACCCTTACTTAAGAGAAAGCCCCATTCAGCTCAGTGAGGCTTTCTTCTGAGTAAATCTTTAAGAGTCTTGCAGCAGTGTCCAATGCACTTTTACCCAGAAGGACATTTCCCTTTGTTCCAATGTGACTCAATGAGCCAAGGAAATGTATAAATTTGCAGGCAGAGGTATCATTCACTCTCAGCCTCACTCTCAGCCTCTGTCTCACAGAGTTGAGAGGATAAAGTAGGAAGGAGGCAAAGACTCCACCTTCTCTGGAGGATTGAAGGGCCCCAAACCAATGTCCTGATGTCATGCACATGATGTCACACAATGTTCTGATGCCATGCTCGGATCCCTCTGAACATTCAAGGGGCCTGCCCCCCTAACCCCCCCAAACCATCATGAGGGAGAAAAGAAAAAGGAAGGAAAGAAAAAACCCCAAACTGCTGTGTTAAGTCTTCCAATGTTTAATACTGTCCAGGGGTGAAGTTTAATTTGTGAGGAGGTTCAGCCCTGGAATCTGCTTTCAGTAGCTGGGCTAAGTCCAGAAACATGAGGACTTCCGGGGGCGGCGCGAACGGCAATGGCGGTCCTCTTCTGAACGGGAGAGGAGGCTCCACAGACAACGGGTCGTCCGCTACGGCGAAGCGGAGACCCACTCTGGAAAACCACAGGCAGCAAGAGCCTGTGGTCTTGAGGCTCGGTGGGCGCCTTAAGTGACCCTCCAAACGCTAAAGGAACCCCGTAAGGGGCTCCGGAGCGTGGAGGGGGGTTGCGGCGCTGAGAGCTGTTTCACAGTCTGCGGAGCGAAGCCGCGCTGCTGCTGCCGGTGAGCGCTGATCCCTTTTCCTGTCAAAATTCGGATTCGGACGAAAAGCAACTAATTCGTGAGTAAAGACTGAATCACTTGAAATTAGAGACTTTAAATCAAAAATCTGAATTTGCTTGAACTTGGCTGAAAGCGGAGAGACGTGGAAACAGGAAGTCCGTCTTCCGCCGCCATTGAACTTGAAAAAAGCAACTAGTTGGAGGAGTGGAGGCTGAAAGAAAGAGATTTTAAACTCTACAGATCTAAGCATCCACTGAACTTGCAACCTAAAGTAAAGATTTTAAGTTAAAGATTTGGAATTATTACTTGCACTTGACTTTCCTCCTTTTATTGGATTACAACTAAAAGGTGAAACCCAGGGTCCGGAGCTGCCTGAGCATATTGAGCTGTCAGTACTGCAGATTTGGATATTGTATATTGGAACTTGCAACAATCTGAGGGTATTGAGACCTTCTAATTTGAAACATTCTTTTTGGAGACAAATAAGCACTGTCTGTAACAAAGTGATCATTTATCAACTCTGCTAAATATTTGTAACTGAAGGTTCCTGGATACTAAACTAGACTCTGAAAGACATTTTAAGCTCCCTCTAGAGGATTGGATTAAAACAGTGACTTTACATTTACATTTACTTTCGATTCCCTTGTTGCTTGCTTGCTGTGGGCCTTTCTATTCCCATGGGAATAACTCAGTGTGACCTTGACTGATAGATAACGTTGGAATGAGTGGCACAAGAAAAAGAGGGAGAGTTAGACAAACAACTTTAACAACTCTAACCTCAGCCTCGCAGACACGCAGATCATCTGTACCTACTTTGCCCTCAGAAGTAGAAGTTGAAGAAGTTGCCTCGTCACAGGCAAAAGAGGGAGAGGGTGAAGTAGAGCAGTTACAATTGGAAGATATGGCCTCAGGAGCATCTGTTTCTGTTTTAGACAAAATCTTTGAAAAATTGGAAGCTTTGGACAAGAAAGTAGATGTGCAATCAGCAAAGATTGACAAAAATACAGAATGTCTAAATAAATTAACTATACAAGTGGTACAGAATACACAAGCAATTGGACAGTTAACGGAGGCCTCAGCAGAAAATCGGAAATTGGCTGAGGATACCAGACAAAAATTGGAAAATTTAGAACAAGAGGTAAGACCACTCACCAAACAAGTTGGGGAACATCAGATCTATCTTTCTATGATAGAACTGCGAAATCGTGAGAATAATTTGAGGATTAGATCACTACAAGAGGCAGAAGAAGGAAATCTAACTGAGTTTTTGACCAAAGAATTCTCCAAGTTCTGGAATTTGGAAGAAAAGGACTTTAAAATTGTGTCAGCTTTCAGACTTGGAAGATTCATAAAGAAGGAGAGGCCCAGAGACTGTTTGATAACATTGAGATCAAAGGAGGAAAGGGACAAGATTTTGGGCCTACACTACGGAAAGTCACTGGAGGTTTTGGACAGAAGAATTGAAATTTACAAAGATATTCCAAGACAACTGTTGGATCTTAGAGCCGCCTACTCTGAACTTGCTAAACTACTAAGGAGCAACGCAATTCCATTTAGGTGGGAATTTCCCCAAGGAATATCTTTTACCTTTAGAGGGAGAAAGGTCAAAATTAGAACATTGGAAGAGAGAGACAAATTTTTGGCTACACACGGAGAGGACCTTCAAAAAGGAATTGAACTACCTTCTGGGCCTGGGGCAACGCCAGCATCAACACCAGCACCTGGGGAACCTGAAGATCCAGAGAAGATACCACCCCTGGAGAAATAACCAGATCAATTCAGGATGTCTCTGCAATTGCTGAGTTGGAATATTAATGGTTGTAACATTCCGGAAAAAAGGAAGAAAATATTTCACATACTAAAAAAAGAACAATTGGACATTATCTGTCTACAAGAAACACATGTGACGAGGCTCCACAGAAAAGTGTTAATAAATAAAAGATTGGGCCAGGAATTTGTATCGTCGGATAAAGTCAAGAAGAGAGGCGTGGTGATATATGCAAAAGAGAGCCTGTCACCCAAATTCTTATTTAAAGATGAACATGGAAGAATTTTGGCTATTGAGATACAATATCAAGGAGAGAAATTGTTGATATTAGGAATCTATGCACCTAACGAAGGGAAATCGGAATTTTACAAGAAGCTGCAGGAGACAATGCTGGATTATCTGGACTACAACAACATCATAATGATGGGAGATATGAATGGGGTCGTATCAACTAACATGGACAAGTCACAAAGTCAAAATGTTACAAAAGACGGCAGACTACCTAAAACCTTTTTTGAAATGATAGACAATATGGATTTGATTGATGTTTGGAGGACAAAGAACCCACTAGGAAGAGAGGGAACATTCTTTTCTGAATCCCAACTGACCTGGACAAGAATCGACCAAATATGGATTTCTAGAGGCCTGGCACCTAAGGTCAGAAAAGTGGAAATCTGCCCAAAGACCTGTTCCGACCATAATGCAGTAAAGATGGATATGACACTACTACCAACTGGATCCTTTAGATGGAAGATGAATGACAATTTGTTCAGAGATCAGGAAATTACTAAGAAGGCCCAAAAAGTTTTGAAGGATTATTTTGAGATAAATATGAATACTACGGTGGAAAAAAGAATCGTCTGGGACGCAAGCAAAGCTGTAATGAGGGGATTCTTGATACAACAGAATGCAGTAAAGAAAAGAATACAAAATGAGAAAAAAGATAAGATCTTGGATAAAATAAAAGAATTAGAGAAGAAATTAAGAGTGAACCCGAAGTCACAGCCAACTCTGAGAGAAATTAAACTTTATCAAACACAATATTCTAAACTGATAAATCAGGAAATCGAATGGAAGGTTAAACTAATGAAGCAAAAAACGTTTGAGTCGGCGAATAAATGTGGAAAACTGCTAGCTTGGCAGTTGAAGAGAAGACAAAGATTAAATACGGTTACAAACTTAGAGGTTGAAGGAAAAAACATTCAGAATCCAGTGGACATTAGAAAGTGTTTCCAGAGATACTTCAAAAAACTATACACCCAAGGGCCGCAAGACGAAGTTGAGATTAAACAATTTTTGGCAAAAAATGGACTATCCAAATTGTCACAAGAAAATAGGACAATCCTGAATTCTAAAATAACACGACAGGAGATTGAACAAGCCATTCAGAACATGCAACTCGGCAAATCTCCAGGGCCAGATGGGCTGACTTCCAAGTACTATAAGACATTAAAAGACTATTTGATACAACCTTTGATGGAGGTCAGCAATGAAATTATGGAGGGGAAGAGGGCACCGGAGTCGTGGAAGGAAGCGTTTATCACATTAATACCAAAGTCGGAAGCTGAAAAGACACAACTTAAGAACTACCGTCCCATCTCCCTTTTAAATGTGGATTACAAAATATTTGCAGACATTTTGGCAAGTAGATTTAAAAAAGTTTTAAATGAAGTAATTCATAAGGACCAGGCCGGCTTTCTCCCAGGTAGACATCTGTTTGCTAATACAAGGAACATTATTGACATTTTGGAACTTTTGCAAACAGATATAAATACAAAAGCAGTTTTAATTTTTATAGATGCGGAGAAGGCCTTTGACAATATCTCCTGGAAATTTATGATGGGAAATTTAAAAGAGATGGGAGTGGGACGGGGTTTTGAGAATGGGATTGAGGCGATATATTCAGAACAGAAAGCTAAATTGATAGTTAATAATGTGGTTACAGAAGAGTTCAAAATTGAAAAAGGGACACGACAAGGTTGCCCTATCTCCCCTTTGTTATTCATTTCGGTTCTGGAAGTGCTATTGAACATGATTAGAGGGGATCGGTTGGTGGAAGGAATTCAGGTCGGACAGAAACAATACAAATTAAAAGCTTTTGCAGATGACCTGGTTTTGACCCTGCAGAAGCCAGAGCCTAGTACGAAAAGAGTATTACAACTGATTAATGACTTTGGTCGGGTGGCTGGATTTAAATTAAATAAACAGAAAACTAAGGTCTTGGGAAAAAATTTGACTGATACAGAGTCAGAACGGTTTCAGAATGAGACGGAACTTAATGTGGTTAAAAAAGTAAAATACCTAGGGGTAAACATAACAGCAAAAAATCTAAGTCTATTTAAGGACAACTATGAAAAATGCTGGACAGAAATTAAGAGAGACTTAGATAGTTGGTCAAAATTGAAACTTTCTTTGTTAGGCCGAATTGCTGCTATTAAGATGAATGTATTGCCAAGGATGTTGTTTTTATTTCAAACACTTCAGGTTTTGGACAAAACGGAGTGCTTTCAGAAGTGGCAGAGAGATATTTCTAAGTTTGTCTGGCAGGGCAAAAAGCCCAGAATTAAGTTTAAGATATTAACTGATGCAAAACAAAGAGGGGGCTTTGCCCTGCCAGACTTAAAGCTGTATTATGAAGCCGCAGCGTTCTGCTGGCTAAAAGACTGGCTACTTCTTGAAGACACTGATGTGTTAGATTTGGAAGGGTTTAACAATGCTTTTGGATGGCATGCATATTTATGGTATGACAAGGTTAAAGCAAATAAGGCCTTTAAGAACCATATTGTCAGAAAATCATTGTTTAATGTCTGGACAAAATATAAAGACTTGCTGGAAAATAAAACACCAAGGTGGCTTTCACCTTTGGAAGCTAAGGCCCGAAAAAGACCCAATATGGAGGCTAAATGGCCAAAATATTGGGAAATACTAGAAAAGGATGGAGATAATTGGAAATTGCAGAGTTTGGAGAAAATGAAAGACAAAGTGCGAGACTGGTTACATTACGCTCAGATTAAAGAAGTTTTTAAAAATGACAAGAAACTAGGGTTCCAGGTGGAGAAATCGAAACTAGAAACAGAATTGTTAGAACCAAAGATTAAGGTACTTTCAAGGATGTATAACTTGCTGTTAAAGTGGAATACACAAGATGAAACGGTTAAATCGGCTATGATAAGGTGGGCACAGGACATTGGGTATAATATCATGTTTGAGGACTGGGAAAGGTTGTGGAGTAATGGATTGAAATTTACTGCATGTAACGCTTTGAAAGAAAATGTAATGAAAATGATTTATAGATGGTATATGACCCCAGTCAAACTTGCAAAAATTTACCACCTGTCTGACAATAAGTGTTGGAAATGTAAAGAGTGTGAGGGAACGTTCTTCCACCTCTGGTGGACTTGCCCTAAAGTGAAGGCGTTCTGGGAAATGATTTATAATGAATTGAAAAAGGTATTTAAATATACCTTCACTAAGAAACCAGAGGCTTTCCTTTTGGGTATTGTCGGCCAAGGGGTGGTAAAGAAGGACCAGACATTTTTTATGTATGCAACAACAGCAGCAAGGATACTTCTCGCAAAACACTGGAAAACTCAAGATCTACCCACACTGGAAGAATGGCAGATGCAACTGATAGACTACATGGAACTGGCTGAGATGACCGGCAGAATTCGTGACCTGGGAGAAGAGAGGATTGAGGAGGACTGGAAGAAATTTAAGAATTATCTACAAAAATATTGTAATTTGAGTGAATGCTAAACAGGATGCTAGATCAAAATAACTGAGCACCACTAAATTTAGAGGTTTTTAAGAAAATAAGTAAGATTGTGAAAATTTAACTCCTTTCGAGAACTATAAGATTATGAAACACAGAAGGGATATAAGAATGTAAATAAGATAATAAATTGCTGACAAAATGTTATAACGATGAAAGTGGGAGCGGGAGATGTGAGGAAGTCCAAAGAAAATGTGAAATTATGTTAAGACAAATGTTATATTGTTTATTATGTTTATTTCTATTGTAAAACCCAATAAATTGCTTAAAAAAAAAAAAATAAGTCCAGAAACATGTGAGCTGACAGTAAACAACTGGGACCTACAACAAACATTGTGGGATGGAGGGTTACAGTTCCAGGCAGGCAGGGAGCCAACCATGCCCTGTTATGGGATACTCCATACTCTTGTTTCTCTGTGGCTTCATTTTGGCTACAAAGCCATCATAACTCAACACCTGAGTCTGGTATTAGAATAGCAGTAATAGAATAGCATTTTGTTTTCCAGGTGGTACTCATTGGTATGCAGTACCGGCACCTCTTCTTTTCAAATGTTAAAAGTTTGGCACTGACTGTAACAACTTCATGGTGAGTACCAGCACCATGTGTTTTTTAAAAAGCACTGGATAAAAATGCCTCTAAATATGTGCAAGGGTGCCTCTCCTTCTGCTGTTAGGAATTTGTGGCCTATCTCTATGCACTTCAGAGTCAGACGTGGTCCCCTTCTCCCTCTGTCTCATACAGAGTGAGGGAAGTGGAGGCATTCAAGGAAGTGCTATGCAGGAGCAAGTTTGTGTTCTTCTGCAACATTCTCTTGTCAGCATGTAGTGTGATAACTTCCAACTGTTTTTCACTGAGGTGATTGTAAAAAAGAAAAAGACTATGGCTGCTGAATGTGACTTAGGTGATATCTCTGGGAGACATAACCACGAGAGCTTGTGTGATAACTGCACTGCAAAAAGAAGTATTTGATAAAAGGCTTAACACTTTAAGAAGATAAGCATTCTCATGGTATAATTTCAGAAAAATAAGATGGTTACAGTAATTGAACTGCAAGATCATACTAGTGTCGACAGTTAAGGATGGACTGGATTTACATTTATTTATTTTTTAAGTAAAGCATGCACATGCAGAATACCACAGTTGAAATGAAGGTCACAAGAGTGCATAAAGCTTTATTTTATATTCTCTGCAAAATTAGTCTAAGGCTACATACAAGCTATATCTTTAAAGCACATTCAGATCGCATCGCCTGCCACCAATTCTTGGAACTGAAGTGCACCCCTCACAGAGCTACAATTACCCTTGCCAAACCTACAGTTCCCAGGGTTCTTTGAGGGAAGCCATGACTGTTTAAAGTGGTATGACGCTGCTTTAAATGTATGGTGCACATGGGGCCAAAGTCTAGTCTAGTCCAACTAAGTACTGTAAAAGGCACGGCCAAAACAAAGGGGGTCCCTCTAAAACGAGAGTGTAGCAATTATAGATCATTCTCAAGAATCCACAAAATTAATCCACTCCCAACAATATAATAATGTCACAATACATAGATGTGTGCTATTTAATATGCAGAAAGGTTCGATCAAAGTTGCATTCTGGGTAAATACACTTGACCATGCAGTGTGTTTGGGGAAGCTTGTTCACTAAACCGCCATGTTCTAAACTGCCGTAATACAGATTACTATGCCTGGCTATTGTAGTTACTGTTGCCCACCTCTAGTTAAACCAACTTTTCAAGCCGGCTCGTCCATGCCAACAATGGGTCTCTGTCTCTCTGCTGCCACGACCTATGCCACGGCCTCCTCCTCCTTGATGCAGCCTCTGTCGACACAGCCTCTGACTCCATGACACAACCACCAACGTGACCGCCAACCTATTTCCGGAAGCTGGCTCTTCTGGAAGTGCACCATGGGCTTCTGGAAGTATGGTGGAAGCCACAGTGGAGGTGGCAGAGTTTATGGTGGAGGCAGAGGGAGCCAAAATAGAACATCTGGGACTGTGATCAGAAGCTGGGGTGGCTCCTGTCAATCTGGGATGTCCCACTCAAAACAGGACACTTGTGCAGTATGCATTCCTCTCCCAACCACTGCCTCAGATTATTATTATTATGGCAAACCTCCTGCACCAATGAAAATCAATAGAACTTCCTTTCTCCTAAAATAAAAGAAGTATATGCCATATTACACTCCCCCCCCCCCCCCGTAAAAATGCTCAGTGAATATTTCAGCCTGGTGCTGCAATTAACTTTTCCCAGGGTTCACCACAGCTCCTGTGGCCTCTTTTGCCATTGCTGCCTTTCTCCTGCATTCTGGTTGCTGCCCTAGAACAGTAGAAGTGGGGAAGAAAGGTATATTTTTGTACAAGAGAAAAGGGAGGAAACCCACACATAAGGGAGAGGCTGGAGAAAGATAGCATCTGATTTTCCCTGAAGCAGATTGTGTATGTTGTTCCCTTGCTCTATATATTGTTATGAGTTTGGGGTGGCGGAAAGTAGGTTGTATGCAGAGACCTTTGTAACTGCTGCATCCAGCAAGTATTAAAATATAAACCAGGATAGTTTCCTATTGAGGTGATAGCCTGGGCGAGGGACCATTAAGGGAACAAAGGAAGTGGATCTGACAAATGGTTGAGGCCCCTCCTCCCTCAACTGGCTGGTTGTTAGAACAAGACAAAAGTAAGAGTTTGCAGTGAGGTGACCTAGACAAAATGCAGCAATGTTTGATTTTTGTTTGAATATAAGCTGCAGCTATGGGATAAACAATACCCTCTTGGGTGTTAATGCTGTGAACCCCTCAATTGCAGGCTCATGTTGTATATATGTGTAAATAAATCATATACCATAAACACATCACAGTCTCTGTTGTGCCACATTCTGAAAGGAAACATGAACCCTGGAATCTCACACTGCTCAGACGTTGGGGTGGTATGCAACAACAACAACAACAACACCAACAACAACAACACCAACAACACCACACACACACACACACACACACACACACACACTACATGCATATCCCACCTCAAAATTGCTTTCTGCTCTAAATTAGTTTTTCCCTAGGTGGCCATCCTACCATGCCAAACATCTATTTTCAGGGCCTGCCTTATACATAAAGGGTATACATTGTTTTGTGATATGACATCCCTCAGCCAGTTTTTGAAAGAAAGCCAATTTAAGATTTGATATTTCCCCTTTAAATGCCATTTGTCCATTAGTCTCAAGACATCTGGCAGCACAATTTATTTTAATAAAAGGGAGCGGTCCAAATGGGCTGCTATAGTTTTAGATGCTTCTTTGTGAGCGTGGCAAGGTTATGTACCAGGGTCTTTATTACGGTAGTCTTATATTTAAATTTCAATCACTCTTTTCATCATGGAGACATTAAAACACCTTCTAAGGGTGTGTGTGCATGTGTATGTGTATGTGTGTGTATTAGTCAGGGTTGGTGAGCAACATGAGCAAGAGCAGCATTCCCCAGTTACAACATGTTAAACATATTGAAATGAAAGAAGAACCCTGTGTCAAAAGCATAATAAGTTATATATGTTATATACCAAAATTCACAGATTAGCAGGAAAAAGTACACGAGACATTATTCGACCCATATTCGACAAGTACACAACCCATAGAATATAGCTCCATGCCTCCCAACATTTCTCCGGTGAAATTAGGTATGTCCTGAGGAAAAGCAGGACATTCCAGGATCAAATCAGAAACCGGAAGTCTTCTGTAAATCCGGGACTGTCCCTAGAAAATAGGGACACTTATAGGGTTTGTAGCTTTGCTATCAAGTTTAGCTACCGAGGGCTTTCACAGTGTAGAATAAATCTGTGTAACTGTAAGAGAGAATGGGGAGGGATGTCTTTCCCTTTAATCTGGGCATCTTTGTGTGACCTGCTGTTCCCATCTTATTTGGATGAGTATAAAGTGCTTTGCACAGGGCTGTTTCTAAAGGAGGAGTGGGGGTTCTGTGACTCTCCATAGGTTGTTGGTCTCAAATTCCCATCAACTCTAGCGACCGTGGCCAATAGGGGTGATGGGATAGTTAGTTCAACAACACCTAGAGGGCCACAGTTTTCCCACACCTGTTCTAAAGAATATTCACATTTCAGCTGATTCAGAGTACCACAATCAGAGTGGTTCATTTTGTTAGCTTCTTAAAGAGTTCTGCAGGTGCATTCAAGTCAGTTGAGTTTGTTTTGGCGGATCACACTTGCTTGCAAAAGAAAATGATACAATAACGATCCATAAATGGCAACATAATGTGCTTTGTTTGCCCTGGAAAGTTGCAGCATAAATTGCACGTGTGGCATGCTTTGAAGCACTGTATAGACAAGCCTCTGTTCAATCCAGTACAGTACATAATTCCAACAGTGGCAGCTGTAGGAATGGATCTGTAACAGCTGTTGGCCGATTGCAAATAGCCCTTCCTTGGACAAGGCACTTGAGCCTGTAGTTGCCATGCAGCTCCAGGACCTCTTGGATGAAGTTGCTCAGTGATAAAGTTACAAACAGAAACTTTCCTGTGCAAAGATCTTGGGTGTGTGCCTGGCCCCTGACTATGAAACAAGAAGGGTGGTTTTTGTTGCTGTTGCAAACTACAGTTCTGAGATATTTACACTATGATCAGTAGCTGATGGCATGGTGGGGTTAAACCACTCATCTGACCACTCTGGCTGAGTTGCTGTTGCTCACCAGGACAGAGAGGGATGGGTCATGTGGTGCAAACATGTCAGCAGTGCTAACTGCTGGTGTGTTTTCACCTTGCCACCACCTCACAGCTCTCCACTCCAATATACAGCAGCAGCTCAGATGGGTGGAGGTCAAGTGAGCAGTGCAACCACCCCATGCAGTCTGCTAGTGACTAGAATCTACAGTAACTGTTCATGAGGTTTTTAGGCCTAGTGCAGATATTCCACTATTTCACTGCTGCTGCTGCTGCTGCTGCTGCTGCTGTGTTAGGTAAGTTTTGGGAATGGGGAAAGGGACAGCTGAGAATGGGATTAACTTTTTATGGGCATAGCATAACTTCAAGGAATTGCAAACAGCTTGCTATTTCTTAAATTCAGCACCATCACTATTGCAATATGAGAAGATGAGGTGAAGATGTAATGCTGGGCCTTTTCTGCAGTGGCTCCCCACTTGTGGAATACTCTCCCCAGGGAGGTTCACCTTCATTACATATCTTTAGGTGCCAGGCAGAAACATTTCTTTTCTCTCAGGCCTTTGGTTGGGATTAAACAATCTGTGGCCTTTTAAACTGTGTGTTGTTGTTTTTTGTTATTATGGTATGTATTTTTCTGTTTTCAAATTGCAAACCATATGAAGGGTGATATAGAAATTAAATAAATAAATAATAATAATAAGGTAATCCTGGATTAGCTACATCAATGGCAACCTCTAGATTGTTGAACCTGTGAGAACAAAGTTATTTCCCTAAATGGTTCTAATCAAGAAAAATTAAATGCAATCTCATAAATCTCCATTAAAATATAAATAGGAGGGAAGAGGAACAATTTTAGTCACCACTGAGATCATAAAAGCAAACAATGGCCGAGACCTTTAAGAACAAATGATTATATCTGTTTTTTTCCATGAACAGATCACTTAAGAAATTATTTAAATATCACAAGCTGCAGACGTTAAAAGTGCTTATCGCATCAACAGTTCTCACGGTACTGTGCAAAATAGCACTCATTACAGAAAATCACAGCGTGATCGTTGTGAAAAGTGCTTATAACTTTATCAAGGCTCATAGCAAAGAACATATGATAAATAATTATCCAGTCAACTAAATGTTTCTCAGTTGAAAGAAATATGCTGAACTATTTGTAAGTGTCACTAAATACTGCAGTATTCAACCTCCCTTTAAGCACCTTATCATTACTGCAGGAACATGTTCAAAGATGCAAAAATTAGTAGTATACGAAAAGCTAGGCATTTTACTATCTCAGCCCCTCCCCACATTGCATGCCTCTCTTCAAATGCCAAATGATTCCCACAAGCCGTGTTCCCATGTTGCAACCTCAAGAACCCACCTTCACTCTTCACAGTATGGATGAAGTGAGAGATTGCCATGTTGCTGTCATCATACCTCACATCAAATTCGTAAGTCCCATAGCTCTTTCTCCACCTTACCTGATGAAGCAAGAAGACCTTCAATTTTGCCCTTCAGAAGATGGATAAGGAACAATACCACACAAGTAGGAACCAAGCAGGTGCTGCAATAGCAACTTTACTTGCTCCTGTCATAATTATACTCCTGTCTGTGTGAAACACCTTTCTAGTTCATTTTGTAAAAGGGAGAACTGAAACAGGAACAAGTTCCTTTTTTGACATGTTGGACTTGTATGTAACTTCTCCTGGGAGAGTGATAAACTAGGCATGAGATTCCTTTCCATGGGAAGGAGCTCTATGCACATAGATAGCCCATGGATCCCCCTGTGTCATTCACCAGATATTAGAGAATAGAAATGAAGAAACATTACGTAACTTATGGAAACACTGAACACAGAATACAATAAAAGTGGTTTCCTCATAAAGGTCTGATTCAGCACACAACTTATTATCTGATGGGCACTGACTTGCATGGGAAGATGTGTCAAGAAGCTTCCCATATGATTTGGCTGATTTCTACCATGCCATCACAGCCCTCTTTATTGAGAAAATGTGGAAATGTGGCTGCAATCAGCTGAACTGTGTAGGAAACCATTTCATACAATCTATCATTTGGTTCTCTGACCATGCATAGTTGTGTTATTAGCAGCCACTGACACATGCTGCTGAATGTATAAATCAGGCATCAGTCACTGTTCCTTTGAGGCCTTGGTTCATAAGGAAATAGAAGCAAAAAGAGAAAAACAAAGCCATTTAGATAGGAAGAAAGCATATTACACAAGGCCCTTCCCCGGCACATTTTAACAATAATTCAGATGTTACCTCACAAAAGTAATCACCTTCATTATTAAAGGCAGCCCACAAAAAATGAATTCCTAGGATGTTTCAAGGGTAGAGATTTCAATTATATTTTTCAATTCCATCAAAGGATAAAAATATCTAATAGAGACATTATGAGAAATAAAAATTCCTGATAAATTCTTCAGGAGAGGATTTTCTACTACATGGTGCAATTGTATTAAATCAAGATATGATGAAATCTGCAGTGGAACATTTTCTCTTACTTCACTAGCATAGCTCAAATATATTGGCACTCATATACACTGTTATTTTCCGGTCTGGGACATCTGGCCATAGAACTTGTGCAACAAAACTCGTATCTCTCTGGTGTGCAATGTTTTGGTAAAAATTCTATTCCTAATAACATGAGAAGATTATACATTTGTCAGCTTATGGCAGGGTTGTGTGGCGGATTCAGAGGAAACCTAAACTGAAGCGGGTTTGCCTTGGATTATCTAAGGCAAAGCAGAATGAACCAAAGTGAGGGCATATTAGGGTGCCTTGACAATTCAGAGGTCAAAAAATTCCTGCAGAATGTGGACAGGGAGCTTAGAGTTCTGTCACAAGCAGATTACCTGTCAGTGCCAATTGCCAACCAGCAGATCAATGCTGACTAGATGTCCCACTCAGATCAGCTGATGAGGGTGCTCATTTCCATCATTTTAGGAAGCAGTTTGAATAAGCTGATTGGTGCTTGGGTTGCCCCTTCAAAGGGGCCTGCTCTGTTTCCTTGAAGCACTTTGCATTCAAACCACTTCTTAAAATGGAGCTTTCCTTCTCTTGCTGGCCAGATCCAATTCCCCACTCCTGTTGCCTTTGTGGGAAAACCACCACAGCTATGTATCTGAAATTGTCAGGATTCAATTCCTCCAGAAGGACTACCATGTCTGCCAGTTTCAACCACAAAAAAACAAAATCCCACACTCTACAAAGAGCTAGAGGTTTCTACACGAAGAACACCCACCTCTCTATCCTCTATCCAGACAAACAGGAGGCATTATTCAAGAATTAACAGCTATACAAACACACTGGAGGGTTGGGAGCAGGGCCATTGAGGGGGTCTAGTCTGGGGATACCACTCACTGGATCATCACCTTGTTGTGGTGAGTGGGCTTGCATGGTCCTATGATCCTTGTGAGCAAAGCTGTGGAGAGTCTCGTACTCCCAGTAGGGTCACCCAAGGCAGTAAAGTCAAGGCAGAGGAGCTAGACAAAGAATGATCCAAGAAATCCTCAATGGCAGAACAGGTAGATGACAACAGACAGTATGGTACAATGGCTGTGAAGGTGGATGAAGGCTGCAGCAGATAAGAAACTATAAGTCGTGATACTCGAGCCATCAGAATAGATGTGAAGACTGTGCGTTGATCAGCATGCGCTAATCTCCACACATAAAACAAATACATGCACAGGTGTATTCCAAAACCCCATCATCTTCCAGTTTGGGGATAGCCCATGATGAGGCTTGGAGTGCTGTATTTAGCTTCCCACAAGTGACTTGGGGATGAAGCATCTGTTGGCAATGCAACAGAACTAAAAGAAGATGGCACTACGACTCTTGTGTTGATCCTTGATTGGTATGCAGCAGCTGTGAATGAAACTTGGTCAATGACAGCATTAGGGATCCCTGTGCCGGTGTTAATGAATGAGCTGATTAAATTGTTTTTTAATGGGTATTGGTATTATAGTGATGGGTTGTTAAGAATGTACATAAGTGTTTGGTGGTTTGGGACCACTACCTGTTTCACAATACTGCATCTTTCTCAGGTTCTGATCCTGTACATTTCTGAAGACTGAAAGCTCCTTTCTTAGAGTCCACTGAATAATTTCAGGCCTCCTCATTGGATTTATTCATTATTCTCAAGTGTTTTAGAAAATTCTATTAAAAACTTTCAGTTCCACTAATGAGAAATGAAAGCTTGATGACATAAAATCTATAAATGAATGAGTTGATCTTAATTAAATCATATCCTATCATTTTTTTAAAAAAGGTTAGTTTCTATTTCCCTTTCTCCTTACTTATTAACTTTAAAGAAAATGAACATGGTATGGAGAAGTTTGCTCTTTGCCAAGTTAAATGTATTACAACGTCCAGTTATACTGAAAAGACTGAGAAACTTTAAAATTCTTGTGATTTTTTTGTGTTAAAGGGGACCGAAAAACTTACAGCACTGTTGCATGTTCCTTGAGCACTTCTGTGACATGCATGGAATACCCTAGCCTTGTTCAGGTGCTCTAATAATAATAATAATAATAATAATAATAATAATAATAATAATAAATTTATACCCTTCTCATCTGGCTGGGTTTCCTCTGGGTGGCTCCCAACAGATATTAAAAACACGATAAAACATCAAACATTAAAAACTTCCCTGAACTTCAGATGTCTTCTAAAAGTCAGATAGTTGTTTATTTCTTTGACATCTGATGGGAGGGCATTCCACAGGGTGGGCGCCACTACTGAGAAGGCC
Organism: Podarcis pityusensis; assembly: GCF_964106645.2. Lineage (NCBI taxonomy): Eukaryota > Metazoa > Chordata > Lepidosauria > Squamata > Lacertidae > Podarcis > Podarcis pityusensis. The sequence goes on along the minus strand of NC_138034.1, from coordinate 29,340,200 downwards.
CTTTGCCTGGTTCCCTGTAACCTCACTTCTTGCAGTGAGGGAACCACCAGAAGGCCCTCGGAGCTGGATCTCAGTGTCCGGGCTGAACGATGGGGGTGGAGATGCTCATTCAAGTATACTGGGCTGAGGCCATTTAGGGCTTTAAAGGTCAGCACCAACACTTTGAATTGTGCTTGGAAACGTACTGGGAGCCAATGTAGGTCTTTCATGACCGGTGTAATATGGTCTTGGCAGCCACTCCCAGTCACACATATAGTACCTATGTGCGAAGAGCAGGGCAGTGAAATCACCTTACTGCCCCCCACAATGTCCTACATTGGCGTGAACATCTGCACATTGTAGATGACTGGACAGGAAACACCTATGCATGAGCAGCTGATCACACAGAAGCTTCCATGCTATTGGAACCCCCAACACTGCAGTTGTGCAGGGATGTGGTCGGTGCCATAGATGGCACTGGGAGAAAGTCCAGCAGCCTTGTCCCACTGGCCCTTTCTCCATGCATACATTTTATATTTGGGAAATGCCTGAATGGTGTTCATATTAATTCTGCATTCAATGAATAGACAAAAATGCTATTTGTTCCCACAGATGGAGGAGGCATTTGTTTGTTTTACTTTTCTCAGTACATGACCCAGTCAGATGCTCCCAAGCTTGCTTACAGATTGGAATGCACCTTCCAGCTGGATTGCACACTTTTCTGGATTTTGAAGTGCCATGTTGGTGCACAAATAATGTGTGCTTTACTTTAAAATGCATACAGATGGTGTATTTTTTCATAAGAAAGCATATTTTATGCAAAAGGTGTGCACAAAATGTGCACAGTTCAGAAGTGGAATTTATTTGTGCACTCTTTAAAAGAAAAAGAAATAAGCACTATGTTTGTTGTTGTTGTTTAGTCCTTTAGTCGTGTCCGACTCTTTGTGACCCCATGGACCAGAGCACGCCAGGCACTCCTGTCTTCCACTGCCTCCCGCAGTTTGGTCAAACTCATGCTGGTAGCTTCGAGAACACTGTCCAACCATTTCGTCCTCTGTCGTCCCCTTCTCCTTGTTGTCTTTCCCAACATCAGGGTCTTTTCCAGGGAGTCTTCTCTTCTCATGAGGTGGCCAAAGTATTGGAGCCTCAGCTTCAGGATCTGTCCTTCCAGTGAGCACTCAGGGCTGATTTCCTTAAGAATGGAGAGGTTTGATCTTCTTGCAGTCCATGGGACTCTCAAAATAAGCACTATAGTTTCCTTATTTTAGCTTGGACAATTCTAGTGGCAGGATAACTTCCTGTAAATAAGGTGCTCCTTCAAATGCCCCTTTGTATGTAATTTCTCCTTCAGCTGTTTGATCTAAGTGATTACCATTTGTGCTGCCATATGTTGTTGGACTCCCATCATGCTGGATGGCTCGGGGTGATGGGGATAGCAGTCCAACAACATCTGAGGACTAACAGTTGGGAAAGGCTGTCCTACGTTTTTTTACTCTGATGATCTGAAATATTTAAACTGTCCTTTCTAAAGGAACAATCACTTGATATCACTTGATTTCGGTGAATGATGAATATATAGAGACAGTTTTTATTTAAAGGACAGAAACTGCTTGCATCCATTTAGAAGAGCAGCAGATGACAGAATTGCTTAAGAAGGATTCCCAAGCATTGTTTAGTTGTTCATATGGATAATGCCTGAGTGAAAGATGACATGTACTGCATAATGTGTGTAGTGTAATATTCTTCTATCAGACATGGAAAAACTATGGTCATTAATTGTTCTGCCTACTTTGGTCTCTGGAATGTGGCCCCTGGCAGGCTCCCCAGAAAGAGATGTGGTCCTCCAGTTGAAAAAGACTTCCTCCCCTGGACTAGATGGTAATTCTGCAGCCTTCTTTCTCTAGTTTCCAATAGATCCTGTCCTAAGACTCTAGTTCATCTTCATTCCTTTGCAGCTTGACTTCTGGTGCCCCTCAGAATTCAAACATGGCATTATTCTAATCTTGATATTATTATGCAGGTAGTGTATTGCAATCCATCACTTTCTATTAAGAATAAAAAAGACAAGAAGCACAATTTAATTAAAAAGTTCTCCCACCTCAAAAATAAAAAAACCCACAATGAAATTATCTTGAAAGAAAGACTTCATTTTAAAGCCCCAAGATTTACACGAGGAATCAAAATGAACAGAGAAAAACATATAACAAAACCATAAGTATTAGTAGAACTCATAGCAACAAATGACTAGGTACAGACAGATGAGGTAGAGATGAATACAGAAGTCTGCTAATGCCAGGACACTATTGGGGATACTAATGAATGCTTTGCAATTTGTAGTCCAGTTGCCTGTAATCACTAGGGCTGTGCACTGGATTTGGTGGAGTCACGAGCCAAATCTGAGAAATTCAGAGGTGCTCAGACATTGTCAAAGATTGCTACAAGTTGGTCTAGATAGCCTAGAGCAAACTGTGGCTGGCAAGGGATAGGGGCATCAGATAGGGAAAAGAGACAGGCATCTGTCACTCATTTCTGTGGACAAAGTGGCTAGAGACTCAGAATATAGAAAGTGAAAATAAAATCAAATTAATTTTGTGACGTTAGAAACAATTCTAATGTGTGAATGCCTGAGGATATTAATTTGCGGACACAATATGGTGTTTTGGGCCAGTTGAAGAGCATAGAGATCAAGCCATGGTCATGCCGTGGGCACCTTTGTTGCCACTGCTGTTTTACTTGGATCAGGCATCCCATCCCTGCCCATATTCTTGCTAAACACCTTGGTTGGAATAAGTTTGGCCTCCTGAAAGTTGAGGCCTTGATTTTGCAGGCCTGTACAAACTTAAGTGTATACCCTACAAGTGTCCTGGAAAAACCGAGACATCCTGTTTGTCTCAGTTGCCATGATCTCAGCCCTTTTTCCAGGGGTACGATCTCAAGTGGCACCCCAAAATGCACTTTTATGGGTGCTGTGAGATCACAGCCCTAGAAAAAGTGTGTCTTTTGGGCCCCATGATCTTATGTAGGTCACATGACTTGCAGAAACATGGACAGGAAGATGTGTATCCCGGTTTTAGGATGGAACATGTTGGAGGGTATGTTGATGCTGTCAGGTGGCAGTGACCTGGAGTAATTATTGGTTATACATTCATCCCAAGCAGGTTATCCTAGGTGTTTGGACCACGGTTGTAAAAAAAAATCCAATAGATCTGTTATCCCTCACCCTTAAATCCATCATGCAGTGGGTGAACTGTGTAGGGCTGATGGAACACACTTCTGATTAGTAATGTCAGATCTACAGAGGCAACTGTTTCAGGTTATTTGTTTTGGGTATGGGGAAAGTGACTAACCTTCTGTGAGACAAAATAAAAAAATTCCTTCCAGTAGCACCTTAGAGACCAACTAAGTTTGTTACTGGTATGAGCTTTCGTGTGCATGCACACTTCTTCAGATACACTGAAACAGAAGTCACCAGACTCTTATATATTTTCAGACCTGGTCTGAATAGAGGCATTGGATTCTTATCTCATTATACATGATAAAGCTATTTTTAGCCATCTCACCCCTTGCTTTTTCCTGTAAGACCAATTGCAATCGCTAACAGTTGGCAACATGTTTACCACACCTATCAGCCAATCACCCATTCCCACCACCCTTCTGAGTAATACCCCTCCCCACCCTCTCACTATATATAAGGGTCTGGTGACTTCTGTTTCAGTGTGAGGTCCACGTGGGGGCCAGCACTCTCTGTCATAGTGGGGGCAGGGCCTGCAGATGCAACCATTCCTTTTTTAAGTGCACATGCATTTGCCCCAAATGTATGAATAGGTGCTAATTATAAACAGAGAGAAAAGGAGACATTCTAAATCTGACGAAGCATATATGTGAAATTTATGGTTCCTAAAGACATGGTATCTTGTATATGGGCACAGTGGTACCTCAGGTTACAAACACCTTGGGTTACAAACACTTTGGGTTACAGACTCCGCAAACCTGGAAGTAGTACCTTGGGTTAAGAACTTTACCTCAGGATGAGAACAGAAATTGTGCACCACCGATGCGGCAGCAACAGGAGGCCCCATTTGCTAAAGTGGCACCTCAGGTTAAGAACGGACCTCCGGAACAAATTAAGTTCGTAACCAGAGGTACCACTGTACTGGGTCTACTGGGATATTGAAGCCTCTTTAAACACGAGTCAGCTTCAGTGAGCACTGAGAGGACAAGAGCTAGACCTAACCCCATCTTGATTTAACTGAAAGCCACCGAAAGCCAGTAAAAACTGGCACTCAGCACAAAAAGGGCTACAGGAAATCAATAAACAGAATTACCCGCGGATGTGATAACTGAGCCGATCTGAGATCTGACACACACATGCAGCACCTCTCTGCAAAGAACCTGATCATGGGTTGATCAAGGTTTCTTCTAACAGGGCATGCTTTGCATTTACTTTGGGCTCTTGGTGATTAATTATAACTCTGATTATGCCTTGCTGCTTTAGGCTTCTTTACGTGACAACAGGATTCCCCCTTCTTATTAGAAAATATACTGCAGTTTACATTTATTTTCATCTGATGAATTGCCCATTGAGCACAAGATACCTGATGCCTTCCCATTTGGGCACATATGCTCAATAATGACTCAGAATGACAAATGGGACCGGGAGGGGTGGAGGAGCAGTGTCACATCATTTAAAGACTGATTATGCACCCTTAGTCAAAATATATACAAATAAGACAGCTGCGCTTGACTTTTGTTTTACCGAAGCTAGCAAGTATTTTATTTGCAATAAAGAAACTGAAGGGCCATCAACGCTATGTAGAGCCATCTGCTTGTGAAATTAGTTTCATACCAGGGACTTAAAGTCTTGGGATAATGCTCATCTACTTACGGTACTAAAAATGCTCTGTCTTTTTTTCTTTATTCTTGAAAGTATGTTGTTGATTGTGATTAGTTTTGTTAACGGCTCATCTCTTACTCCTCTGTATCTCATTTACAAGTGCTAATTTTCCAAATGGCAGGGAAATAATAATATCACCCAACCGTCGTGTATGGCAGCAAAACATACCATGTGTCTGGAAATTTCTGTTTGCTGTTATAAAATGCACAGTGTGGAGGATGGCATGCGATGCAGGTGGCTTGCAGCAGAGGACTGTTTACTGAAATGCATGAGTGGCCATGGCCTATAGATTAGCCAAAAGTGTCTGGCCTTAAAAAAAGGACAAATGCGTTGGCCTCAGTATGCTGGTTAGGTCGCACACCATGTTCTGGGTCTAGTGTAATAATCCCCAAGCTGGTGCCCCCTAGATGTTGTTGAACAATAACTCCCATTGTTTCTGATTATCGTCCATGCTTGCTAGGGATTATGGGATTTATAGTCCAACAACATTATTTTGTGCACCACCTTGATAGCTTCTGGTCATGTAGCAGTTTCTAAATCTGTAAATCATACATCTGGAGGAGAGCAGACTGGGGAAAGTTGGTCTAGTGGGATTCAAGGGCAGATTAGAAAGTCTGATCAGACCAACTGGGGAACAGAATTCCAAGAGGCATTCTCAACATTTGTTCTCTACCTAAACAGAAGGGTCCGTTGCTGGAGCTGCAGAGTTTGTGAGGTGCAGGAAACTACAGTAACCAAGGCACCTTCATCAGACATGGTAGAAGAACGTGGGGAAATATGGACAGACTGAATGTAAGCAGAGTTAGAGATAGAAGGATCTGTTCATTTTGGTTCTCTCGGTTTCTCTTTTTTCTCATCTTAAATTCAGTTCTCTACATTTTGCAGCAATTTGCAGTGCTTAGGTGTTGTTTTTTTAAAAAAAATCATCATAAAAATTCAGTAGTATTTTATATGCAGTTTTAACTGCACATATTTGCAAGCAATTCCCCTCAATATAATGCAATTTTGTATGTTATTTTGACCAATATCTTCATTTTTATGCACACTTTCCCTTTATGTGTGAATTTTCAAAACAGATTGGTTGGAAAGCTGCATTGCAAAAATTCAGTGAAGTGTGAATTTTGAAGGATAGCTGTGTTTTGGTTGCAAATAGTTTTGGGAAGTACAAATTTGATACTTTTAAACTGAAGGCTTTAAATGCATACCAAATTGAATTTCTTCTTCACCCCTAGGCAGAGTAGCAGATAGGGACTAGTTTATGAATTCCAAGCTACAATTTTGGCCACTGCTTCTCAAGTGTATGGATTACATTTCTAGTTTGTGTTCAGAATCAAGATGCCAATTGTCTTCTTAATCCAAATAAGAAATTCTGGCTTTAACATGTGGGTTGCTTCCTTCCCTCTTTGTATTTCTTTTGCCTTCTTTATGGATTCAGTATTGCAAGAAGGATGAGAAGAGCACTAATGGTGGCAGATCATCCGTGCTGCCAGATCACTGATTTGACAAGCAGAATGAATCCAATGAATTTTCTCTCTGTCCTGCCCCACTAAACTGGGAAAGAGTGCTGTCAGAAGTAATAACTGGTGGTGTGGGGAAAGTCGAGCACAAGAGGCACTGCTGATGTTGACTGATGCCATTCCATGGAGGTAAATTCCACTATAATTAGTGGGGCTTAAAATTAGTCACCCTACATTTGTTTATTCTGTGTTCAGATTATCTGACACATTATATGACAACAAAACACAGGTTTTCAACCAGGCATGCACACAGCAGAAAACTGCTGCCAACAACCATATCTCTATGGTTGTTGTGTTTCCAAATAAGCCATCCATTTTTGCTGGGATCCTTTTCACTTTTTCATTTCTATATTTGGTCTTACAAAGAATCCCAGCTGAACACCCAAAGTGCAGTATTCAAAGTATTCCTTACTGTGAAAAGCAGAGTGCCTGAAACTTTCTTCTGGCTGCTGGTTATAATGAGAACAGATCCAGAAGAATCCTCTATACCAGCTGTAGCTGAGAGATTGGAAACCCTTAGTATGTGAAGGGTTTGTGAAAGTAACCTACATTTCAAATGAAATCTTACTCGTTTTCAGAGATGACCATTAGGCCACTTTCCTTAGTGAATTTGTTGAGACTTGGCATTGAACTTCCATGTTCTGTTCACATCTTGACACTTCAAGAAGATCACTTTTTTTTAAGTTCAGGAGTTATTATTTATTTATTTATTACACTGAGGAAAGCAGTGCCCAACCTGGTAATAACAGAATAAACAATGCAAAGAGGAAGTTGCAGCCTAAGATAGGAAAGAGATGGTAAGGAAACATCTGAATTCAAATCTCCAGGGCCTGATAAGCTGCACCCAAGGGTATTAAAGGAGCTTGTGGATGTAATCTCAGCTCCTCTGTCTGTAATCTTTGAGAATTCTTGGAGAACAGGTGAGGTCCCTGCAGACTGGAGGTGGAGAAATATTGACCTCATCTCCAAACAGGGGGAAATGAAAACCCAGGTAACTACTGACCTGTCAGCTTGAAATTTATACCAGGCTGAAATTGATACCATACTGGGAGGGTTAGCTAATGCTGCTGAAGACAGAGTTGGGATTCAATGAAATGATGAGATAGGGTTACCATCTTTCAAAAAGTAAAAACCAGGACACCCTGAAACCACTGAAATTGTTGAATTTGTTTTTTTAGACAAAATTGCAAAATCCCCCCCTCCCCCGGACATCATTTATGCCTTTGAAATCCCAGATGTATGGCAGCCCTCAATAAGATGCTTAGTGTATTTCAGTGGAAACCTTTGCCAGGGTTAAAAAGAAAAAGAAAGTGTTGAGTGATGTAAGGTGACATTTCACAAAGTTCTCTCTTCCAGTATGAGCTATTCAGCGTCCCCTAAAACATGAAATTTGTAAGGTCACAACCACACCATACATTTAAAGCACTCTTATACCACTTTAACAGTCATCATCCCCGAAGAGTTCAGAGAACTGTAGTTTGTTAAGGGTGCTTTTAATTTTAGCTTACTGAGGGGTCTCCTAATAATGTTCAGCACCCTAAAAACATTGTTTCATGGCTGATGCCTGGCAGAGTACAAGCAACAATTGAAATTGGTCCATGTCCGAAAGGGGCTTATAAAATAAAATAGATTGAACTGGTGCCTTCATGCTGAAATGTGTGTGTGGCTATTTTATGTGCTTGCAGAATAGGGCATTCACATGATCCTAGATTAGCTGTGAACCCACTGATGCTCCTGTGCACTTCAACAACAACTGTTTAGGGCCCCTCAAATTGTATGAACGAGGCCTCAGTCAAACAAAGATCATAGAATCTTAGAATCAATAGAGGCACACTAAAGTAGATTATCATCAGAATATATTTGCCAACAATATAGGGATCCAACTGCATCCTCTTCCCTTTCATTCACTTCCTCTCCTTCAGCAATGCTTCTAAAAGTGAAGACCAAACTTTTATTGACAGAAGTCTGCTTATGGGAGCAATATCACCAACACTGACAAGGCAGAAAATGCTCAGGAACTTATCAACTTTGAGAAAATTGGGGACCTTAGAGCATCTTCTCTATGGACAACACCATATTGGGTCTGTTATGCAACTAATTTTAAGATTGTTTGGAAACTGCAAAGTGGTAAAAGAGAGCCAGAAATTAACCTAGGACAAAATTCTCTATAAAATAACATAAATGAAATAAAGACAGACAGACAGACAGACACACAGACACATGAACCTTGGATGAAAACAGCCCACAACTTTACTTAACTCTCCAAGATTACAACTGCAGTTAAATTATGAACAGAGTCGAAGGCAGATGCTTCATTCCTAATCTGATTCCCAAAGGAAGTGACCTGTCTGTAACACTGCATTTGTTTTCTGGAAATCCTTCTTCAGTCCCAAGTAGGGATGGAAGGGTCTGCCAGTTTTGGTTCTCTCAGTTTCTTTTTGTTTAGTCTTAAATTCAATTCTCCACATTTCTCCAGAAAATTGCAGCGTTTACCAATGAACTTTGGCAAAGCAATCTATCAAAGGCCACTTCTTATATTTATTTTATTCTCTGCCTTAAAATGTCCTGTTGCTCTTCTCCACATGTTATTAAGAAAAAATGGAACCAGCCAATGGGAACACTTTGAGAATATTTTATAAGTCTATTTCAGCACAATGAGGAATTTTTATGCGAATTATGGTTGTACAGTTGGGTTAATGTTTAAGTGGGCTGTAACACCAGGTAGCAGTTAATTAAGTGAATTGATTTTCCTCTGTAGAAATATGTGTTATCTTTAATACTGAGTTATATAAAAGAGAGAGTTAAATTTAGGTAATCTGAAAAAAATGTAATTATCAATTAATATGTACTACTGGGTATTGTGAAATGATTAGTTTTTAATGGCATTGCTCCTTTTCAAATGATTATTTGGATATTATTTAGTCATCGTTCTAGTATTGAATTGCAAATTATCATCTCCCACAATGATGGCTTATAATTAAGAAAAAAAGAGTCGCATATTCGTATCATCCTTTGTACATTTTGACAATGCACAATTAAAAGAAGCAAAAAAAATTTTTCTTTTTCTTTTGGGAGCAATAAACCAAATGAAAGAAACCGTCCAACCAAATATTTCCCTTTTGGTATCCCCTGTTAATATTTTTACGAGCCTCTAAAGCTTATCTAAGAGATTTTTAATGCAGCAGGGTATGTTATTAGACTTGTATTTTTGTGCACAATATCATACATTTCAGTCTTTATCACAGTGGGAACAATAAAATAACAGACTGCAATGCATTAGCATCATAAAGAAAATGTAATAAATGGCTTTATAACTGTAGTAAAAGTTGCATGAGCACCAGCAGCTGTAACAGAGATGTTGCTACAGCAGCATTTTATGACCTAATAGCACTCAGTGGGCTGATAATATTATGTGTGTGTGTGTAATGCCAGCAGCTTCCAAGGCCTAGATTTCAATTCAGATAAATAATTGAAAGCACTTTTAGACTTTTCCATAAAATGTTTAATAAGAGATCAAATCCTATCTCCCTGTAGTGGAAAATTAAATAGTTTTTACAGGGGTAGTTTATGATGAAAGTCTAACTATTATCTGTGGGGAAGGGGTGTTTTTTAAACATAGTTGTTAGGAGTAAAAGATGGCTGTAGAAGCTCTCATTTTTCTTACGCCTCGTATTGGCTGTAGAGAATGAAATCCTCACTTTGCCCTGGGATTCCTGTTTATGAGGCACTGAGAGGTGGATGCAGAGCTAGGATATGTGAAAGTATTCTTGAGGTGGTACATGACGGAGCGTACCTCTCTCCACTCCTGGAGTTCAATAGGGCATTGATGGTGAACAACTAACCTTCCGCAAGGCCACTTTGCACATGGAAACAAACGTCCATGTGCAGGTCTTGAGGGTCATTTTTTGTGCACGCAAAAGGCTGCTATGTGGAGGGACAGACATCCTCACAAGTAGGCAGGCAGGCACTATGCGCACAAGTCTTTGAAATGGGTTCAGGATCATAATCCCACAATGCAAAAGTGAATTTACCTAGGCTTCTGCCACCTCCTTTTTTTTGCTTTTGCATAATAACTCCCCAAACCCCATTTTCTCCCTAGGAATAGATTTAATTTTATGTACAATAGATGAGATTACGCTCCATTTAAAATACAGACAATAAACATTTTTAAATATGTTATTTTCATGACTACTCTTCTGCTCAGAGTCGGTTTTGTAAAAGAAAACAAAAATGAATGGGCAGCATTCACTACATCATTAAGTGCTTCTCTTCTGTATTTATACATTCCCGTGCTATTATGAGCCTGCAGTGAATCAATGAACCTACTGTATTATCAACCAAGCAGCATTTTTTTTTTCCTGTTCAGCTATCATCAAATCGAGTGGCTGTTTGTTTGGTAGGGTGCCTTTTTTCTCGGGATTCTGCTTCCCTCCTGCCTTTATGCCTTAATATGTCAGCTTTCAGATGGAATGAGGACATAATTATGCTACATTGTTTCATATACAGGAGATGGGGTCAGCAATGGACACAGTGTGGGATATAGATGTAGGAGACTGTGATTCTAATCAGTGCTTAACCATGAAACTCACAGCTTGTCACTTTCAGAATTGGGGTGACTGTAATTGAGATTGGAATTTTAAAAATACCTTTTTGTTGCCATCTGTTCTGTCACTTTGACCTTTTCCTGTGCTTCTCTCCCCCCCGCCCATTCAACTTCTAATATAGCTGGAACAGCATCCTGCTCCCTTGTTAAATGTCTCTTCAAAATTCTCTACCTGCATTAGCATAGTTCTGAGTTGCCTACTGCAACTTAATCCTCTGCTATTCCATTCAGTTATCATTTGCTGTCTCTTTCACCCCCTGACCATTTTCTGTCAAGATACTAATGTGAGTGGGCAGTGGCCATATAGTTTGTGTGTCCTGCACAATATTTAATTGATTATCTCCTCGGTATGCTTTTTTGGGGGGGGGGGTAATCTTTATGTTCGCTGCTTTAGCAACTTCCATGGTTAAGCAGTATATAAATAGCTGGAATAAATAAATAAAAGCACTGAACCCATAACAAAACTTTCTCATTCTGTGGCAGCTTGATCATCTGTGTCATCTTGCCAAACAGTAAAGTAGGGTTTTTGTTGCCACACAGTTAGTGCAGATGTGTGGTTATGTGGCTGTCTGATATTCACTCAAAGTTGTCATATCAATGTGACTAAATGTTTTTATCACCACACCTGAAACATTTCCTCATGGCAGTTGGATTTCCCTTTATTCTCTCAACTGTCACGTGACTATAGAATGGAGGCTCTTCAGTGTTGCATGTTCTGCTGGGAATACAGGACTGGTAAAGGAACTCTTCATACGACAGGGAGGACTTTATGCTTACCAATCAGAAGGTTGGCGGTTCGAATCCCCACAACGAGTGAGCTCCCATTGCTCTGTCCCAGCTCCTGCCAATCTAGGAATTCAAAAGCACACCAGTACAAGTAGATAAATAGGTACCACTGTGGCGGGAAGGTAAATGGTGTTTCTGTGTGCTCTGGCTTCTGTCACGGTGTCCCGTGGCATCAGAAGCAGTTTAATCATGCTGGCCACATGACTCCGAAAGCTGTCTGTGGACAAACACTGGCTCCAGTCTGAAAGCGAGATGAGTGCCGCAACCCCATAGTTGCCTTTGACTGGATTTAACCATCCAGGGGTCCTTTACCTTTTTATAAAGCGGCTACTGGTGGCATTATACATTAGAGCCAAAAAACAGAAACTGATTACAAGGAAGCAGTCAGAGCACAAATGAGAACATGAACACTGGCCCTTAATCAACTTGGATAGTTTGAGAGGATGAATAAATTATAGTGGTTTGGTGCAACTGCTACTATTAGGGCTGGAACAAGCAGTAGTTGCACAGGAACCTCACCCAAAGGACCACCCCACCAGCAGTGATTTCCTCTTGGACTGGAAGCATTTACTACATGAAGCCTGGGCATCATCTTGTGAATCTCCATTAGCATTGGGCAAGTTTCCTGTCATGATTTGGAATGAGTTGCCCAAACACACACTGAAATTTTGGCACAGCTTGTACTAAAGCTGATCACCAGACTGGAGGCTCTCCATTCCAAACCTTGTAGTGGGCCCCAATTCTCTTCCCTAAAATTGACCTTCCAGCAGCTATGATTGGCTGAGGCTGTGAAGGGAAGAGATGATTCCTGGTTCTAATGGACCACCAAGATGGGACTCCTCGTGCAAAGGTAATCGGGAACTGCAGTTTTCTAGAACATACACAAGAGCCCAAATAAACAAACAAACAAAAAGTGGCAGATAACAAGTAGAAAACTGTCTCCAGTTAACTGTGTGGGAAGATCCAATTTATCCAGACTGCCATCTTTCAACCGCTTGCTCTGGAAATAGCACTTTTAAAATCCACATCTGAGCTTTTGCTTCTGAAATGGCTTTGTTTTTCTTTTGTAATTTCCTTCCAGGCAGATCTTAGTAAATCCTCAAAGGGATTTAACAAACACATTAAAATATCATCTACTTTGTCTTTAAACCTGCTAGATTAATTGAGAACTAAGAGTACCGAAGCAGAAAATAAGACTGGACTTGAGTAATGGATGGTGCCTGGTTAATGATACTGACGACTATTAGAGCACGAGGGAGATGGTTTCCTCCAGACAGGATGACTGGCAAGGGCATGGGACTTCACAGGTGGCATGAACAGTGACTGATAGTGTTGTGCTGGTCAACAGATGAGCACAAAATGAAAATCTGTGAAGCAAAAAAATATTTTGGTTTTAAAGCTATGATGTTTAAAGTTAATCATGAAAAGCCACACACAGAGGCTTAAGGCCTGGCATGAGGTGTGTGTCTTTGGCAAGGGGCCAATTTGAAACATCATACTGGGTGTGCAAGAAGGAGAAGCTACCTGTGCTCCAGTCCACCTGGCAAGCTTTACACTTAAGCCAAGCCTTCTGCTGTTACATGCACAATGTTGGTGTACCAGCCTAGCTGCCCACTTTGAGCACTGATCCATACCATCATCATGCCGTTTGTACAGGCAAATCACCAGGCATTTTCCATGCAATAATTTTGGTTGTGCACTGTGTGTTTTATATACAGTTCCATACACAATGCCCTTCACTTGTGAGCCCCCTGGGGACACAATTGCTGCAAGTTTCACTGAGTCGATAGGACAAAGTTTGGGAAAAGGGAACAGAAGAGGTGATGGGGAGGGAGGGAGGGAGGGAGGGAGGGAGGGAGGGAGGGAGATGGATGGAAGGAAGGAAGGAAGGAAGGAAGGAAGGAAGGAAGGAAGGAAGGGCTAGCTGGTTGTCAGGAGTAGTGGCAAAACCCCACTATGAGGCAATAAGAGCCCAGGCCCAGATTTGGAATGGTGTGTGCTCACCTCACATTGGGGTTAAGCATTCTGAACTGCATTTTGAGTTCTTATTTTGAACTCGCCCACTTCAAACTTCAACCGCATAACTACACAGAGCTCATTTGTATGTAACAATATGCAGAGGGGAAGCTGTATTAGTCTGTTTTGCAGAAAAGGCAAGTCTTGTGGCATCTTGTGGCAGAAATCTTTCGGAGGAGGACTTCCCAAACTGTGATCCCTGGAGCACCCGTAGTTCATGAGCTACGTTCAGGTGTCTCACAGCAGATCTGTAAAAAGAATGCAATTGAAAATTAAATGGCATTGAGCACAGTGTAGCACAGTTCCTACAAGAGGCAGGAAAAGCCTTAAGTAGTCCACCAAAACCTGCAGCGATTTTCAAGTGGTCTGTGGAAGAAGATGCTTGGGAATCACTGTTTTAGGGCATAAGCCGTCACGAACTACAGTATACTTTATGTATTTGATGAAGTGGCCTGTAGTCCATGAAGGCTCAAGCCATGGTAAGTTTCTTAAGTATTTAAGAGAGCACAGTACGCTTCATTGATTTTTATGCGAATCTTAACTTAGGTAAGAACCTATGAAACATGTTGTGTGAATGGATTCTAAAGGAAAGAACATTTTAACTATCTGCCTTCCAAATCTCTTTTTTTATATATAATATTTTTATTGGGTTTTCTGCAAGTGTAACAAACATCACAAATAAACAAAAAAGAACAAACACTAACAAATACTACAACAAAAAACTAGAAAATAAAGAGAAAAAGGAAAGAAAAAAAGTTTGCATCAAAACAGTAAAATGGGGTTATCCTAATCCCATGACTTCCATCCTCCCCCTCCCCAGGTTCTTTAAAATTCTTTTTTAACCACATATCATTTCTACTCCAAATTTCTATTTTAACCTCAAGTTTCCTGTACCATCTCTAAAATTACAAGTGTTTTTAAAATCCTGCCAGTTTATTAAGATGTTTACAATACTTTTGTAAAAATATCATAAACATTTCCCATTATTTTTTAAATTTCTTGTCGTCTTGGTTTCTGAGTTTTCCAGTTCGTTTTGCCATTTCAGCATAGTGCCGTCCCCATTTCAATCAGGTGTGGCTCTCTGCATGGACATAAACTCTTCAATCTGTGATTCAGGAAAATTTCTTTCCCATTTTTCCTCTTTTTCAACCTCCCCCCCCCCCATCTTTCCACCAAAATCTCATTAAAACTGAAACAACAACACCTGCAACTGGTTGAACCTAATTTACATTTCCTCTTAATAAATGCATTGTTTGGTTTCAACATTCTCCTAATTAAGATACAGGCCGGTCTCCGTGAAAAGGGGTGGAAGGCTACGGATGCGGAGCAATGAGCTGCCGATCGCTGATGCGTGACCTGAAGCTGGAGGCCCTGGTGTGGGACAGGAGGAAGGCGGTTTTATGGAGCAGCCTAAGAGACTCCAGGGAAGCATGATGTGCTGGAAAACATTAGGAAACGACTGTAGGCTGAAAATTACTTGAGAAAGACAGATGGATGGGCTGACCGATAAAAGAATGAGGAATCTGTAAAATGGCCGGCATGAGAGAATTGGTTAGATGGAGCCCGTCAGAATAGAAGCCAAAAGTTGATGTCCATTGGAGCAGAAGCAACAGCTAGGAATCACCAGTGTATGATAGCAGGTGAGCTTTCCAGAAGCTTGATTAGTAGAGCACAACAATTGCTCTGCCTGAGTGGCTCAGCTAAAGCAAACTTGGAAAACCTAAATATCATTCAAGTTAGTCAAGAGGCTAGAATATACATCCTGCATCTGGGCCAGAAATGACAGCCTGGGGATGGGAACCGGTGGTCCATTTCCATAAGTGAGCTCGGTGTGCTGAGCCGAGGTAATGTTCATGATTCAAATGACAAAACCTCTTTCCCAGGTGTATAGGAGTCACAGGGAACTGTTGTAGGTGTCGGTAAAGGAAGCCACATCCTATAAAATAGCTTGGAGGGTGAGGACCCTTCAAGGATTTAGATAGTATTGAACACAGTGATTACCTTTCTCTGCCACCCAGCCCAGAGATAGCTGGCCACATGTTTACCCTTTTCAGGAAAGGAATGCAATATGGGATGCTGTGGTTAAAACTACGGGTACTTACTATTGTTGTTGTTTAGTCATTTAGTCGTTTCCGACTCTTCATGACCCATGGACTAGAGCATGCCAGGCACGCCTGTCTTCCACTGCCATACTTACTATAGTATTTATTGTATATATAGTATATATATATGTACTTACTATATTATATATTTAAAATATAGTTTTTATTTTTTAAATTATGTACTGACTTTTCCAAGAACTATAGGTAACTTTCATATATTCAATTATACACTAAAGACTTTCACAACTGACATAACAATAGGAAGCTGCCTTATACTGAACATCGGTTCCGTTTCTACACAGACTGGCAGCAGCTGTCCAGAATTTCAGGATGGCGGTCCTTTCATCACTAATGAAAGCAATAAGGCTACACAATAGATCATAGGTCTATAGATGCAAAGTGACCAATCACAGGGGAACAACACCAAGATAGGGTAGCGTAATTAGGAAATATAAATGTCATAAGGCATTCTTAAGGCTTGGGCTAAGACAAACTTAAATAGATCAAGGATCACCGAAAAAGTTTATATAGTTGTATATCATTTTTAATATATCAGAAAATATTACAAAGCAGTTTACAAAGGAAACTGAACAACAAATTAAATAGTACAGTATAGAAAGCAATAAAGCAATCAAAACATAAAAATCCACAAAATAGGATTCTATTTGCACATTGCACCATTACTTCCATACCCTCTTACACATCCATACCTCAGTCAACCTACACCTGTACATATTTGCCCATACTGACACATACGCAGACACTCATAAACACACTGTTCTTCTCAATAATTGCCTATCCCAAGAACTCCCAGGGCACATATAGAAAAAGACTGTACTATAGTTCCAACAACACCAATAGAAATTTCACACCATTCACCCAAATGTTCATTCACATTTGCATAGGGTTATTGTTTACAGCTGAGGAAACAGACACTCAGGTTAGGTCTAACCCACCAATTCCTAGTACCCAACAAAAGGTAACTTTATCCAGGCACTGTTTCTGGAGCATGTTGTAGCTCATTTGTGTCATTGCTCTTGCAGTGTCAACAATGGATATTCACTGGAACATAAGATGTTGACTTCCACCATTGGTTCATCTACCTCAGTGTTATCTATGCTGCCCGGCAGCAACTCTGTAGGGTTTCAGACAGAAGTTGTCTCAGTCATATATAGAGATGCCTGTGATTGTTTTGGGCACTTTTTTCATGCAAAACATGGACTCTACCACTGGGCTACAGTCAAAGTCAATGATGTTCTGGTGTTGTGCATGTGCTCAAACAATATACATAGTTATTGCAGTGCTGGGAGCAAGGATCTGTGCCACAAGACATGAGAAACTCCAGCATGGTTCTCTACAAAAACAGGTGACTGCCTTGACGATAACAACTACCATAGACTTCCCCTGCTGAGTACTATAGGGAAAGCCTTCATCCATGTAGTTCTCAACGTAGTGTAGTCACTCACTGTAAGCTATTCTGAATCACAAATAATGATTAAAGTGACTGGCTAATTAAACAATTGCAAAGGCCTATTGATATAGAAAGAGAGACAGCTGAAAGTCAAGAGCAAGGATGCCTGCCAAATCTCTGCTGGAAGAGTGTTGCTTAGTATGAGAGGAGAAACATTGAATGCCCACCTTCTAGTTGAGGCCAGTTGGGCCTCTCGAACACAGTGCTCTTCTGAAGAACATAGTTTTGATATTTGGAGATTGTGTCTTCTCCTGCCTCTAGTCCCTGCCCAGTGGGATTTTGGAGAGTCCATGGGCTTGTCTTCCCTAAGGCCTCAAATTCCTCTCAGAGGGGCTGACAGCATGCTTGTGTGGAAGGCTTGGAAAATGGAAGGCAAATGTAACACACTGTGAATATATTGTGCTTTAAAATCTGATTTCCATAAGCTCAGCCAATGAATTTGAAGAGTTGCCTAATGACTTTTAACATGTGGTGACAACACTGCCATGACACTTAGCCACCCCAGCTGGCTGGCAAGACTCAGCTGGCAAAGAGGACCTTGTTGTGCTTGCTGTATAAAATTCTAGCAACTGTTTCCTGAAACTGGAATATCACCCAAGGCCAGACACAAATTTACATGGCCCATTTGCCACCACCGAAGTACAATTCATTAGCTAGCAGTGGCCTGGCACGCAGAGAGGATCCAAAGAGAGCTAACTGCGTGAACATAAGGAACCGAGAGCTTCCCTGTGTTTCTAAGCCCTTGGAAGGTACATTGGTACCTTGGGTTACAAACACCTTGGGTTACAAACACTTTGGGTTACAGACTCTGCTATAACCCGGAAGTAGTACCTTGGGTTAAGAACTTTACCTCAGGATGAGAACAGAAATTGCACAGCGGCAGCATGGTACCAGCGGGAGGCCCCATTAGCTAAAGTGGTACCTCAGGTTAAGAACGGTTTCAGGTTAAGAACGGACCTCCAGAATGAATTAAGTTCGTAACCAGAGGTACCACTATATTACCTTGTTTCAACTCTGCTACTAAAAGGCTGATACAGGAGTATGGATGATGCACAGCGTATCTCTTTAAGAGTCTTGTTATGTTTTAGAGGGAAGCTCTTTGGGAGGTTTCTGTAGGAGGGTGGAGATTCAGCCAGAGGCAGACTAAGGTGGGGGTTGTGTGCATAGCAGCTACCAACAGAAATTTCCAGCGCAAAGATCTCTGAGACTTGCAGTTTGTTTGGGCTTTCAGGTCTTTACCTCAGACCTGGAAACCTTAGAACCTACATTCCCAGGTATCTTTGCCCTGGGAAATTAAAGTTAGCAAAGCTTTCAGGACTAATAGAGGCCAGAAGAATGTTACTCTGCTGCTGCTAGAAGGGATGTTTTGGGTCCAGGTCAAACTTATTGATATGCCAAGCTGGAATTCTAAGAGTCCTCAGCTCAGATCATTAAAAGTTTGTTATTTCTGCTGACTCTTTTGTCTGTGTTATTTTAGAAATGAGCTAATGCTTATGGGCCCTGGCGAGGGCAAAGATGGATTTCAAAAGCCGCAGTCGTAATAGGAGTCGAACACAAAGCATCTTACAAGTCAGAACTATAATGATCTGTAAACTAAGGAGCAATATTAAATCAAGTTGAAATAAAAAGATTGCACTTAGCCAAGGAGCCATCACTCACCATGGAAGCTGAGTGACCCAGTAACTAAGTGAATCAATCAAGACAAAGGCTGTCAAGGTCAATGAGTTGCCATACTCGTGGAAGTGTTAACAGACGTATTAGAAGCCTGGAGACAAGATGAGCCAAAGGTACTGGCCTTTGCTGAGACAAATCCTAATGTGAATCATTTGGAGAGAGAGAAAAGGCTGTCAAGTTCTTCTGGGGGACAATAAAAGTAATGAGTGAAATGTGACAGTGTGGGAGTGGGATGAAGGGGGGTGATATGTTATGAATAGGGGACTCAGCTAGACTAGTAAAGAAAAAGAGATTTATATGTGTTGTATGTGTGATACAACATTGTGCCACCAGATGGAGATGTGGAGTTCCGTTTTTCTCTACCTGTTTTCCCTGTTTAAATTTACAACACTTTAAACTGAAACGCTTCTTTGATGTGTCTTGATCCAGCCAAAGTTTCATAACACATATGCTACTGTACTGACATTTAATCTACTTAGTATTCAATGATATAGACACAAGGTAAAAGGTAAAGGTAAAGGTACCCCTGCCCGTGCGGGCCAGTCTTGCCAGACTCTAGGGTTGTGCGCTCATCTCACTCTATAGGCCGGGAGCCAGCGCTGTCCGCAGACACTTCCGGGTCACGTGGCCAGTGTGACAAGCTGCATCTGGCGAGCCAGCGCAGCACACGGAACGCCGTTTACCTTCCCGCTGGTAAGCGGTCCCTATTGATCTACTTGCACCCGGGGATGCTTTCAAACTGCTAGGTTGGCAGGCGCTGGGACCGAATGATGGGAGCGCACCCCGCCGCGGGGATTCGAACCGCCGACCATGCGATCGGCAAGTCCTAGGCGCTGAGGTTTTACCCACAGTGCCACCCGCGTCCCCTACTCCACCCGCGTCCCCCGCGTAGACGTAAACTACTCATCAATACAGATTGCTCATTTTGTGTGTGTGTGTGTGCGCACACACACACACACACACACACACACACCAAACACTAATGAAGCTACATCTAGTTGTTTTTTTTTAACTCAGTCAACTACAGCATTATTTATTTTCAGCTATTCCTGGAGCATCAGATATATCCTATTACAACTGATAGGGACTTGGGTGACCTGTGTAATTCATGCAGTTTCATAATCTATTGAAAGTTGTCATGCAGTTAGCAGGCAGAGTATAAATACCCCTAAATCAACTGATAAATAAATAAGCCAAGAATCCAGTTACTTGCGCAAAGAGGGAAATAAAATAGAGAATAGAAATGAACAAATTGATCAATTGTGGTTACTGTAGCCCAATGTTATGTTCAGTTCTCCACATTTCTGCATCAGTTTGCAATCCCCTTTCCCAGGAAACTCTGGCGAAAATTCAGCATTTTAGTGTGCATATCTCCTAATATACACATTTTTGTATGCAAAAAATCCATCTTCTCCCAGGTTGTTGTCTAATTAAACCATCTATGGCCTTTTAAACAGGATGGGGGTATTGTTTTTGTTTGTTACTATGTTATGCATTTTTGTGTTTTTATATTGTAAACTACCCAGTACTTCCAGATGAAGGGGGCGGTATAGAAATTAATTTATTAAATAGAGAAATAATAAAGAGCATTCCTTCAGCCTTTCACTACTTGCTTTATGTCTTTGTGCAGGTTACTCATGAATAGGGCTAGAAACCCACCACTAATGGAAATCAATGTTGAGCTTATTTTACTGAGTTGAGAGTCAAACAGGAAGTAAACCCCAACACAGAGTAGGATTTAAATGACCAGTACATTACTCTATACTCAAAGGGAACCCACTCCCCTGTCCTCAAAGTTACAACAACAAAGATAACCTAATGATCAATCAGTCCTGTTGAAGGCTCTTATATAGATCCTTTCTAATCTTTATTTTAGGAAGAAGCCAGTTTCTATTTAGAAATAACAGCTGACCAGCTGAGAGGTCCACTAGCATTCCCATCCTCTTTGAGTAATGAGGTGATGGAAGCACTGCTGTATCCCAAATCACATGGATAGGTAGCCGAACAGAGTCAACAGCATTTGATGCCAAGGTTCCTACAAGCAAGTCATCACAATCTGGCACTCTAGCAGCTGGAAGATCATTTAGTGGAGACTGAAGCGGGGCAGCTGGTGACACACATTGGTGGTGTAGGCAGGGGTCAATGGGACATTCTCCCATTGGCATGGTGTAAACAAAGATGCAGTTCAAAACCTGCCAGCTGGGTGGCATCTGAAGAGTGGACAGAAAATGTCCTGTTTATTGTCAAAGGTAATCTAACATCCAGAGAAGAAATAATAAATAGTGTTCTGGAGTCTGACTGGATGGAAGGATAAATTGCTTAGGCGATGGAATGTCAAGGTAAGGCCAGGAGAGAGAGAGAGTCTTCTGGAAGGTGTAAAGTTGGAGAAGGAACAGTTAGGATTTGTCAGTTCAAGGAAGAAGAAGAAGAGTTTGGATTTGATATCCCGCTTTATCACTACCCAAAGGAGTCTCAAAGCGGCTAACATTCTCCTTTTCCTTCCTCCCCCACAACAAACACTCTGTGAGGTGAGTGAGGCTGAGAGACTTCAGAGAGAAGCGTGACTGGCCCAAGGTCACCCAGCAGCTGCATGTGGAGGAGCGGAGACGCGAACCCGGTTCACCAGATTACGAGTCTACCGCTCTTAACCACTGCACCACACTGGCTCTCAGGAGTGAGAGGATCTGATAACAGGATGGAAGATGGATCTCTTAAGTGCTGAATAAGTGTATGTGCTGAGATCTGTTTGGAAAGTTGTTCACAAAAAGAGCAACTCCCCACTAAAACAAGATTATATCATAAGTAATGTGGAACTCACCAATAAACATGGCTTGATATTTATTTGTTCCCCATACTTTCATGACCGAAAACCTATTACATTATTAATCTTGGTCTGCATTCCATGGAATGGATGGTTTAAGGGTTTGAACATCCACTCCGAAGCAAAGTAGTCATGGTGAGACTGTGACAGAGGATCCACTTGCAGCCGAGATTCATGGCTGGACTTTGGTTTTTGAGGAAGTACAAGTGAAACTGGGCTGTATGAATTAGTAGGTCAGTTTGCCTTTAAATGTGAACAGAATCAAATATCTGCACCATTCCTCATTGTGATCCAGTGTGATGTGAATTATGAGAAGCTGATCTATAGGTGCTGCTGGATAGATGGTCTTGCCTTTGGGTTGGGGGCTTAGATTTTTGCTGTCTCCCAAGCATATGATTCAGTGATTACCTTTCCATTCTTTTGTGATTTATGTTTTCATAGCTCAGCATATGCTGTCGCCTGACAGTCTTGCTCATGTTAATTTGAATAAAGAACAATTCTGCAGAGATTCAGAATGTAAATGAAGTGTTTCTACAAATAAAGTGAATGATATATGAAGGGACCCGGTGTTTGAAAGTGGTTTATTCAAAAGAAACTTACATTATATTTGTATGGAAATGAAATGCATAAAGCTCCACAGTCACCACACAATACAAGCTTTGGAAATTGCAGCAGATCATTCTCAAGACATGCCATGTTATATTTCTCTTGTGCATGCCTACCTGAGTATTACAATAGTGTAAATTTAAATCCTGCCAATTAAAATAGTGGTTTTAATCTTAAGGATATATTCTAATCCCACTTCTGATATAAAATCAAACTGTGTCACTATAAAATAAAATACTGATAACAGGCATTGCTAACCAATAATGACAGATGTTTTTCTTGTACATAATAAAAACGTCTCAAACTGCTAACGTTGATACATCTAGTCAAAATAATGGACCTCACCTTCAGAATCTAAAAGCTGGTTGTCATAGGAGTGCTATAAAATGAAAGCTTTCATATTTATGAGGTTTTATTCATACTGACAACACAAACAGTCAATGCTCTCTTATTGGGATGTACAAAAAAACTTAAAACAGAGTAGTAAGTGGAATTGCAGCTTGATTGACCAACCTAATAGGCCTGAAAATTTGGAATTAAGCTTATCCAGTCCTATTGATTATAATGGGTGTGGCAAACTATGCCTAAACAGAATCACAAAGCATCATAGAACTGTAGAAATGAAAGGGACTCTGAGGGTCATCTAGTCCAACAACTGCCAATGCAGGAATCTAAACTAGATCCCACATGACAGGTGGCTATCCAACCTCTGCTTAGGAACCTCCACCAACTCTCATGGGAGTCTGTTTCACTGTTGAGCAGCTCTTATGGTCAGAAAGTTCTTCCTGATGTTTAGTCAGAATCTTTTTTCTTCCAACTTGAATCTGTTGGTTTGGGTCCTACCCTCTGGAGCAGGAGAAAACAAGCTGGCTGCATGGTTCATGGAGACCATGAATCTACACACATATAAAAACCGCTGTGAAAATTCTTTTTTAAAAACCATTTTGAAAAATACATTGAATTTTGCATTGCTTACTTTTGCCATCTAGTGCCACATTTGTATATTGCATTTCACAACACATTGAAAACGTTTTATTTGCAGAAAGTCCCACGGACTGCAAGAAGATCAAACCTATCCATTCTGAAGGAAATCAGCCCTGAGTGCTCACTGGGGTGCCGAAGAGTCGGACACGACTAAACAACAACAATAAAGCTGAGTCAGCTCTTTAGATATTTGAAGATGGCTATCATATCTCCTCTCAGTGTCCACTTTACATACCCAGTTCCCCTAACCTTTCCTCATAAGGCTTGGTTTCCAGACCCTTGATAATCTTAGTAGCCCTCGTTTGCACATATTCCAGCGTGTCAATATCCTTCTTAATTGTAGTGACTAGAACTTGACACATTACTCCAGGTGTGGTCTGACTAAGGCAAAATAAACTGATACTATTAGTTCCCTTGATCTGGACACTATACTTCTTTTGATGCAGCCTAGAATAGCATTACCTTTAAAAAACAAAAAACAAAACTCATGTTAGCCTTGTGGTCTAATAAGACCACATGCACTACTAGTAAATTCAGTTGGTCAATGGGGCTTACTTCTCAGCAGACATATATAGAATCACTTAATAAACTTTTTTTTTTCATTTAAAAATGCCTGAAATTTGTAGGGCTGATACTGATCATGATAAAATCATTTAAATTGAGAAGTTGCCATCTTTGAAATTAATCTGGAGAAGCTAAATTGTCGTTGACATGTTGACAATGTCTGTTTCTTATAATCTATTAAAATAAAGTAGAATAAAATAAAAAATGGAACCATCTTTTCAAATAAACTTCAGATGCATGTTAGAACTTCTCACTTAGAAGTACACAGAAATTTGATAGGCATGTGAAAGAAAGTCCGTTTTGATTGATAAGCTTGGTTAAACCAATTATGCACTCAAAAGCCATTAAAACAAATCATAGTTTCCCACATTTTATTAAAATTTGAAACTTAATGTACCAGTGATTTCTTTGGGGACCATAAATATCTTATCAGTCTTCTGACTAATGTAAGTTAAGTTTCTGCAAAGCAGCAGAAATAAATATGATTAAACGGAGCACAGAATGTAAGAAAAGTGCATATTGGAATGCCTTGTGTTATCTTGGAAGATAAAGGAATTGCACTTCATTCAATGTACCTCAGTAGAAATAGCAACATAAATCATAAATAAAACTTAGCTCATTTTATGAAGTTTATTGAAATGAAGCTAGGCATTGTAAATAGTTTAGAAATTCTTTAAAGAAAGTAGCTTATTGCAAATAAAATAGCAATTATATTCGTGACTAGTTTAGAACTCAAATAACTATGGACTGGATCCATGGCTCACTTCCACATGTGCAAGGCATTTCCTGCTCATTGAAGGGCAATTCTTATGACAGCATACTGAAACAAAAGCGAAATCAAATCTAAAGATATTCTTCTGCTTGCTTAATCTGTTGCATGTGCAAGTGTGATAACTGGTAGATCACTCCATGAATTATTATGCATCGTTGCACAAGCTCTTCTGCAAACATTCATGACTCAACAGTCACGGCAATTTCCTATCCACTCACAGCAGCATGCATCCAAGCTATTGACTGGAATAAATTAATAGCCCTGTTCACACATTACTCTCATGTAAGTTAATAGCCCTGTTCATGCATTAGTTGCATGTAATCAAGAATGTGTTCACACACGGGAATATGTCTGCAGACTACCACATACAACATGTGGCTGTGGCAGAAAGGAACAATGATGTTAGAGGTGGAGCTTAAAGTGTCGTGCCTCTCTACAGCCAATACAGTGGCATGCAAGTAATATGAGAATAGGTCTATGCACATGATACTCAATTGTAATAAATTAACCACTCTTGCCTTGCCAAACTAGTTTATCTTTTGTTCCTCAACCTATGTATCTATACAGCTATCATCCCTGTATCCTGCAGGTTTCCATCATCATCATAATAGGCATATTGCATTCATTTTATTTTGAATTCTTTCAAGATGAACAGATATGCATATCCATGAGTATCTTTCCCTTCATTATCTATCACGTTATTCATAACAGCAAGCTGAAAAGGCTGCATTCTACTTGTGAGCCATCCATTTATATGAATGCAGAAATCTCAAATCTGAATATGCATAAATTTTCCTGAGTTCTGAATTCAGAACCTCCACTTACAGAATGCACAGGATCCATTTTTCACTATGCAGAATTTCTCGCTACAATTCAGAAGCAGAGTGATGGGTCTGCCCTCCCAATATCAACACAGCTGATGCTTAACTGGACTTGGCAGGGTCAGGGTGGTGGCAAGTTTGGGGCTAGGCATGTGTACAAGTGGAAGTTTTAGTTTGGCTCCACTGGTGAACCCAAGTGGCGCTGACCCCATCACTAGCTACCCCTGGCTCTCTCTAGGTAAGCACTTATGGCACAGTTGTTGGGAAATCAGTGGCTTAGCATGGGAGGAGCCACAGGGGTGGTTGCCTTGGGCACAAAATTGTTAGGGGCACAAATTTTCGACATCCAGTGCTGCCTCAGCACAGCTGCACACTTCCGTTGCTGGGCTCCATTGCAAACGGCTTCTCCATGTAAACCAAGAAGTGACCTCTCCAGACAACATAACAACTCTTTTCTTATCTATGTGGCTGCAATCTCCTGGTTGATGCAGATGCTGTTAGGCAGCTGAATGCACATGTGTACTCCGTCTGTTCATTTTCCTCCCACCCACCCCTCCACGTGGCCCCGGGCACTGGCAACCCATGCTACACCACTGGGGAAGGTGGCTCCCCAGCTCCACCACACCAAATACACACCACTTCTGCTACAGTTAATTAAATTGCAAATAAAATGATGCAGCTAAAGAGCCCATCTGTTTCCTGACTGTGAACATCAAGAAGAAGAAGAGTTTGGATTTGATATCCCACTTTATCACTACCTGAAGGAGTCTCAAAGCAGCTAACATTCTCCTTTCCCTTCCTCCCCCACAACAAACACTCTGTGAGGTGAGTGGGGCTGAGAGACTTCAAAGAAGTGTGACTAGCCCAAGGTCACCCAGCAGCTGCATGTGGAGGAGCGGAGACCCGAACCCGGTTCCCCAGATTACGAGACTACCGCTCTTAACCACTACACCACACTGGCTCTCAAGCACAGGATCTGTTTTAAATGGTTTTTAGAAAGGACACTAGAAGCGGGATTAGGAAACTGAAGGCCTTAAAATCAAATGACTTAATCAGTGCTTTCTTTTCAGGGGGTATTCAAGGGTATGCAGTACTGGCACCTTTTCTTGTTGTTAAGAAGTGTGGCACTTACTGTAACAACTTTGTGGTGACTACTGGTGTGATCTAAGTGGGGTATGTGTGGCAGCAGTGATGATAATAGAAAGACACAGAATTACTGAAATAGCAAGTTTACTTTAAAGATGGCTCCGCAAGCTTTGGAAATATATGATAGGTTTTTTTCCAGGCAAAATGTGTGTTTAGACCACAAAAATGTTTCAGTAAAGATTCAGATTGATAGAAGACAATTGTTTTAAAAATAACCACACCACCCAACCCTCTACTTGTGGCATGATAAAGGGTAAGGCACAGGGATCGAAACGATGAAGTGTTCAAAATGACCTTCTCTCCCTTGTGCACATCAAATTGACCTGATTCGTTTGAAGCTAACAACCCCCCCAAAAAACCCCAGCCAAAGTAAAGCAATTTACAAATGATTTCTGAGACTTCCATTTCAGCTCTTCCATTGCAGTTATTGGACTGCATGTACCAAAATTCAACCTCTCCTGAGATTCCATTTAATTTGTCTCCAAATCATGTGCTTTGGTCCTCTTGTTGCCTATTTCTTTTGCACAATGTTCTTTTAAAAAAATTGTCCTGTTTATTTATTTATTTATACTCTCTCCCCCCCCCCCAGGTGCCACATTTTCTCGCAGTCCCTTCAGTGCAGCCTCACTGGATGTCCACAAGTTCTAGTGCTACAGTTGATGGAGAAAAAGTTTCCTCTATTCACTTTCTCTATGCCTGACATAATTTTATATAGATCTATCACACCACTTCTCACTTGCCTTTTAGCTAAACTAAAAAGTCCCAAACACTGCAACCTTTCTTCATAGGGTAGTAGTTCCGTCCTCTTGATAACTGTAGTAACAACAACAACAGCAGCAGCAGCAGCAACAATTTATTTATACCCCTCCCATCTGGCTGGGTTTCGCCAGCCACTGGGCGGCTCCTAACAGAATATTAAAAACACGATAAAAGATCAAACATTAAGAACTTTCCTAAACAGGGCTGCCTTCAGATGTCTTCTAAAAGTCAGGTAGTTGTTTATTTCCTTGACATCTGATGGGAGGGTGTTCCACAGGGTGGGTGCCACTACCGAGAAGGCCCTCTGCCTGGTTCCCTGTAACCTCACTTCATGCAGTGAGGGAACTGCCAGAAGGCCCTTGGAGGTGGGCCTCAGTATCCGGGCTGAACGATGGGGGTGGAGACGCTTCTTCAGGTATTCTGGGCCAAGACCATTTAGGGCTTCAAAAGTTGCCTTTTTCTGAACCTTTTCCAACTTTCCAATATCCCTTTTGAGGTGAGGTGACTAGAACTCATCCAAGTGCTTCAGGAATGCACGGCAGCTGCCTGGCTCATAATCTCACAGCACTCACAAAGACAGAGATGCCAACAAGGGCCTTGAGGTGGGGGCACTTCATGTGTCCACTGCAATTTGCAGTCACTGCAGCTAAAAAAGAAGTGCCACAATCCCTCAGATGGGAAGGTAGACAACCGTCACATGGAAGCATTGGTTTTCACAGATGGTGTCTCTATCAGGCTTCTGTCTGAGCCAGACCTGTGTCAAGCTTCAGGGAAGTGCAGTTGGTCTTGGCTCTTCATAACATGCAGACACCACAGCCATTCAGTTAATGTATGGTGTTCTTCGTGATTTTGACAGCACTAGATTGAAATGCCTGAAGGGCAAACATACCTCTGTAGCACTGTCTTATGCTGCACCAGTGTAATTGTCAAGGTATGTTTCTCAGGTGATGGCTACATCTCGAACTATATTTCAGTACTGATCTGCATTATAGCACTGATGCACAGAGATACAGGCGCAGCGCAGAGAAAAATCAGATTTAGGTATAATTTCTGTTTTCGCTTCGTATCACATGCAAGGTTTTGTCTCCGTTTGACGGTTGCTTTCCTATACTGACAGTGTGAGTCATTCTATTAATAATCTGTGCTTGCACTGCCACTGGCAAACCAAGGAACTAAGTGATATGGTGGCACAGTGGAAACAAGAGCTTTTAATCACACCAGCATTCTTATCTGGAGGGAAAGAGACGAGGCCCATGTCAGATGTGCTGAGGAATAAAAGGAGGGCTGGAGCAAGCCCACAGAGGCTTTTATAAATCGAGGCTCATTTTCAAACTGGGCTCTGAAATTAATGAGGAGCCAGAGGAGTTGTCTGACAATTGGGGTGATGCGTATATATGCCAAGGGACTTTGGGGAGCTATTCCGAAACCAAACATATTGAGCTGTTCTTCATTGTTTTCTGTGGCTAGCGCAGTTCTAATAATTCAAATGCTTCATCATAGAGAATAATCAAGTTGTTCTCATTCTCTGCATTCAGCTGGCCTGTGTCTCAGCTGCTTGATTGTATTTGGGCTATTAAGATTTGCAATTTCTGCTCTTCTCTTTTAGTTAAATGGTCTCTCTGTTGCCAGGATACGTGGCAGTTATTTCTGCTTCTTCCACCTTTTCCAGTTGCCAACCTTGGTCCTGTCTCAGGTGTGGACTGATTTTGTACAACTATATTCCAAGTAAAAGATTCGGCAAGGGAGTGTTCTGGTAAAAGAGCCCTCTATATCCTTGTGCAGGCAATGCACCAGGGAGGAGGAAAGTGCTGAGGGGTATGCACATGCCAACCTCATCCCCATCTCTGTCCCCTGCCAGCCTGTTAAACATGACTCTACTCATGTATAAGTCTACTCAGGATTTCTGCAGGATACAGTTTGCAAAGGCAGTGTGCATGAGTGTGTACATCTTATTAGATGCTACTGTTCAATAGAACTTGTATCCTTCTTTTTTTGAATGCTAGCCTAAAGAAGTGGTTTAGCTTTAGTACCTCATAAAACCAGTAGTGATGTATGGAAGTGAGCGCTGGACCATAAAGAAGGCTGATTGCCGAAGCATTGATGCTTTTGAATTATGGTGTGGAGGAGACTCTTGAGAGTCCCATGGACTGCAAGAAGATCAAACCTAACCATTCTTAAGGAAATCAGCCCTGAGTGCTCACTGGAATGACAGATCCTGAAGCTGAGACTCCAATACTTTGGCCACCTCATGAGAAGAGAAGACTCCCTGAAAAAGACCCTGATGTTGGGAAAGATGGAGGGCACAAGGAGAAGGGGACGACAGAGATGATTGGACAGTGTTCTCGAAGCTACCAGCATGAGTCTGACCAAAGTGTGGGAGGCAGTGGAAGACAGGCGTGCTCTGGTCCATGGGGTCACGAAGAGTCAGACAGGACTAAACAACAACAATACCTCGTAAAATGAAACATTAACCCAGTGCTAAAATGCCTATGGAAAGGTTGTGTGTGTGTGTTCAGTTTTAAAATCTGTACTATTTAAGAGCAATTAAACAAATATTTAAATTTCTTTTTAAAAATAGGCGAAAATGCATTTTGGTGCAATTTGAAAGATTTTTTTTTATGCCCCCATATGAACTGAAATCTATCCAAGGAGCACTTGCCATTCCAGGATTTACACAGAAGTAAACCTACAGTTAGGGATGGGTGACTGTCAATATTGGTTTCTCTTATTTTTCCAATCTTATGTTCAGTCCTACACATTTCTACATCACTTTTCAATTTTTTAAAAACAATTTTCATGAATGATTCCCCCCCCCATATACATATTTTTATATGAAATTTTGTATACAAAAGCAAGAAAGTGCCTTTCTTCTTCTGACACACCATCCATAACTTTATTTAGGGACATTTTACCACTCTGAGACACACATGAACTAGGCTTCTGCTAGGAAACCCCCCCCCCCCACTAAAACCGTCTAAGTCAGTTTCGTAGTTTCTGTTTCAGAAAGAGTATAGTGAGGTAAAAAAAAAATGCCACATGTGGTTTCTCAAGCAAAAACTGATTCAGGGAAGCATATTAAACTCCTGACACAAAACATATGGCATTCTTTGGGACATTCCACTATATGTTAGAAGTCAGCTTGGGGTAGAGAACTACCGCATAAAACTGCTTATCTTAGTTTTTAAAAAAGTTTTCCTAGATGAAAACTGTGTAGGGAAAAAATGGCATTGAGAAGAAAGGCTCTAGTGAAGGTATGCTGAAGAAGTGGTGTGTTGATAGGTTCTCCTGTCTGATACATCACTGCACATGTCAAAAGCACATATTTTGAAAAAGACTGAAAAGTAGCGCTCAGAGGATTTAAAGCTAGGGAGATTGTAAGTGTTCTGTTCTTCACACTCAAATGCAGATGGCTATGCCCCTTCTCACTCGTCTCATGGCCCCTGCCATTCCCCTCCCCCATATTAAACCCCTGGAGCTTTCCACCCCATGAAACTGAAAAATTTCACCTTCCCAAACCCCATTTCTGAAGCCACTTTTCTATTCTTCAGCCCTAATTTGCACCCCAGTTTTCATCTTTACCCAATACCCATGCCTCCTTGCCCACCCTTTTGTACAGTCCCTGTTGCACATGTTCTCTTCGTTGTTCTCAGACATCTGCAAGTTTCAAATCTCTCAGCTTCACTCCATCCTTGCTTATTTTTCCAAACCTTTGCTGTTGTTTCAAACCACAGTTTTCCTGTGTCCCTCATTTCTCACTGTACTCAAACTTCTTCCTCTTCCATTCCTCATCTGCCTCATGTGAGATAGCTAATGCAGAGTCCTGAAATATCACATTGTATGTAGATACTTTACTCAAACCTTTGCCATTTTCTAAAACCACTGTATGCCTTTCACCATCCCTCCTTTATTCAGGCTTCTGCCATTGTCTAAACCACCACTTTGACCCTCTCAGTTTTCCTCCCTTCTTGCTCCTACACCGTGGCCCCTGCTGTTGTGCAAACTGTCTTCTCTTTTGCTCCCCAACACCACAAGGACTAATCCAAGATTGTGACGAGGCACTACAAATCCTCCAATGGGGCTGAATTCTTATTTCATGCAAATATGGGATTGTGATGCAATTCTACAAATCCTCTAATGGGCGCTTAACAATGGCAGCATTACATTGTTATGTAGATAGAAATTTGTGTACAAAACAGTCAGATTTTCTGCAGTGGAAAAGAAGGCTGAAGAATAACAAGGAAAACAAATGAAAATAATCATGAAGATGCCCTTTAGAGAGTGCTTGTGGTTCGAGGACCCGATCCCCGCTTTGTGGAATGAAGACACACGGACACGGAATATAAGGTTAATGGGCAAGAAAAGGCCACAACTTTATTGATTACAGCAAGTGGGAAGGTATTGGCTTAGGCATTGAACCACGATAGATTGACTCCACTCACTCGGAGAGGGGTGAGCCTTAAAAAAGGGGGTTTATTCACCAGTAGGTGGAGCCTGTTGATGCTAATACAACTATAAGCTCTCCCCTGATGTCACCGAGGGTCGTGCCATGGCCCCCCGCCACACAGGCATCGGACAGGATCCGCGACCGCCAGATTCCTTTAACGGAATACCCAAAATTGAAGGGGTAGGTGATGGCCACACCTGCACTTCCACACACCAACAACACATTCCAATGCCTAACCGCCACCCGAGCCCAAAAGGCTCACCGCCAATACCCTCACAGCTGTAACCAAACCCTAATACTGCTGATGATGCTACCTAACCAAATATTGTTCCCCCGATCTGAAAGATGAACCCCATCATCCTGGAACAAGGCCTGATCACCTATCCGGATATCATGATGAGAAATAACTCGGCCATTCATAAAGCGCACTTTGCGTGCCATCGCACGATTCAAGAGTTTCCTGGATTTTTCAATGGCCATGATGTTCTGCGCACCGCGCCAAACTATCCTTTTAAGGAGCGAGGAC
Source organism: Podarcis pityusensis (assembly GCF_964106645.2). Taxonomy (NCBI): domain Eukaryota; kingdom Metazoa; phylum Chordata; class Lepidosauria; order Squamata; family Lacertidae; genus Podarcis; species Podarcis pityusensis. The sequence continues at coordinate 29,307,715 of NC_138034.1, read as the reverse complement.
CAGAACATGGTTGTTCCGGGACATAAAGCAGCAAGCTCTTCCAAGTCTCTTTTCATGTTCCACAACAAGTCCACACTCCTCCTGCTGACGAGGTCATTCTCCCCCAATTGAAGGATAAGGATGTCGGGGGGGCCAAACGCGGCAACTTTTTCTCTCAGCAATGGCATTAGCTCCTCCCACCGCATGCCTCGCCTTGAAAACCAGGAAACTCGCGCCCCAGATGGCAGCCCGAGATTAGGGATGAGGTTGCAGCTTGCTGACTGGACGCGGGCCCAATGAACAATACTGTGGCCGCAGATCCAAACACTTTTCCTGACGATGGCTAAGGATAAAGAGAAGAAAGGATGGGTAAGTGGGAGTAATGTAGCAGAGCTCGGAGTATGCTATCGAATGTAACCTTTGTAAGCATCAGATTTAACAATCATGAAGATGCCCTGTAGAGAGTGCTTAACCAAAGCATGCTGATTACAACTAGTGTAGAAGCACCCAGGGACTGCAGCAACTTAGTGAATGGGTGGATTTTCATTTTTATTTTGCATTGCCAGGTGGACAACAAATACAAAATGGTTTATTGTTGTATCATTTTATATGACTAGATGGCCTGTGTTCAGTTACAGTTCTATATGCTTGGTGAATCAAAATTACTAAAGAAAAATATTTACTTTGATAATAACCACTAACAGGAATGAGAATAAATTCAAAGATTACATTTACATTTATAATACTAATTATCCTGCTCCTCCACAGTCTGCCCTACAAACACCAGTTAGATGGTAAACTATCGGTAAACTAAACCGATAGTTCTAGCTATCATTTTTAAGAGAAAAGGGAAAAAGCTAGGAAGGCTAAGAAGACAACTGCAAGGTTTCATGTATTTTAAGAAGCATTTTTTACTCAGGAGTAACATGAAGATTAGTAAGAAGAACAAAAATGTAGCTATTTGGAGTTTAGAAAACAAAAACAAGGTATTCTAGCCCTACAGGGCATAAAGAATGATAAATCTTTGGCACAAGAAAGGCCTTTTTAATTTAATTTTCTTTGCAACCTAGGGCTTTATTTGATTTATATTATCTTGCCCCAAGGAAAGGCCTTAATTATTTCTGATTTATTTCCTTCATTCCTTGAAAAAAGGTTTTCTTTATTGTTATTTCCTTTCCTTTCCTTTTTCTCTAGGCATACCCATATTTTTTTCTTGTATTTCAACCATTAACTTTTATTGGGGTTTTCCCTGTTTAAGATGAAATATTAGGCTAAAGAACTTAGGTGTTGCTCGGGGAAGTATCACACAGATTTCAATGGGAGATTCACCCCAAAATATAAGATTTGGCTCATTAGTTTTTCTCCTTAATACCAATTAATCCCCCTTTCCATTAAGAGCTTTATGTATTTTACTGTAATTGATGTGCTCTGCTTCAATACTAGAAGTAAAACGCTCTTCATGATTAATATAGTCTCTCTTATCCTTCGAGTTATTTTATTTAATATATATTTTATGTGTATGTGATATTTTTCTTAGCAATAAAAGAAATTTTTAATCTTCAGTTTCTAGGTTCCATCTATGAATAATACTATTTTCAATTATGAGCGAGGCCAGAAAGACTTTAAAAAGATGGATTCTTCATTTTGAGACTTCTGAATGCCATTGTAATTACTTTTGACATGACCTGCTTTTAATGTGATACTGGATTTGACTTGAAGATGAACCTAGCAGAGAGCACAATGGTGTTAAGAACAAGAGCTGATTAATTTATGAAGAAACACCATGTGGTATAGTTCTTTTTGGATCATACCATTTAAAACCTGGAAGTGGGGAAATCATCTGTTGGACAGGTACTTTAATTTCTGGATTGGGGCAGCCTGACCACCATCGTCTATGTGCTGCTAACCTCCAGATTTGATTACTGCAATATGCTGTATGTGGGGTTGCCCTTGAAGCTGACCCAGAAACTGCAACTGGTGTAAAATCTGGTGGCTGGACTGTTCACTAGGGCAGAATATAAACATAATAGTATTCTGCTGCAGAAATAATTGCACTGGCTGCCAATTGACTATTGCCAATTGACTATGGCCAAAGTGTTGACTGCCAATTGACTATGGTCAAAGTGCTGATATCGATGTACAAAGCCTTTGGAAGCAGGCTACATCAAATATTACCTTATCCCCTACATACCCAACCAATCATTGCATTCTGCAAGAGAGGGCATCCTGCAAAGCGGGTTTTCCACGCAGCACGTGTTGCGGTGGGGTCTGACAGGCCACCCCTCTGTGCATAGCAAATCATCACAACTTGTAAGTTGCGGTTAGGCATTGGTTAAAAATTGGTTGGTGGAGGGGTAAGGATTGGCTGTGCCTTCCCCTCCAATGCTGCTGCTGCAAGGGAATTCCATTAAAGGAATCCAGGGACTTACCATGCTTTCATCCGAATCCCTTGCATGGGGCCCGGGCTGCATGCGGGGAGTAGTGAGGGTCTGGTGCCCAACTCCATTTTCTCCCCAATATTGTTTTCCCTTACTGGATTTCGCTGGAATCCGGAAGTCAGTTCTGTCCCTGGGCGTGGGGAGAGATAGTCATAACCAATGCCTAAGCAACCACTCACATTTATGTATTTTAATAAAGTTGTGGCCAAAATTATGCCAACAACCTTAAACAAAAATTCTGTGTGAATTGTGATTTATTTGGAGGTGGCTTGGGAACCTCAACACACAAATGCCACCCTATCAGGGTGTCTGATCTGCATGGTGGCAGAATTAGGTTTTAGTGCTTTAGCATCTATAACCTGGAACTCCCTCCCACTGCATATCAGACAGGTATATTCTCTATTTTCTTTTCTGCACCTGCTAAAGAAACACCTCTATCAACAATCCTTCTAAGATCTTTATCCCAATTGCTGCATTTCTTGAAATTGAATTGATCTTCTGTATCCACTGTTGTTATTTTAATCTGTTTCTATACTTTCATTTTTATATATGCAATTGTTTTAACAGTTTTTTATGTATGCAACTCTTTTATTGCAAATCGCTTCAGGATGCCTCGTAGGAAGCAATTCATAAGTGAAATGAATATTAATAATATGTCTGAACATTCCCTTTGTTAGAAAAAAACAACAACCCATTGATATGGAAAGCTATTATATTAGGAACAAAGATTTAGCCTGTTATTCTCCTTGTTGTGCAAGGTTTCAACCTACCATGAGACATTTTTTGTTTATTTTAAGACGCACAATTTGATAACTGCAGTAGGAAGTGTTATGGTCATTGAAGAACTTCCAAGCTATTCTGAATCAATTAAATTTCCTCTCAAAATAAGATTAGTAGTGGGTATAACTGAGTAGAGAGCCATGTGCACTAGGAGTTTGGGGTGGGGTTTGCAAATGTGCTTCTACCTTCCACCCATGAATTCAGCATTCACACATTCAGGCAAACACCTGAACATCATTTCTGCACAATCTATTTCCTTTTGTTATCTAAGTCCTTGGCTTCTTTTTCATACAGTATTCTCATACTATGTTTGGCGCTTTGGACTTGGAATAAAAGATTTTATCTTCTCAGAAATATTTTAATGTTTTACAGGCAGAAAAAAATGGGCGATAAATATATAAATAAACCTTGATACTCCAAACAGACAACTTCATTGCTATGGTGACATGAGACTTTTTTAGTTTGCATACACCTGTATATTGGACATAGGCTTTCTATTTTTCTGAGCAACTGAATATAAGATATCTGCAGTAATTTCTTTAGGACAAAAGAAAGCCATCTAATGGTTGCTGCCTGGTGCATAGTTCATAATACTCAACAGGATATGTGCGTGCACAACTTTAATTTTCCCCCAAATCTTAATGATTCCATTCGTATACTGGTAGAAAGTGTTATTCCCTTTGTATAATCCTGAAGAGTCCACGAGAATGACCAGAGAGAATAGGAGAGATAAATAAAGAAGCCTTCTGTGAGAGTAAAGCAGGAATAAAGCATTTTTCAAAAAAGCGTATTGGTGAGAGTTACACAGGAAAGATGGCCATTAATCCCATGAATAGCATGTTGTCACCCTAATGGTTTCCTGCTCTTTTCATACCAGAGCGAATCAGGATATACAAAAGGATACGTACATGTTCTTCTTACTATCCATAGCCTAGTCTCTTGAGCTGCTGAGAGAAAATAAGGAGCAGCAGAATTTATACATGATTTAGACAGAACATCTTGGCTCTTTCTATGTGCCCTCAGGTGAGAGCAGCAGCTGAAATTTTCAGGGGACAAAAAACTCTTTACTGGAAAGTTCTCACTTTCTCCAAGGTGACCATGTTGGTCTTGCTGTAAGCACGATTGAGGACCAGAACTGATTACAGCTGTACTGGGGGGGGGGGGGGATGGCTTAAATGGCTTGGGGGGAAATGGCTACACTATGCTTCCCTATTACTCAGGAAGTTTATAGACTTTATAAATAGCAATGTTATTTTGAGAGAATCTTGAGTTTCCTTACTCTAATCAAGCAGATAGGTACTGCTTGGTTAGTCACCATATGTTTCCACCCCAAAATGGCATCCGTCAGAGAAAAATTGGTCATCGTGACAGGTCATCAACTTTTCATTTTTTAAAAAGATGGGTTCTGGGGGCATTTGCACTTCTATTTCTCATTTATACTGAATATGACTCAGAGACCCTTTTTAACCAGGCCTTTGGTGGACCTGATGGACATCCTGTACCCTTTTAAAATGCAGCTCTTTTTTGGGGGGGGGGGTTATTATTGGGTTATTGTTTTTATTTTGATTATATATACAGTGGTACCTCAGGTTAAGAACTTAATTCATTCTGGAGATCCGTTCTTAACCTGAAACTGTTCTTAACCTGAGGTACCACTTTAGCTAGTGGGGCCTCCCGCTGCCACCGTGCCACCGCCGCACGATTTCTGTTCTCATCCTGAAGCAAAGTTCTTAACCCGAGGTACTATTTCTGGGTCAGTGGAGTCTGTAACCTGAAGTGACTGTAACCTGAGGTACCACTGTATTGTGATCTTTTCTGTGAACCACCCTGAGACCTCCGGGTATAGGGTGGTATATAAATTCAATAAATAAAAATAATTAAAATGTTAGGCCTACTTGTATTATTACCGCTGCACACAAAGATTGTTAATTCCTTTGCCCCTCACTTCTCTATAATTATGCTCTTGCTGTTTATTAAAATGCATGAGGATGATAAAGAACCAAGGCAGGACTCAGGAGTAGCTAACTTGTAGCCCTCCAAATGCTGTTAGATGCCAATTTCCATCTGCCCCAGCTGGGATGAGCATTGATCAGGGATAATGGTAGTTGTACCCATATAATATCTATTATATGTAGCTATTCCTGATCCAAATACAAAACTAGGTGCAATACAAATCAGTTTACCACACAGGTTGCTTTTTATGCAGAGAACAGTCACTGTCACACAACTAAGCACTGTGATTGTCAACTTCCAGTACCAATGAATGCATAGTATTTCAAACATAAGCCTTTGTATAATCCTACATGCACAACAGACTCTTATATACTGTATATAAAACAAACCCTGCCTCAGTAAACACATTTTAAAATGTGGTTTCTCCATAAGAACAGAGAAGATGGGTGCCATAAAAATAGGAAAGGGTCTTTAGTACTAGAATGTCAAAGACCAACATCGCTGAGCTGAACTAAGTTGGGGGGGGGGGAACTGGGTTTTGTTGTTTATGCTTTAGCCTTGACTACAGCTATGACATACAAGGAGAGTAATATGGTAGAATAAATGGTATACTTCAAACCATAAGTGAGGACTTTTGATTGCTCACACGTGTGTGTGTGTGTGTGCGCATAAATAGGAAATCAACACAGTAGGCGACAGTGCCTATTCTATACTTTTCTGTGAAATCAGAAAAATTGTACAGCTGGCAGTTCTTAGAAGGGAGCATTCAGAAATGTGGTACCCACCTCTTCAGTCTTAAGTGAGGAAGTCCATCCTTTTGCATGTGTAGTAGGCTAGACCTACCCAGTTGCTCTTGTGAGAGATCAATGATACACAGCTTGATTGTAATTGGGGGCTGCGGGGGGGAGGGTAGTTAATCTGTTTAGAAAAAGGGATATACATGAATGGATTCCCGCCACCCCCCCCCAGCTCATCAGAGATGAAGTCCACCTGAAGAACAGCATGATCTGAAACACTCTGAAATAAGTCACACTGAGTTCAATAGGACTTACTTCCTGATTAATTAAACTTGATCAGCACTGATTTTAGAAGTTACATAAATCTTTAATAGAAATACTGTAAAAAATACATTCAAAGACTGTTTCAAGCACACATTGCAGCTAGACCATTTAAATGTTCCAAAACATTGTTCTTCCTGTATGTGTGTGTTTTAAGCAAGGCTCAGGTATAATCAATATGGACAAAAAAGTTTGTGGTATCTTTTTTCTTTCAAGCAATGATCCTGTGAAGTACATCATTGCCATCTGTATTTAACAGAAAGGGAATGAAAGTTGAGGACAGTCACTTTTTCCAAAAGCACACAGTGAGGATATAATTAAACAGGATTTAAATCAATATCGCCGAGACCCATATATTCTATCCAGAGTTAAAATGTACTTGAGAAAACAATTCCAAAAACAAAACCCTTTCTTAACCTGAATTTGATTTGGAAAAAGGAAAATAATTTATATTCTTTTAATTTTTGTTTGTTAGTTTTCTTTTTAAAACAATTCCAGTTATGAATGCTGCTGGGGATTTAGGGGGAAATAGGGTATAAGGTATGGGATTTGCCATCTTAATATGTAACATAATTACTTAAGCAATTCATTCAACATTGAATTTTAAAATTAAAAAATTGAGCGTTTTGAAAATGTGAGCATTGTGCACAAAAGAGCCCCATAGACTCTTTGGGGCCAACTATTGATGCATTCATCACATCTGTTAAGACTGACCAGGAATGTGTCTATATGAGCACAATCCTTACTGCCTCATATTGGCTTATAGAGGGATGTAGGATACGGTAGAGGTGGCCATGTGCTGCACTCTGCCAGCTACAGAGAGTGTGGCAGATGAGAAGCTACCATAAGTGGTGACTCTGTAGATGGTATCAAATGTATGATCCTAAAATGGGATAGCAGCAGTTCAGGGGTAAGCAGAGCCAGCCCTGGATTTGCTGGATTCAAAGCTGTGCCATTTTCCTGACAGGGGTCTGATCTGGGCCCCTCAGCTGTGTTAGCAGTGTAGCTTATGTAGTAACACAGAAAAACAAGATCATTTCCCTCACTTTCCACTCTGGCTGGCACAAATGTCAGGGCTTGGCATTACTTCCTACCTTGGATTGGATTGTTCTACCTCTGCACCATCTGTGAAGAGTCAAGGATTCAGTGGCACTTGAAGAAACACTCTCAATGGTTGTCCCTCATCTTTGAAATTCTCTACTCCTGCAGACTCACAAATACTGAAGTCTGTAAACCAGAGTTGGGGAACCTTTGTCCCTCCAGTTGTCATTGAACCCCAGTTCCTATCAACCCTAGCCATTGGTCATGCTGTCTGGGGCTGTTGTGAGATGGAGTCCAACAACATCTGGAGTGCCATAGGCTCCCCATCTCTGCTGTCAACCTTCTGGAAGGAGTGTAAATTCTTTGGAACTGACTTAGTGTGTTCAAGAATAGGGTCTGCTCAATCCCATTTCCTAGATCAGCATGAAACTTTTCTGTGATGAGCTTTCCCTCCACCAGACTGACAGAGATTGTTTCACCATTTGTTCATGCTTTGCTGTATCTGTGCCATATTCATTTGTGAGCATACCTTTTTGACTCTAAGCTCTTTGGGGCATGTTTATTTTGAACTCTGTCATAAAGTTTTAAAATTCAAGTGAGAAGAACAGTTTCTGTCGGAAAGAGCGAACAAGTTTCCCGACGTAGTAGAATGCATCTGAGACAGAAGCTGTCTCATCAACACAAGGTATTTGTTTAAGAAACTACTAGGATTGTTTTGTCTAGTTTCAATTCTACACAATCAATCCAGCCAACCACATGGAGAATAGCTTAAGATTCATGATTGCTTTGCCCTCTGATATTACATTTTAAAAACAAGCCAGATCACAGGGACCACAATTTTTAAAAAGTGTATATAATGTACTATGTAGAAATTTCAGCTTTATTAGTTAAAACTAGTGCTGAGCCAAATTTCATAGGCTTTTTCTTTGGGGTGGGGGAGGTGAGACTGCTCTCATATATTAATTTTAGGGGATAGGTGAATTTTCAGAATTGTGTCCAATATTATTTCTAGATATTAATATCCATGGAAATAACATTATGTAATTTCTAGGGAAATTGCTCTCCAGAAATAGCCAGGAACATTCAAGCTAGCACTTAAAAAGAAGGGAAAAGAAGGAAAACCCTTGACTCCCAAGCCTTTCAAGCTTTACTTGTTTAATCTAGATACTTCACTGAAGATATAACGAATAAGTTTAGAGGTGCCAAGTATTCCCTGCAACCACTTTTATAACATCATTCACCCACCACAGAAGGAGAGGATATCTAGGCAGATTTTAAGAATTTTGGCAGGGTAGAGCATTAAATTAATAAAATTAGACAAATGCCACCCAGCCGCTTTAAGGGGAAATCAATATTGCCCAGGCAGGTAAATTATGTGATCCATGAGAGCAGCAAATAGCCACACTGTACAGTGGAGATGGGATAAAATCAGACCAAATTTTTATTGACAGCAGCAGACAGGGTAAGGGTTGGCATGGCATTGGGGAAGGAATCAGTTTATCATTCCACAAACCCAATGTTGATGGAATAGGTCTGCTGGGTGTGGACTGCCCCAAACCTGTTCCATGGGAGTCGGCCACTGTTGAACATTGTCATGGTGCAAGCCAAGCAAGCAATATCTCACTGGTCAACCAGGGTACAGATTCCAAGCAGGCAGATACCCCAATCTGAGCTTGGGGGTGCTGTGGTGAATCCTCCCCTCAGGCCCATTATATGGGGCCCCCATACTATGTTGTTCCTGCCCAATGCCATTTCCGCCCTCAACAATCAATGTTCTTCCACCTAACAAAGAAGGTCATAATTTCATTGAGGGAAGGGTGGGGGGGGAAACACCCAACCAAGTGCCAATCAAACTGAGGAAAAGAAAATGCATTTTGGCCCTATCAACTAGTGGCCCAAAATTGCTAACACAAGTGTGGGGGGGCAGGAAGCTTCTCAGTGGCCCTGAGCTTCAGGGGGAGCAGACTTATATAGGCTTTGCCCTCCCCTTTGCAAGGGCTCATGGGACAGCTTTGCCCTGTGAGCCCATCAACAGGCAAGATACTGGGCAAAAAACCTTGCCCACCATTTTGCTGCTATCATGCTCATTGGGTGCAGAACAAGGCATGCTGCAAAAGTGGAGTCAATGAATATTTGGCATACCTTTAGTTTAAACTTATTACAGTGGTACCTCGGGTTAAGAACTTAATTTGTTCCGGAGGTCCGTTCTTAACTTGAAACTGTTCTTAACCTGCGGCACCACTTTAGCTAATGGGGCCTCCCACTGCCACTGCGTGATTTCTGTTCTCATACTGAAGCAAAGTTCTTAACCCGATGTACTATTTCTAGGTTAGCGGAGTCTGTAACCTAAAGCATCTGTAACCCGAGGTACCACTGTACTTATATAGTATCTTCAATGAGAGATGCAGTTTAAATGAGCCATTTGTTTTCCATTGGTAAATAAGAAAAACATTCAGAACTTACTGTCAACTTCAGAACTTACTGTCAGAAGAGGAAGTAAACATTTTATAGACTGGAGTGTGTGTGTGTGTGTGTGTGTGTGTGAGAGAGAGAGAGAGAGAGAGAGAGAGAGAGAGAGAGAGATTGAATTAAAATGCTGCTGGTGATAGAGCTATAAATAAAAGATACAGTTAATTTGTTGTTCAAATTACTGGAAACGATCCTGCCGGGGGCACTGCACATAATTCCTTGCTTGAGTGACAGGGTGTTAATGACAAGCACTGATGCGTTTAAATCAAAGGGCTGTTATCCCTTTATACCACCTACCAGGACAGCGTCTGCCTTCATGGCCTACTCCAAACCATAATTTGTTTTTCATTGACTGACTTGATGTTAACGACGAATATTAACCATAATGAATCACCTTTCTGAGCCATATGATTTATACATGACCTCTCTCCAAATGACATTTAACATTGGGAGGGGGAAATAACTAAGTTTAACAGATATATATTTATGTTTGTTGGGTTCTTTTGATGTTGTTGAAGCACAAGCACTTTTTAAAAATTGTGTTGTTTTAATTTAGGAAATGAATGTATATTCAATTAACAAGCAAACCAAATGAACACACCTTTCAGTTTAACATGTTGTATTTGGGCTTTCCATGTTCACTCAAGCTCAACAATGCCAGGAAATCACAACCCTTGACAGACATGTTATTTAAACTCTACCCATATGATATGACATATGGAGCTGGCTAGCTGGTGGACCTAGGAATGAAGCTATCCATGATGATGCTTAGTGCCAGTAGAGAACTGAGAGAAATCAGTGTTACTATGAAAGAAATGCCTGTAAAGACTCTAAGGGGTGAGGGATCCTTTTCAGCCTAAGAGCTACATCCCCTTCTGTGCAACTTTCTGAGAACCAGTGATGAAATTTGCCAGTGTGGATGGGATAACCAGAGGCATTATCAAAGTTCAAGGACAAATTCCACCCATGCAAAAACACTAGGGGTGCGAAGCAAGACCAATGAAGGATGTGACCTGGAAAGAGTTCCAGGAGCCAGAAAGCTAGTCCTGGAGGACTCCAATTGGCCCTCAGGCCTGAGGCTCTCCATCCCTGCTGTAAGCATTGCCCTATTATTCCATGTAGTACCGGGTGAATAGAGGTACCATAAATGCCCAGTTTATGGTACCTCTGTGATGTGTTTCCATGCATGCACTGGATTGTTTTGTGTTAAGTTGGAGGATGATTAGAGAATGGTTCCTCACTTCAGCCATCTGAATGCATTAAAAATGTGTGACTTGCCCTGCACACAGTTCAAGCATGGTGTATCTTGCTCCTTGCTCAGTATCTGGATGATATAATATAGTCAGGCAAAGCAAGACTGGGCCTAGTGTGATGGTTTTGAAAGAATTATCCTTACCTTACCTTATTTTCCCGCTATGCAATCTCTAAGCAATATATATAGGTTTGTTTTTGATTTGTCCTTTTCCGTGTGGCATCTCCAGTTTTTCAAACTATAAGTACAATTTATTTTCAGAATTTTGGGGGCACTGCTAAACAAAGATAGTTTTCTTTGCATGCCATCACAATTCGGAGACAGCAGTCACAGAGGATTGAAGAGTTTTACAGAGATGCTGTAACTTTGTGGATGTAGGGGCATGTTCTGATTTTGGAACACAAGTCAAACAAGAGCATATATCATTCCTCTCTCGAGCCTTATACACAACTTTATTTTGTTTTCAGTGGATGGAAGTAATATGATCCAATAGAAAGAGACAGCAAGCATTGAATCTGATTTTTATTGTAGTGGATAGAAGTAATATAAAAACTGATTTTTATTTTAGGGGTTTTTTGTACCTAGAATCACACAGTGAATTCATTCTGCAGATTATCTTGCTGGCTTAGAAATATCTACACCTCATATTTGAAGCAGGATGCAGCAAAAGAGCAAGGAAGTTATGGGGCTTATTTTAAGGGTGTTTACAACACTGTTATATCACACGGATTGTTTGGTGAGCACATGCTGCGTTGTGATAAGGTATTGGCTTTTTGGAAACCAATGATGCTTTTTTTAGTGGGCTCTTTCTTTCTTAAGCTCAGTATCTTAGCAAGAAAGAATAAATGTAGAAACTTGGTACCTTTGCCCTATCTTTTTTTAAAAAATAAAAATAAATAAATAGAAATGTTTTCCTTGTATTCTTTACTGATACTGCAAGGGTATACAAAAAAGCCATCAACCAAGAATGACTGGATGTTCATCGAGATTTGGCACTCACCTCTGAATATCTCATGCTTGATCTTGGGGTGCTTTCATATGATACACTAATTATCTAGAACCAGGTAGGAATGGGAAGTTCCCCACCACATTCTGTTTGTCTCCCATTCCCATGTCCTTGCTTTGTTTTGTGTCTGCTTTGCCCATCTTTTGATTTTAGCTATGCAACTTGTATCCAACTAGTAAAAGCTATGGTTTTCCCAGTAGTGATGTATGGAAGTGAGACCTGGACCATAAAGAAGGCTGATTGCCGAAGAATTGATGCTTTTGAATTATGGTTCTGGAGGAGACTCTTGAGAGTCCCATGGACTGCAAGAAGATCAAACCTCTCCATTCTTAAGGAAATCAGCCCTGAGTGCTCACTGGAAGGACAGATCCTGAAGCTGAGGCTCCAATACTTTGGCCACCTCATGAGAAGAGAAGACTCCCTGGAAAAGACCCTGATGTTGGGAAAGATGGAGGGCACAAGGAGAAGGGGACGACAGAGGACGAGATGGTTGGATAGTGTTTGCGAAGCTACCAGCATGAGTTTGGCCAAACTGCGGGAGGCAGTGGAAGACAGAAGTGCCTGGCATGCTCTGGTCCATGGGGTCATGAAGAGTCGGACACGACTAAACGACTAAACAACAACATGCAACTTGTGCACATGCAGCTTGTTCTTGCTGCAGTTCTCTGATTCGTCTACTCATTCATGTAATTCCCTCCTCTCCTGCCCCTCCCTCCTAAACCCACAAAATTCTATGTGGGCAATGTAAATGAATAAAGTGTCTCTTTATGAAAAAGAGTGAATATTGGGTATGTGTCCTGAATCAACCAACCCTTCTGCTGTTGATTATTTGGCAGGGTTAACCAAGGTTAAGGATTGCCTTATGACATACATCAATTTGGGGTGACCCCACGAGTTTACAATTTTGGAGGCACTATGTCCCATCTGCCCCCATCTGGGTGTCTGGGCAGAAGAACCTTACCCTAGAACCCTTTAATAGGATACCTTGATTCACTGTAGCCAGAGGCATTGGGTTGGCATCCACATAGACTAAGGATCCAATCTGCCATCAATCAAAGACTTCCATAACACGGTCTCATGCAGGGCCTGCCTACTTAGTCTTGGGCAATCCTACGCATAAAGTGTCAAGTGTGTGGGGAATCCAGCATTGACTGAGGCTGAGATCTGGGTGCAGCTGGCTTTTATAGTACCTCGCTATAGCCTGGGAATAGTTTCCCCTCTTGCCTGCTCCCTAAACTGCACTCTGAAGTTCACCTGCAATTGGATGCAACTTTGGGTGGTCCCCAGCAGCCAGCATACGCAGTGGAGGAAGAAGTGATGTCCTCCTTTGGCTGCACTGAAGGCAGAAGACCACCCAACACTACCATGGCCATGACAAACCACAACTACTGCTCCACTCCAGCTGGCAGTAAGCATCCATTGATAATGCCACCATAACTCTGCTGCTGATGCTCAAGCTTGCCTAAACATCGTGCCCTCTGAGGCTGCAATCCAAACCCACTCAACTGGGACTCACCTCTGAGTACACATATATAAGAGGATTGCCGTGTAAACCACACAAGAAGCCTACAGGGGGAAGGCTGAGCTGATACCCACAAACAACCTGCTCTGTGAGTGTAATGCTGGATCCAACCCAGGTTATCTAGGAGACCAATTTGATTCATGTTTATTCTAAGAGTAATTCCAGATAAAGTCACTATCATGTTTTCCCAAGTGTCCTTCAGATTAGATCCTCTTGTGCTGCATTGACTCTAGATGCAACCAACCAATCATATACTCCATAGTTCCAGCTGAGGTTCCACTAAAATCCAGGAATTACTTCAGAACTATTATGTGAGTTGCAGTCTTGCTCCCCAACTATGTGAAAATCATTAAATGATTTCTGGAGATATGCAATATTTTTTCATTAATGCACAGGCTGAAAATGGAAGCAGAAAAAAATCCAACCCCACCATATACATTACTCTCTCCCTGTCACCACACACACATATATCAGTTCCTCAGGGACATGTATGTGCCTTATCACTGGTGTACATAGTTACCATAGTGATTAATGGTTTACTTGATAATATGAAGTATGTAACTAACAGGCATTTCCTTGATATTACTGGATGCACAGATTTGAACTATCAACACCCAGGATTCCAAAAGGCCCAGATGAACACATTTTGGATGTGCATTTTCATTAAAAGGCATGGTAATGAATTAGACTGTATTAGGGAAACATATTCCTTACTAGCAAACATGCTGTGATAATCTTTGCTTTGAGATTCTGTTCCTTCTCTCAGTACATTTCCTGTGAGCAGAGAAAGATTTCTGAGAAGGTTTAGAAATTATCAGAGGAAAACCACAGTAGGAGTTCTTCAAATTGTTGAAAATCTGAATGTGTTGAGCTATATAACCAGACCATATGAGGGAAGACAGGTTGGTTTTTAGAAGAATAGAAATGAGAATCAGGCTGTTCAAGTTCACAGTGATGGACACAACATGAATTCTCTAAGGTCATTTTATTGAAAAGATCTAATCACAGAAGTTTTATCATTTACACCCACCATTTCTCAGACATCATCAGTTTATAAAATACATGGGTAAAAATTTATTACACCACCAAAGAACTGTAATTTTTATAATTGTATTTACAATGTTTCTTTGTGTTTGTAAAGCTCCTGAATGTTCGTAGCAATATAAATGATAATCTTTGGCTTTCTACATGTTGTTGGATTCCAGCTCTCACTATTCGCAGACAGCATGCTCAGTGATTATGGGAGGTGTAGTTCAGCAACATTTGGAAGGTCACAGCTTCCCTATCCCTGTCTTCCATCATAAAATTGTTAGAAACCCTAGTCACTTGGAACAACTCTGCTAGAAAACTACTTGAGGGTGCAATGGTGGCAGAGAAATGGTGGCAATTTCTTTGCTGCCATCACTGTCCCAAAGTAGGCTTTGTGAACTTTTGTGTTTGGTGCTATCCATTGCAAAACATGTGCCACTTGTGCTGTAGTCGTCATTCAGCCTATTTCATCACCCGATTGCCTAGGAAGCCAAGAAGATGCTTGGTGTCAGGAATGAGTCAGCTCCAAGCGAAGGGTTGCAGCCAATTGCAGAAAGAAGCCAGGAACAGAGAGGCTTATATGTTAGTCAGGCAGGGGAGAGCTGGCAGCTGCAGACTTCGGCTCTTCCTGTCCTTGACGGGTAGGCTGATAAGGTAGTAGCTGAGAGTAGGCTAGAATAATAATAATAATAATAATAATAATAATAATAATAATAATAATTTATTATTTGTACCCCGCCCATCTGGCTGGGTTTCCCCAGCCACTCTGGGCGGCTTCCATAGAAACAAAAAATACAGTAAAATATCACAGATTAAAAGCTTCCCTGAACAGGGCTGCCTTAAGATGCCCTCTAAATGTCAGGTAGTTATTTATTGCTTTGACATCTGATGGGAGGGCGTTCCACAGGGCGGGCGCCACTACCGAGAAGGCCCTCTGCCTGGTTCCCTGTAGCTTTGCTTCTCGCAATGAGGGAACCACCAGAAGGCCCTCGGCGCTGGACCTCAGCGTCCGGGCAGAAGGATGGGGGTGGAGACGCTCCTTCAGGTATACTGGGCCGAGGCCGTTTAGGGCTTTAAAGGTCAACACCAACACTTTGAATTGTGCTCGGAAACGTACTGGGAGCCAATGTAGGTCTTTCAGGACCGGTGTTATGTGGTCTCGGCGGCCGCCCCCAGTCACCAGTCTAGCTGCCGCATTCTGGATTAATTGTAGTTTCCGGGTCACCTTCAAAGGTAGCCCCACGTAGAGCGCATTGCAGTAGTCCAAGCGGGAGATAACTAGAGCATGCACCACTCTGGCGAGACAGTCTGCGGGCAGGTAGGGTCTCAGCCTGCGTACCAAATGGAGTTGGTAGACAGCTGCCCTGGATACAGAATTGACCTGCGCCTCCATGGACAGCTGTGAGTCCAAAATGACTCCCAGGCTGCGCACCTGGTCCTTCAGGGGCACAGTTACCCTATTCAGGACCAGGGAGTCCTCCACACCAGCCCGCCCCCTGTCCCCCAAAAACAATACTTCTGTCTTGTCAGGATTCAACTTCAATCCATTAGCCGCCATCCATCCTCCAACCACCTCCAGGCACTCACACAGGACCTTCACCGCCTTCACTGGTTCTGATTTGAAAGAGAGGTAGAGCTGGGTATCATCTGCATATTGATGGACACCCAGTCCAAATCCCCTGATGATCTCTTCCAGCGGCTTCATATAGATGTTAAAAAGCATGGGGGAGAGGACGGAACCCTGAGGCACCCCACAAGTGAGGGCCCAGGGGTCTGAACACTCATCCCCCACACCACTTTCTGAACACGGCCCAGGAGGAAGGAGCGAAACCACTGTATAACAGTGCCCCCAGCTCCCAGCCCCTCTAAACGGTCCAGAAGGATGTTATGGTCGATTGTATCAAAGGCCGCTGAGAGATCCAGCAGAACCAGGAAACAACTCTCACCTTTGTCCCTAGCTCGCCGGAGATCATCAACCAGCGCGACCAAGGCAGTTTCAGTCCCATGGTGAGGCCTGAATCCCGATTGGAAGGGATCCAAATGGTCCGCATCCTCCAGGCGTGCCTGGAGTTGTTCAGCAACCACGCGCTCAATCACCTTGCCCAAGAATGGAAGATTTGAGACTGGGCGATAGTTGGCCATACTGGCCGGGTCTAAAGATGGTTTTTTTAAGAAGCGGTTTAATGACCGCCTCTTTCAGCGGATCTGGGAATGTTCCCTCACAGAGGGAAGCATTCACCACCCCGCAGAGCCCATCGCCCAGCCCTTCCCGGCTTGCTTTTATTAGCCAGGATGGGCAAGGATCAAGGAGACAGGTGGTTGCTTTCACGCGTCCAAGCAGCCTGTCCACATCCTCGGGGGTAACAAATTGAAATTGATTCCATGCAACTTGACCAGACAGAGCTCTAGCACTCTCCCGCCCTGGCCCTGCTCCCACGGTGGTGTCTAGCTCCTTCCGAATATGAGTGATTTTATCTGCAAAAAACTTTGCAAAATCGTTGCAGGAGATCTTGGGGTCTTTACAATGCCCCGGTGGTAAAGGTGGTTCCGTTAAATTGCGAACCACCTGAAAGAGTCTCCTGCTACTATTTTCTGCAGATGCAATAGAGGCGGTGAAGAAAGTCTTCTTCGCCGTCGCTATCGCCACTTGGTAGGCTCGACGTTGAGCTCTAACCTGTGTCCGGTCAGATTCGGAGTGAGTTTTCTGCCACCGACGCTCTAGCCGTCTCAACGATTGTTTCATCGCCCTCAGCTCCGAAGAAAACCACGGGGCTGTCCGGGCTCCATGCAATCGGAGAGGGCGCTTCGGAGCCAGACAGTCGATAGCCCTGGTTAACTCCGCATTCCAGCGGGCCACCAGGGAATCAGCTGAAAGGCCATCAACATGGGCTAAAGCATCCCCTACCACTCTCTGGAAACCATTTGGATCCATTAAGTGGCGGGGGCGGACCATCCGAATTGGTCCCACCTCCCTGCAGAGGGGAAGGTAGAACACAGTCAAAGCTCTCAGGAAGCTCAAACGGGCATGAACAAACACAGAGATAGTATATCAGAACAGGAAGACGTTGGAGCTTATCCACTAAGTCCTAAGAGTCAGCAAATGGGAGGGCTACTAGATAGTAAGCAAAACAAGAGACATAAGGGTCATAAGTTCAATATCTTATGTTGACACCGGAACAAGTCTTCAGAAAGGTCATCTTTAGTAATGATGTTGGAGGCTTTGTTAGAGCCCTCTGGAGCTATCTGTTTGTTTTTGCAATATATCCTCCTTTTTAATTACCTACACTTACTGTGTTATCAGGCTGGGAACCTGGACTCCTGACACTTGGGAATGATTGAGTCAACAGCCTTGCAATGTTATACTGAGGCCACGGTTTGGTAGAAGCACCAACCATATCAAGCTGAGATCATCCAGGATGCTACTAGATTACAGAAATCCCTGAGAGTGGATTTTAATGGGTACACTACCCCTGCAGAAGGGAATGGAAAATGCTGATCTAAACCAGGTCTGACAAAATGGTCTGACCAAGAAAACAGGCTCCAAGACAACTCAGTCCAGAGCACTGATCCCTTGATTCCTTGAAAACACCAGGGAATTCTTGACTAGGGCATCAGCTTGAGACATGCAGCTGTACAAAAAATATACGGTGCATTGTGTACAAAGCTGTCCAGAGAGTGAGCACATGCTCATTGGTAGAAATTGCATATCATGGTACATTACAATTTATTTTATTAGCATTTATGTCTCTTTAAAGTAAATGCCAACCTGCTGAGTTTTCCAGACTGATTTTGTGAGTGCCCCCAAACTCAAGATGCACCACTGATTATTGATAGCTGCCTAAATGAGTTATCCAGAAAGTGAGGACTCACTTGTGTGAAATTCAACTATGTACAGTACATAGAGTTGCCAGGTGCCCATTCAAGACTTTTATCACATTCAAATATGCTTTGTGAATGGTGCATTCAAGGATATACTGTAGGTCGTTCTCCACTGAATGTGGACATTCACAAATCTGAGATTGCCAGTGTTAGATAATGACATTACAAATAGCAAAAACTTTTTTTGCTAGTTTGATAGGAACTCCCTGTGTTGATTTTAGGATGAGAACAGTTGACGATAAAGTGCTTTTCTAGCACGAATTAAGAAAAAGAAATATACAAATTTTTAGAATCTATGCTTTCATTTGTTTCTTGTTTCCATAAAACATGCACACAGAGGGAAGAGCTATCCTCTCTGAAGTCAGCTAGAGATCACATTGAAGAACCAGCATTATTAAGCCACTTTGTGTTTGATTCTGTGATCAAAGAACTTGAGTGCAGTGTGGAGCTGTTTGTTTTCTTTACACCCCAAGCTTCAAATGTGGACTCCAAGAAGAGAAAGATAAATCCTGACAGTAACAATGGCAAATCTTTAATGGCGCTCATTAAAGTCAGCATTCATTTTTTCCCCCAACAGGTCAGTTTGAAATTCTATTTTAAGACCAAAATGCACTTAAAATTGCCTTTGGGCTATTTGTAAGAAGCACTTCCAAAACGTATACCTCCTCTCCCCTGTTGTGCTGCATAGAAGTCAGCGTAATTTGTTCCCTTAGTTCCTTTAATTCCTACAGGAATAACCATTTAAAAACAGAACTGGAGGCTCCTTTGATCTTCAGGTATCAGCTGGACAATGCTTCAAAAGTACAGCAGTCGAGGAAGTAAGTGTCCTATGAAAAAGCCTCAATTATCATAAGAGCTAGCCCACAACATGCTTTAACAATCGCAGATCCCTTTGTGCTCCAAATTTCAACTTCCATAATACAGAGGTGCTTAAAGCAATTATTTATGATGGGATTACCTCATAGTCATTTTCGGCCCAGCACATGGAGCAAAGTTGCTTTCTCGGGCTGAGCATTGCAATCCAGTTGAATGGCTTTTTACCTCCCCCACTTGTCTGCTTTAATCGATGAAATATTCTCTCATGAGAGATATTGCTGTTCCTTGATTGCAATATTTCTTGCTTGCATAACTCTCCAGCAAGGATGGAAACAAAAGCAAGACTAGATTCTCGGATGCAGTGTCTCATAGTATTTACAGAGCTGTGTTTATTTCATGATCGCACTGCACCAAGGATACAATTTGATGTGGCACATGAAATTCAGCATTCCGAGAAAGTTTAGTTTTATTAAAGAAAGCCAGTCAGTCTACAAAGAAAGGCTTGAAAATGCCTTGGCTACACCAGATGAGCAGTGTAAGCCTATATCTATCTACTCACAAGTAACTTCCTTGGACTTCAGTGGAGCTTACTCCTAGATAAAAAGGTACACAATTGCATCCTCAGTCTCAGAAAACAAGCTGTGGGCATGCATTCATTTTATTTATTAAATATAATAATTATAAACCACTCTCTCGTAAAATATCAGGGTGGTGTACAGAAATACAAAAATAAATGTTCCTCTCCATGGAAATCTTTAATAAAAGGCGACAGATTTATATGATCTGAAGAGAAAACAGAGTATCCCTCTGATAAGGTATTCCTTATCAATTTAGAACAGAAGCAACATTTTCCAAGAGCTTCGTGTCTTGAAGCTGACCACAAAGTTTACCTGCATTACACTACATGGTGCAGAATGTCAGGTTCTGTTTTGTTACTGATAAGTAATATTGCACTGATAATTTATGTGGCACACTAGCATTTAAGAGCTTGTGTGGTGTAGTGGTTAGATTATTGGACTAGGACCAAGGATACTGAACTTCAATTCCCCACTCAGCTGTGAAGGTGTCAGGCTTTGGGGAATCCAATCCCTCCCACGGTAGCAGCCAAGAAGCAGAGAAACAATATAAGTTCTTACCACGTAATTTATTAATATTCACAGAGAGAGATGAAGGAATGCAGTCGTCCCTAAATAATGGTGTTGCTCCATGTAAAGTCCCACTTCCCTATTTTAGTTCACCCCTGTATCAGCTAATCTGAGCTTTCTGCCTCTGAGCACTCTGATCTAATTGCCTCAATGCCCGCCTGGTCCTGGGAGAGGGGAGGGGGTCAAGAATGTTTTCCAAGGACACTGAGTCTGTCAGCTGTCTCTCCCCTGGTGCTTCTTCTTCCTGCTGTTCCTCTTCCAGTTTCCCCCAGCTTCTCCACTCTGAAGCCTCTGAACTATGCCCTTCTGCAAACCACTGTTCTAAATCTATACTGTCCTCCTGCTCTCAGAAAGGTTCAGGAGAAGGTGGCGGGCGGTCCCCATCATACCTCCCCAGTCCAGCCACTGACAGGAGGTCACTGAGTGAGCTTAGTCCTGTCACTGTCTCTCACCCTATTCTATTTCACAGAGCTGTTGTGAGGATAAAATGGGGAGGGAGAGAACCATGTTCATGTATGTCATGGTTGGTTTTTGGTTGAATCCATGGCTGCAGCTATGGGAAAGCTAGACCCTCTTGAGGTGTCAATGTTGTGAACCCGTCCTATGTAAATAAACCATATATCTGAAAGACAACACAGTCTCCACTGTGCCTCATTTTAAAAAAGAAATATGAAGCCTTGGTAAAGTTCTTGGAACCCCTGGAATCTCAGAGATTGGGAATGGCACGCAATGCTAATAAAAAAGAACATTCTCTTGAACATAGTGGGGCTTACTTGTGTCTAAACATGCTTAGGATTGTGTTCCCTGCACAAGCACATCAGGGTTTAATCCACTGAAATATTCTCCTTTTAAGGTTCTACCATGCTCTTCTGTGACTACCATTTATTTTAGTTTGAATCATGCAGAAGAATATTCCAGCAGAGTGCCCTTAGAGGGAATGATTATTTTCAGCACAGAAGGAGGCGAGTTGAGTATGCTAGAAGAAGACAGGAGAATAGTGTTTGAAAAAAGCAAATAAGGAGAGAAAGCACAGTTTCCTCTCTTTTATGAGCTTAAATCTTGGTTTCCCCAGTTTCTGATAGTAGATTAAGCTATATAAGGTTTTCAACAACAACAAAAATAAATTTCACCTTTTCAATGTGCCTGGTAGTTCTTTGCTGAAAGTCCAATTTCACACTCATTTACACTAAAAATTTACTCCAGACTGAAGCTGGTGTTCTTTATATTGCTTTCTCAGGGTGCTGTCATGCAATCAAGTCCCCTATTCTTCTCTCCCATTGTGCCTGGCCAGAGACAAAAACTAAAGCAGCTACAGAGTGGTCAAAGGCAGAAGGAAAATCTAACATGAGGAAAAAACGCTTTGAATTCCAGTGGGGAGATAAAAAAATGGATTTGTATTAAAGGTTAAATATTCCCTAAACAACAGTGCTACAAGTTTTATAGAAACAATGTCTCTGTATCTTTCCACATTGCTTCATCAATCCACAGCCAAATACCACTGGCATTGTACATTTTTTATCTGCACTGAAAAATGTGTAGATACTAGTTACCTCTGAGGCCATTTTCCTGGAAATTATAAATGTTATGTTCTTCTAATGATTAAAAGAGAGCACCTGAAAATGACATATCTCATCTAGAAATCTGCAGCTCTTACATACAAATGCAGTGAAGAAGTGTGATTTCTGGCTTCAATTTTCTTTTCACAGGGATTCAGAGATGACTGTCAGAAAATGTTGCATTTGCAGACGTACTACTGTTTTCTTCCCCCATGGAGCAGCATAAATAGCTACCAACATACCAGCTGTTTCTTGTCAGTGAGGATCATGGAACTGCCATCTTGGTGAAGGGATTTAGCTAATTTCAGGAACAATTTGGACAATCTGTAGCTACCCGAAAGGACCCTGAAGTGCAGGAATGTGATTTTCGGCATAACTCAGAGGGAAGTTTGAGTGTTCAAATTACATCCAATTGAATGAGAGTTCTGCAAGAACATCTCATGAAATTCCATGCTATATGAGGCACAGAGTAGGGCTGAACTCATTGGCTCCATCCCTCGTCTCTGTTACTCCTTCTGTTGGCCTCCATTAGTTGCTCTTCCAAGTTTCTACATCATGGAGGGATTGTACATGAGTAAAGAAGGCACCCTGTTTCAGATGTTCAGCCCCCAACAAATGGGGAACTGTTGGAATGAGGGCAGGTGAGAGGGGGCAACAGGCCCATCCCTACTCTTCCTCTCATAGTCATGTGATTTGTGTGACTTCAGCATACACTCACTGTATTCTGAGAGTTCCAACTATGCCATTGCAATTTTCAGTAGTTGCTGCAACATTGGATAACCATGTAATCACTTGAATACCTACAGAAATTTTAAATTGTACATGGAATCAGCCCACAGGCGGCTTCGTCAGGAGTGTGCAGTCCTCTACTACTTGCTTTTCAGTTGTATAAGTGGGTGTGACTCACTGAAAACGAAATGTGTGCAGCTGATCTTCCCCAGTTCCATGAGAATGGGCGACAATAATAATTAATGCTTCTTCACACTCTGTGCATTATTAACAGACTCCTCCATTTCATTGATAATTGCAGTTTGCCACTGTAGCGTAGTAGCTAGATCTGAGCTACAAAATCAGGAAGTTTGCAGTTTGAACCTTGCAGTTTGAATCACAAATTTGCTAAGGGGTATTAGATAAGCCATACTCCCTTAACCTCTGCTACCCCCAATATGCAAATATTGCATTAATAATACTAGGTCTGCCCCAGGTAACATCTGATATGCATTGCTGATGAGGGCAGCGGTATTACGGAACACTAGCATAAGAATGGTCGTAATTAAAATGCTCAGACACTTCAACACAGAGACATATAAAATATACCGAAGACAAGCACTTCAGCACATAGTAGTACTGTACGAAGGAGAGTTCAAGCCATCTAGTGAGATAAAAGAACATTTGAGAGTTGCACTGCATAGCACTAAGAATCCCTTGGCTGCTGATGCATTTGCTGGCTATGTCCTGACTGAGCATTCAGCCGAAGTGAGAACGGGCTGTATGCACATACAGATGGACTTTCACAGGCCTCCTTCACATGAGGAACAATCTCCAGCCAATTTCAATAGAAGGTGGCAACAAGTTCTTCAAACTTGCCCTATGCTTGCCAGACAAGGTGAAAATTGAGAGAAAAAATATGGGAGTGTGGGGAGAAAAGAGAAGCAAGCGAGTGCTGTCTGGCAACACCACCAGGTCAAACAGAACCCACCAGCCATATAGTCTACCAGGCACTTCCTATCCCCCTATACTGAACCCCATTATTTCAGACCTAGGCAGGCAGCAAGAGAGGTGATTCACTGAGTCCACAGAGATGTCATACTTTACTTGTTGCTCCACACTTCTCTGTGTGTCACAGCTTGTACAGGTCTCACTGAAACGTTTAGCATCTGTTTTAGGAATATTCCCCCCACCCCCAGAAGTACAGGTTAAGCCTGTCTAATTGTCACAAGAATCTCTCTCCTCAAGCCTTTCCCTGTGCTCATTTCTGCCTGTATATCCGAAGGAGGCTATTTTGGGTTTTGTACCATCGTCTCCTCTTAGAGCACTGTAGTAAGGATCAACATCTTTTGAACATTTCATTATTCTGGAACTTGAATGTGTGCCCATTCCATCAATTCAGGTGCTGGGTTACTCAGGCTGTTAATGAGGGAGAAGTGCAATGACCATTCAGTCAAGTCACAGAATATGGAAAAGGTCAAGGCAGTGCAGTCCATTATTCTATTTCACAGAACGCTGTGAATTGGGCAACTTGTTACTTGCTCTCTGATGCTTCGTTCTCATGACACAATTATTACAAGGACATAATATAGTTTTAGATTAAGCCGCACTCAAAACAAAGCCTCCAATTAAAAATTCTAAATGGCACAACTTCTGTCCCTCCATTAGACAATTATTAGAAACTGAATGAATATTTGACTGTGCACCATATAGCACTGTAGGCTTAGTTTGCATTTCTCATATCACTATTTCTGTGGGAGAGAGTTGCTGGAGTCAAGAGAAAGACTGGACTATGGCTTTGGAGGTTTGAGGAGGCTCTGGATTTTGGAAGGGCTTTGGCCCACTTTGCCCAACAGAATAGCCTCTGCTGAGTATATAAGTACTGAATTGGTGTGGAGAGCAGCTTCTGGGTTTGTTCTACTGCTCATACAATGCTGTGTTCAATAAGGATGACTTTGCATATAAATACAACAGTAACCAAGTTTCTTAAGTGGGGCGGCCCTGAAGTGCAATAGGCGCATAGAGCAGAATCATGTTTTGTCTTATATTTCTTCCTCCTGCTGAAGGCATAAATTACTTAAAGGTAAAGGTAAAGGGACCGCTGACCATTAGGTCCAGTCGTGGCCGACTCTGGGGTTGCGGCGCTTATCTCGTTTATTGGCTGAGGGAGCTGGCGTACAGCTTCTGGTTCATGTGGCCAGCATGACTAAGCCACTTCTGGCGAACCAGAGCAGCACACGGAAATGCCGTTTACCTTCCCGCCGGAGTGGTACCTATTTATCTACTAGCACTTTGATGTGCTTTCGAACTGCTAGGTTGGCAGGAACAGGGACCGAGCAACGGGAGCTCACCCCGTCGCGGGGATACGAACCGCGACCTTCTGATTGGCAAGTCCTAGGCTCTGTGGTTTAACCCACAGCACCATTTTAAAAAATGGGAAGTGATTGTCAGTGAGAGCTGATGTGGCAATGACAAATGTCAACCCCCTTTGCAGTTCTTTTCCAGATACGCATTCAGGTTTTTTCCATTCAACCTTCCCTGAATTTGAGACCCCAGGCATTTCTGTGTGGCCACACCCCTTCAGTTTGGCCACACCCCTCACTGGTCCTGCTTTGCATCCTCCTGGAATGAAGGCCTTCATATATAGAAGCTAGCCCACTGTGTAAAAGGTAACATTTACGTTTGTAGCTTTTTCCATTGGCATGCAGCCTCCAGAGGTTTTCTGAGAATGGAATTTCTGAAAAAGGCTCCCCAGATTCAGTATCAAACCAGTATTCAGTATGAAAACAATGTTTCGCTCGGGACACAGCTGGGAACTGTTTTAGCTTGTTATCACAGAAGAGCTCGGAATTTGGCTACTTTACCATTTCTAGAGATAAAATGCAAAAATGTTAGGATATATTTTGTTGGCATTCCCCTCCTTTCTGAATTCATTTACAAATGGCCTCAAGGATTTTGTTTTTTCTTAAGATGCAAACATACTCTCATTTTGCTACTGTGCTTTGTACACTTTGGGATTCCATGAGCTCTGCTTGTTTTTATCTGAGACTCTTTATGGAACTTAGCTGAAGATTTGTCAGATATACAGAGTCGTAGCAAGGTTTTGAGAACATAATTGTCTTGCTGAATCAGGACGACAATCTATCTAGCCCAGCTTTCTGTTTTTAACACATACAAGGCACACACTTGTGGAAAGTTTAATCATTTTCTAAACCTTTCGCAAGAACATAAGAAAGAGTCCTGCTGGATCAGGCTAAAGCCCAATCTAGTCCAGAATCCAGCCCCAAAGTGGTCAAACAGATGCCTGCAGGAAGCCACAATAAGGTCCCGAGTGCAGTAGGACTTTCCTCTCTCATGATTTCCTACAACTTTTCAGAGACAGAGCTTGCCAATCCAAGATTCTAATGTGTATGGGACCACACCCAACCCCCTCCAAAATTTCCAAGTGTAAGGGGAAAACCTAAATGGGGGGGGGAATCCCCCCCAACTGTGCATGCTCTGTGGACATGGAATCCTGACTGACTACAGAGGGAGGAAATGGGGCAGGAATAGAGACTGGTTATAAACCTAAACACTTCAATATTTTGTTGCAGAACCAGGTTTGTTTGTACATATATGTTAAGTTAGGACAGGGAGGTGCACCACTATCCACCTATGTACACATATTTACATAGAATCTTTTCTGCTATTGTAAAATCAGAAGAGGTTTTTGTTGTTGTGGAAGGCTGGCAGATAGCATAGCACACTGACATTTTTGTCAAGAGCATTTCCTCCACCAAAATGGCATGCTTTGGCTTTAGGGAATTTAGCAGTCCTCAGCTACTAGTGGAGCTGAGGTTAATGAACATCTATTCACAGGAAATATATATGAATTTAAGAGAAACCTATTATTTCAATACTCTGAGGCATTTGTCTAGCGAGCCTTACTTTCTTTGCCAACCAACTCTTCTGCTTTCCCTGCCTGACCTGACAGAACTGCTACTGTGTGGTGGTTCTGTTTGTTTAAAGGGTAGTTTTATATTACACACTTGTTGTTTTTGCTGTGTGTTCATTATAACTTATGAGCCTTGGGCTGGAGCCCTAAGCCTTTTTGAAGTGAAGGTCAGGTGGGGTGACTTAAAAAAATATTAAATAAATTCATCTTTTCAAAAGGAAAGTCTGCAAAAGAAGTCGTTCTAATAAAACTGAGTTAGTTGGAATCCTTCTGTAATATGTGGTTTTCTGTTTTCTAGGGGCAATCTATGGCCAGATCTGCTGGGATGCTGCAGTAGTTGTAGTCACTGTAGATCCGCAACTTCAGGAGGACACCTTGATCTCTATGAACTCAGTTCTTTCACTAGTGTTCATTTTACAACTTACAGCCCACTTTCATTTCTGCAAGCTGATTTCACTACGGATTCAGAGAATGCAGGCTAAGACCCCATTCAGGAGCCTCACTCTACTATTCTGAATGCATAAGTGGAGACAGCAGGTGCATGTTGCCTGCATCACTCCCTCTATCACATCACAAATGCTGGCTTCTATGTATTGGGTGCTGAATGTCTGCAGCAGAGTGCCTTCTCTACCCTGATATTCTTACCAGCACAGTTTATCCACACCTGCTAACTCTGGCATCTGGTGGCCTCAGATTTTATTTTATTTTGGGATTGTAGGTGGCTGATTTCAAAGAGACCTTACACTAAACTACAGCAGGGATTTAGATAAGGATTCCAGCATTGGGAATTGGGATAAATCTACCAGCATTTTTCCCATCTCAATTTCCTATTTGCTCCATTAGCAGAAATGTATGTGTTGTTTCCCCTAATGGGACAGTAAGCATGGTTTAATTTTTTGGGGGGGAGGGCCTTTATTGGAAAACTGTGTTGAGGAAAAGGATTAAGCCCCCTTCCTCAGTACCATGATTCTGATCTGAATCAGGGAACCCGGATCCTAATCGGCAATCTCTGTTGTCTAATCTAATTAGCCCCCAAAGAGTATATATTTACTTGTTCAAGGAATTGAAGTCATTGGAATTGCTGTTTATACAGAGATAACTCTACTATGCAGCATAATAATAATAATAATAATAATAATTTTATTATTTATACCCCGCCCATCTGGCTGGGCTTCCCCGGCCACTCTGGGCGGCTTCCAAAAGAATATTAAAATACTATAATACATCAAACATTAAAAGCTTCCCGAAACAGGGCTGCCTTCAGATGTCTTCTAAAAGCCTGGTAGTTGTTGTTCTCTTTGACATCTGGTGGGAGGGTGTTCCACAGGGAAGGTGCCACTACCGAGAAGGCCCTCTGCCTGGTTCCCTGTAACTTGGCTTCTCGCAGTGAGGGAACCGCCAGAAGGCCCTCAGTGCTGGACCTCAGTGTCCGGGTAGAACGATGGGGGAGGAGACGCTCCTTCAGATATACTGGACCAAGGCCGTTTAGGGCTTTAAAGGTCAGCACCAACACTTTGAATTGTGCTCGGAAACGTACTAATAATTTTAAAGGGTTAGGTCATCGAGATTACACTATTTTTGGAGGAAATCTGTTAGTCTGTGTTAGCAGAAAATTAGTTTCTAAACACAAGCTATGCCCCTATGCTACTGTGTAGAATCATATTTGGCACCATTTCCCCTGTCTTGACTGAGTGCTAATGATAACTTCATTTATTTGTAGCTTTCACTAAGCATGTTAATGATAACGTAAACATCTCCTTTAGAAGCTTTGAAATCTATGAAAACCAAGCAAAATTTTAAGGGAACTATGGGAAAAGACTATACTGTGAGCTATTAGAAACAGATTTAACATTTGGGAGTTTAATAGGATATGTTTCCCTCTCAGGCATCTATATTTGCCAGTGATGCTAATGGGAATTATATGTGGGCATCAAGGGAACATGCCATTTTGCATGTAAATTTCACTTTTTATTAGCTGAGGGATATATTCCCCATTTATCCCAGGGGCCATAATGCTAGTGTCAATTTTTATTTTTATTTTTGCCTCAGCTCAGATGGTTGTAATCAAGCATTAGCATTATTTAACTTGGTCTAATTTTGTTTTACTCTCACTTTACTTCCATTATGAGAGTGCATCAATCTAGAGCATTTCTCCTTCCATGCAGATTAACAAACAGCCTCCTCCACCTTTAAAGTTTAAACTTGAGCAAATAAAACTGCCCATTTTCTATTCCTGCTTATACAACTTGGCTTTGATATAGTGTCAGTTAAAAAACAAACAAGCTCAGGGAGATGTCCAACTGCTGAAAGTATCTTCTAATGTTGAGGTCATAAATACTTTATGCGATCTGAAATGGATGATATTATGCCTTATGGCTCTCATTCTTATGGCTTGGTTGTACTGTGTTCGCTGAACATTGTTTCCACGAATCCAAAATGCATGGGTGGAGAAGTACTTACCTTTCCCCTTTGTGTGTATGAATGCTGGATCTTGTCTGTTTAGCCTAAAAAAATATTGAAGGCAGGAACTCTTGCTTGCTCTTTATAAAGTGGGAGGATGGTGACTAGGATGATTAATGGAATGTGTGTTTTGGTCTTGGATTCCAAGACCATTGGAAGCACATATAAGCACTTCCATGACCAGACCTGTCTTTCCTTGTTTCTGTTCCTCAGTGCAGCTTTTGCCACCGGGTCTGAACTTCTCCAGAGATCTCCCAAGTTTCCAGAGTGGTTTATCGGGTGGCATAGGCAAGGAGGGAAGCTGTGTTGGAAAGAGGTGTCTTCAAAGCTGTGCTAAGCATGCAGAACAGCCCACATAATGTCTTGATTCCAACTATAATTACAAGGACCTCTGAGAATATACAGAGCACATTTCCATCCCCAGTTCATCTAAAATATTTTGGGATCCAAATCCTGGGTTTTGGCATTGAAAAATAGTGGCTTTCATGTAGCCTTCTTTCTACCTTTTTTTTGGTATAACTTTCAGCCTCTGGCAGGATCCCTAGGCGTTGCTTCAGTCATTTTCCTAAGTAATAATAATTGATAGTTATAAAATGAAAAGCTATTGATTTGAATCTAGTTTGGTTCAGGGCCTAATTGCTGATTCTGGACATCTTTTGTCATAAGGAATAACAGCAAAAGATAATTGGTTCCTGTGGTACCATCTTGAATAGTCTTAATTCAAAGATAGCTAAAAAACACCCACCACCTTTCTTTAAGCAAAGGTGAGCTTCAATTATTCCGTGAAATGGCCTTTTCTTATAATAGGTTAATAACTCTGAAATGAACAAAGCCTTATAAAAAGTTTGTATTAAAGCCTTTATGTTATTTTCCACCCCTAATTTCATTTCCTAGGGTGTCTTGCAAACCACTCAAAAATGTATGAGAATGGCAAATGACTCATCACCATATTCATATCTTCTCTGAAAGAGTAAACCCACTTCCATCTGTCATAGCAAAACCAATGCTAGTTATTCTGTCTTACACAGCACCTATCAATATGCAGTATAAATGAGAAACAAGAGACATAATGTCTGTTGAAAAGAAATTAAGGTAGCACACTTAGGGACAATGAGATATTTTGACATCAGATTTGACCCAAAGAGATTATTCAATTATAACTAGGGAACAAGATGAATAAAAATAATAATTGAGAAATACCTCTACAAAACTGAGCTTTGTTTCCCGAAACTAAATTACGAATTTACCTATGCCCAATGAATTATTCAGCAAAAGCACAAGCCTTCTCAAGTTATATGTTCAAGCCAGCCTTGCAATCAATGTGGAATATTCAATGTTACAGATGTTTTCCATTTTGGCAATATTACTCTTTTGCTCTGCAGACACTCATTAAAAATAACCTCACATATTCATGATGTTTTCGTTGAGCCTGTTCCACCTCATGGTAAAGCATGTATCATGCAAATAGAAAGAAAGGTCTAAATGGGTGTAAGTGAATCCCACCAATTGAAATTAAATTGGGTGCAATCCAGGGGAATTTAGGCAAGTCAAACCCCATCCAAATCAAATGGATATAGGTTTAACAGTACCATGAAATGTGCTTTGTCTCAATTCACTGTGTTTGAATTCTTTCTGGTTTTCATCCCTTACTTTCAATCTAAGTGTTTACATAGCTAAAATAATAGTGAGCCCATGTGATGAAGTCATCAGAGTGTTGGCTATGAATGGGAAATTCCAGGTTGCATATTTATTTTTTCCACAAGATTTATATACTGTCTGCTTGTTTGTAAAAAATCTCATAACCTTACTATCAGCCTGCAATACCTCAAGGACCACATCTCCCGATATGAACCAACTCAACCCTGCAGCAATCATCTGAGGACCTTCTTTGTGTGCCTTTTCCACAAGAGGTCTGTAGAATAGTAACATGAGAACAGGCCTGTTCTTCAGTGACTCCTCATTTGTGGAATGGCCTCTCCAGGGATGTTTACCTGGCTCCATCACACTCACACACACACACTCATACTCATACCTTGGTTCTTGAATGCCTTGTGACTCGAATGTTTTGGCTCCCAAACACTGCAAACCCAGAAGTAAGTGTTCCAGTTTATGAACTTTTTTTGGAAGCCGAATGTCTGACGTGGCTTCTGACATAGTTCAGGAAGCTCCTGCAGCCAATCAGAAGCTGTGCCTTGGTTTTTGAAGGTTTTCAGAAGTTGAACGGATTTCCAGAACAGATTCCATTTGAGTACCAATGTACGACTGTATACAGTCCACACTGCAATGTGGTAATAATAAACTCTGGACTTAGTCATACTTGGAGTACACCCATTGAAATAGAGAGACTTAAGTAACTGAAGTCTGTTCTTTTCAATGTTCTTTTCAATGGAACCACTCTGAGTATGACTACAACTCCTAGCAGCCTTCAGTACCCAGGAATCTATGGGGATAAGTTATGTGCTTCAAATATGCTTTAAGTGTATGGTGTGGGAATCTGGATGTTGCCTAGAGTTCTTGAAAAATATATTCTAACAGCCTTTGCCCCCACTTTCAACCTGCAATAAAAGAATATGTCTGGGCCATGTTCAATACACAATATAGGGGGTTCCAGTCTGTAATTTGTAGGGAGGGTATATTGGATCATTTTTTCCCTTCCCTGCAAGAACAGGAATACGTAGCAGAACAATTTAAAATAACATTTTATAAACTTGAAAATAAATATTTTCTTCCTACTCAAAATTTCTGGCATTTGAAATAGCACAAACTTCAATCTTTTCATCTCCTTTTGTGGGGGAAAGATAGAAAGGGGTAGTCAGATGCTACTGCCAGACCATAGGTTCAATAAAATCCTGGGTTTCACTTTTGCCTCCTATGAGCAGGTCTCACTTTTAACCCACCAGAGAAGGAAGGTATCAGAACTACCCAAGAAGTCCCCAGGAAGACTTCCAAGAAGACAAAATAATTGCCAGTGTAGGTTTTTGTTATTGCCCTTTTCATGTCTGTTTTCATCTAAACTGAAATTCAAAGCAAAAGTAGCCTTTTCAGACAAAGAGCACAGAACATTAAGGGAATGCCCATGGAAGCCAAAGCCTGTGAAATTATTCAAGGGGTTTCACACATCACTCATTTTTAGAATCTATGAAAAATTTGGCATATGTTCAGAGGGTTGATGGATTGCTTCATTTGCATCTTATTTCTCCATACACTTTTAGAAACAATAACTATGCACTTTTGTATATGTGTGTGTACACACTGTATTTGGGGAGCTTTCCCCACATGCAGAGGCTCCCCAAATAAAACCCCAAGGGGCTGGCAGGACACAAGATCCAAGGGTGAGGCTGGCAGGGGCAAACCTGCTATGCAGAGCCCAAACCTCTCTTTTTATTATTTCAGTCATGTGGAATGAAATGACTGAAAGGTCTAGGGCAACATGTCTGAGGCAACAAACCCAGTGAGCTTCATATATCAAGTGGCTAACTCTCTCTCTGCCCTGTCTATCATCTATCTATCTATCTATCTATCTATCTATCTATCTATCATCTATCTATCATCTGTCTAATCTAATCTATCTAATCTGGAAATACATAGGCAGATAACTGCTGATATTTCACATTACTCTCCCTCTCTCCCTCACTGGTTAGTAGAAATGTGACCACATGCTTTCTCCAAAGAATATGCCATCCTTTGAAGGTGTGTGGAGCCTAGTTGCACTCACAGCTGGCTCTCTTTTCAGTTCCTATGGCAGTCATAACTCTGAGGTTCTACTTTAGGCTTAAGATAATCCTGTCATGTTCTCCTGTGATGTTTCTGTGTTTCAAGGTCCCAGCAAATCGACACTATTTATTAGCAGCCTAGAAAAACACACCCTGTCATAGCTTACTGCCACTTAACAGGCTTAAATTGTATCTGTGAAGATGTCAGGCCACGGGGTTATTATTAACTGAGTCACCAAGACCTTTTCAACTGTACAGTATGTAAGTTTCTACTGTTGGTAGGGAGGATAGAATTTTAAGCATGCACATTTTAATATATTTAATTTGCCACACTTGGCAGTTTGCTTTGTGAACTGTTAATCTTTTCAACCAATACAGCAAAATGTCAGTGTACTCATTTGCAGAGTATGGTAGGCTTATATCCTGAAACAATAAAGTTATAATGGCCTGGCGGAGTTATACAGATTCAGCATGTACAAGACATTGTACTTCCTGCTTACCCTCAAGGTTCTTTAAACTCATCTGTTCCTCATACTACTGCCTTGAAAATCAGTAGTGCATATTATTTCAGCAAGATAAACCCAAGCGAATGCTTTAGATTGAGCGCAGTTAAATTTCCCCTCTTCTCTCTCCTGGAGTCACTAGCCCTGTTGTTGATGCTAATTTCTTTGTGTGTTTCCTACCACCGACAAATGCAAGCTGGGTTCCTTGACAACAAGATGGGCTTGATTCATTTTTGGTTAGCAACCAAATAGTGTTCATGAATAATATCATTCTTTGCATAATTTGACAAGGATCAGTGACTGTAGGTTTAGTTAGATATGAAGGATAACTTTGCAAAGTATTTGCCCATGTTGTTTGCTGACTGTCTACCACTGTTTGCTACAGCAAGCATATCAAGCATGGATAACTTACATATGCATATCTAAGAAGCTCCACTACATGCATCGACATAGCCTTATATATGGTACCTGTTTGTGCTAGCATCTTTCCCCAGACATGTATACACAGGGTTAATTGTACAGGGGGGAAATGGCTGCCCATAGAATCACTGTGCTGTCCCCTCTGAGAACTGGGATGGACTGAACTTTAATGAGTTTGCCCAACCCTACCCATCATAGATATAGGCAGGGCTTTTTTTTCAGCTGGAACTCACTGACACTTAGTTCTGGCACCTCTCGTGTGGGTGTCATTGCCATTAGAAGAGAACAAGGGAGGCATTCATGGTGAGTTTTGGCCTCTCTTTGTCTAGAAAAAATAGCACTGGATATAGGTGCTATACTTTTGTTTTAGCGGTTCTCTAAATATGGATAAATGTATAAAAATGGAAACTTTTGTCCCATCTGAACTTCTGGACTTCATTTAGAAGTTTTAGGAATGTGAGTGAAATAACCTTCAGGGCAAGTTTCAAACACTGACTATGAAATTTCTCTGGAGGGAAGATTTGTTTTGTTTCCTTTCCTTTTGGGAATGGAAATTTTGAGCAGTATGTTAGCAGAAAATAATTCAGGCTGTAGTGGAATGTTAATTCAGATAACTATACACATATATTTAAATATATATATACTTACATTTGAAAAATCTAAACAGAACTTAATAAAATAAGTCTAAAATATGATTTGAAGGTTAGGTTTTTTTCGGCTTTCACTGGTTAGTTAAAACATTTCTTAAATCCTTCAGAAAACTACATTTCCTGCCTCTCCAACAAATAAAAACTTAAGGGGGAAAAACAGGATTCAAGGATTTCTCCACCACTACCCCCATTTTAGAAAGGTATAACTCACTCTGCTATTTTAAAAAGAAAAATGCATTTGGCTTGTTATTAGAAATGGATACATCAGCGACAATAGGATTTTCTGAATATCCTGGACTTCAGTAGTGCTTTAAATAGGGCCTGGAAGGGAAAAAAGATGACAATTTCAGAAATGAGATAAGGATGCTACAGCACTCTTTCCGCAAAATAATTGTCAAGAACCTGTGCAAACCTGTTTCTTGCATCTAACAAATCCTCTCCAAAGATAACAAGTCTGCATTTGTCAGTGGAACCCTTGCAACAATTACTGGTGCCTTCATTGTCTGCAGTGTGTTAACAAAAGACAACAAACCTCTGTTGGGAAACTGTCCTATTCAGCAGTTTTTGAAAGTAAACTTCATCTTTTAAAAAAGTGCACCTTGACTGTAAGGTGAATTTTAAAAAGTGTGTGTTGGGCGCGGTTAACAAAGAAAGAGGCTGTCACTTGTCCACTTTTTCTATAGCAAATTTTGCTCCTACAATTGCAAAAGTGTATGTATGAAATTATTTACAGAATTACTAGTTCAAGGTGGAATTTAAGCTGTCATTGGAGATTTTGTTTCTGCTTTGAAAACTGTGTAGTAAGGGAAGGGAAAGTTGTTCTTTATTTAACAGTTCTGTCGAATAGTGTTACTGTATCTTTAAACATCACTTCCTAATTGTTGGGTCTAGGGCTGTCACCTATGACAGTTTTATGAAAGTATAGGTACCAACATCTTTTTTATTCCACCTTCTCCAAAAAAAAGAAAAAGAAAAGTGCTGAGAACACTTGTTTTTTTCTCTTTCTGTCCAAGGTACTGTTAATGTTGTTTCCTTAGTGAACTACCTTAGTGAACTACCGCTCCAGAGAAGCGGACACGGAGCAATGGATCCAAACTACAAGAAAGAAGATTCCACCTAAACATTAGGAAGAACTTCCTGACAGTAAGAGCTGTTCGACAGTGGAATTTGCTGCCAAGGAGTGTGGTGGAGTCTCCTTCTTTGGAGGTCTTTAAGCAGAGGCTTGACAACCATATGTCAGGAGTGCTCTGATGGTGTTTCCTGCTTGGCAGGGGGTTGGACTCGATGGCCCTTGTGGTCTCTTCCAACTCTATGATTCTATGATTCTATGATTCTTCTACTTAAGCTACCTTTTGAATGGAATATAAGTCATACTTACTTTCCAGGGTGTGGCCTGAGACTTGTGTATTTATGAGTAACATTTTGCATATATAAGTTGGTCCTTTTTTAAAAACAGAACACAAAACCATGAGCAACTCAGACATATAGAGGTGCTTGGTTTAAGACATAGTCGGACACAGGAAAGATGGCAGCTCCCATTGCCTGCCATCAAACATCAACATTTGCTTCCTGCTCTGAACCAAATGAGCAGACAGTTAAGGTGAGTGATTGGTTGAACAATAACCAAGAGGGTGAAGAGCTGCAAGGGACATGAGGTTCTTAACCATGGCTCCCTGGTGAGGTGTGGGGCACAGCAAGTGCCCGAACCATGCCAATCCCTGGAACAGTTCTGGGTGATCCATGTTACTAATAGCCATTGGCAGGAAGATGGAGATTCAAAACACTGCTGTGTAAATGTATGCAGCAAGTAGTCTTCTGTATTATGGCTGGGAGAATAATCATTCCCTCTGGGGAGACTGTTTCTGACTGTAACATGTGTGACCTTAAATGATAACGATTATCCTGCGTGGTTTGCTATATCTCGGTATTATATCCACTATTCCCTTTTGAATAGTTTCTTGATCTTGTTTCAGGCTCAGCAGTCAGTGCCTGTTTGGAGGCCTTGATCACCTGTTGAAATGGTGTAAGGAACAAGATATTAAATTTGTTGTAAGTGAAACCTTCTCACACTTCAGCAGTAGTTGGGGTTAGAAAGAGTTCTCCCATGAAATATTTAAGAAACATCCTACTTTAACCCGAGCAGCATGTGGGGAAGCGACATTAATTCTGAAGACTATTTTAACATCAAAGGTAGCACGGGAGTGGAGGATAGTCATTAACAGCTGAATTACCAAAAGTGTCTGGATAGTGCACTTAAAACACATTTCAGTAGAGTGAAATAATTTAAAATCTGAAGTGTGATCTGGAATTGCACATGTCAATTACCACAGTCTATGCCATTAAAAATGCATGTAAAGTCTTAATTATATGAAATATTGCAGTGTTGGCAATGCTTCGCTCTTTTTCTTTCTTTTTTAGAAGAAAGCAGAGCTCTGTTTAAATGTAGCAGGAAAAAAAGAATGCTACTCATAAAGTATATCAAGTCTTGCAGGTGTTGACTAATTTCATGGTGATTATCATCATCTGGTTGGAGAATTCTTAGAATTTGTCTATTTTTTTGTGTGTTTTTAATTATTCAGAATATTTTCTAATGTGGTGTATTTATGGTATTGCCAGTCACCTTCAGATTCTTTTGTAGCAGGCAGCTCACAAATCAAAGTCATCATCACCACCATCAACCTCTGGATCCCCTGCAGACATCTGGGAAGAGTTAATGAAAAGCTCAAAAGGTGTCAAGTTGTTACCATCTTTATAAGTGCAGCTTTTGTATAGGGGATGACTGCGTTTCAGATTCCATCGGAAGAAGTATTCCCATCCTTGCCTTCTCCAATTCCAACAGCATCTCTATTGTGCAATGATTTGAATGACACAGACCTTGACTATGCAGATGCTTGCCTACTGAGTTAAATCACAAGGGTAACGGCTTTGCTGAAAACCATTATCTGAACAGATGCAGGTGCAGGCTACACTGGTCCAGAGGGAGAAGAACAGTCCCAGTAAAGAGACCTTCATCATGCAGAGTGTTGGGCTTGAATCAGCACAATTTCAAATAACCATCCTTGCTATTTCAACGTTGTTGCCAGGATCTTATTAAAGACTGAATATAAATATATATATATTTTAAAAATTGAGTGTAATTCTGATAGCACTTGCATAGGAATAACTTCCCATCTATTCCACCATTTTAAGTGGATGGAGATGACATGTGATTTAGTTCCAGGTCTTTGTGTAGCAAACGGCCGCCTGAATTCAGCAGAGCATTTCAATGTGCAAGAAGGCTAAGCTTGGTCTCAAACAGTCTGCTGAATGTGGGCCCATATGGCAGCTCTTTCAAAGGAGATTGTAGCAATTATTTTCTGGCATGCCTTGCACAAAGGTATCTGTTACTGTCAAATAGTTTGAGGCCCTTTAACTTGTATGACACTTTTAAGGAGAAATACGCCTTACGTTTAGAAAAGAGATTGCATATGATTTTACTAAGGAGTCACGCTTAGTCTTTCAGAAATGTGGTGCTATATTTAAAGAGACACCCTGTTAAAAGCAAAAGCTATCATGACAATTGTTCAGGATTTCAATCTGACATTAAGATGGCAAGCCTATGTGCTGGTTTTCCTGGGAGTAAGCCCATTCTCTTTTCTTTGAAATAAGCAAGCATTTTGCACTTAGGGGCAAAATGGATGTGACATTATTCACAAAACCAGTATTTGGGAGATCATTTTTCCAAGTAAGTGTTTATTTATTAAAATCATTCATATCCTGCTTTTCAGCAAGAAGAAGAAAGGGGAGGAGGCTGCTAGAGAGACTTCAAATGTCAATGATCAGAGAGTTCCTGCCCTCAGGCTTACAATCTAAAAAAACCCCAACACAAAGGGAGAAGGGATTGGAAAGAAGAACGGGGTGTGTGGAGAGAAAGTAGGCACTATTTCTTAGTTCAAGAGTTCTTGCAATGTCTAGCTGGAATGGAAACATTTCAATGAGAGAAGGCAAAAATCGCTGTGCTTCTAGCAGAACTATGGTGAAACCGTGAAGTCCCATCTGTTTCCCTCTTCTGTAGCTGCCAATGATGGCTGTGGGTGGAGCCTCATGCAGCTGCACCAATAGCAGAGCCAATGGCTTTAACCCCTTGCCCACACCACAACTGCAGTGTAGACCTCTGCTGATTTCAAGGCCTTCTAGCTTAGACCATTTTCAAACCAAAGTCTTACAAACCTCTTTACTGCTTTTCAGATTGTGTTGCCCTGCAAAGATCACAGGCTGTTGCTGAAGTTTATCCCTCTTTTCTCTACTAAGCTTCTTGACAGCTGATAACTCAATCTTTGAGTAGTAAGAGATTTCAGGAATCCCAGAGTGTATTTTGGGTTTGGTTTCCTTGGAAAGAAGGTGACTGGAAACATATGGTCTGTGATATGAGGTTTATTTACACATATGCACACTGAGTAGAAGATAAAATATTCACATCTTTAACACTAGCAGATTCTGCTTCCTCATTAGGTTTCAGGGGTGGAGGCACCAAAACCATAGCTGTGGATTATCACAAACAGCGGCTCAGACTTCTATGTGTTTTCAGTTCAGTTCAAAAATTGACTCACCTTTTCATTCTCTCTCACACACACACTCCCACTCTTCACCACTCACTTTTATCAGGAGAGGGAAATTAAACCCCGATTCCCAAATATATTCCTACTTCTAGAAAAGCCTATCCATTGAGAGGCATCTCATTAAGACACAATTGACCCACTCCTGATCAAATCTCAGTTTCTCAGCCAAGAACCATAGAGGTTTAAGGGACAGAAAGAGATAGCTCAGTTGGTTAGAGTGTGCTACTGATTCTATGATTCCTCAAATGATGTCCAGACTACCTCCCCCCCTAAAAAAAAATCACCCCCTGGTCACAATTTTTAACAAGTTTCAAATCATAGCTTGAGAGTTGTTGAACTAAAGAAGTTTTTTTTATTTTCCAGCGTAAAACAAGGATTAAACTTCTGTATCATTTGCACCACTGTTACAGGGCTCTGATTGGATACCTCCACCAAACTATTTCTGCTGTGATCCCGTGAGGTCTCATTAGTCAATATAAAACCAATATGTGTATTGTGTTGTTTCACAGCAAGAAATATATGTAACCACTCACACCTGGGTTTACGAAGCTTCAGGCATCAGTAAGATTGTGTTGCTGGAGCAGTTTTATCAGGCCACCTATTGCTGTTCCCCCTAATGTCTGCCTGCACCTTGCAAGTTACACTAAGGGCTGTCCCAATGATGTGCCTTCCCAGAGTGATTGAAATTGATCCACCTTCCACAAACTGTACTTGCTCTTTATTTGGGAATAAATCTATACTAGAGTGATTTATTTCCTTCCCTTTACAAGAATCCATTGCCTGTACCCATCTCACAACATTTCATCTTCTAACAAAGTGCCAAGAGCTTGTGACTCCTCTAGCCTTGGTGATAATTGGGACAGTAAAATGAGAACTGAACCATCCTTGGTGACTATTTTTCTTATGGTACGTCTTTTGGAGAAGTATCATGTCAGGTTTCTATCTCCTGAGCAATATAGAGACTGGCTGTCTTTTTACTGCTGTTCCCACGTTCCTAACATTAAGTGTATAGGCTTTTTACCCTATAGTACTGGATGAACTAGGGATGTGGGTGGCACTGTGGGTTAAACCACAGAGCCTAGGACTTGCCAATCAGAAGGTTGGCGGTTCGAATCCCCGCAACGGGGTGAGCTCCCGTTTCTCGGTCCCTGATCCTGCCAACCTAGCAGTTCAAAATGATGTCAAAGTGCAAGTAGATAAATAGGTACCTCTCTGGCGGGAAGGTAAATGGTGTTTCTGTGCGCTGCTCTTGTTCGCCAGAAGTGGCTTAGTCATGCTGGCCACATGACCCGGAAGCTGTACGCCAGCTCCCTCGGCCAATAAAGCGAGATGAGCGCCGCAACCCCAGAGTTGGCCACGACTGGACCTAATGGTCAGGGGTCCCTTTACCCTTACCGGATGAACTGCTTGCCCTCTGATTATTTGAGGGATAAATAAATAGTATTCTGAATAGACTTCTGCAGTTGTGGACTGCAATTACAACTCCAGAAAACAAACAAACAAAAATCATAACCGAAAGAATGACACCTATTTAAAAGCTACCTGATGGGCGGTCCCCATAGTGGAGTTTCCCCTGTCCTGGACCATAGGGGCTAGTTTGACACAGACTGTCAGAGGCAAAGGAAGCAACACCAATCAATAGCACCAGCATATCTCCATAACAATTAAGCAAGATTGGTGTAAATTATTTAAACAACCTTTAAGTGTTTGCGGAATAGAGTCAAGGAACAGAGATAATTAGAACAAGTGCCACTAATATCTTTCCCTGCAGGTGTTGGTCCCCATCAGATAATCAACTCACTGAGAGAGATTCAGAACTACAGAGTTTGCATTGACATGTTGACAGCAAACATGGATGGTTTGGGAGTAGATAATAAACCTCCTTTTTTCTTCTTCCCAAACCACTGCTTTTTCTTGGCTTTTGTTGTTAGTCCAGTCACTCTCCTTGCCTCTTAATGCCAGTAAGTCATTCTTGGCTCTGGTTTGCCAAGTGTTTGCTCTTTCAGCAGCTTTCGTGATTCTTCATGAGTGGTTTCATAGTGGGTTTTGCCCTCGAATTGCCCAAACAAGAAGGATAGGAAACATTATGTCCAAACAACGGTCGCTTCTCACAGTTTGTGTAGCATCTGAAACTCTTTTTTTCACCTCAAGGTTTCTGGGCTAATATTGTATGGAATCATTACAGGCTGAGCTTCATAGGACACAGATCAACATTCCCTGAGACCTTCCAAAATGTCTTCTTTTACTGCAGAGTGGTTAAAGCTCATAATGACATCCCATGGTTTGGCAGCATTTGGCAGCTTAGGAAATAACGCTCTGCAAGCCCCTTCAAGCCTGCAGGTGTGATCTTAAAATTACACAAAAGCTGCACAGGCCAATTGGCTAGAAATTCAGCAATACTGCCCCTTTCAGCAGTCTTTGGAATGCCTTGAGTCCACAAAATGTAATATCTGCTGAACTGCTTTGCTAAAGTGGTCATGGATAGGGCTCACATCTTATTTGTTGGTGGCAAGGGGAAAATAGGTATATAGAAAGGAAAATTCCTGGATGCCAAGATCCAAATTTGGGGGGAGTACTCTCTGGTGAGAGAATCCCAACAAAGATTTAAAATCACAAAACATGCAGTGAAGTAAAGCATGGAAATATAGTCTGTTAGAGCTTTAAAATCTATCATTGTGAATTCCAAAACTTCCTTGTTCCATTAGCATAGGGGGAAAGTCTACATGTTTGGTAAGTTAAAAATGATTTCCTTACAAGCTCTACAAAAGTCCAATTCATGTGCTTTTCCATACAGCATTTAGATGAAGTTGCATAAGCAGTCAAACTTGCCTTAGTTTCAGTGGTGAAAATTATTGGTATAGGAAAACAAAAATTGCTTGTAAGAGCCATGTGGTCTGAGCTGCAGCAACCAGCTAAAAGCCTCTTCACACACTGAGCTTCTCTGGTAGACTGTGGGGAGAACAAAATCTTGATTGCCTAGTCCCTCCCAAGATGAGCCAAGCCTGGCAGGACAGCTTACTCTATGGTATTAATCACTCCATACATTGATTAGACTTAAGCATGTTGGTTATATGAGGCTGGTCATCCCACACTATTTAGTTGCTGAATGTTTAGTTCAAAGGCTGCATTACCACATTTACTATATCAGTAAGCTTTGCTGCAGCGTTTGAGGCCTTAGCCATTGGTGTCTTTAGAGTGAGGCCCATTCTGCCACTGTGTCCTTAAAGGACTGTTCCACAATTTTGTTTAGTAGTTCTGTTCCCACTGCCATAGATGAATCAGGCATGTTTAGGCACCATCCCAGAACCCTTTTCATTTTCTGGAAGCTAATAGCTGGTTCTTGCATCTCAAAGTAGATAGTTGGATCCACTATACAGAGTGCAGGGGTCTAGCACTGCTTTTCCTGACAGCCACCTATCTTGTAAATGTATACTTGTATTTATGAATCACTTTTCATTCTGATTATTCAATTAGGATGCAAAGACCTCTCATCCTAAGCTGTCATCTTCACTTGGTGGCATCACCACCCCCTTAGCCCAAACATAATCCTTCTTCCAAGCAAATGGGACTTAAAAGTGTTCAAAGTGGATCTTGCCCCAGATAAATCTGACACCCCAGCTTTAGGAATGGCACTATCCAATGGGCTTTTGCCACACTGTCACTTGAAGCATTCCTTTCTAACCTCTATAGAAGGACCTTGCAAGTTGAGCTCTCCTACAGCCCATTCAAAACACCATTCAAAATTTTTATATGATCTGGTAGCTTTATAGAACCAGAGAATAAATCATTGCAAGATTAAGAATAAGATAGGAGCAGACAATAAGTTGAGGTAATCTAATTTTAAGACCAAACCTAAAGCTCAGATATTGTTTGAAAAAATGAAAAAAAGAAGAAATCCCTGCTAACTAACATGACAAATTAAGCTCCGCTGTAGAAGGCAGAAGTGACAACTCAGCTGTTTTGCATAATGAGCTAAAAAAGAAGTCACAGCTAGCTAAATACGAGAATGTGTTTGGTAGACAAAATGCTTCTGAAGGCTGAAAAAGAGGGGCGGGTAGAGAAAAAGAAGAAAAAAGACACAGTGTAAACATAATTTAAAGAACAGATGAGAATCTTCAGGGGGAAGCCAGAGCATTGCAGTCTCAAATAAGTTATTTTAAAACCCAAGAAATTTCCTGAGATGCATGGAGGAATGTAATATTAGTAGCTAAAGTCAGCTGGTTTTGTTCATGATTGCAATAGCATCTCCAGGAATACTTGGTGTAGTTCAAATCTTCATGCCTACCTCTGCTTTTCCCATCTAGATTTGAATGGTACAGTTTCTATCACTTTGAATATATTATATTCTAGGGATGGAGAAATCTGTTAATTTTACTTTCTCCCCATTTCTCCATTTTCTGTTTTCTTAAGTTCTGTTTCCTCCATTTCCGCATCAATTCATGATTTTTTTCTTCAAACGTTTTGCACGGAAATACATATCACTTTTTATGTGTATTGCTCCTAACATATATGCACTTTGTATGTACTTTCACTAAAATATGCATCATTGAAAGCATTTTTTGCTTTGTATGATATTTCAACTAATGTATGCATATTTGTGCACAGTTCAGGGCTGGGAAACGGCATTGCAAAATTCAGAGAAGCGCATATTGTGAAAGATAGCTGTATTTTGGTTCACTTTTTTTTTTTTTTGCAAAGGTCAAAGTAGGCAAAGTAGGCAATTAAAGTGAGAAATGAATAATTTCCCCCTTCATATTTATGATGTCATAGCACTAGATATAGCTTGGGAAAGCTGAAACAGGGCCCTCGAAGTATTACCAGTTCTGCTACAATGGTTATTCTGTGTTACCTTATTCCTATGTCTTCTCTTGACCAAAAAAATGCCTGTTCTCAGGCTCAGAAAGGTGCAGCACCAACACTTTCTTTCACAGCTTGATATCTGCTTCACTATTGTGTTGTAGGCAAGCTGGAGAAGAAGGCGACTAAGACGGACACCAAGGCAAAGTGTGGGTGCATGGAAGAACAACATGTAGACTGTACAACATCTGTGCTGACTGCTCAAATGGAGTTCTAGGGCCAAAACTATTTTAAAAAGTCTTGCTGCACCATTTAGTTCCTGCCTTCATCTGTTCCATCCTCATGTTGCCCCCTGATATAGATTGCTTCACCCTGGTGCATGGCAGGACCAGTCTTGTTTTCTTCTCTGGGAAGTTGACTAAAATAAGGCATAGCCATTCCCAGCACTATATTTCCATGTCATCAGTCCAGCTCCTCTAGAGTTATGTGGGTATCAATGATTTTACACATGTCTAATCAGAGTCCCACTGATTTTAAGGGGATTTAGTCCCAGGTAAGCCTGTTTAGGATTGCAGCCTTCAGCACACACAGCCTCATACAGGATTGCAATTGTACTCTTTCATAGTGCTTCATCGAAAGGTTAAGGATTAGTTCGGAAAAATGATCTTCCTTGGGTAATCCAGTGAAAAGGCTATTATGACAGGAGGAAGGGTTTGGCCCATCCGCCTGAGTCAGGCTCACATCAAAGGCATT
This sequence comes from Podarcis pityusensis, assembly GCF_964106645.2. Lineage (NCBI taxonomy): Eukaryota > Metazoa > Chordata > Lepidosauria > Squamata > Lacertidae > Podarcis > Podarcis pityusensis. The sequence goes on along the minus strand of NC_138034.1, from coordinate 29,263,256 downwards.
GGAATGTCTCTGAGCACTGACCTGAATAGAAAGAAGAGAGAGGCTAATAGAGTGTTCACCTACCGCACTGCTTCCCCTCTTGTTATTAGATGGATATGACCCTGGCTTTGATCTTCCAGCAGATGGTACAGCCAGAAGAAATGCTGCATGAGGGAAGGAGAGCCACATCTAGGAGGTGGAGGAGGAAGGGCGGAAGGAGAAAGAAAGAAAGAAAGAAAGAAAGAAAGAAAGAAAGAAAGAAAGAACAAACACACACACACAACTATGTGCATCATGTTATGCATTATGGTAAGTATAAGTGACAAGGATAAAATGACTAGGAATGTGAACATGTTCCTTTGTGAGTCTTTAAATTACTGGCAAAATGCAGCTTTTATGTGGTATGGTACTCACGGAAGTCAAGGTGAAGGAAAAGGATGAGCGTCTCTTTGATCCAGTAATGTGGTAAACAGAATGATTAAATAAACACAGGGGGTTTGTTTATCTGTTACCAATTGTTTTACGTGTCAACATAATTCATATATTTCAAGGGCACATCTCCTTATTCCTGAGAGGTTGTCAGACAGTGAGCTTTGTCTATTGTCACATAACAATGAGACCTTTCTGATCAAAGGGAGACTTGGCTTGAAAATAAGGGAACTCTTTTACTATGTAAGTGAAGGCTCAGCCGGGAATGAAACATTAGTTACTGCATTTGGTTGAATGGGCCAGCGAGGTGACATTCTTTATTGCAATGTGTTTATTACCTTGAATTTATATCCATTTTTTGTTTTGCCTTGGAGATGGAAGCTGGTATGAAGGGAAGGATTATGATCTTGCTTTTGCTTCTATTAAAAAAAAAAAAGGTACAGAACTTCATCTGAGAAATTTGCTTCTTCCTTCTTCTAGCTTTTGAAATAAAAACTACAATAGAACCAGCACTATCTGATCGTAGTTATTTAAATTAGCTGTTTATCTCTATAGCATCTCATGCAAACATTGATTAGAAAAAGCATTTTGGATTGCCCTTCCATACCTCTCCCATGGACAGTAATCAGGTAAATATTCTGCAGTGGGAATTCTGAATTAAGAAAGCATGTGCACGCTTTTCAGAATTGAGGAGTGGTGGTTGCTATCTACCTTCTTACCCTTTGGAGCTAAGATTATCATTTTCTTTTAAAACTTTTTTTTTAAGCTTCATGCATGTGAGTCAACTCCAGGGGGCCGTGAGTGCTTGGGCACAATAATATAAATGTGGGGGCCGGGCACTCACAAAGTCAGTGTGAAAAGCTGGCAGGTGGCAGTGGCGCTGCCTCTGAGAAAGAAGCAGTTCAGCTCCATCCTCTGCAGCGAGGTGGGGGGTGGCGGCTCAGACTTGGAGGCAGAGAGACAGAGAGGAAGAAGAGTCACTGCCACAGGTGTATGCGTGTGATGTTGCACATCTGCATTCTGTGACAGGCACCCACAATCCCGAGGGCGAGATGGCATCCCTCGCTCCATGTCACCAAAGTACAGTGGTACCTCGGGTTATGAACTTAATTCATTCTGGAGGTCTGTTTTTAACCTGAAACTGTTCTTAACCTGAAGCACCACTTTAGCTAAGGGGGCCTCCCGCTGCTGCCATGCCGCCACCACACGATTTCTGTTCTCATCCTGAAGCAAAGTTCTTAACCCGAGGTACTATTTCTGGGTTAGTGGAGACTGTAACCCGAAGCATATATAACCTGAAGTGTATGTGACCTGAGGTACCATTGTAGCTAGACGTTTCTTCCCACCTCCACTTTTAAAACCTTGTTTTAAATCCCACACCACTCACAGTGGCATGGGGAATGGGCCCAGCTTACCTGGGACAGGGGGTCAGAAGCTCACCCCTATTTTTTGTTCTGCGTATGAATCCCCTTGGTTCTGGAGCCGTGGCTCTTAGTTTCCGGAATGAAGGCTTGTTTTGCCTTTTCACATTTATGCTACAGGAAGGCTTTTTAAGATTTAGAAGATTTACAGTGAAGGATTCTGTGCATTTGCCAATGTGGGAAACTTTGCTAATACAGGTACATTGTCAGGGATGGACCATTGTGATTTTGTGGCCACATTAAGGCAATATTTGCCTGTGGGCTTAGTGCCACTCTCTGGGCCTATTACGGCTACACAAAAAGGAAGGCTATATCCCTTCAAGACCCTTCTTCATCATATTTCACTGCTGCTGAGACCAATGTATTCTTTTACACCTTTAGGATAAACTGTTGTGCTGAACATTCAACAATTTTTATTTTATTCAGAAGTGATCAAAAATGTTCTCCTTGCTCTACTGAAAGCTACATCTGACTGGTCATTTATCTGATCCACTTACGCCCTCCTGCTGTTGAAATTATTGAAGAAAATATAATCATATATTGCTGGAACAGCGATAGATTTTGATTTTTACAAAGTTTTCAATAGGAAGAATCAACATTTCCTTTTGGATGTGGAAGTGTAGACAGTATAGCAAGTTTTCTTCTCATTCACTGTGAGGCCATTAGCCTCAAACATACATATAATTGCTGCTGCCTAGGTTACCCTATTGTGTACCAAAGAATACTTTCTATCTTTACTGGAAAATAATCCATAAATTGGGCTGAACCTTCACCTTCTCCCCTAAATTCAGATTATTTTGGTCAAGATAAAGTGTGTTATCTGTAAAAAGAGGAGCACCAAGGAAGGGAAGGAAACAAATGTTTGAGGATTGACTTTCTTCTTGCAGTTGAAATTGATTGATCAGTTTCACTCTTATGTCATTCTGATGACAGCTTAATCAAACCCAGAAACTGCTTGTTACCCTATTCACAAATAATACCACTTCCTTTAAGTCCATTGAATTTTGCCACCTCTTTCCAATTATAATTGCCCTTTCAGTTTTGAAACTTGTCACCGATTAAAACAAAATGTAAAAGCATTTCATTTTAATTCAACCAGGGCAGCGGGGGTGATGGGGAGCTAAATAAATATTCCCCTTAGAACCCAATAATAAACAAAATTGCTAACAAAGTAGTGCCTTCAATCTTGAGAGAAACATTCCTTCCTTTTTCTCGACGACGTGTGAGAAAAGTGTAGAAAGGTATTCTTTGGGAATATTTGTAGTAAACATACTGCCAATTCAGGAGACATCTCAGAATTATAAAAACGTACCCATTAGACAATCACCACACCTTTTGGCATTTTAACTGTGTGAACAGTTCAGCTATAACACTTAGAACTGCTCCTAACTTCGGTGGCATATATTTGGAAGAAGATCCATGGTTCCATTGACTTCAGTACTACTCTGCATTTGCAATTTCAGTAGAACTGTTTCAGTGGGGAAATTCTTCTGAGGAAAGCTGGATTGCCATGTTGTTTATACCACATTGGACAAATTTAATAAAAGGTGAATGAGGTACAGAGTGAATTGTTAAAAGGATACCAATATACTTTGCATCTCTTCGTCCAATCTGTTGCCAGAAACACTTGTTTTCCACCATCTGTGCAAATGTGATAACTGAGTGTACTCGTCCATCTCTGTCCAGGTCTCTCTAGAAGCATCCTACGAAGATCATACTATTGAGGTCAAGTTCCATAGACAGTTTTATAAGAGGGGGAAGCAAACATCCAGACAAGTATGCCCCCCCAACTGCTGGACCTTTGTGGCTACTTGAAAGAAACACACTTTTCATATACAAATTACCACTGATCAGAAAATGGAAATTACAATTAAGACTGCAGTTCCAGGAATGATGAATTGAAATTGATCCTGTCATAATCAATAGCACTTTTATTTTCAGAGAATATATTTTTAGGATGAGAGCATGCAAGATACAGAGTTATCTCTCTTTCAGAAATCTAACTTATAGGACAAAGGTTCCCACCTCTCACCTTAAATGAACCTTGCCTCTTCTGTGCTCAGTGAGCAATATTTCACCACTACCACCAGTGCCGTTCTCAGTAAGTACTTACATTACAGAAGTTGTATGGTCGCTAGTCTTTTCTGAACTTACACTTGTGGAAGTTTCAAACGTTCTACTCTTATGTCAGGAATGGAGTGGAGGAGGAGTACTGCTGGCATGGAAGATAAGCATACTATTAAAGGTAAAGGGACCCCTGACCATTAGGTCCAGTCGTGACCGACTCTGGGGTTGTGGCACTCATCTCGCTTTACTGGCCGAGGGAGCCGGCATACAGCTTTCGGGTCATGTGGCCAGCATGACTAAGCTGCTTCTGGAGAACCAGAGCAGCGCACAGAAATACCGTTTACCTTCCCGCCGGAGCGGTACCTATTTATCTACTTGCAGTTTGACGTGCTTTTGAATTGCTAGGTTGGCAGGAGCAGGGACTGAACAATGGGAGCTCACCCTGTTGTGGTGTGGGAGCCATGAAGTCATGGCAAAGGCTTGTAGTGCCACCTGGGGCCTCGCTGACCTCGGTGACCTGCATGTCCGTGCCTTGCAGTGTATTAAGTGCATAACCTTATATGGAGTTATGTTCCCCCTCTGGGCAGTAATTACCTTATATGGTGATGGGTGGGTAAAAGCCATGACCGGATGAGGTAACGTGAGACATTGGCAAACGGCCATGCGACAGGGGAGAACAAAGGAGAATAAAATCGGGGGAGAGCGGACGAAGGAGCTGCTCTTACCTTCCTGAAAATAAAGCTGGCTCTCTGTGTCCTTTTTTTTAATGCTGTGCACCATTTAATGACGGCTGGACTTCCGTCAAGTGGTGCCTTCTCTGAGGAAGACTAAAAGAATACGTCTGAGGCTTTTAAAAGAAAACCGTGTGAGGTTTTTCGATCCACGCAACGGATATCATCGACTCTCCACACCCGGCAAGGGTTACAAGCGCTACGCATCTCTAGGATCCCGGTGAGTTCGATCCCTTTTATCTTGATTTTAGAAAAATGGGCAGCTCTTTGTCTGTTCCCCAACATAAATTTTTAAATGACTTAAAATTTCTCCTCTCCTCCAACAAACTGAGGGTGATTTGATACAGCTTATTCTGACCATCGATGAGCATTGCCCCTGGTTTCCTGAAGATGGGACTTGGGAATTAAAACATTGGGATAAGATTGGAGCACATTTTCATGGACACCCCAGCATTGGTGTTCGGATTCTAAATGCATGGTGCAAGGTTCGTTACGCCATGGGCTCTTTATCACCAAAAAATATCTCCATGGCTGTATTGCCAACATCACCTCCGGCTTCTTTAGTCCAGCCTGCTGTGATGCCGCCTGTTCCGGCACTCGCCTTGCCAGCACCCCCAGACCCCAAACCTCCGGACTACAGTTCCTCACCAGAGGACCCAATCCTGCAAAAATACCGTGGTCTGGCTGGCAATGATCCTACTCTCTCATCGACAGAACCAGCTACCCCTTTTCAACGTGCAGTCCTTGCCTGTTCCTTAATTCAGGATACTGTGGCATTTCCCGTTATAGTGCCGCCTGCTGGCACTCCAGCAGGAACTCAAGCCCAACACCAACCTTTTGACTTTAAGATCTTGAAAGAGTTGCAGCAGTCAGTAAAGACCAATGGACTCCAAGCCCCATATATGCAGGCGCTTTTGGAAGCCACATTAGCCCAGCTCTTGGTTCCAGATGACATAAAGCTTTTGGCCCATACAGTGTTACCTCCATCAGCGGGCGTATTGTTTGCCCACGAATGGGAAACTGCCTGCCGTGCTTATGCTCCGGCTTTATTACAACAGGTCAGGGGTAATAACCCTAACATTACCCTCGCAGACGTCCTAGACGCCATGATGGGGCGTGGTCCCTTTGTTCAGGCTTCAGTGCAAGCCACACTGCTGCAAATCTTATTGAGCAAGCAATGAGAAAAATCCCAGAACCCAGTATTCAATCAAGGTGGGGTTCAATCAGGCAAGAGGCAAGAGAATCATATTCTTCCTTTATGGACAGGCTGCTTACAGCAGTGAGTCGCCAAATTGAAAATCCTGAAGCCAAACAAATAATTATCAAACAATTGGCCTTTGAAAATGCCAATGAGGATTGTAAACTTGCATTGCGACCGATACACAATCCTACCACAGACACAGCAGCCATGCTTCGCATTTGTCAGTCTGTAGGTACAGCCACCCACAAGGCTCATCTGTTAGCGGCGGCGCTAAATAAAAACCAGCCTGTAGCCACTGATACAACTTGTTTCCAGTGTGGCAAACCAGGATCACCGATACCCCAGTGTGGGTAGAACAGTGGCCCCTACCAAAAGAAAAATTAGCAGCGGCGGCTCAGCTTATTTCTGAACAATTGACCCTTGAACCGTCCTCATCTCCCTGGAACTCCCCAATTTTCGTTATTAAGAAAAAATCAGGAAATGGCGTCTTCTGCAGGACATGAGAAAAATAAATCAACAAATACAGCCAATGGGAACTTTACAACCTGGCATGCCAAATCCAAATATGCTCCCGCGAGAATATCAGTTGGCGGTGATTGATTTAAAGGACTGTTTTTTTTCTATCCCACTGGCCCCAGCAGACAGGGAATGGTTTGCTTTTACATTGCCAGTATATAACAATTTGCAGCCCACCCAGCGATATCAGTGGGTTGTCCTGCCTCAAGGCATGCGGAACTCCCCTACACTTTGTCAACATTTTGTGGGTGAAGCATTGAAACCTTTCCGCATGCGCCACCTAGAGGTTATATGTTATCATTACATGGATGGCATTTTAATTGCTGCAAAGAAACTCCCGCCTGGCATTTTTCAAGAACTTTCTGCCACGTTAGCGGAAGCGGGACTCTGTTTTTTTTAAAAAAAGAATATTTATTCCAATTTTAAAATTACAACAAAAAGAAAAAAAAAACATACAAAAAAGAATAAAACATGTTACAAAAAACAGACAATAAAAAAACTCAACAAAAGATAAAAATACATTATAATAAAGTATAACAAAAATCAAATTAAACCTTTACAACCTTTTTCCCTTTTACTTGTTTCCATGACTTCCTCTCACCTCCCCGCTTTGTATTCTAGTTTAGATCGTATTTCCAGCAAATCCTTCTAACCTTCTTTTCATTTACTTATTTTAACATTCGATAATGTATTTAATCCTCCTCTATCCTCAGTTTCTACACTTCATTTTTACTTAATCCATTATACCATATCTGCCAAAGCGGCCTAATATTCTTTTCCAACCTCTTTCTAACATTCTTTTATATTGCAGTATTTTTGAAGATATATTTTAAATTTTTTTCCAATCTTCTTCCATCGACCCTTCTTCCTGGTCTCGAATTCTGCCGGTCATCTCAGCCAGTTCCATATAGTCCATCACTTTCATCTGCCATTCTTCTCGGGTAGGTAATTCTTGTGTCTTCCAGTATTTCCCAATGAGTATTCTTGCTGCTGCTGTCGCATACATAAAAAAAATTCTATCTTTCCTTCGCACCAATTGGCCGACCATGCCCAAGAGGAAGGCCTCTGGTTTCTTCAAGAAAGTGTATTTCAATACCTTTTTTAATTCATTATATATCATTTCCCAGAAGGCCTTGATCTTTGGGCACGTCCACCAAAGGTGAAAAAAAGTACCTTCATTTTCTTTACATTTCCAACATTTATTATCAGGCAGATGATAAATTTTTGCTAGCTTGACTGGGGTTAAGTACCACCTATAAATCATTTTCATTATGTTTTCTCTTAAGGCATTGCAAGCCGTAAATTTCATACCTGTGGTCCATAACCGTTCCCAGTCAGCAAACATAATATTATGCCCAACATCTTGTGGCCATTTTATCATAGCTGATTTAACCGTTTCATCCTGTGTATTCCATTTCAGCAGCAGATTATACATTATTGACAAATTCTTAGTTTTAGGCTCTAACAATTCCGTTTCCAATTTAGATTTTTCCTCCTGGAAACCAATCTTTTTATCTAGGTTAAAAGCCTCCCTTATTTGGTAATAATGAAGCCAGTCTCGAACTTTAGTTTTTAATTTGTCAAAACTCTGCAGTTTTAGTTTATCTCCAACTTGTTCTAAAATTTCACAGTATTTTGGCCAATTTGTCTCCATGTTAGTTTTTTTCAATGCCTTAGCCTCCATTGGTGACAGCCACCTTGGTGTTTTACTTTCCAACAAGTCCTTATATCTCACCCAAACATTAAACAATGCTTTCCTGACAATATGGTTCTTAAAGGCCTTATGCGCTTTAACCTTGTCATACCATAAATATGCATGCCATCCAAACACATTATCAAAACCTTCTAAATCTAGAATGTCCACATTTTCAAGAAGTAGCCAATCTTTCAGCCAGCAAAATGCGGCTGATTCATAATAAAGTTTAAAATCTGGCAGGGCTTGCCAGTAAATACACTGCTCCAAGGCAAGGCCACCTATTTGCCGCTTTCATGGACCTGGAGGCCGCCTTTGATTCCATTCCTAGGCAGAGATTATGGTCCAAACTTGCCCATCTGGGAATTGATCCGCACCTCCTCTCCCTAATTATCTCCCTTTATTCAAACACCACAGCTCGCGTCCGAACTGGTCCTAACGGCTCCCTCACTACTCCATTTCCAACGGCCAAGGGCGTCCGACAAGGTTGTCTCTTGGCCCCTTTACTGTTTAATCTCTATCTTCATGATGCAATTTCCACTTTGAAGCTAGCATCTAAGTATCCTCCTCACTTAGCAGGCCACCCCGTTGCTTCCCTTTTCTATGCTGATGATGCCGTCATCTTATCCAGAACAGCTGCGGACCTAGCAAATGCAGTTAATGCATTTATCGCCTATTGTAAGGCGGAAGCTCTTAATATTAATTATAAAAAATCGAAAGTCCTCCACTTCACTCGTTCCCGCAAACTCAAGTTGGAGCCGCTTAAGATCACAGGTGGCTACTTAGAAAAGGTAAAAGCCTTTAAATATCTAGGCTTAATATTCACTTATAATCTCTCCTGGACCACCCACCTACAATCTGCCTTTCTCGCTGCAACCACGACCTCTAACGCCATTGGCCGATTTTACCACCAGAAGGGCGGCAAACACCTTCCAGCAGCAATTCAAATATTTAATGCCAAAGTTGTCCCTAAATTATTATATGGATGCGAAGTATGGACTACAGCAATATCAGGTAACTTGGATCGCCCACTTCATATGTTTCTGAGATCTCTTTCCGGCGTCCCGAGATGTGTCTCAGGTGCAGCCCTACGACTCGAGTTCGCCCAGCCTTCAATTGTTAGATGAGCATGGAGTCGAGCCATTTCCTACACCTTCCACCTATTAGCATCGGATGCTCGAATTAGAGGTGGCTTTTCCAATCTGATCCTAAGAGATATTCATAATTCCCCTTGGAAAACTACAATTAACCTCAAATTCCGCTCTCTTCTCAATTTGAATTGTAAAACTGTTCTTAACTTAGAGTGTATCAGCCCGGTGGCCCTACCCCCAATTAAAAAGAAACTACAGCAACTTGACTTCTCTAACACAGCTTCTTGTGCAAGAGGACCGTGTTCAGGCCTAGCCCTAGCTATTCCACCCCCTGAAGGGATCCCTCTATACTGCTTCACAATTTCTTCGGAGGCTAAGCGAAGGGCCTTTACCTGTGCCCGTCTCAACTGTTTTCCTACAGCAGTTCTGTCGGGTCGTTATTCCAGAGTTCCCATCGCAAACAGAACATGCTCCTGTAATGACACGGCCCTGGAGACTATGGAACATGTAATGCTCTTCTGTCCCAACTGGACAGATGAAAGATCTCGGTTTTTAACTCCCCTCGTGAATAAGTTCCATCTCCCAATCCAGCCTTGGATAGTGTCCCTCTTTTTGCAGGATTCTGATTGTTGGATTACCGGGATGACAGCTAACTTCCTGCTTAGTGTGATGAAGAGGAAAGCGGCACTAACTTCTTCCTTAACACCACAGCTGCAGTCGATACGCCGCACAACCGAACGAAGTTCCAAGTAGCCTTATTGTACAAGGACAATCGAGTTAGGACTAATCTGAGGAGCTGAAGGACCCTTCAACGGTCCTCCTCCAGCCTCAGCAGTTTTTGTTTTTTTCCCTCTTTCTTTAAGTATTCGCCCAGGACGATATCTACCTCTACCTCCCCACCCCCATTTTATGTTGTTATTTCAATGTATATCATGCTATGGCCACACGGCTAATGCAATAAATCTATTAAGGAGATGTAAAAGATTTGGACTATCATAAAAGATGCAGAAGGAAATGATACATAACAGGACCCACAAAGGGGAGGGTGGAAGTCCAGGAGACCCCTTGGAACCTTGTTTTAACGATTTATGTTTGATATCTCTCTGTAAAATTGCAATTTGAAAAACCCAATAAAGACATTAAATCTGGCAGGGCAAATCCCCCTCTTTCCTTCGCATCTGTTAATATCTTAAATTTTATTCTAGGCTTTTTGCCCTGCCAGATAAATTTGGAAATATCTCTTTGCCACCTCTTGAAGCAGTCCATTTTATCCACAATTTGCAATGTTTGAAACAAAAACAACATTCTAGGCAATACATTCATCTTTATCGCGGCAATTCGGCCCAACAGTGATAACTTCAATTTTGACCATATTTCCAAATCCTTCTTTACTTCTGACCAACATTTTTCGTAATTATCTTTAAACAAATTCACATTTTTAGCAGTCATATGCACCCCTAAATATTTCACTTTATTAACTATTATTAATCCTGTCTCCTTCTGAAACCTCTCTTTCTCAATCTCTGTAAGGAAGCGGGACTCTGCGTAGCGCCTGAAAAAATTCAGTTGACGTTACCCGCCACCTACTTGGGACATAAAGTCTCTGCGGGGATTCGAACCGCCAACCTTCTGATCTGCAAGTCCTAGGCTCTGTGGTTTAGACCACAGCGCCACCCGTGTCCCTAAGCATACTATTAGACCCTCACATTTGAAATAGAATTAAACATTATCAGAATGAAATGGAAAGCAACCGTGTGTGTGTGTGTGTGTGTGTGTGTGAAAGAGAGAGAGATCGAGAGAGAGATCGCTTGGATTAGTTGTATACCACCAAAGAATTTGTATTTAGTATTAGCCCTGTTCGTGCATTGTTGCCTGAACAAGTGTTGGGAAGAGTGGGGCTGCTCACATTGACCTTGCCCTCAATATCCCCACATGTGCTGGCTCCACTGTTGAACATCTCATGTTGCATGGGAAGGTATGAAGGGGAATTCAGTTGGGAGGCCACACTTACAATCCTCTATATGGATAGGAACTGTCTGGGTGCAGAGTTCCTCTTTGCATGGAGAATACTAAGTGGGTTAATTTGAATGTACTTGGAAGCCCCCTTCACATCTTTTTTGCTTAGCATAGAAAGGTAAGGGGTGGGCTGAGTGGGGCTGGCATGCATGGTGATTTTGGGGACAGACCTGCAACACACTGGTCTGTATGCCTTCCTAATGTGTGGAAATCCCTGTTAAAGCTTATGTTCTGAACAAGATCATTGTGAGTGTGAATACTAAGCAGGAGAGATCATGCCAAACAAATGACCAAGGACACTTGATCAGCTATTCCGCTAGTAGCTCACAGGTCGACCCTCTGAGGTTTATTTATTAAATTTCTAGGCTGCGTTTCAGTGGAGCTTTGTTCCAAAGTGTCTTATTATAAGGGGGCAGGAGAGCTGCTAGAATTAAAAATAATTAAAAACCAAAACCAACAGCTCATCTAATTATTAGTTGTTTAATAAACAGCAAATAAAACCCCCAATTAAAATACAGCTAATGGCAAGTAAAAATTAAGAGCATTTACCTTCTAGGCAGAAAGCTGTACAGAATAAATACATTTGAGGCAGCCTTCCAAATGTGAGAAGCGAGCAGAAATTCCTAGAAAAACGGTAGTTTCACTCACTGTGAACAGGTGTGTTTAAAATGTTTCAAAATGAATGCAGAAATTCTTTATGTGTCCTGTATGATATTTCAGACTGGAACCCTTGCACACTTACGTGGGAGCCCAACAGAATGCAATGCAACTTACTTCTGAATAGACTTGTAATGGATTGTGCTACTAGGCACCGGATGTGTTTGGGTTCAAGAAGACCACAGCTTTACAAACTGGAGTCCCGTGCAACATAATGATCTTATCCCTGATTGAATCAGGTTTACCATATTCAACGCAGACAGCACCCCTAACTGACCTGATCTGCCCTCCGTCTCTCATGATAGCAGAATCTGGAGCCATCCAATGAAGCTGCAGATTGGGAAATCCAGGACAGACCAAAGGAAGCACTTCTCCAAATACCACATAGTTAAAACTATGGCATTTGCAACCACAAAATGTTGTGATAAACTGGAATGGCTGTAAAATAGGATTATGGTGGATAATGTCTACTAGTCATGATGGCTATATTATTTCCAGTGTCGGAGGCAATATGCCTCTGAATGCCAATTGCAGGGGATCTTGAACAGGAGAGATTTACTGCTCATATGTCTTCTTTTGAGCTTCCCATAGGCACCTGGTTGGTCACTGTGAGAACAGAATGCTGAACTAGATCGGCGTCTTGTACGATCCACAAGGGGTTTCTATGTGTTACACATACTTGGTACAGTTATATTATGGCCAGAGCACCCTAACTCAGGCATACAGAACCTAAAAACCAGGTTCACCTCAAGATCCAGAACTGCTTTCCAGATCAACTGCAGTCAAGACTAGTCCAGTCCATACCCAGTCTATTTAAAAGATAAAAGATCTGCATTCTGCAGTGAAGATAACCTGTCTCCATGGGGATCAGTCTGAAAGCTTTCAATTTGAGTTGTTCAGTGGCCTGAATTGAACATATGCTTGATGCATCTAGTCTCTTTAACCATGTTTCAATTACCATTAACTTTTGGGGTGGCGGGTAGAGAAAGAGTAAACATCTAAACAGATGGTATTTATTTCATTTCTTTGCATTTCTGCCTTAATGTCCAATGCAGACTGTGTTTCTGGGCATAGTGACACTACTTGTCAAATCTACTTGCCTTGTTCAGAAGTAAACGGGGGGGGGGGGGGAGGTAGGAGGAGGGGAAAGCCACAAAGGTTTTCATCATTCCCTGCATATAAATATTATCTGATGCAGTTCTTCAACTCATTATTTGACAGAAATAAATAGCATTTTAGCTTGAACAACTAAAAAAAATAGAGCAAAGAAAAGGTTGCAACCTCCAGATGCATATTAATATATATGTTTCCTAGACAGCTGCACATTTCAAAAAAAAAGTTTCATAAACAAATTAATAGCATGATATCATAGGTAGGTATATTGAAGTAGCTAGAGAGCAAGTTCATAATTTGCTATATTTCAGCCTCCTGGCAATTGCACATATAGAACTATAGATACATGCATATTAGACTAGATTATGTACATCATGATAAGTTAAGACTTGCTTATCTTCCTGAACCTATCAGAAACTATAGCCTAGGGGCCAGGTGAAATGTGGCTGCCTTCTTTTTCTTCCGAGATCAATCTGCAAGTTTCAGGCTAGTATTCAACTTTCCCTTTGGGAGAAAGTTGATTCCTAGGGATCATTAGGACAGGAATTGAAAAATTAACTTACTGAAATCAGAATGCCTTTATAAAAGCCTGTGGTGCGACTGCATTTGGAATACAGTGGTACCTCGGGTTAAGAACTTAATTCATTCTGGAGGTCCATTCTTAACCTGAAACTGTTCTTAACCTGAGGTACCACTTTAGCTAATGTGGCCTCCCACTGCCACCACACAATTTCTGTTCTCATCCTGAAGCAAAGTTCTTAACCCGAGGTACTATTTCTGGGTTAGCGGAGTCTGTAACCTGAAGCGTCTGTAACCTGAAGCATCTGTAACCTGAGTTACCACTGTACAGTATACGGTTCTGGTCGCCTCAACTCAAACAGATGCCAACCACAAAGCTTCTGGATACCAGGTGATGGGAAACCGCAGGAGGCGAGAGTGTTGTTTCACTCAGGTCCTGCTTGTGAACTTCCTATAGGCATCTGCTCAGTCACTGTGAGAAGAGGATGCTGGACTAGATGGGTCACTGGCCCAATCCAGCCGGCTCTTCTTATGTTCTTATTATTCATTCTGAAAGGAAAACTTAAGGGCTTCTGGGATGAGTCATTCATCCTTGGCTCCTTTCAATCTGGCTTTTGAACTAGATATTGAACCAGGTTGCAGTGGCAGACTTTGGTGTTTCAAATTTTAGCAGCACCTTGTGTGAGGCCAAAATTTGGCGCACCCCCCCTCTTGTCTTCTGTTCTCTGTGTGTACTACAATATAGCTGTGACACCCTGCTACACGCCTCCTCAGCTTGGCGCCCATTGTGAGGGAACTGGTGGTGCTGCCCTCAATCCGCCTCAGCATCGATATTTGTTGCAAGATGAGCAACGACAATCCCACCCTGCCCTGTTCATTGTTCTTGAGCATTCCATGAAATTTGGCAAGGGTGTAGAACTGGAGTGTAGGGGTGGAAGAATATGTCAATTTTGGTTTTTCCCTTTTTCAGTCTGCGATTCACCCATTTTCACATTGGTTCCCAATTTTTAAAAATACACAAAAATACATTATTATGTGCATTTATCCTAATATGTGCCTTTGTGTATATAATTTTGCTTAATAGGCATATTTTTATACAAGTGATTTCTCCCCAATATGATTGATTTTTGCATGTTATTTTCACAAATATACACAATTTGGTGTAAAATATATGCTTTTTATATCTTCTGTTCATTTGTAGAACTAATTTTGAAAGATAGCTGTGTTTCAGATCATATATTGGTTCAGGAGGTGTGGATTTTATGGGTTCACATTAAACTGAAGATTATCCTCTGTCTCTGTTGAGCTGGCTTTCCTTCTCCTTGTTGGAGGGATCCCAGTTGGTAGTGGAGATGTTTGTTGTAGTCTTTAGAAAATGTGCTACTGTTCTGTGAAAGCCAATCTATGTATTCATTTATGTAGATTTCTACCCTGCCTTTCTATAAAATCCTCAAGGGGCCAACAACAATTAAAGTCCTGCACATGGAACAGTTAAATAATCAAACAGCCAATTTAGGGGGAAAAGGCTAAAAACAAACCCACTAAAAACTAACAGGCAGCAGCAGGAAGAAATTCTTATTAAAAACAATATATTTTATAGAAAGTCTGCTGAAATGAAACTGCTGCTTGTCTGAGCATGAGCAGGAGTGGGCAGCCATGCCTTTCTGGAGAGGGCATTCCAGATTTTGGGCTCCGCATCCAGGATGGCCTCATCTTGAGCACACTTCTGCTGTATATCTGATGGCAGAGAGATCTAATGAAGGGTGGAGGTGATGTTGGCTGGGAGGCCAGAGACTTTGGGACTTTCTGGTCTTTCTGCTATGATTAGTGTACACATCATTTTACTGGAGCAGGTGTAGAGCTTGGGCATCCTGGCTGGATTCATTATTGCTGCTAGATGAGGAGGTGGCCTGCAAAACTATATATCAGCTACATCTGATATGCTGACTACATGCCTTTCCTGACAATGTATCTTTGCAACCTAGAGCACTGACAAATATAATGAGCTCTGTGTGGAATTGTTTTTAAAGATGGATCATAATCTGCAACCAACAGAGAACACTGCCGCCCACTTACTGGGTATGTGAGAACATATTCAAACCACCGGCCAGTTATTCTGCCCTCCAGTGCGTTTCTGGGCAATTGTAAGATCAGGAGTGGGTGGCCCTGCAGATATTGCCGAACTCAAACTTCCCTCATGCTGACTAGGAATGATGGAGTTCAGCAACATCTGGAGGTCCATAGATTCCCCTCTTTGGCTATTGTAAGGTGCCTTCCACACTTTGGAGGCCAAACGTCTCACCTTCCAGGGTTCCAAGTCACACAAGGAGCCTTCATGAGCAGAGAAGGCTTCATTGCTACAGCAGTTCAACACTCAACACATGGAGGGCAATGAAGTCAGCAACAGTGACATGAGAAAGAGGGTTGGAGTCAAAGAGTGTGTCTCCACTGCTACTGTCATGTGGTTGAAATTGCCTGAATGAGGCCCAGTGATACACCACAATGTAATTAAGTGGGTGAACTACCAAAGAAGAGTAATCCTTTAGGAAGTAGGACTGGGAGAATGCATTTTAATGAGAAACTACATACTTTGCACTTCCTAGAAAAGTAAATGAACAGAAACACAACTTTCACTAGAATTTCACCCTTATCTGAATTTCGAAATGCAATTCTCCAACCAATGTTTATGAAAATTCATATATTAAGAAAATGTGTACATAGAAATAAATATATTAGTGAAAATGGCATACAAAAATTAATTGCACTAGGGAAAACTGCTTGCAAAAATGTGTGCATTAGACAAAAATGCATATAAGAATGTATTTATAAGAATAAATTCATATTAAAATATAAATGAACTTCCAGGAGGTTCCCCCCACAAACTGCAAATTGTTACAGAACCAGATTTAATATTGGAAAAATGAAAAACTGAGAATCAGTTCTTCTTGACTCTCAAATCTGTGATCACTATGTATGAAATGTTCTGTATGCCTTGGAAAATGGTAGAGTTTAATTTATCTGCTTGTAAGTAGATAGCTTCTTAAAAGTATCATTTTCAATCCTAGGTATGATACTGATGATACAATAGTGTAAAGGAAGTCAACAGAACCCATTATGAACTGCATGCAATATGGCTTTTTTTTCCTCCTCCCCCCCCCCGCAAAGTAAAAGAACCATATTTTTTGCTACAGAAAGTTCATCAAACCACACTATTTTGAACTTCTTTTATTATAGTAAAAGAGAGAAGGGGTGCTATTTCATGTATGTGAAAGAATAAAGAGAAAGGGATACAAGAGGGAATTTTGTCTTGCTTTTGTTGGGAGGAGAGATATTTTCATTTGGCAACAAAACCTAATTTCTACTTTGCCAGACCAAAAGAACGACTGAAGAACAGACACGTCTGTAATCTTTCCCTGAGGTTCCTTTGTCTGATGTTGTTTTATCCACAGGAAGTCTTTGGAGATTTTTATTTTTTTCAGTTGTAGCTTGAAGTCACACCATTCCTCTTCCAACAGAAATTTTGTTTGTGTCTTTCTGGGGTAACAATGACATTTATTTCTGAATCCAGTCCTTAAGAAAGGTGGTGGGTGGGCATGGTTATACATGCCCGAGAGCAAGAATTTTTAATTCATTTCTAATTTTAATAATCCACATTTACTTTTGCATGTAATTTGCATTTGACTCGTTTGATTTCCAAAACTAAGACTAACTAACAATGTCACTCCTTGATCGTTTGAACGATTCATCAACATTTTAAGTGACTGAGATTAATTCTGCAAAACTGCTTTTGGTGTAATTCATAGTGCTACTGTTGAACGAAACAGGACTGTGCATGTAGAGAAAAAGAGCAAACAGCTTTGATAGCAATACTTATTTGATTGAATGAGGCTAGATGGTAGCATGAAGGAGAAGCAACTGCCTTCTAGGTAAGCCGAAAACCAAGGGTGGAGAACCTCTGACGCATGGGTCTCCTGGCCTTCCCATTTGGCAACTGAGGACATTCTGGCCGAACAACTACCATCTGCCCTATAGGTAATGGTGCGATTCACATGAAAGAGACTTTATAGGCACTGCTAATCAGCTGGTTGGTGCTGAGCTTCCCAAGTGCTGCCCTTCAGCTGATTGCTGGCGCTATAGAAGAAAAACTACACACGTTTTTTTCATTCAAACTGTTTGATTTCAAGTCACACAGGCAACAGCAGGTCATCTGTTGTCATTTTGTTAGGGCCTTCCACCTGCCAAAAATGGGCCACAAGAGTTATGCAGAGATGCAGGATCTGGCCCAGTGGCCGGACCCAGTTCCCTATCCCTGCTGAAAACTCACCAAAGATATGAGGTGGTGGGAATGGTTTTATGGAGGATGTGTGACAGATGCAGTCTCATTTTCCATCTGTTTTCTGCAAATGAATCAATGTAGCGATCTGTATGGAGGGCTGTTTCTCAAGCCTAGCAACTGTCACAACCACAAGAAATGTATTTTTGATCTATTTGCTACAAATGATGCAGCCAAAAATCATTGGTGGGAAGGATACCCAGCATTTTCATTATTCCCACTGGTACATCACAATGGCACTGGCTAATTGTGGTTCAGGGTTTTTTTTTTAACTCTTAAATTCTTAGGTTATTTCCACCCCCTCTCTTGCCATGAAAGAGCCCTAACTTTAATATATTTTAGTATGAGTGAAGAACAATGGATAATTGATATTTGGAAGTGTGTGCGTGTGTGTGTGTGTGTGTGTGTGAGAGAGAGAGAGAGAGAGAGAGAGTAGGAGGAAGGGAGAGAGAGAAATCTACAATAGGGAAATACCAGGCATCCATCAAACACTAAAAGTTGAATTGCACTGCATCTTGCACAAGGGCAGCTATGCACTTTTTTTTTTTTTTGCATTAATCCTTTTTTTAAAAAATGAAGATTGTAATGTCCTTGCTGCAGGGACCTTTCTAACATTGGCTTCTGAAATTCAGCAAAGTGTCATGCATATTGACAGCACTGGATAAATAATAAATAGCAACAACAACAACAACAATAATAAAAACCCCACTCTACTTCTGCTATAAGCAACCTGCCAGATTAGTACTACATATTTGTGATTACTTGAGTAACCACTGGATGTCACTGATGATCCACACTAATTCCAAACCTTGGAGTGTCTTCTGAATTTGGCATATGGAACACTCACATGATCATGGGGGAGGAGGGCATTTCAACTGTACAAAGTCAAAGTGGAGGTTTGTTGTTGTTGTTGTTGTTGTTGTTGTTGTTGTTGTTGTTGTCTCTTCACAAACTGCGAGCCGCCTAATACTCAACCTTCTTTTCCAGGACATTTCTCATTCCTTATGATGGTCTTGTGACAATAGAGAATTGAGGGAATCAAAGTCTAAGGCATCTTCAAAGGCATTGGCACTTAATGTAAAAAGGAAGGTTCAGAAGATGTCAGAAATCTTTCAAAACATGAAATGGGAACACAGAGCAATACATCTATGATGCCTTATTGTGGAAATGAAGGTCTGTTCTCACAACCATCTCAGTGGTGGGTTGTTTCTTTTTTAATTTCTTTTTTAATAAATTCATGCTGCTGCCTCCTACTTGTTTAAGATAGTGGTGACCTGGTTGTGGGCATGTGCTACCATGTGCTGCATTTGGATGTTTACAAGACTCTCCAAACTTGTGTGGTTGTTTTTTTTAAAGCTGAAATGTTAATAAGAATAGCCTTAAAGGCCAAAATAGAGCCAAACATCATAACATAGCCATTCATACTACAATATGTATACCTACTAAAAGCATCTGATTGCTAAAGGTGTATCTCTACATGGGAACTGGATACACTCTAATCCATCTGCCCTATATTCCTACTGAGGCTTCAGCTCATGCCATTCTACAGCTTGCTCAAGCTTCTGTATATGGGCAATGAAGACTGTGCTATCCACAAAAGTCAAGTTGTAACATCACTGGGCTTTGCTGCGTTAAATCACACCTTTATTTTCCAGGGAACTTGGAAGGGCAAGATCCAAAGGGAGCAAAGTTGCTGAGCAGAAACAGCCTAAAAATGCTTTGATTGCTACGAACTTTCTGCACACCTCAATCCAAACGCATCTTTCCAGTGAAGCAGGCTTTTCTGTATTTTTCTCGACCGCAAGTTACTGGGAACTTGAAGAAGGGAGGGATGTAGATCAGAAAACAGCATGGTAAAAGGGTTAACCTCGGCAGTGCTATTATTCTTTAACAAGCAAAACTTTCAGAGACCTGACCACAGATCACATGTAGCTTGACCTCAAATATATGAAGATAGAAGGATAGAAGAAGAAGAAGAAGAAGAAGAAGAAGAAGAAGAAGAAGAAGAACCAAACATTAAAAACTTCCCTAAACAGGGCTGCCTTCAGATGTTTTCTAAAAGTCATATAGTTGTTTATTTCCTTGACATCTGATGGGTGGGCTTTCCACAGGGCAGGTGCCACCACCGAGAAGGTCCTTTGCCTAGTTCCCTATAACTCACTTCTCGCAGTGAGGAACTGCCAGAAGGCCCTCGGAGCTGGACCTCAGTGTCCGGGCTGAACGATGGGGTGGAGATGTTTCTTCAGGTATTCTGGGCCAAGACCATTTAGGGCTTCAAAGATTGTCTTTTTCTGAACCTTTTCCAACTTTCTAATATCCTTTTTGAGGTGAGGTGACTGGAACTCATACAAGTGCTTCAGGAGTGCACAGCAGCTGTCTAGCTCATAATCTCACAGCACTCACAGAGACAGAGATGTCTACAAGAGCCTTGGGGTGGGAGGACTTCATGTGTCCGCTGAATATATATACTGGGCCGAGGCAGTTTAGGGCTTTAAAGGTCAGCACCAACACTTTGAATTGTGTTGTCTCTTCTAATATATGAGGCCATATTTGCTTTTATCTAAATATAATCATAGAGTTGTAGAGCTGAAAGGGATCGAGAAGGTTATTTAGTCCAACCCCCTGCAATTTAGGAATCTTAACTAAAGCATACATGGCAGATGGCCATCCAAACTCTGCTTAAAAATCTCCAAGGAAGGAGAGTCCGCAACCTGCCAAGGGAGACCATTGCACTGTCAAACATCTCTTATTGTCAGAAAGTTATTCCTGATGTTTAGTTGGAATCTCCTTTCTTGTAACTTTAATCAAATACTATGGGTCCTAGTCTCTGGAGCAGGAGAAAACAACATTGCTTTATCTTCCATGTGATAGCCCTTTAAATATTTGAAGATGGCTATCATATCTCCTCTCAGGCTCTTCTTTACCAGACTAAACATACCCAATTCCCTCATCAGTTCCTCACAAGTCTTGGTTTCCAGACCCTTGATGATCTTGGTCGTCTTCTGCACATGCTTGTCAATATCCTTCTTAAATTGTGGTGATCATAACTGGACACAGTATTCCAGGTGTGGTCTGATCAAGGCAGAATAGAGTGGGCCTATTGCTTCCCTTGATCTGTACACTATACTTCTGTTGATGCAGCCTAGAATAACAAGATACATCTGGCATGACTTGTTTTTGACAAACCCATGCTGGGCCTTAGTAATCACAGCACACTTTTCTAAGTACTCACAGACCAACTGTTTAATTATCTGTTCTAAGACCTTCCCTGGTTGTCCCTTAAGCTGTTTGATGGCAAAGTCCGGCTGTTAGGATGCTGTCAGCAGCTCCCGGCTGGTTGCCTAGGAAAGTATAAAGACAAGGAAAAGTTTCTTACAGTTCTTTTTTATTTCAAATTTTACAGAGAGAGGCTATAGAACTGTGGCTCCCAACATGCCCCCCCCCCCATGGGGCAATTTGATTTTTAAGGGAGGCAATTTGAGAATGAGTTATTAACAGTGAATGACATTTTAGGCTTCCTCCACGTGAATAGGAGTTCACTTTTTGAATAATAAGAATCATATGTCCCGGGGGTGGGGGAATCAGGATTTTAGATATGCTTTGGTGGAGCATGGCCAAAAAAAGGTTGGCAACCACTGCTATAGAACCCAGCCTCTTGGATAATGGCGTTGTCCCAAGTGAATCTCCACCTCCCGTCTCTCCCACTTCCTCATTTGTCATCATCACCACCTCCTCTATGGGTGCCATTAAGTGCCCTCTGTCTTTGAGCTCTTTGCTTTCCTACTTTTAAGGCTCACCATGTTCTGGAAGATGGTGGGTCTGGAATGCTTTCTAATGACAATCTGTCAGCCAGCTGCTCTGGTTTTCCAATTATTCCCCAACTTTCACCCTCATCTGCCTCTGAGCTGTGACCTCCCATAAACTCCTATTGTAAATCTATACTGTCTTCCTCTTCTTCCTCCTTGGAAGGGTCAGGATGGGAAGGCGGTCTCAACCATTCCTCCTCTGCCCAGTCCCTCACACCTGTATGCCTAAACACAGAAGCCTCTCATTAAGACCAGTGTTGAAGGTAATCAAAGACAGGTAATGGCAGCAGGTGCTGATTTTGTTGGGTGAAAGGGATGAATGCCCATAGTCAGTGTTCCCTTACAAAATTGGGCTGGGTCAAGCATAAAAAGCTGTCATCAAGGACTGTCAGTGCCTTTTTGGATCTTAGGAGGTATTTTGCTTTGCTGCTCAGCCTGCTAATATTTATGCGTAAGCAGTGCTTTTTTTCTAGAAAAAGAGGTGCAGGAACTCCCACCTTTTTGGGATGGACAACCCTAAGTTGTTAAGTTTTTTGGGGAGGCGCCAAAATTAGTGGAATTACCACAGAGGTGCCAGAACTCAGTTCTGGTGAGTTCCAACTGAAAAAAAAAAAAGCCCTGTGCGTGTTTCAGTCAGCTAGCTAGATAAGATAGTTCTGTTATTTTTTTAGCCTCTGAGCCTTAATGTAATTGTTTGAAGCTTTACCTCATTACAGAGTTTTGTTTTTAATAAAGCTTTTGTATGTTTTTATGGAAATTGGTCTTGCTTGAGTTTCTGAACCTTCCAATCTTGACTACACTTTTTGAAGTGGATCATTCATCACAAGGGACAACTTCATTCACTACTTCTCTCATAAAACAGAAGCATTTGTTCTCATGAGAGGGTGATTGCCAGTACCAACTTAATGTGAAATCAAAATGGTTTTGCCTGGCACAGTGGCAAACATGGACTCAAGGCATCTCAAAGTGAACCCTAAACTGATATAAGGAGCTGAAATATGGGGGCATTGGCTGGAATGCCACTTGGAATTCTCAGAATCTTATTTTTAAGAGAGCCCCTAGCCCCTGAAAAAAACCAGAGGTCCCAAAAAGAGTGGACACCTGCAGACTCTACTAAAATCTTCAACTGTACTAAACATTTGGAAAGCTCAACCATTGTAGCAGCACAAATTGTATGCACATTATTTCCTTCATGCCTTCACTGTGGCTTAGACTGGCAATCCTTGCTGATCTAGTTGATATTATTGACTGTTGTCCTAAATATTTTCCTTTGTTACCCTTAAACTTTGCACATTTGCATTCAATTTTTGTACAGTGGTGCCTCGGGTTAAGAACTTAATTCATTCTGGAGGTCCATTCTTAACCTGAAATTGTTCTTAACCTGAGGTACCACTTTAGCTAATGGGGCCTCCCACTGCTGCTGCATGATTTCTGTTCTCATCCTGAAGCAAAGTTCTTAACCCAAGGTACTCGGGGTTAGCAGAGTCTGTAACCTGAAGCGTCTGTAACCCAAGGTACCACTGTAATGCACTCTTCAGTTTCAGAAGCAAAAACTTTACTACTTTCCAATGGAAATCAATGTTTAACTCCCATGAAAAACATGTTTGGCAGGCTGGATTGGGTGCTATGCATTCATGAAGAGTGAATATATCACAAGGCCAATTTTCATAGGAACTTTTACAGGATCATTCACTGGGTGGTGGAACAGACTGAGTCTTTGAAGTGCTCATAATTAGGCTCTAATTAAAGGATTACTTTAGCTACCCTCCAGCATCCAATGTTCAATGAAACAAACCAACAAAAAATAAAAACAAATGATGTAGTGTTACCAGCTGTACATTATTTACTTAGATAACCATCTTGGGGGCTATTGGAAGCTGGTCAAATAAACCTTGTGTGCGTAGAGTGTAATCACCCTCATCTAAGAATATTGATTTTGTTATAATAATGAATAGCCTTCATCAAGTCCAGGATCTTGCCCCTGACAGGGACCAATTCATGATGCTGCAAAGAAGGGGAAATGCTCTCTCTCTGTCAATCAAAGCAATTATCAGAAGAAAAAGAACAGGGGTGTGCATTCGCTCTGTGTGTACTTCAAATTATGAGGAAAATCAGGATGATTTGGAGAAGCTTATCACATTTCTGGGTCAGATTGTGCCGTTAAAAAATTGTCTTGAGTTGGATAATGAACTCCCTAAGCTTCTGAGTCACTATATAGCCTCAGCTGTCCAAAAGCACACACAATCCTTTCTTTTTTCTTTCCTTTTGAGAAATAAAGCATAGCTGAAAGTGAAGCAGAGGAGCAACGGGGGAACATTGCATTTTGACAAATTTTTAATCACAGGGAATAATTCCCCCACTGAACCCCAATCACAGTGATACGGGGAGGGATTAAAATTTGTATGCAAACCAATGGAGTGAGTTCTCCATTGTCTCACCAAAAAAATCTAGTGGGGCAAGAGAGAAGCCTAACCCCAACAATGACTCTTGAGGTAAGAGGGTTTTTGCTGTGGGACAACATTTTCATCACCCATATCTATCTTTCTTTCTTTCTTTCTTTCTTTCTTTCTTTCTTTCTTTCTTTCTTTCTTTTTCAAGATTCATGCCTTCCCCCTGTAAATTATTCCAGTTCTACCCACCGTCAAATGGTAAAGTCTGTCCTTGTGGGAGAATAGCTGCAGCTATTGTTCTGAAATTTGGCAGGCTTCAACCCTTTCAGAAGGGGTGACCATGCCAGCAAATTGCCCCCAATTCTGGTAGAAAATGGAAAAGTTACAGTCTTTTCTTTTCTTTTTTCCTTTCAGAAGATAACCAAACTTTTAAAAGTGCCCTACATGAACTCTCCCTGAATGTATCTGCTTACAATTTGTCAGACTAAATCTACTTGGTGGATGGGGCAAGTTGATATGTTTGCAAACTTCTTCTGCTTCTTTGAAAAGTGGGGAGGGAGGTCATAGCCGTTTTAATTTCCTCACTATAATGAATGAGGGGAAATGGAACTTTGCTTTTTACTGGTCACAAATAACAACCTGAATTGGAAAAAAACACAAAGCAGCTCTGAAATAGATCAGGCTGCTTCCCAAAACTACAAACACAAATATAATATTCTAGGCCACCTCTAGCAAAGGCAGCTTCAGTGATTATGGGATTAAAGGAAACCTTTCCTGAATGTTCTCTGAAGCCAAATTGTTCTCCCAACACTATTTAAAGAATTTTTTTGTACACACACATATTAGATATCCCTCTGAGCTGCCCAGCCAGCCAGCCTTTTGCTTCATTTCCCCCCCTAACACAAAAGGAATGAACATCTGTGCTAAAATTTCACAAGACAACTGAGACTGGGAACACAAAAACAGTTGTTTCTTTCAGATAGGTAATGGCAAAATCTATCGGCTATTTCAAGATGCTGAATGGCTTATTAAATATCTATATATACACACACACAATGTTTGGAGAAGTTTGATCAGTGGGTGACTCTGCTTTCTGTTCTTGTGGGGACAATGCAGATGGGCTAGGAAATAGCTCGGATTATGTCTGAGAATCAAACACTAAAAGAAGCTTCTTTTCATTCTTGCATGGATGAAAACACAACTGTCCAGTTTGGCAGCAGAAAATGTGGACTCCATTGTTACCACAAACAATAAAATAGTGGTGTAGAATCATGGTTTTAGCATCCTTCAGATCCAGAGGCATTCATACAGTAGTAATGGTGTTTATTTACATCTACACATAGATTACCTCTACGTGTATCTTTTGAAAAGTTGTGTGAATACTTCAGCATGTGAAAAGAGAGAGGCTAAAGACTTGCAACCACTTAGGCAACACAATGGTAATGTTTGATACAGGGAGGCAGGGAAAGCAAAATATGGCAGAGGAGATGAAGAGTGTTTTAGTCAAAAGGAGTTAATTCTAACTTACAATATTTTCAAGGGCTTAACTATTATATTTCACCATAACCCCAAGGATATGCCATTCTATACATCTTTGTTATGCATAGACTCTTATTTGTCCACTTATTTCATAGGATTATTTCAAAAAGTTCTGAAACCTGGCAGGAAACAATAGATCAGGGAGGATTCCAAGCACACATTCACTTCAGCCTAGCAACCAGTTGCATGCCTGTGTTCAGTTCTAGTTTATGAGCAGCTCATTGACCTCCACATTTTTTTAAAAAAGAAATATCTGATTCCTTACAATTGGTTGGCTTTGGGGAAAAACTCAACATTACAATGATATGTGTAGGTGCAGTGGCTGTATGTTGGAATTGGGGAAAAATGGGGATTTGTTTCATACTTGTGACTGATTTGTCCTACAATTTTATATTTTATCTTTGTAACCCACTCTGGGACCTTTTTGTAAAGGGTGGGTAAGAAACTAAATAAGCAAATACTCTGATGCACCACTTCCTGTTCACCATGCCCTTCTGTGTGCCTTCGCACCCTTAAAAGTGTTGATGTTGCACATCACAAAGATTTCTAAATTAATGCTTTTATTGCTCACTCATTTCTGTGACCCAAAGATTAATTCTGAGAACATAATAAAGCATGTCAAAGTGCTTCTGCTGCACGGCAGCTAAGAAACCCCTCTTCCTCGAGGCTTGCTTTGATGAGAGTCTTGACAGATTTGTCAGAAATCAATCTTTGTTTGTTGGGAGCCATATTCTTGAAATTAAAATCTTCAGGTCAGAGACTTTTACTACCAAGACTTAAGTGGTTCTACCTTCTATTTTTGTAGCTAATAACTACTCCAGGGGTAACAGAGAATTTATGTAGCTTCACAAAGCATGCAGTCTTAGTCTTTGAACATTTTGTTGTTGTTTAGCCGTTTAGTCGTGTCCGACTCTTCGTGACCCCATGGACCAGAGCACGCCAGGCACTCCTGTCTTCCACTGCCTCCTGCAGTTTGGTCAGACTCATGTTCGTAGCTTCGAGAACACTGTCCAACCATCTCGTCCTCTGTCGTCCCCTTCTTCTTGTGCCCTCCATCTTTCCCAACATCAGGGTCTTTTCCAGGGAGTCTTCTCTTCTCATAAGGTGGCCAAAGTATTGGAGCCTCAGCTTCACGATCTGTCCTTCCAGTGAGCACTCAGGGCTGATTTCCTTAAGAATGGATACGTTTGATCTTCTTGCAGTCCATGGGACTCTCAAGAGTCTCCTCCAGCTACATTTATGACATTGAACATTTGAACATTGAACATTTATGTACACTAAAATACTGCCAATATACCAAACAACTTAAGAAAGGAAATATATTAAAGTATTTAAAAATATTCACTGACATCCAGTGGTTTCAGCGCACCAATGGTATGGACTTCTGTGTGTACACCAAAGTTTTACCTTTTTCAGGACTGAGGAGCAAACATACACCTTGATGTGAAATTAGATTAAGACTATGCCTTGTTCTGAAGCTGGTAACCAAAGTTTCAAGGTTCTTTAGCTTATGGAGCTGCACCACAAAGTGTAGAGAAAAGAGGCCTCGTGGATGGGCAAAAGGCTGCTATATAATCATCCAAACCTGGCTACTGGCATTGACATCATTTGTGTGAACTTTACTGCTGATTTTCGGTCTTGTGTCGCTCACATTTCAAGGCATGGGTGTTACCTTTTCTGATTAACTGGAATTGGGCCTTCTGGATGCTGCTGTCATTTGAGTAATGAGAAATATTTGATCCACAGATCACTGCTTTTTATCACATCTTCCAATCTCCAGATATATGCTTTTACATGCTTTGCCATTATTAAATGGAAGCAAAGCTTTATGCATTAAATCCGCACCTCTCATCTAGTGAATCTTTGTACATCTTTTTCAAATCTCAGATTGGGTTAATCTTCTCTCAGAATCAAATTTTTTACTTCAGCTGATTATTGGTATATTTTTATTTCACTTCCCTTAAATCATTTCATACCTTTCACAGTTGAGACTGTGTTGCTAATGATTCCCTTCCTCTGCGATTAAACCAGACTTTGCTTGAGCTTGCTTGGTTTTCACGATGCCAAACAACAGAAGGAAAGTGCCCACACAAAGGAAAAGGAAGATATACCACAGTCATTTTGTGGTTCTTATGTTTTTCTTTTACTACCACTGGCTATTACAGATGGTGTTGACTTTCAAGAAATTCTAGTCTGAACTAGTTCCAATTGCAAATAACTAGGATGCTGTTCTTCTGAATCAGAAATACATGCCTGAAAAATCTTTTGCTCCATTTTCACTGTTTACTACAGCTCTTAGGGAGTTTGTTTCACTTCTAGACCTAGTTCTCGCAAACAGCAGAATGGTTTGTAAACCTGTGTCTGGAATGAGGACAGGACATCTATTCAGTTTGGTTTGCATTTTAATGCGAATGTTCCTCATTCATACTTCTCAAAACAATACACAAACTGAAATGTAGCTATCCTTCAAAATGTGCACACTTCCAAATTATGTTTATAACTTTTTACATATTAATAAAAAACATACAAGACTGTATATATTAGGAGAAAAGTGGATTAAAATGGTGAAAAGGGACACTTAACAACTTACGAACTGATTAGAAAATGTGGTAAATTTAACTACTTTTTCTTTTTTTTAGTTGATATTTTATTGGAAAAAATTCAAATATAAAGCAGTAAATTGATATAAAAAGGAAGAAAAAAGAACAAAACATACAACTGTGTAAAGGGGAAAAACCATTATATGAATATATACAAAAATACCCTGACCCCATACATTCTTTTATAAATTTGATTTTATTGTCCTAATACTAATGTAAATATTCATAGCCTACCCCATTTTGTATAAATTCGTTCCACATATTGTCGTATTTATCCAAGCAGAGTCTAGGTCTGTAAGCAGTCTGTTCGTAGGTTGCAAGTGTTATCATATTATCAATCCATTGATTAAAGGAGATCATGTCTTTATTCTTCCAGTTCATCAATATCAGCTTCTTGGCTACCATTAGAGTGCGTAAAATCCATTTTTTGTGTCCTGTTGTTAGCTTACATACATTACATAGAAAAGCAGTACAGCTCACTATAGTGGGGAAGACTGGCTGTCCAAGTGCTATCTGTTAATGGGCAACCTCAAAGCCCCTTCTGCTCCTCTGTTTTTATGGTTCTGTGCCTTTAAGTTGGGATTGAGCCAGACCAGGCGTGCCAACTTGAGTAAAATATTGGGGGGGGGGGGAGGTAAGCCCTGCCCCGCATAATGGATCACATGAGACGGTGCACACAAACCATTTAAATGGCAATGCGTATCAGCTTGGGAGGGTGGTCCCCCTCAAATGCTTTATTGGGGGACGACGACCCCTCGGCCCTTGGGAGTTGGCTCCTATGAGCCAGACAGCCTTTCATATAGAAGATCATCATCTCATCATCATCCACCCTAGGACCACTTCATCAGGCTGCAGGTGGAGTGTCACATGACTGAATGCTTCTCCATTCCAATGAAATGAAATGAAATACTCCGCACATGGGAAGCTAGATGTCAGGAAGCCTGCATTTAGACAGGGCGTTAGCACAGGACAGTACCACTTATGACAGTAGCAGTAGTGTGTCTGCTAAATCTGCTTCATTTCTAGCAACTTAGAGGGCTGGCATTTGTTTGTTTGATAGTTTACCTTTCTCCCAGTGCAGAACTGCTGCAGGAAAGCTGCTTGCAAGGCAGCACCCCTCAGGCCTGATGCGTCTTCCTAGGAAGTATTGATCCTGCAGGGGGCAGGGGGCTCATTCACATGTGGCTTCCCTGCAAAGGACACTCTGCAGAGTTGATTACCGTGCTCCTGGGGCAACAGGATAGGGAGAAGGAGACTCGGTATCTCCTTTCCCAGCCCCCTTCTGAATCGTATATTCAGTTAGGGCCTTTTGAAGGGCAAAAAACCCCACTAATTAAACATTCGTGAACTAATTTGGGTCCAGATCTGGGGTGGAAAGGTGGCCCTGATGTTGGCCCAGTGGGATTATTGGTGACCCCTCGATCAGAGCCACAAGGCTGATAGAGTGGAGAGTGGGGGGGGGGGGGCGGGTCTGCATGGCCCTAATAATTTGTACATCATGCCGTGATATAATCAGTACAGTATCTAACACAATGCCACTACATCAAATAAAATGAGAAGCATTAGAAGCCAGAAAGTTTTTTTGACTGGTCACTGAGAAGCCTGAGACATGCGTAACACACACACACACACACACACACACACACAAATAAATAAATAATAAATAAACCTTTATTGTCACTACACCACCTGTGTGCAGTAAAATTAAACGAGCCCCCCCCCATACACTCTGTGTGCTTGTCGAAAGTCAATTACACCACAATTTTTTTTCCATTTTTTTCCATTCAGCAGCCCAACAGCCCACAGATAAAAACTGTTCTTTAACCTGTTGGTGCGGCTGACTATACTTCTGTATCTCCTGCCCGAAGGTAGGAGATTAAAAAAGTGCTGGCCAGGGTGTGAGTTGTCCCTAAGAATTTTCTTCGCTCTCCTGAGGCAGCGGTCTCCCACGATGTCATCTAGCGAACTCTGAGGACAGCCCATGTGTATAATATGTGTATCTGAAGCCCAGTGATAACGAAATTGAGCTCTATCAGTTGCATTTACCCAACCCTTGTTCTAAGCAATTGCAGATCTATAAGAGGACATGCCCTTTTATGCCAAGGCTATTTAGCTATTTAAGGATCTTTTATTGGGGATCTTGTCAAAGGCTTTTTGAAAGTCCACATGCAGAATATCGACAGAATCACCCTTATCCACATTAGTTTATTGACTCCTTCAAGGAAGTCCTATAGATTTGTGAGGCTCCCACAATGACAGAATTCTATACCTGCATCTGTGAACCATTGCCTGTTTTTCAGAAACTGGAGCGAAGGGCTCAGGAAGTCCACCAAATAACAACCTTGAAACTTAATTCCTGTGTTTAAGTACACCGCAACAGCAGTGGACATTTTACCCTGTAATATTCCTAGAGATTGTGTCTCATTCCAGATCTGAGATACCATTATGCTTACTAAATCCTTGTCCTTTTGGCCAGGCCTAAAAGCAAAAAAGGTATTATTTCGGTTGCTGTTTTGTGATGAGAATCTTGTTTACCAGGAACTTGACTGTGGCTGCCAAGCAGTTTCACAGCAGCCTTGTATTTATATTAATTTCCCCCGAACAGTAGCCAAGGCAAAATGCTCAGGGTTTGTATTGGCTTTAAGATCAAGAACAGTGTGCTTCTGATATCAGGCTCCCGATAAAATTATACCAGCAAGTGTCACAGGCTGTGTGAAATAGTAAAGAAGGGAATGTTGTCACGGAGAAACATTGAGTCACCGGAATGGTGGGCTGCATTTGTCAGGCTCAGTAAGAGAGTTAATATCAAAACTTATCTTGCATTTTCAGACACCAGGAAATATTCACACCTTTTGTAATCATGACAGAATAACAACGTAATAAATCATTTTTTTACTGGAGCTCTGTCTCCATTAAATCATGGGAATAATAATTAAACTGCTCAGTGATGGAGTAACTGAAACCATTTCCTTCAGAAATCAATCGTTGGTTTTAAGGCAGATGAGGGTGGGTTGAAGGTAAGCTACACAAAGGTTGGGAGAAAAAGGACTTACCACCTGCTCCTTAGTTTGAGGTTATAGTGTTTGAGGTTATGATGTTAGCAGGAGCCCACTGAGAGAGAAATATGTGAACAATATGCTCTCAATAACTGGAGCAAGGCGAGAATCTTTGCTTCAGGATGAAAAAAAGTAAGTCGAAATGGCACTGGCAGAAGTTTGTTCTTAACTTCATGAATGTCAACATGAGTAAAATAGTATGCGCCTAATAGAAGGAGCTCTCCTTCTCCTGTTGTTTTCACATTCATTAACTAAGCTTCTTACACCTCAGAACAGCCTTCTGCCAGAGAGGTGTCTAGGTAACAAGAAGGGACCACAGCCAAGCTTACTCTAATTGGCTCCCCGATTGGAAATCTCACCAGATAGGCTGAAACCTACATTAGTGCAGGGACTGCTCTCAGTTCCAGGTCACTGACGTGCCACAGCAAGGGCAGTGTGGGAAAGCATGCACGATCCTGCCCATGTTTACCTCAACTTCGGAACTGTCAATCTCACGTTAATGAGCACATTGCCTTTAAAATAATTATACAGGCAAATGGTACAGATGGAGCGACTGCTCTCCTTGGGTCCTACATGTCATCCAACCAATTTGATCACTGGCACACATAACGTCCGTTCCTACGTTGCAAAGGTTGGTATGATGGGAGGGGGAGAAAGTTCTCTTTCAAACGGCTGTAGAACTCATGATAGAATAAAATGATCAGCAAATCTAAAGTGCAGTGACGGTGATCCAAATGCTTGTAAAGTTTGTGAATAAGCTCTGGGGGAAGTATCCTGCCCCCTCCCTGCCTTCCACCCACTGCCAGCCTTTCAATCATCTATTTTAATGGTTTTAGCCTAAGGGATTTTTATTCACTTGATGGGCATTTTATTTTTATGCTTTTCACTGTCAGTGCTTCACAACAACCGAGAGACTGTTTTATTTAGGAATGGAATGCATTAATTCAGCAAGGAACTCAAAAGAGTCCTCTTGACCTCATGTCATTAAGGTCTTCATGTCAGCATGTACTCATTTTTTGAGATGAGGGCTGTTCATTATGAAGGTTGGCACTTGACATTCTCAGTCAACTGGGCTTGCAGAAGAGAGAATTATAAAACAATTATCCAATATTTTTGATTGAAATTCTGTAAAACATTTTGTGGGGAGTATTTCTGAATCAAAACAATATTTGTCAGTTTGACATTCCAAGTAAAGGTTTGAAAGGCTCCACTATTGCTATGGTGGCTGCAATTGCAAGCGTTTCTGCATAAGGGGAGCCATATTTCCACTGTGACTCTTAGCCTTTGATGGGTTGAGTTAGTTTTGTTTTCAATTACAGGAGGGACTGGAAGTTTCAGGTAGTTTTAATCTGCTGCTCAAAAGATCATGACACAAGTTTCTCATAAACACAACCTTCCTTTGGCAAATTTATTTGGAAGTCAGTGTTCAAGTTCATGGTCTTTGACCACACAGTGGGAGAGGAAAAGAAGAAAGTATATAGAACCATATAATCATAGGATTGTAAAATTGTAAAACTGGAAGGGACTCCGAGGGTATAGCCCCCTACAATGCAGGTATCTCAGCTAAAGCCACCCAGCCTCTGCTTAAAAACATTCTCCTACTCCTTCTCCTTCTCCTGATGCTTCTTCAAATCCTGGCATCTACCCAAAGCTACTCATAAGCCTCTTGTGTATGGAAGGTGTAATTTTTGACTGCATATGCAACAACACTCACTTCTGAACATGGTATATGGGGTGATAACTAACAAATACGTATAATTCCACTCAGTGTACATGATGGAAATAGACCTGCCACCCCAATCCACTGACAATGGTCAAGCTAACCCAGGAAGAGATGTATATAAATACAAGTGTACAACCTTCAATGGATACTATTAGGAATGAAAAAGAATGGGTTAAGAAGTACTTCTCTGCTGGTGTACATCCTTGGATGGCAGTTTGGAGTTCCTCCTGATTTCACTGCTTTCCTTCTCACTCAGTTTACCCCAGACCCTTTCAAGTCTGGGAATGACTTGGCTAATTAATTAATCAGTTAATTAACCATACTTATAATTTGCCTTTGGTCAAATGAGCATAAAGCAGCATACATGGTTCTTCCCCCTTCATTTTATTGTTGCAACAACCATATGATGCATTTTAGGATAAGAAACAGCAACTGGCCCAAGATAGGTAAATGAATTTCATGGCTAAGTAGGAATTTGAAACCAGGTCTTCCAGAACAGATGAGACTGAAAATCATACTTATAAGCATACCAGGAAAATAATGTTTTCTCTTTCATTCAGAGTGATGTTCTTTCTGAAATCAGCTTCATCCTTGATTTGCAAATAAAGTGTAATCTAACTTAATGTGTGAGACAAAGATCTGCTATTAGGGCCAAAGTTTTGACATCTTGAGTATCAAACCAGTACAGAAAACCACCCATTATGAAAATTCACTAGCCTTCCAGGGAGTATTTTAAGTTCCACTAAAAATCCTCAGAGTGGAAACTTCTAAACTTGGGCTTTAATCTGACTCTAGGTAAACTTTTCAGCTTTTTGTGTGCTTGCACACACCCACCCCACACACTGCACACCACATCCCACTGAAACAAAATCACTTACATTTTCATCTAAATAACTTTGCCTTTCTTAGTTCTCCTTTGATGGAAGTAATTTCCCTTAAATACTCTTTTGTAGTAAGCCTAAACTCCCATATGTATGCACCATCACTAAGCAACTATTCAAATATTTCTATAATGCCCAAATCAAAGCTCTCCTTCTCTTTCTTAATGCACAATATGTCACTCCTAGGTCAGTCTCTCCAAATCTTATTCTTAAGCGACTTCACATTTTTGTTTGTCTCGGGTATTCAGGTAGTGCTAATTAAACTAATGAATGCCTTCCTTGCAATCTAATCCATTCGGCTATTCTTTGGAGAGTAATATTTCCAAGCTGCATTTCCTTTTTCCAGTGGCTTAACACTTACAGCAGTCTCTGTCCCTTTCCTCTATTAACCTTTTCTCTTGACCCCTATTTCTTTTCCAGACTTCGAACAGTGCTCTCTGTTCTCTCTTCCCCTTGGCTAACCTCCAGTTCTTAAAAAACCACACATACACACACACACACACACACTGAATACTGCACACCCCCCCAAAACAAAACTGCAGAATCACTTCCAAGGAAATCTTTACTCTTCGTTATTACGATCTTCTGCCGACCTTCCATTTCTTAACCTTTGTCACACAAATACCCCAGCTACAGCTGCTGAATCTATGCAGCCTCTTTTAATAAACCAAGCTGGGACCAGTTGGCCTAAGATCATGGCAGCGCTCAAGTGCTGGACGACTACCTTTCCAGCACTTCACCTCAGTCCTAAAGCATGCATTTGGAATACATGGGGCCAGCTGACAATTATAACAGGGCTGACTTCCATGTAAATGTCCATGGAATCAAGGTGAAAGGTTGCAAACCATTGCGTTGTTGAATAATACACCTTTGAGTCTCCCGCCCTGCCCCCAAGCATTATTTATTTATGTCTAAACCACGGTTGGTGAAACCTCAAAGTAGAGTCTTAAAGGGGAGCACCCCAGGTTATGGGTGGCCAGTGCATGTGACGTGATGACATCATGAGCGCTCCACGGCCTCTGAACCTGACTTCTGGTAGCCTACATTTTCTGCCTATGTTCCTGTCTTATGTTTTCATGCTGTGAACTGCCCATGCTGTGAACTGCCCTGAGGGCTACGGATGAAGGGTGGCATACAAATGTAAAAAATAACTACTACTACTACTACTACTACTACTACAACAACATAGGGAACAGGAGAAGATAGAACCTGATAGTTCAATCTTATGCATTGTCATACCTGCGCTATATCCCAGCAATCACTGTGTGCTGCAGGAGAGGGCCTACTGCAGATACCATCACATCAGGAGGTCTATTCCATATGATGTAGGAATTGGGTCTTTAGCGTGGCAGTGATTACACTTTGGAACTCTCTTCCATTACATATCAGGCAAGCACCATCTCGGCTGTAATTTCAGTGCTTGCTGATGACCTTCCTTTTCTAACAAGCCATTTAAGTGGCGGCTCTTTTCCCTGTCTGTGTCTGTATTGGATAGGAAATGGTTTTTTATTAATATTTTTATTATTGGTGTGTCAAAGATGTTTTACGGTAAGTTACTTCAGGATGTTGAATGAGAAGTGATTCGTAAATAAAATGAAATAAATTCAGTTTAATAAATTGGTCCCACAAGGCTCAATGGAGCTTAAAACCAGCTAATTTCTTTGCCCCTTATAAGAGAGAAAAAAAATATGTAGCTTTAAGCATGTGATATGAAAACATGCTTGGGGAAGCCATACCTCTTGATTTACAACCAAATAAGGCATAAGCTGTTCCTTCTTACACCCAGGCTCGCCCATGAGCCTTAGGATTATACCCTAAAATGTATGAACACCATTCAATTATATACACTGTTTTATTCTATATTGTGCACAATGGTTGTCTTAGCCAAACAGGAATGCTAGTGCATTCCTGATGTTTTTGTATCATATGCCTGTTGAGAGTTATCTTTCATTTGAGCACTATGCAGAAATGAGAGGTGCAGTTATTTTTAAATGCTTACCTGTAGTGAAGCCCCATTGGGAAGGCTAGTATCTCACCAGAGGTAAATGCAGCAGTTAAGCTTTTTATATGGCCATGGGTGAAGCATAATATGTGTATAAACTTTGATAAGATCTGCAGAGGAATAGCTAAGGTTGACATAAAAGGATTAGTCAACTAATTAACTAATGCGTTAATTACAATTAATCAAATGATAAAATTAATGTGCTAATTGCATATCAACCGTAGAGCAACACTTAGAGTGTGCTGCTCTGTAGAGAATGAGGGACATATTAATTTCCCAAGGGAGGTGTTAATGGTATTGGCATTGTAATTAACAAGTTGTGTACAACTCATGATTCCTTCTCCTGTTAACTAAACTGGTGTGCTGATGCCATTAGCTAAAGAACGCAAAGGGTGTGAAGAGAGGGTCCTCTTGTAGAAGCTGCCTAAGGTCCCATGAAGAAGCGCAATTTAAATACACTCAAGAATGGATGGGAAGCCGTCTGGCATTTCAAATAATTGTGATTTTTTTTTATCATATTGCACCTGTGTTGGCAAGACCAGTTCAGTGGTGGCAAACACAGACACACATTTCCACTCAGAAGGCAACAGATAAGAGTAGAGGTGGCCAACTTATATCCATGGCATGTTTCCACCCCTTACATTTTGTAGGTGGTGGTGATACAGTTCTTTTAATATATGGTATTGATTCTATGGATTCAATCATGTTTTCCTCAATGGCAGCTCCCTGAATTCCTTTGGTTTCCACTTTAAAATGTCATGGAAAGAGTCAGTGCACTTCAAATGCAGCCGCATCACCCAGAAGGTTGCCAGGCACTTCCTTGTTCATTAATGCTTCTATAGCACTTGGAAATCTGTGGTAATCTGGTTGATCCAACTCTCTTCAGTAAAAAATGCGGAAAGAGCGCATTGTCAGCTGTTGGTGGCAGCTGAAGCAATCAGCGGTAGCCTAGTAATAAGACTGGCTAGTAGACATCAAGGCCCCATCTGCATTACTGTATTAATATTAATATTATTAACATTTATATACCATCTTTCATCAAAAGGACATTTAAAACAGTATCATACTTCTTTACAATATGATGGCTTTCCCCAAAGAATCTTGGGAAATGTAGCTGGTTACGGGTGCTGAGAATTTTTAGGAGCTACAATTCTCAGAATTGTTTAACAGTAAATCCCTCTCCCCAATGAACTCTTATAACTGTAGTTCCCTGAGGGGAATAAGGGTCTCCTGGCAACTCTCAGCATCCTTTCCAAACTACAGTTTCTAGCATTCTTTGCGGGACGTCTTGTCTGTTTGAAGTGGTCTGGTACTGCTTTTAATGTATAATGCAGATGGGGCCAAGTCAGCAACTTTTAAAAGATGCTGTTTGTATTTTGGAGGGATAATCAGGGTTGCTTTTAAAGTAATTTGCAATTTTAATAACGAATTAATTTCCACATAATTTACTGGAGAGTGTCCACTTGGTGGGGTTTAGCTCAGTGGTCAGTGCTCCCTCATTAAATTGCTGATGAATAGATGTAATAATGATTTTATTTAAGAATAATTTACTGGAGAAAATTTTATGTGTGTGCCTTTGTGTGTGTGTGTGTGTGTGTGAGAGAGAGAGAGAGAGAGAGAGAGAGAGAGAGAGAGATCTTTTTGCTCAGTATACAGTGCTTTCTTAATAAATTAATGGACTTAATAATGTACTGATATAATAATGCTTTTGTTTAAGGCAATTTCCTGAATAGCATCCTCTGTGTTTGTGTGGGAACCTTCCTTTAACTCACTGGGCAAAGCTTTCTTAATAAATTAATGAAGTTAGCAGTTAATGATAAATGAATAGCAGCATGAAGCGGGATTGAACCCTCCTATTTTGTCATGGCGCTGACAGGCACGAAATGTCCAGAGTGAGGAATTAACTATTCATTGTCAAAAGTACATTTAGAAGTTAGGGAAAGGTATCTGCATCAGCCCTACGTCTCTCAGTTACTCCTAGGTGTGCACTTGATGAAGCAGTTGCTGCAACAGGGAGGCCCCACTCCTGACCTCAGCTTATGTATCTCCCCCACCTGAACTGTGTGCAAGCAGGTGAAGACTCTGCCTCCATGTAACCCATTTCTGCTCCTCCCACTTCAATCCTCTCCTGGTCCAGGGAGACTGTGGAACAGGAGAGGTGGGGGCAGGAGGAGGAGGAGGTATGGAAGCCTTTGACTCCACACCAGCCTGACCTATCTCTCCCTCCCCTTGCACTGTCCTTCACTCTCCAATCCTGCAGCTTCTCCTGCCTCTGCCTCTTGTCTCCCAGCTGTTACAGGTTCCCTCAGTTCACCAATCCTTTATTCCAAGTCAGTCTCCAATCCCCCTTCTCCCCCATTACTCCTACAGCCTACTGCTACACCACTTATGGTAAGTATGAATCAACTGCGAATTGTAGTTGGGCTGAAGGGAGGAAGAAACCTTCAGAAGAAAGAAATGTCTGGGTCATCATTTCCAGGAAGTATTATTATTATTATTATTATTATTATTATTATTATTATTACCAACCCATCTGGCTGGGTTGCCTCAGCCAATCTGGGCAGCTTTCAACACATGTAAAAACATAATAAAACGTCAAACTTTAACAAGTAGAAGAGTTTCTACGTAGAAGACAGTCCCCTTGTAACAGTCCTTAACTGCCCCCCCTCCCCACTCAAAGGAGAAACCATGTAAATAGGGAATGCAAGAACATAGTAAGCTCCATACGTCAAGCCAATCTATTTATGCATCTAGTGCAGGACTGTATATTCTGAGTGGATGTGGCTCTTTCAGGTCTCAGTAGAGGACTATCTGAGCCCTACTGGGAAAATGCTAGGGATTGGATTTGGGGCTTTCTGCGTGCAAAACATGTGCTCTGTCCCTGAACTATGACTTCTCACAATAGTAACAAATTCCACGAGACATTGTTGTTTTGCTGCATCAGACTAACATGGTTCTCTCTGGAAATAAAGCATCATTATGCACCATTTCTTTTCTCACAGGAGTTGCCGTAGCTTCTTTTTACATTTTCAAATGCTGAGAGAAAACTTGCTTCCTGTGTGGTAAGGATGGAACTTTCCAAGCAAATACATTTCAACTTGAGATTTCACCGTAAGGCATTTATCATGTGAAAACTGAGGGGAAAGGTGAGGCTTCCTCCTAAAAAATTTGTCCTGCAAATTGGCCCTCAGAGAGCAGGCAAAGTGAAAAGAGAGCATGATTAAGTACTTAGCTCATATCCTTGAACTTTTTGCAAGTGTGTTACCAGTGTAGATCCACTTCTTCATCATCAGTTCGCTGTGGAAAGAATGGATATTTTCTTTCCAGAAAGCAAAACAGAGAGAAACTGTGTCATTTCTTCACATGACCACAATTACAATGATTCTCTCTTACAGGGGAAAGGTTTACATTGTGTGTATTTGAAGTAATGTATCTGCTCCATGTTTCATATTAGAGTGTTCAAAATTATTCATTTGGACACAGCCATGTAATATATATTGTTGTCATAATTATAACTTTATGCAAAGTGCTTCCATACCAAATTTCTGCCCTTTTTCTGTCTGCTAGAACAGAGAGGGCCTGTGTGGTGTAATGGTTAGTATCAGACTACGACCTGGGAGACCAGGCTTCAAATTTCAACTTAGCTATGAAGCTCACTGGGTGACCTAGAACCAATCCTATTTCTCAGCCTAACCCACCTCACATGGTTGTTGAGAGGATTAAAAGAGGGAGGGGAGAACTGTGTTTATCACCTTAAGCTAACTGGAGGAAAAAAACCCAGAATATAAATGCAATCAATCAATCAAAAAGAAAAGGAAAGAAAACCCTGTCCACACAGCCACCCATTTACAGTGAATACCCATACAGGGGGAGGGGGACCACAATGGTAGGTCATGCTAACGTATCTGCATTCAGTTGGTCATGGGAACAGAGCCTATGCATGTACAAATTATGTAAAGAAAGCACCTCTATCCTCAATCACGCAGAGGTCTATGCACATACAGGTCATACATGTATAGGGACTGTTCACAGGATCAGTTGAAGATGTGCAGTTTGGAGGGAGGGCAGGGCTGCCACTGTGATCCCGCTCCCCACATGGCATGTTGACTTGATGAAGTGATTGCATAGACTAAGGTTATTGTTTCCTCAATAAAAGCATATAAAATAAGGAAAGCTACTAATGGCGCTGGACCTCAGGGGCACAGTTGCAGCACAGACCTTATTGGCAATTCTGGTTTTAAATTGAAGTCATTATGACTCTCACTGTCAATGTGAGGCACATTGGGATTTCACCATGGAAGTGCAGGGGCACACCAAAATTACACTGCATGCATTGAGTCTAATGACCAATGTTTTGGATTATGCAGTTGGGTCTGGGCTGACACTGGAGAAAGACAGGCAAACAAGACATTTTCATACCTTGAGTTGGTGTGTGTGTGTGTGCTGGAATTGTGCTGATATGTCTGCTTCTGGCCTCCGTGCATCTAAAGAGATGAATAAAGC
Organism: Podarcis pityusensis; assembly: GCF_964106645.2. Taxonomy (NCBI): domain Eukaryota; kingdom Metazoa; phylum Chordata; class Lepidosauria; order Squamata; family Lacertidae; genus Podarcis; species Podarcis pityusensis. The sequence goes on along the minus strand of NC_138034.1, from coordinate 29,222,990 downwards.
CAAGATTCTGGGTGCATGTGTGTATATTGTATGCACAAAGGCTCTCACTGCATAATCCATAACTCTGCAAAAAGCAGGTTCCATGTTCATGCACAGAGACAGTTGCATGCATCTAGGCTTTGTTTAAACCTTTGGATAAATGCATGGAGGTCAAGAGAGGCAACACAAGGTAATTTTCAATTCATGCCCACCCTGCAAACATTCTGAAGGTAAGAAAAAGACTACAACTAAGATACGTCAGCAGAAGGCCCACATGAATCCAAGAGATAAGCTCTTATACAATCCTCCATACTGCAGTTATTAAATGCTTTGTCTCAACTGGTCATTTTCTAACCATGAGGTATTCATACTAAGAAAGACAGTGACATTATGGAAAGTTTTGACCTGAGTCCCTATTGTAATATGATTAGGTGTCTGTCCTACTTAAAGGACATAATTTCATTATGTTTTGAGCCATATTTTATCTTAGGAAAATGATAACTTAAGCACACTGAACTGGAGTATCGGTGTACCTTTCATATTTTTGGCATTTTTTGTGTGCTATTTAAATTTCTCATGTACTGTACTTTTAAATGCCTACTAAAGGTTAAATGGGTACTGTCTGAAAACCATTATTTTTGTGCTCTAGATCTATGGCTTTCTTATTGGTTTAGAACAGTATTATAAGAAGAAAAAGAAATTACATAGAAGGACAATCTTTCAAACTTTGATGTGTGTGAATGTACAGTATGTGCATTAGTGCCAATTTAAAATTGTCAGTCAGCACAAAGAAAGGCTGACTGTTTCTCTATTTTCACATTGTTTCTCTATTTTGCTTGAGTGCAAAGTAATGGGAAATTCATCACTGTATATGGTTCAAATTACTCAACCATAAACTAAGGACAAACATGTCCCTTCTCCTCTTTGGTTGACGAGGTAAGCCCATGTGGCTCTGAAACATTTGTTATGATCTGTTGTGATGTTGGGTATGAGGGTCTCGGCTGCTTTTGGTAGGAAAGCTAAGAGGGTATTGCTCTCCAAACATTCAAATAAATCTTGGGCCCTACACATAAATGTAGTGCCACTTCCCCCATGGTGTAATAATCCTACATTGCCAAAGTGTTTCTGTGAATATTGCAACAATGTGAGTATGGTCAATCCCATTAGTCTTTCCTATCCAATCAGCAACTTCTCTGCCAAGCTGGGTGGTAATCACAGGATCATGGAGTTGGATCACAGAAACCAACTCTGCTTGTGGATTTTCAGCAGGGGACAGCTCACCACCCCTTATGTACAGTGGTACCTCGGGTTACATACACTTCAGGTTACAGACTCCGCTAATCCAGAAATATTACCTCAGGTTAAGAACTTTGCTTCAGGATAAGAACAGAAATCGGGCTCCAGCGGCACGGCGGCAGCAGGAGGCCCCATTAGCTAAAGTGGTGCTTCAGGTTAAGAACAGTTTCAGGTTAAGAACGGACCTCCAGAACGAATTAAGTACTTAACCCAATGTACCACTGTATGTGGTTCCATTGTTGAAGTTCCCGCCTCCAATGTTCAATGGACAACTATCAGCCTATATTTTAAGCACATTGAATCTAGCCCTGCCCTAGGACAGCAGATAACAAGTGTTGAATACCACAGGCTTTAAGATATTTAAGTGTGTGAGCATGCTCCTTCTCATTCTTATTAGTCCTATTGTATGACTGCAATATATACACAATGCCTAGGGGTATGGATTTAACTGCACCATAGGGAAGTGACTAATGTCCTGGAGGAAGATCTGGGGTATCATCAAATCACTGAATCCATGGTTTCCTTATGAACCAGGATCTTGAAGCCATGGTTTGAAATGGGACTCCAAAAAAGGAAGGAAACTGGTTTGTGTTGACAAGTAGTTTGTACTTGTGCAGAATGCAATGGAAAGAAGAAATCCTTCCAGCAAGGTTGAGAGCTTGTGTTCCTGCATCTAGTTCCTAGTTTGCAAAACTACGTGTGCAAGGAAGAAAGGATTGTATCCGACTACATTTGAATCAGAGTAGACTCTTAAAATTACCGGACCTGAGTAACCCATGTCCTTTAATATTAATGGTCTACTGTGAGTAGGACTAACGTTGAATACAACCGTAAGTGTATGTCTACACTAAGCCATGCACTTTATTATTTCTATGCTTTGACAAGTTGCGGCTTTGTTTTGTTTCTCCCTCTCTTTCTCCTATTTAACTTCTAGCTTTAAAAAACAAGAGACTTACAACAGAGACAAGGACAAATTATTTTAATAGACATGGGATTGTTTGATTCTGTTTAAACAGAGGGGGACCCTTCTTTCTCGTTAGATCTCAATATGTAGCAACAGTATTTTCAAAAAGATTTTTTTTAAATAAAAAAGAACTCACATAAGCATTGCTTCTTCTTTCTCCATCTCTGTGATTTCAGGGGATTGTGTGTTGGGTGGGGAGGGCGGGAGTTGTCCTCTGAAGTTTTCTTTTTTAAAAAAAATTAAATTAACACAAATTCTATTTGGTGCCTTGTTTTCAAAAGCTTCCTAAATGTTCCCTAGGTTTTGTCTGCTTCCTTTATCATTTGAGCAAAGTGACATGAAGTGGGGGGGGGGGGGGGAGAGGAGAGATCAAGAAACTGATAGAAGGTCTGAGGAAAAATAGGTTAACAAGGGAGCTGGGCATGTTAAATCTAAAAGTCTGAAGGGAAGAACTATAACTGCCTGCAAATATATAGAAGGATGGATTAAATTATTCTCATTAGTCAACTCAGACAGGACAAGGAATAATATGCTTAAGCTGATGCAAGGAAAATGTAGGTTAAATGCCAGGAAAAACTTTAGCCAAATGAGAATAGTTAGGCAATGAAATGAGATGTCGAGGGATATTATGGAATCACTATCACAATAAATGTTCAAGGTGAACCATCTATCAAGGGTTGGTTTGGGACACAACACATTAAATGGAAAATCCTGATATGGAGGCTACAGATTGGATGACCTTTCCAGCTAGTGTCATTTTGTGATTTCTAGATAAAGAGTCACCTAACTCGAAACTGGCTGTATGTACACAAATGGGTCAGGAGAAAAACTGTCAAGGAAGAAAGGCATGGCAGGTCATTATATTTGAGGCAAGAAGAAGAGCAGTGGTTAAGCCTCAAGACCATGAAATAGGGATTGGGAACCTATACATCCTCAAGAGGCATAGCACATGTGGATGAGCACATGCCTTGCATGAGAAAGGTCTCAGATATAATCATGGGTATCTCCAGTTTAGCTGGCAACCCTTGATACCCACTGCCAATAAGTGTGGGCAGTAATGAGCTAGATGGTCCAGTGATCTAACCATGTATAAAGAAATGTCCTATGTTCCTGGGCTCCAATTCCCATCAGCCCTAGCCAGTGGGCAATTGTCATGGATGATGGGATCTGGAGGGCCAGAGGTTCCCCATCCCTACTGCAAACTGTTTTGTTGGACCAGAGTCATGTGATCACCTGTTTTCCTGTTGATTGAGCACTCACAATAACTGACTGCTTGATCAGTGCTGATAATTGATGCAGATTATTGCACCTTGCATTGGCTGTATGGTAGGTATCATGGGTCAAGTTCCAAAGAGCTACCTAAGGTAAGTGCAAGGGCATGTGGCCATTTTTGAATGCTACCTGTTCTCTGGAGGAATCCTGCCATCATATTTTAAATCGTCAAGCTAAGAAAAGAAGTAAATGTTTTTCTAATTTTCCAGATTATTTTCCAGAACCCATCATAAAACCATTATTGACTCTCTGTAATGTATCTTTTCTCTTTACACGTTCCTTTTTTAAAAATTAGTTTCAAATATTTTTCTAAATTTTTTTGTGGGGCAATGCTACACGAGTCCCACCCCCAGGAAAACTGTTGGATAAGTTATCCTCCTCCTCTGCAAATATATTGGTAAAATGTCTCCCTTGGTTTCTCTGTGCACAAATAGGGTGGAGAACTTTGTTTATATTGTTGTGGCTGTTATTATTGTTTTGCGTATGTGATGCCTATTGGAGAACCAGTGATTAGAGATCAATACCCCCAGGTTGATGCTATTCCATGAGGGCATCACAAACATTCAGATGAGCCGAATGGTACTAATTAAGTCTCCAATCTAGCAGCTATATAGAGAACTATTGAGTTAAATAGGAATTCGGCATGCAAAGCAATAGCTGCATAATTGATTTGTCTACTAGGAAATGCACAAATGACATAAATCCTTAAATGAGGATGTTTTCTATTCTCCACATTCTTCCTGATGAAGCCAGAGCAGAATAGAGCTAATGCATCACCCGGAAAAGGGTTTTCTATTTAGTCTTGACAAAGGGTTGCCGACCGCAACTGCCAACACAAAATAAGCAAAAGGAAATCAAGAAAACGAGTGAGATTGATGACTAGTCCTTTTATGCAGGATATTAGGGAATGTCCTTATCTTTTCAAGTGAACAGTCAGTGCCTGAGGAGGATACAATTCTTGAGTGGAATCCTTTTGCTCAACTGTAGTCTTCTTCAAGCTAGATTCACAATTTCAGAGAAAGTGGTGTGAGGACTATAGGTGTATAGATAAAGTTTCATATTTGCTTATAGGCAATATCTCTTTGTTTGGTATTCACATGAAGGCAGGACATAGACATGGCTTGGATACCTGCTGTTCTCTTTCAGAAAATATTATGTTTTTAGTCTGCCATTATGACTGAAAATTCACCATTTTGGACTTTACCAAGTGTAAAGATTTTGGTCCTTGGCATCCTAAATTTCAGATTTAACATAAAGTGACAAGTTCCAGATTTCTGAACCTTTTTCTGCTATGGGGACTGATTGGATTGTTTCCCTGTATTATTTTACTATGCTAGCTCCGAGAAAGAGGACCATGAGAAGTGGACATCATTTTTAAACCTCTTTTTCAATTTATTCCAGCAGTGGTAATTCAAGACTGGGTCATGGGCATCAAATTGGAATACATTAGGAACCAGAAATTGAGACGACTTCCGGGGGCGGCGCGAACGGCAATGGCGGTCCTCTTCTGAACGGGAGAGGAGGCTCCGCAGGCAACGGGTCGTCCGCTACGGCGAAGCGGAGACCCATTCTGGAAAACCCCAGGCGGCAAGAGCCTGGGGTCTTGAGGCTCGGTGGGCGCCTTGAGCGACCCTCCAAGCGCAGAAGGAACCCCGTAAGGGGCTCCGGAGCGCGGAGGGGGGTTGCGGCGCTGAGAGCTGCTTCACAGCCTGAGGAGTGAAGCCGCGCTGCTACTGTCGGTGAGCGCTGATCCCTTTTCCTGCTAAATTACGGATTCGGACGAAAAGCAACTAACTTGTGAGTAAAAGACTGAGTCACTTGAATTTAGAGACTTTAAAAGGAAAATTTAAATTGGCTTGAACTTGGCTGAAAGCGGAGAGACGTGGAAGCAGGAAGTCCGTCTTCCGCAGCCATTGAACTTGAAAAAAGCAATCAGCTGGAGGAGTGGAGGCTGAAAGAAAGAGATCTTAACTTTTACAGATCTAAGCATCTATTGAACTTGCATCTTAAAGTAAAGACTTTAAGCTAAAGATTTGGGATTTTTACTTGCACTTGACTTTCCTCCTTTTATTGGATTACAAATTAGAAGGTGAAACCCAGAGTCAGGAGCTGCCTGAGCACTAAGGGAGCTGTCAGTACTGCAGATTTGGATACTGTATATTGGAACTTGAAACAATCTGAGGGTATTGAGACCTTTTAAATTTGAAACATTCTTTTTGGAGATAAATAAGCACTGTCTGTAACAAAGTGACCATTTATAAACTCTGCTAAACATTTGTATTTGAAGGTTCTTGGACATTAAATTAGACTCTGAAAGACATTTTAAGCTCCCTCTAGAGGATTGGATTAAAACAGTGACTTTACATGCACATTTTACTTTCGATTCCCTTGTTGTTTGCTTGCTCTGGACCTTTCCATTCCCATGGGAATAACTCAGTGTGACCTTGACTGACAGATAACGTTGGAATGAGTGGCACAAGAAAAAGAGGGAGAGCTAAACAAACAACTTTAACAACTCTAACCTCAGCCTCACAGACACGTAGATCATCTGTACCTACTTTGCCCTCAGAAGTAGAGGGAGAGGGCGAAGCAGAGCAGTTACAATTGGAAGATATGGCCTCAGGAGCATCTGTTTCTGTTCTAGACAAAATTTTTGAAAAATTGGAAGCTTTGGACAAGAAAGTAGATGCGCAATCAGCAAAGATTGACAAAAATACAGAATGTCTAAATAAATTAACTACACAAGTGGTACAGAATGCACAAGCAATTGGACAGTTAACGGAGGCCTCAGCAGAAAATCGGAAATTGGCTGAGGACACCAGACAAAAATTAGAAAATTTAGAGCAAGAGGTAAGACCACTCACTAAACAAGTTGGGGAACATCAGATTTATCTCTCCATGATAGAACTGCGAAATCGTGAGAACAACTTAAGGATTAGATCACTACAAGAGGCAGAAGAAGGACATCTAACTGAGTTTTTGACCAAAGAATTCTCCAAGTTCTGGAATTTGGAAGAAAAGGACTTTAAAATCGTGTCAGCTTTCAGACTTGGAAGATTCATAAAGAAGGAGAGGCCCAGAGACTGTTTGATAACATTGAGATCAAAGGAGGAAAGGGATAAGATCTTGGGACTACATTTCGTAAAATCACTGGAGGTTTTGGATAGAAGAATTGAAATCTATAAAGATATCCCAAGACTACTGCTGGATCTTAGAGCCGCCTATTCTGAACTTGTTAAACTACTAAGGAGCAACGCAATTCCATTCAGGTGGGAATTTCCCCAAGGAATATCTTTTACCTTTAGAGGGAGAAAGGTTAAAGTAAGAACACTGGAAGAGAGAGACAAATTCCTGTCTACATACGGAGAGGACCTTCAAAAAGGAATTGAACTACCTTCTGGGCCTGAGGCAACGCCAGTACCAACATCAGCACCTGTGGAACCTGAAGATCCTGAGAACAAGATACCACCCCTTGAAAAATAACCAGATAGTTCAGGATGTCTCTGCAACTCTTGAGCTGGAATATTAATGGTTGTAACATTCCGGAAAAAAGGAAGAAAATATTTCATATATTAAAAAAAGAACAATTGGACATTATTTGTTTACAAGAAACACATGTGACGAGGCTCCACAGAAAAGTGTTAATAAATAAAAGATTGGGCCAGGAATTTGTATCGTCGGACAAAGTTAAGAAGAGAGGCGTGGTGATATATGCAAAAGAGAGCCTGTCACCTAAATTCCTATTTAAAGATGAACATGGAAGAATTTTGGCTATTGAGATACAATATCAAGGAGAGAAACTGCTGATATTAGGAATCTATGCACCTAATGAAGGGAAATCGGAATTTTACAAGAAGTTGCAGGAGACAATGCTGGACTATCTAGACTACAACAACATCATAATGATGGGAGATATGAATGGGGTCGTATCAACTAACATGGACAAGTCACAAAGTCAAAATGTTACAAAAGACGGCAGACTACCTAAAACCTTTTTTGAAATGACTGACAACATGGATTTGATTGACATTTGGAGGACAAAGAACCCACTAGGAAGAGAGGGAACATTCTTTTCTGAAGCCCAACTGACCTGGACAAGAATCGACCAAATATGGATTTCTAGAGGCCTGGCACCTAAGGTCAGAAAAGTGGAAATCTGCCCAAAGACCTGCTCCGACCATAATGCAGTAAAGATGGATATGACACTATTACCAACTGGATCCTTTAGATGGAAGATGAATGACAATTTGTTTAGAGATCAGGAAATTACCAAGAAGGCCCAAAAAGTTTTGAAGGACTATTTTGAGATAAACATGAATAATATGGTGGAAAAAAGAATAATCTGGGACGCAAGCAAAGCTGTAATGAGGGGATTCTTGATACAACAGAATGCAGTAAAGAAAAGAACACAAAATGAGAAAAAAGATAAGATCTTGGATAAAATAAAAGAATTAGAGAAGAAATTAAGAGTGAATCCGAAGTCACAGCCAACTCTGAGAGAAATTAAACTTTATCAAACGCAATATTCTAAATTGATAAATCAGGAAATTGAATGGAAGGTTAAATTAATGAAACAAAAAACGTTTGAGTCGGCGAATAAATGTGGAAAACTGCTAGCTTGGCAGTTGAAGAGAAGACAAAGATTAAATACTGTTACGAACTTAGAGGTTGATGGAAAAAACATCCAGAATCCAGTGGACATCAGAAAGTGTTTCCAGAGATACTTCAAAAAATTATACACCCAAGGGCCGCAAGATGATGTTGAGATTAAACAATTTTTGGCAAAAAACGGACTATCTAAATTGTCACAAGAAAATAGGACAATCCTGAATTCTAAAATAACACAACAGGAGATCGAACAAGCCATCCAGAACATGCAACTTGGCAAATCTCCAGGACCAGATGGGCTGACCTCCAAGTACTATAAGACATTAAAAGACTATTTGATACAACCTTTGATGGAGGTCAGCAATGAAATTATGGAGGGGAAGAGGGCACCGGAGTCGTGGAAGGAAGCGTTCATCACATTAATACCAAAGTCGGAAGCTGAAAAGACACAACTTAAGAACTACCGTCCCATCTCTCTTTTAAATGTGGATTACAAAATATTTGCAGACATTTTGGCAAATAGATTTAAAAAAGTTTTAAATGAAGTAATTCATAAGGACCAGGCCGGCTTTCTCCCAGGAAGACATCTGTTTGCTAATACAAGGAACATTATTGACATTTTGGAACTTTTGCAAACAGACATAAATACAAAAGCAGTTTTAATTTTTATAGACGCGGAGAAGGCCTTTGACAATATCTCCTGGAAATTTATGATGGGAAATTTAAGAGAGATGGGAGTGGGACGGGGTTTTGAGAATGGGATTGAGGCGATATATTCAGAACAGAAAGCTAAACTGATAGTTAATAATGTGGTTACAGAAGAGTTTAAAATTGAAAAAGGGACACGACAAGGTTGCCCTATTTCCCCTTTGTTATTTATTTCGGTTCTGGAAGTGCTATTGAACATGATTAGAGGGGATCGGTTGGTGGAAGGAATTCAGGTCGGTCAGAAACAATATAAATTAAAAGCTTTCGCAGATGACCTGGTTTTGACCTTGCAGAAGCCAGAGCCCAGTACGAAAAGAGTATTACAACTGATTAATGACTTTGGTCGGGTGGCTGGATTTAAACTAAATAAACAGAAAACTAAGGTTTTGGGGAAAAATTTGACTGATACAGAGTCAGAACGGTTTCAGAATGAGACGGAACTTAATGTGGTTAAAAAAGTAAAATACCTAGGGGTAAACATAACAGCAAAAAATCTAAGTCTATTTAAGGACAATTATGAAAAATGCTGGACAGAAATTAAGAGAGACTTAGATAGTTGGTCAAAATTGAAACTTTCTTTGTTAGGCCGAATTGCTGCTATCAAGATGAATGTATTGCCAAGGATGTTGTTTTTATTTCAAACACTTCAGGTTTTGGACAAAACGGAGTGCTTTCAGAAGTGGCAGAGAGACATTTCTAAGTTTGTCTGGCAGGGCAAAAAGCCCAGAATTAAGTTTAAGATATTAACCGATGCAAAACAAAGAGGGGGCTTTGCCCTGCCAGACTTAAAGTTGTATTATGAAGCCGCAGCGTTCTGCTGGCTAAAAGACTGGCTACTTCTTGAGGACACTGATGTGTTAGATTTGGAAGGGTTTAACAATGCCTTTGGATGGCATGCATATTTATGGTATGACAAGGTTAAAGCAAACAAGGCCTTTAAGAACCATATTGTCAGAAAATCATTGTTTAATGTCTGGACAAAATATAAAGACTTGCTGGAAAATAAAACACCAAGGTGGCTTTCACCTTTGGAAGCCAAGGCCCGAAAAAGACCCAATATGGAGGCTAAATGGCCAAAATATTGGGAAATACTAGAAAAGGATGGAGACAATTGGAAATTGCAGAGTTTGGAGAAAATGAAAGACAAAGTGCGAGATTGGTTACATTACGCTCAGATTAAAGAAGTTTTTAAAAATGATAAGAAACTAGGGTTCCAGGTGGAGAAATCGAAATTAGAAACAGAATTGTTAGAACCAAAGATTAAGGTACTTTCAAGGATGTATAACTTGCTGTTGAAATGGAATACACAAGACGAAACGGTTAAATCGGCTATGATAAGGTGGGCACAAGACATTGGGCATAATATCATGTTTGAGGACTGGGAGAGGTTGTGGAGTAATGGATTGAAATTTACTGCATGTAACGCTCTGAAAGAAAATGTAATGAAAATGATTTATAGATGGTATATGACCCCAGTCAAACTTGCCAAAATTTACCACCTGTCTGATAATAAGTGTTGGAAATGCAAAGAGTTCTTCCACCTCTGGTGGACTTGCCCTAAAGTGAAGGCGTTCTGGGAAATGATTTATAATGAATTGAAAAAGGTATTTAAATATACCTTCACTAAGAAACCAGAGGCTTTCCTTTTGGGTATTGTCGGCCAAGGGGTGGCAAAGAAGGACCAGACATTTTTTATGTATGCAACAACAGCAGCAAGGATACTTCTCGCCAAACATTGGAAAACTCAAGATTTACCCACACTGGAAGAATGGCAGATACAACTGATAGACTACATGGAACTGGCTGAAATGACCGGCAGAATCCGTGACCTGGGAGAAGAGAGGATTGAGGAGGACTGGAAGAAATTTAAGAACTATTTACAAAAGTATTGTAATTTGAGTGAATGCTAAATAAGATGCTAGATTAAAATAACTGAGCACCACTAAATTTAGAAGTTTTTAAGAAAATAAGTAAGACTGTGAAATTTAGCTCCCTCTGAGAATTATAAGATTATGAAATATAGAAGGGATATAAGAACTTAAATAAGATGATAAATTGCTGACAAAACGTTACAACGATGAAAGTGGGAGCGGGAGATGTGAGGAAGTCCAAAGAAAATGTGAAAATATGTTAAGATCAATGTTATATTGCTTACTATGTTTATTTTTATTGTAAAACCTAATAAATTGCTTTAAAAAAAAAAAAAGAAATTGAGTACAAATGAAGAGCAATCAGGATCAGACAGAAACCAGGAAACAGGACTAAAAAACCCCAGTCAGGATCAGATGAGTTCGTTCCTTACACTTCACAGATGCTGCAGTTATGTTCCTCACCACATGGGGCAGTGGTTAGCAGTTTCTGGCAGGGTTACCATATTTACATGAATGTAATGTCCACCTTTTTTGGCCAAATTATGTCATGAAAATTATGGTGCACATTAGCTTTGATGGCACTTTTACATTCACCAGCAAATACTGTTTGGATTTCAAGGTTTTGAAAATTGAAGTGTTCATTAGATTCAATGGCGCATTAGAGTCACATGGTAGTTTTTGTTGTATGAATAGTGCCACTATACCCTTCAACATGTCCCAGCAAAAAACTAGGATGTGTGCCCACACGAATCATGTGACCCATGTGGGAGTACGGCATCTAAAAAAATCTAAAAATGCATGTTTTGGGGTGCCAGCATGTTGCACATTTCTGTGTGCCATGCTCTCATACAACAGCATGTCCCCACAAAACAGGATGTCACTGTTGGGTTACACGGACCACCAATTGGGAACCACTGGCTTAGTGCATTAAAATGACAGCCACAATAGATGAAGAATATCAGTTGATATGGGACAGTGGTAATGGTTGCTTCTCTTCTTCTTTTCCATCTATGGGGGAGTTTGAGATGGGAAGCTAGTCACCATCCAAACATTTTATAACCCTGGACTAATCAGAACACTGATTGATAGGAGTCCTTGTCCCTCCCCCATAATTCTAAGACAATAGAGAAGGATTCTCATCCACCTGGAGAGGATGTGAACAAAGTCACTACGTGAACAACACACTCTTAAGTTTGATACATATGCTAAGTATTTCAGAGAACAACATTTGCACTTTTCATTCAGTGTAAACCAATTCTCAGTTCCATTGATTTCAGTGGGAGAAAGTTAATCAGCTGCTTAACATTTTCATTGAAATCAATGGGGCTTAAATGTTATTAAATTTGGTCAGATTGTGTCCATACATCTTGAGAATATATTTCGAGTTTTCTTTGCTCTTGTCCTGTTTCAATGGAAACAACATGCAGGAACAGAAAAATAGTCAAAACCAAAGCTCCCTCTTGAATTTCTAGATTTTCTTACATATTTTATGGCTGTTTTATGATCCCGTTTGGAATCGCTAAAATTTATGAGTAGCACTCTACAATGAATTATGTGCTTGATTTGTTTTAAATAAGAAATGTTTAGCTAGCATGGTAATGAAGAGCTTCTGTTGCCAGTGAACACCAACTCACTTACCTTTTGGGTCCTCAAACTATTATATCGGCCCCAAAAATCTCCATTCTGTTTTGGAAGGTTAGTTGTTGATATCTAATGAGCAAAGACAAAATATATTTAAAATTCCAAATGACATGGAAAAGGGGTGTCTCAGTCCTCGATATGTGGACGTGGAAATCTTGCACATACTTATACCTAATTTCTTGTTTCTAATTCATTCAAGAAATTGTTTCTCAATTGGCTGTTAAGAGGGCTGAACTCTATGTGGCCCCTCAGCTAGTGCTAAAAGACACTCACCTAAATCCACCCATCACATTTATTATGAAGGAGAGACAGTGATCCCTTCTTTTGTGCACCTATTAAGTCTTCTATCCAGTACCACCTCAAACTTTTGTTCCATTGCATTTGTTTTCTAAGGGTGGCATCCAGTGAAGTAGTTCCCTTTGTGTAAGGACTTCAAGCTGCATAACAGAACTTCCGTTCCACCCCATCCAGCCCCTCAATCTGCTTTGGAGGGTACATGGGGAGAGGCGAGGAAGAGCAAGTTTTGTTGCACAAATACAAATCGTTGTGCTTGTGGATACCACCCCTTGGGGTCCCTTCCACTCTACAGTTCTATGATTCTTTTATTCTAAACAGGCAGGGGGAGATTCAAAAATAAAAAGCCTGCAGCATCACTGTGCTCTGACGGAACACGCACATTCAGCATCACTGGCCATTATCACTAACAGGTGCCATTATTCCGCTTTGGATTCTTCAGGCAAAGATTTCCAGCCATTTATTCCAAGGTTTGAGCTGATCACTGACTCCCTCCTCGGTAGTTTATAAAGGCTGCTTTCAAGGGGTTTGGTGGAAGACACAGTCATTCTGAATCTAGCCTCCCACTTCTAATCAGAGGCACCTGTGCTAACTTAGCTTGACATCTCTTCATGAAAATGTTTTGCTTCCTTAATCCCATGAGGGAGATTATAAAACCGGTAAATACCATCCTGATTGATAAAGGAAGAACTCTCTCTTCATTCAGGTTAACAACTCTGCATGCATTCTAATGTTTCTGTAATATCCCACGTATATTGGATATAATCTACTTAGAGAAACATACAATCGCAACATGGTTTGCTGGAAGACCAAGTTGGTGTTCTTCAACCTGGCAGATTCAAGGCCCAATAAGAAATTATACTTATATATTTATACTTTCATATGTTAATCAAGTTCTTAATCCTCCTGCTCTGGTGCTTTCTTGGCACTTCCATTATCAACAGAAGAGTTTGCATCAGGAAAATCCAATTATTTGAGCCAGGAGGCTTACTAAATCCATTTTAAAATCCTTTCTCTTACGATTTACGTAATCTGCTGGACTAAACTCCTAAAACATACATTTATTTTTGTCATTTAATTGTAAAGCTAATTAGCTTGAAGAAATCCTGGATTACAAAGCGCAGAACCTTACCTATCTGTAAATGTTAAATATAACAGCGTGTTATGAGTAGGCAGACTATCCTCAAGATGCAAAGCTGTTTTGTAATGAACCTAGGACCCATCAGCACCCAGTTTATGCAATCAAATCCTTTTCTTTCTACTTCAAATCCCTCAAAATACATTTTATTTTTGTTATCTCTGCCCTCTGCAAATATACTCACTGTGTGCAAGGCAATAAACTACAAGCATTAACACGGCTTTGTAAAGTGTACAGAATTAGCGTGGTGGGGAAGTCATTTGATTTTTGATGACTCTACATCTGGTCTTAAAGAGGGATGCCTTAGGTTTCCAAATCTCATAAAATAGACTTGCCAGTGGTGTGTACTGAAGCCATCTGTCTGTCTATCTATCTATCTATCTATCTATCTATCTATCTATCTATCTATCTTCTATCATCTATCTATCTATATACACCAGCAGGTCCCAGGGCGATTCACAGGACAAAATCAGAACATAAGAGGAATATACTGGGCAAATAGAAGTTACAACTTGTCATCTTATAGTGAGTGGATTTACATTTCCATATGTAAAAAAATATGATTTTGGTCTAGTTTCACTATAATAAATCCTAACATTGTAGTTGAAATCATTATTAGAAAAAAATATTCATGGAGTAACTAGTCACCAAGGTTAACTCTCACATCAAAAGATATGCTTCCCATTTTAGTACTTTTATTTCAATGGGTAATTTTAACTCCACTCGTCACTGTTATGTAATTCAGTTTGGGGATTATTTTATTTCCTTGTGTTGCCACCCACCTTGTACTTCCTTATCCATCATTTTCTTTCTTTGCCGCTTATTGTAATCTTTCATGCTCTCACTGGCTACCATGGATAACCCCTACAAATTATTGCTTCTACACCTGTTCCTAAAAGGTAAAGGGACCCCTGACCATTAGGTCCAGTCGTGGCCAACTCTGGGGTTGCGGCGCTCATCTCGCTTTATTGGCCGAGGGACCCAGCATACAGCTTCCGGGTCATGTGGCCAGCATGACAAAGCCGCTTCTGGCAAACCAGAGCAGCACACGGAAACGCCATTTACCTTCCCGCCAGAGCGGTACCTATTTATCTACTTGCACTTTGACATGCTTTCGAACTGCTATGTTGGCAGGAGCAGGGACCGAGCAACGGGAGCTCCCCCTGTCGTGGGGATTCGAACCACCGACCTTCTGATCAGCAAGTCCTAGGCTCTGTGGTTTAACCCACAGTGCCACTTGTGTCCCTATACACCTGTTCCTACACTGGAGAAATTAAATTACACTGGGCTGTATATCCATTTCAATTATATATATATGGAGGATCTGTGCAAACCTTCAGATTATCATGTGCTGATTGCAACCAGTAGGCATGGCTCCAATCACCGCTTCATACATTGATTCTCCTTAACTTTAGAGTATCTCTGTGGGGTAGTGGAGTGGGGTCCATTAGGGTGAATGGTCGCCACCAACCTCAGTCTCTCTTTGGCCACCCCCCACCTGCCTGCTGTCTTACTTAGAACCAGCAAAGGAAGTAAGACATAATTGTTTTCTTTAGTATGTTACTCAGAGTAGAGATTTTCTCTGCTTACCTTTTACCTTTCTTGTCATCTAAAACAGAGATAAATAATAGGAAACCTTTTATAAGTGGCAGGTAACATTATTTAGTTGTGGTTTTTTGTTACAAGATCCATGTATTTTCCTTGAGATTGAGTGTTCCTGGAACACCTTATTTTCAAACATATTTACTCTGAATTTTCGAAGTACCATTTTTGACAGATATAATTCATCGGTGCTGAGAAATGAGGTGTGTGCGGGGAATGTTAGCTTTGACATTAACCTGGCTGGGGTCAGGGAAATTAGGACAATTTAGCTGAAATGTAATAATCAGATGCTAGCAAAGGTTGCATCGGGTACTAAGTGCCATCACACCTCAGCAAAATAATAATTAACTATGCTATCTGAATTTAGATTAGAGTAGCAGTCATGCAGTTATTTAAGTGACAAAGCTGGTTGGGGTGCATTTTTGAAGAACGCTTGGCTGGAACAATGCTTTTATAATGCAGTGGATGCTCATACGTTTGGAGAGAAGGGGGTGGGGTGGCAATCAGCTCCCACTGCCAGTGCCCTCTTGTTATGTGAAGGAAGGATGTTTTCAGATTATTTCCTCACTCACCTCCCATGCACTTTGCTCTTCTGTGCTTGCCCAATCTTTTTCTGGCATCACCATTTATCTCCTCTAATTCCTAGCTCCTGGTGCTCTCTTTCCTTGTCTTCTCCATTAGCCTATCAGGGACTGGGCAGATAAAGAGGTGTGATGGAGACCACCACCCCAGGACCTTTTCAGGGAGGAGGAAGGGGCAGACAGTATAGATCTGCAGGAGTGATTTGACACAGCTCACACCCATAAGAGGAGGAAGTAAGGAGTTGGGAAATAATGGAAGATGAGGAACAGGAACCAGGTAGCATTGAACAGACAGAGCCCAAGCAGCAGCTGAATGGCACACTGTTGCTGGAGAGTCGCCCAGAACTTGTTCCCTCCCTGCAAACCAGGCGTTTCTTGAGAATAGCAGAGCAGAAAGCTTAAAGGCCCGTGGCTCTTAGCAGCTGCTGTCAGAGACAGGAGTCTGATGCACAGGGAAGTAATGGAGAAGAGGGGTGGAGCTTCACTCAATGCAACGTTGGATAATGAACGGTGCTGGCTGAATTCTTCTTGGAAATTGTAATAAGAAAAAAGAACTGAAAAGCTCACTTTTTCTCTGTCTCTCTGCTTTGCTGGCCAAGCAGCCTGTAGATGCCAACGGCACGCTGACATAACTTGTGTTCGCTCAGATGGAAAGCATGACGTGAAAATGAGCACCACAAAGTTCTCAGTCCCCAAGCAATGACAGACTGCTGGTTGAGACCTGCTATGGCTTCACAATATCCTCATCCCTAGAAACATAGCAGGGCATGCTGATCTGCTGGCCTGCAGACTTTTGAGCTTTGAAAGTTGTGCATAGGAAGCTGCCTTATATTGAGAAAGACCATTGGTCTATTCATCTCAAAGACCTGGGGTTTCAGATGGGTCTTTGCACACCCAACCTGGAGATACTAGGGATTGAATTTGGCAGCTTCCGCATGCAAAGTGAAGGCGCCACCACTAAGCTACATCCTGTTGCATCAGTTGAAAGTAAGCACACAATACAGTGGTACCTCAGGTTAAGTACTTAATTCGTTCCAGAGGTCCGTACTTAACCTGAAACTGTTCTTAACCTGAAGCACCACTTTAGCTAATGGGGCCTCCTGCTGCTGCCGCGCCGCCGGAGCCCGATTTCTGTTCTCATCCTGAAGCAAAGTTCTTAACCTGAAGCACTATTTCTGGCTTAGCGGAGTCTGTAACCTGAAGCGTATGTAACCCGAGATACCACTGTATGGTCATTGTGCTAGCTGAAATGGGATTCCTAATAGCAGAAAGCATTCCCCGTCCTACCAATCTCCACCAGCAAGTATTTACAGTAAGTTTTGCCTGTTAATAGGAGTATCTTTGACTTCCATCCTGCAAACCCCAGAAACATGGAGCAGGGGTGACTCACAATTACAATGGAGGTATGTTTTTGCAAATGTTATGGCAAGGATTGAAATAGCTCATTCTGGAGTAGCCATATTTAGTGGCAGTCCTCTGGCAACTGGAACATATTCTCTGGCCCTAAATCTCAGTCCACTGTTGGTTAAACAAAATTAGGAAAGATCTTCACTTTCAGGGAGCCAAAATGCATTACTGGCTGGTTTGCCATCTTCAAGCATGCTGCTGGGGGACAGGAAAATAACTAGGAATAAAAGCAGTAGTACATGCCTGCTTCTTCAGGGCAACCATTTTACTCAATCTGAAGTTTCTGATTAACTACTTGGGTAATTGACCTGAATAGACTTTACAAAGTGTATTTTCAGCTCTGCTAATATAATAACTAGTCTGTTTTGCATTATCTTTTTTTGTTATTTATGGAGGTTCTCTGAGGCTCAATGATTCTGAAGACAAAAAGATGTCTGGCAACATAGTTTATTATGTCATTACTAGCTTTCACTATGTACCTTGTTAAAGACTTATTTTTGCTTCTTTTCTTCTTGTGTGTCATTTAACCAGGAAAGCCAAGCAGGTTGCAATCTATTTACTATTGCTCTTGCTTACCTTTCTTAACTCCCTTCTTAAGTCCCTTACAGGGCTTATCATCCTAGACATCCCCACTTTTTCTTCCTCCTTTCACCAATATGCAAGAACAGTTCTGTGAAACTCTCAAACCTCAGGACCAGGGTTTACTTATTATTTCCAATATCTGAAGACTGCTTTTCATCACACATGGTCACAAAGCAGTTTTTTCAACAATCAACGACACAATTCATCAATCAAAATAGTATGGTATTTTTGAATTGGAGTAGAGAAGTCACCCAACATTTTCTAGTTTTAATAAATCTGATGATTATGTAGGGTCCCCACCACCCAATTCGGTAAATATTTCTCCAAGTTAATCCCTAAGAAGAACTTTTAAGCTATGAAGTACAAACTCACAAGCACCTTCTTTACCCATTTTCAGCAATACATATGCTCTCTCTGTGAGTTCTAATCAGAAATGTGTTGTATATTTCATAGATGGGAATTAAACCAAGGAGAAGATTACTTTTATCTCTTCTTCTGAAGTAGGGATTGAGCAGTAAACATAGTAACTTTTCCATACCATTGTATAGTTTTTATTTTACAGAATAAATAATGCCTATATTTTACCTGCAAGTGATATTTTACTTGGTTCACTTTTAGAAAGTTGTTTTAGACCTTCAATATTGCCTCTAGATTGTTCAAACTTCGAGTGCCAATTCCCTGCTCTGGGGCTCCACTTAACAACAGGACCATCTGCAATGACTGCGAAAACCGTCTCTTTTCTTAATGGTGTTATGAGCTTGGTTTCCCTACCACCAGAATGAAGATGTGAGACAGTGCTTGGGACAAATGGCCTGGAGCTTTATTTACTTTCAACGATCAGCAACAAGAAAAACATGTTAGCAATGAGCTAACTTAATCCATCTCATCACTCTAGTTTTGTGCAAGAAATTAGTACATCATCAAGGACTTGACAAAAGAACATTTCATGCTCTTCAATTACCAGGGATGTTTGCCCTGGTCTTATGATTGCCTGCTTTATGAGCCCATCTGCTTCCACAGTGCTCATTTTGTATATATGTCAATGAAATAGCTTCCAGTGACCTCAGTTTCCTAAGGAAACTGAAGCTTGTAGTGCTACTCCCAGGAAAGTGGGAAGTGTGTAACAATACATG
The DNA here is from genome assembly GCF_964106645.2 of Podarcis pityusensis. Lineage (NCBI taxonomy): Eukaryota > Metazoa > Chordata > Lepidosauria > Squamata > Lacertidae > Podarcis > Podarcis pityusensis. The sequence continues at coordinate 29,203,914 of NC_138034.1, read as the reverse complement.
GAGGAATTGATCCCCACCAGTGTTGATCCCTGAATAGCACTGAGTCTGGTGCAACTAGATGTAAGCATGTCCAGACTAGAAGTGGTGTTGTGTAGCAATGGCTGGTAGAGCTAGAAGGCTCTGTCAATTTTGGTTCTCCTACTTTCCTGTTTTTCCAATCTTAAAATTCAGTTCTTCACATTATTGCATTAATTCATGATTATTCATCGAGGAAAATGCACCACTATTTTAGTGCAAATATTTGCATGCAGTTTTGACTAATACATCCATTTTTGCAAGAAATTCCCCTCCTATTTCAATGCATGTTGGGATGCTGTTTTCATTAATACAGTGATACCACGGGTTACATACGCTTCAGGTTACATACGCTTCAGGTTACAGACTCTGCTAACCCAGAAATAGTACCTCGGGTTAAGAACTTTGCTTCAGGGTGAGAACAGAAATCGCGCAGCAGTGGCGCGGCAGCAGCGGGAGGCCCCATTAGCTAAAATGGTGCTTCAGGTTAAGAACAGTTTCAGGTTAAGAACAGAGCTCCGGAACGAATTAAGTACTTAACCCGAGGTACCACTGTATATGCATTTTCATGCACACATTTGCTATTATATGCATTTCTGTGAACAGTGGTTGGAGAACTGCATCACAAACCTCAGAAAAGTGTAAATAGTGAAGACTGACTGTACTTCGGGCCTCATGTTGGAAAGTGTGAACTTGATAGATTCTCCTTTAAATGTGAACTGAGTAGAAATTTCCCCACAACTCTAATGGCTGGTCTTCCAGGATGCTCCTGCACCTTCCTCCCAAATGACATACAAAAGGGAGAGCTGTCTGGGGTGCGGGGAGAAAGCAACACACAACGCAGTGGACCTTTGCCACAGTGTGAGGACCAATGGAAACATTTTGAGACAGGATGGATACTTATGAGGTAAGGAGTCTTCCTGGTGGAGTGAGTCAGAAGTAGAGATGTAAGAAAGCACCAATTTCCTTTCTGACCCATGTTTGCTGCATGCAACTCTGTTTTCATTTCGCTGCAGTTCAGTTTCCAACAAAAACTGTGTCATTCTTCTAACTCTCTGCTGTGGTGGAGTTTTACATAATCAATTACATAACTAATTGTGTGATTGCTAAATTACTCCACACAATTAATTTCAGTGCAATGCTAATGAGGGGAGGCACCATCAGTTCCATATCATTTGCAGACTGAAAATCACAATGATGAACACCGAAAATATTTCATATGACATGAAATGAATGAGCAAACAGCAGTAATTTCTGCTTTCATTTCCATCACTATTCCATGACATTAGGGGCTCCAGGGGGGCTCCAAGCTTCCCCTCTCCCTTTTCTCCTCAATGGATAAATCTTTACAAACACATCCAAAGTCCTTTGGAGATAAACAGAGGCTAAAGAGGAAAAAAAAAAATCTTAAACTGAGTATTTTTGAAGCTGATTATGAAGAGAAACAAAGTGCTGGCCAGAGGTACATTCTAGGGATCTGATTAATATTTGCTTATAAAGACCAGGGAGTAAGCTATTAATTTTATTGCTATTTCCCACCCTTGCTTGGTTCCCCTCCCATTTCATAACTTGGACTTCCTTTTGGCTAATTAACCACTGAACATTTTACAAGCAATCCAAGTGCGGAAGCAGTAAAAAGATGAATAGCACTTATGAAGTAATCGACAAAAAGGTATATTGGGCTTTTTAAAACAATGATATTTTGCATCTTAATACAGGAAGAAAGGCTCCTTTGTTCTGCATTTTGATGGGTCATTAGTAAATTCCCAGAACTCAGCACCAGAGAATCATGACTCAAGGCTAAAATGAACTTTCTGAGACTGGGGTGGGCAACTCTAGCACTGAACATCCCCAGAGAACACACTTAATGTTTGTGTCTCGGCATTATCAAAATACCCCTGGTGTTATCTCACATGAATTCCCTGGCTATTTTCTTTTCTTTTGACAGCAAAGTCAGAGCTGACAAACCAAGGCAGTTCTCAAGGAAATTCAATTACTGAAATGTCTGACAGCTTGCTTTGCTACTTCTAACTAAAGTTTTCAAAGTTACATGCTGCATATATAATATGGATTCTCACTACAAAGGACCCCATTTGCATTTTCTAGGGGAAAATCATTTTAAAGCTGTAGATTTCTAATGATAAAAGGGAAGGAGTGAAATGTTGAAGCTCCCAGTTTTGAAAAGAAATAAAAAGTAAGTCAGGTGCCTGCCAAATGAACCCAGGAAAACACCGTGTTTTCTTAAATGCGTAATTTACTGGCCTTCACACATAAGTGCTGTGGGTGTCATTCATTCTGAGAGGTTATTTGGAAAATAATTAGCACATATTATTTATGCATGATGCCATGGACTAACTTTTAGAGGAAGGAACCGTTTAAGATTTATCTTTCTCCAGGCTCTTAACGATCTCCGTTGCCACTAAGCAGCATTCTTAAATTTCAAATTTGGTAACTTTTAAGCATGGGGAAATTGGAAAAATGCATTTGTAAATATGTGCTGTTCAAGTTGTTATTCAGACCAGTCTGCTCATTGTTCTGATGTATTTCACAGGCTGCAATCCTGTGCACACTGTCCTGGTCTCATTGAATTCAATATGATTTACTTCTGAGTAGACGTTACTTGGATTGTGCTATTAGGCTGCACTCCTATGCAAACTTCCCTGGGAGCAAACACCATTTAATATGGTGGTGCTGGTGGGAATCTTATTTCTGAGTAAACTAAGCAGTAGGTGTGATCTGCTGGATTCAATGGTTCATAACTTCCCCAATCCCTCCCAAAGTGGGAAAATATTCTATTATTTGCATGGGTAGACCATTTTACATGCAAAACATTTCTCCATCATGACAGACATTGAGAATCCCCAGAACAAGGCTGTTGAATATGCTTTTCAATGTGCCCATTCTTTAGGGAAATAAACCTAAATAATTTAAATAGCTTAGAATTCAGTTTCAATTTGTCCAGAGTTTTTATATCTTCCCTTGTGCCCTTGGATGACATCGGTTTTGACAATGAAAGTAATATACATCATATTAGGGAAAGTGGATCATTTCCTTCTGAATTTGCAGCGTTTTGGCATACTGGCTGCTGTCAAGGTAACTTACCCATTACCATTCCAAAGATCATATTTCTCCCTGTATATTTATCTATATTTACACAAACACACACACTTTCGATGAAGCCTAAAACCAGCATAAAAGCAGCACACTTCAGAGAAATATAGGTTGCATTGGAGTAACACAGACATCAGACTGTCAACTGAGAATTTCTTAAATTTTACCTCAAATTCTCCATAAAAGGAAAATACCGTCCAGTGGGACAGGGTGAAAATCAGGTACAGTTTTGTGATTGACAGCTCTAACCCCAACCAGTGAATGGTTTAATCAGACTCTACTTTTTACTTCCATTCACAGTTTTGGGGAGGGATATGGAAGGAGCTCGTCAGTAGCTGTTTCAGTATCCTCAGTTCATTTCTGGCTTTGGGTTTAGTAGCAGCAGAGGTAGAAACACCACACAAGGCTTCAAAGAAGGGCATGAGAGCCATCAACAACTAAGGGGTGCTCACAATCAGTAATCTCTATTCAGATGGCATCTTCTGACACCACCTTCCTAACCAGGTAAGTAGTGTTCCACCAAATCCCCATGACCTGAGGTAATTCCCTCAGCACTTTCTCCCTGGGTGCCTGAATAGGGGGAGCAGGGCATTGCCTTCCTGCTTCAGAAGGCCAGGGATAGTAGTAGAGGTGGACAGAACTGGAGTTTTGTCACTTCTCCACAATGTCTCATGTAATAAGATCAAATTCCTTCTAAGTTCTCTGCAGTGAGGCTCTAACTGTAAGTAGGAAAGCCATCTTTATTCAGGCAAGCAACAGTGTAAGCTCCATAGCAGGCAGAAGGCTCAGGAGCTCAGGACCAGGGCCAGGAGTTCAGAATTGGGTGGAAGTGAGTGACAAGTTTCCCTGCTGCACCCACCAAGCTTTTAAAGATGATGCATGTGCATCATCCCCTTATGGAGAAGCTGGAATTGCACTCTGTCAGGGTAGGTGAATTTGCTCCCCTCTCTGAAGATAGTGCCTGGTCTTGGGTGGTTCTGGCTTCCTGCTCAAGCCTCCGTTCAGTTGATGTCATCTCCCCACAACTGATCAAAACCATTCCTGTCTTCTACTGAGGCTCTTCAATCTACTGGAAGGTTAAGGGATAGAGCTGGGATCCCTGCTCCCTCTTTTAAATGGCTGAAAGGCAGTTGCCTCCTTCTCTAATCCAGGTTCCAACCATTCAACCCTCCACCCACTCTGTTTATAGATGTTTTTAATATATTAAACGGTAAACAAATTAAATAATCTAATAAAAAAATAAAATCATTTCCTAGGCCATATGCTAATGTTCATTCCCAGCTTTAGGTAATCTTCTTGGTAAACATCAGATGCACCGCAGTGATTTGAAGTATCTGGACTTGGATGGAGGAGACCTGGGTTCAATCCCAACCCAAGCACTGCCTCAGCCTTAGGCAAGCCATGCTTTCTTTTGGCACTTCCCTTTTACAGATTGCCAGATGTGATTGGTTCTGGTCATATTGCTGTAAAGTCCTCCTGTTTTTCAGAACACTGCTTGTATCATTAAATCTGATGCTAAACATCCATTGAACATAGCCCTATTATTATTACTACTACTACTACTACTATTATTATTATTAATAATAATAATCAAAGGTCTCTCCCCTCTCCATTGTGATTTCCAGTAAATCACTTAGTAAATCTGTAAGGTGACTCCCAATCAGTACTGTGGACCTCTGACCTCCTAATGGCTACAGCCTGCTAATGGGATGCACTTTGTCCGGGATCATCCTTAGAACCTTTGTTAGAGATGATCACAGTGTTGGCCGTCATTCATTACTGTACTTCTTTTTCAGAGATAAATTAAAGGTATTTTTAGTTCTTTGGCTCAATGTTTCTTCTCTTTCTTCCTTTGTCCGTTCCTCCCCAAATGTCAGATGAACAGCATCTGCCCTTTTTGATTTATTACCATTGTATTTCTTGAGTTGTTCCATCACCCCTTTTCTGATCCTTATACTATAATAGTGCCTTTCTCTTGTTACCTCTAAAGCACAAGCACTGGATAGTATTTTGCTTCATTGCCTGTTAAAAGTAATCTGAGGATCGTACTATTGTCTATAGCAAAGACAAGTGCCAATAAATCATTTAGCCTCTCTGCAGTTTTCCTGTCGTCTTTGATTGTACCCTGGTGGAACAGAGGACCCACAGCAGTGCCCGTGGAATTTTGCTGATACATTTTACTTTTTCATCTTCCATTTTCATTTCAGCTTCCTTAATCTTAGCAAAGAAATGTGTTTTCTCAGAAGAGACAAAACAACCCTGCTTATGGATAACTTTAGTGGCTGAACAATGCTGCACTTTTTCCTTTATATCTTTCTCCACCCTTTATTATGTACTGGATTGAATCTGTACACCTTACTTTAGATTGAATTTTTTTCTTGGTTTCATTTTAAAAAAGCATAGCATCCTCCCTAGTCATTTTGCAGGAAAAGATGGTAGAATAAAAAGTAAGTATTGCTTTCTGTGTAGCTTTGCACTAATGAACACTGAACTTCCTCTGGAATTTTATTGCTTACTCACTCAGTTTTGAGGACGCCTTCTGCAGTTTGTCTCAGTCTGCTTTGGAAATTAATTGTCTTGAATACTCTTTATCATCTGCAAATTTTGCCAGTTCACCGTTCAGCCTTTTTCCAGCTCATAAATGCAAATATTAAAATGGAAGATGCTCCAACATAACAGATCATTGAGAACTACCCCAGTATTCCCCTCACTGGTGAAATCTCAAGAGGGCTTGTTACCCTTCATTTCTTGCCTTTAGTTTTACTTGTTACTGATCCATGAAAGGATTCCCACTCTTACTTTTAGAAAAATGCTTAGTTTGCTTAAAACATTCACTTTATGCTTTTAAAAGAAGCTTTTAGGTTGTGCTCCTATATACCCATTACCTGGGAGTAAGCCCCATTGAGTTCATTGAGATTTCCTTTTCTGTAAACGTGCATAAGATTGTACTGTTTGTTTTTGAAAGTGTTTCTAGAAACACAAATACAGTCTATAGGAAGAAGATCATCCTTGTATGTTGGGCAAGCCAGTTTTTAAACCAAAGCACTTCCTATTGTTGCATATGCAGCACAAAAAGCGCTTATTAATTCTTACTATTGTTTTGGTCCTTTACTGGTCCCGTCTCTTTTGGCATCTCCTTCTGCTTGTTATACTGTTCCGGATTCACACTTTACTTTCATGGAGCGCTAAGAATAACAGGCAATTATTCAGATCAGGTTATATATGTACTATAGGTGTGCATAAACTCTCTGTGTGGGCTAAACAACAAGGCAAATTGGGTGATCTGGGGTTCTTCTTCCCCTGCCAATGCCCTCTCAGTCAGTATGATGTCAATACTTCCTGAGCGTTTCCGATAGAGGAAAATCAGGACATGCAACTTTGGGGGGCATCCAGGTCCCCCCAAAATGCTATTCTTTTGGAGCCACACTCTCATGGGAACCAAAATGGGACATACCGGGATCCAATCAGAAGCTGGATGTCTTCTGTAATACCAGGATGTCCCACTCAAAGTGGGGCAGTTGACAGGTATGCCTGAGTCACACTAGGTCCCTTACAAAGCCTCTTGTCGCTCTATTCCAATAGTTCTGTACTGCGTTATCACTCCACATGTGTCAAGCAGGTGCTTATATGCATAATGCTTTATTGCTGTGTTCTTTCCCTGACCAGTGCAGAATGGAAGTGGGGCAGAGTCTCCTTCAGTTATCAGACCTGGTGTTGCAGATCTTTCCCCCCTAAGCTGCTTCTCTCCTTAAGTCTAAGTTCTGCTCTAGTCATTATGATTCTTGGCTGTTACATTTTCTTCCCTAACTCACAAATGGCACTCTGATGCTGGGGAGAGCATCATTTTTTTGAAGGTTTCCCTCATATTTCTTTATAGAGAAGCGGCAGCAAAGATGGTCATAATATACCCTTCAGAAATATCCAAAAATCCCACAAAACTGAAGCACAGAAGACTGACTCCAGACAGTTCTTCACTTTATGATTTTGCCTTTGGAATTATATTTGAGCTCTTATTTTCTCAAGGCTAGTAGTGTGTGGCAGAATGTAAAGGAATGCATTGGAATGTAAAAGACATATGTAGTGTGTGTGTAAAAACTGCATTCACAAGCTTCAAGACAATTGGAGCTGATATCATATGCATGGGAAGAAACCACTGACAAGTTGCTAAGGAGATTTTAAATGGCAGAATATTGCGATAAGAAATGTTGGTTCCATTATTTCTGTTATTTTTTTCTGTTTTAATTGTTTGGATCCTAAGATCAGTAACAGAAGTTTACAAAAGGAAAGTTTTCTGTCCCTTTCTTATTCCCCTCTCAACATCTCTCCAGAGAGTTGATACTCTTCTGAACAATGTGGGACATGGGTTTATTTGAGAGTGGTTATTTCCCAAAACTGCAGAAGTACTTTACAAAACACCACAGTGATTTATGGAACTCATTTATGGAGCTTTCTCATTAGCTGTTAGTCATGACAACCAACACTTGCGCATTCTTGTGAAATACCTTCCCAGTGATGTTTGGTTGTACCTTTTAACCCTTTTCAATGGTTGAGTAATATAAACCAGAGGCTTGGTCCAGCTAGACAATTCTTGTTAATTGTTTTTTGTTTTGTAGTAAACTTCCACAGTGAAACTCAAAATGTTTACGATGTTTTGAAAAAATAATTATTTTTACATTTTGTGAGTCATTTGAAGAACTTTAAATCACATTCTTTCCAGTAGCTAATTTTACTAATTAACAATATGTATAAACTGAACCCAAACTCTTGTATTAGTGGCCTCATTACTTTTTTAAATTCAGCATAATTTACTATCTAATTATTGATACACTTGGTAGACAAATTACTCCAGATTTTAAGGCAATTGTTTGAACTTGAAATTGTTGATCATAAAATGTAATGATCAAAGCTGATTAACATGTAAAGCCATATCTGCAAAGCTGAATAAAAAGAACACCACTATAGCTGAAAAGACTGTGTCATTCTGAATTATTGTTTAGAACAAAATAGTATTTTCTTTGAAGATATTCCATTCTTTTTCTGTACTGGGCTTCATTTAGATCACTTACTTTGGTCATAGATAAATGAAGATTTTACTTTAAACCACAATTCAGGAACATATAGCCCTCCAGATTTTGGTGGACTATAATCTCCACTTTTCCTGATCTACGGCTATCTTGGATGGAGATGATGGGAGTTGGAGTCTCAACATTGTCAGGAGAGCTGCAAGTTGAACTCCCCCCCCCCACACTTTAAAGCATACCGCATGAAGATTAGCCAAAAATAATCTGAGTTTAGGCAAGCAGCCACAATGATGGTGTTTCGGTCCTTATTACAAATACATTTATGGTCCCTGGCATTTGTGGTTGCTTAATTCCAGTGGGTTTGTTATTATTTTAACTCTGCCCATAGTCATTAGCTGCATTCTTATTGGTACTGTGGCTTTAATGTTCGACAGTTATGTGTAAAGGTTGCTGCACACTGCCTTGAAACTCAATATACAGAGGTTTCAATCAATCAATCAATCAATCAATCAGTGCTTTGCCAGTGTGCTAAGTTCATATGCTGTTGGCATAGCGGTGACTTGAGTTTGTGCCTTGTTCTCTGACTCATCAGCCTGACCTTCCCAGCCCCCTTCCCATAAGGTTGTTCCTGATGGATCAGTACAAATGCCAATTCAGTCCAGTATTCTGATGTCACAGCGGCCAACCAGATACCTATGGGAAACCTACACGCAAGACATGATCAGGATCTACAGCCTAGATCTATGCCACTGTGTTTTCAGGTATATGCCTCACAAGGTTTGGACTGTCCCATGACCCTTGTTTTCAGATATCCCTATAGGCACACTGGGATGCAGCTTTCCACATTTCTGATTAGGTAGGGTAGCATATGGTTGGGAGTGTGAGAAACATCTCAGGAAAAAACAACACATCCACCACCAGATGCCTCCTCTCCAAGATATCCCTTGGGCTAACGTTATAGGAAACCAGCCATTTATTTTTTATGTAGTCAATTTACAAATGTTCTTTCACTAACGTGAATCTCAGAGATGATCTGATTAAAAAGTAAAACTAAAAAAAAAAATCACATTTTTTTTCTATGCGATTTTGCCTAATATGGATATTTCTGCAAAAAACTCCTAAAAATTACACATTCCTGCCAAAACAATTTCCTCTAATATGATGCATTGGTGTATGTTATTTTCACTGGTACATGCCTTTTTTTGCATACTTCATCCTACTATATACATTTTTGAACATGTTGCCCAGATGGAAAGCTCCATTGCAAAATTTCGGGAAGTGCAAAGTTCAAAGGATGGTTGTGTTGGTTCATGTATTGTTTCATAAGTGTGAATTGGGTAAGTTTGACATTAAATGTGAAATGAATCCAATTCCCCTCTCCCCAACCCTAGGTGAGAATCCAACAACTTCTGGGGGGCACGAGATCTCTGATCCTTCTATTATTAGCTGGAGTACCCTGCCTAAAGAATGCGGGTGGCGCTGTGGGTTAAACCACAGAGCCTAGGACTTGCCAATCAGAAGGTCGGTGGTTCGAATACCCATGATGGGGTGAGCTTCTGTTGCTCAGTCCCTGCTCCTGCCAACCTAGCAGTTCGAAAGTACATCAAAGTGCAAGCAGATAAATGGGTACTGCTCTGGCGGGAAGGTAAACGGTGTTTCCGTGCGCTGCTCTGGTTCGCCAGAAGTGGCTTCGTCATGCTAGCCACATGACCTGGAAGCTGTACGCTGGCTCCCTTGGCCAATAAAGCGAGATGAGTACCACAACCCCAGAGTCGGCCACGACTGGACCTAATGGTCAGGGGTCCTGCCTAAATATACATTAGACTAGAGTTAAAACATGCTTGAGAGTTATGGACAGTGTCATTGTGGGGCAAGTACTCCATATCCCTACTCTGCTTCCTCCCTCACTTTCTTTATTCTAACAAGTCTTCGAATCCCACTTATGTTCTTATCCAATGCATCTTTCATGACAATACTTTTTAACTGTCACTGCTTATGACAAATGAACATGGCACTTGCAACCTTGACATGACATAGAACAGGAAAAAAATTAAATATTTAAATACCCTGCTGGTGTGTATATATATTGAAAATGAGACAGCAATGAATCAGTAGGCCTGTTAGAGAGCACACATCAGCAGATAAGCAGGGCTTATTTGCCAAGGCAAGAGAGCTGGTGATGTTTTGAAAGAATCTCTAACAAGGTTATGGTACTGTTCTTCCAGATCTATCTGTTTAGTTCATCTATTAGCTGCATGAGGAAATGACAAAATTCAGATTTAGCGACTTACCCTTTGAATTTTGATGAAAACTTCCTCCTGGATATGATCTTTTGCATTTATAATAGAGAATCACGATGTGCGCTAATAACGTTACCATTTCTCAAGCCTGTCATCACCATCAGAGGTTAATTATATCAGTGATGAAAATGAAAAGATATGAAAAGAGGGGGAAAAGTTTGTCATAATCACTGAATCTGAGAATATTGCCATGTGAGATTTCCTCTTTACAATCACAATGTACATTTCAAGCGTATTGTTCCTATAGCAGTTTAATATGGGTGGAATTACATGAGATAGGATTTTAATATTAATCCGCCATGTATAATCTTTAAGTCATACATGACAGATGCTGGCTGTGGCGGGGAAAGCATGGATTCTTGTGCAGAGAAAGTAATCAATATGAGGGAAGGTGAAAAGAAGTTGATTTCAGCTTCTATTTTAAAACTTTGTCCTGAAACATTGAGGCAAAAGCTCAGCCTCCACAGCTGGTGGCAACAGTGCTTCCAAGTACCAGTTTCTGGAAACCTCAGGAAGGGAGAGTGTTCTTGTGATTGAATCCTGCTTTCAGGTTTATTATTTGAAAGAACATATGTGGTTGCAATCCTATGCGTGGCAAGTGCTAACCTGAAAGTAAATACCACATCTGAATACATATGCTTTAGATCAAGCTGCACGAAACTAGGTGATGTACATTGATGAAAGCAGGTGTCTGGAACCTTTGACCCTACAGATGTTGCTGAACTATAACTATCATCACCTAGGGCTGATGGGAGTTGTAGTTCAGCAACATCTCAGCTAAGGCTGATGGGAGTTGTAGTTCAGAAACATTTGGAGGGTCAAATGTTCCCCACACCTGCATTAAGGTGAAGAGGGTCCTTCCCACAGACTCGCAGTCATTTTTTTGAGTTTCTTTTTTAAAAATCTCATGGTCATGTTGTGGATGATCCCCTAAATTGTAAGAAGTATTTCCACAATAGAATGCTCAACAGATGTTTTTACCTGGACACTGTTCAAACAATATCAAGCATTTGGATTCTGTCTTCATTTCCTTGTGTTTCAGGCCTGTGGAAGCGCAAACAGTAAAGTAATCTGATCTGTGTGCTGTCACCTGTTTCTGCATATAAATAATGTCCTCTTTGTTGTGGTGAATATTCTGTTATATTAAAAAGTCTTCTGAGCCAATAACATGACTATGGGAACTCGGCCCATATTAATAACAGATAAAAAATACCTAGAATCTATCAAGTATTAGTTCATGGAGTGTTGGACCTTTCGGGACTGTGCTTAGATCAGTTCCTCAGCAGGATTTCTAAAGGATTTTAAGAGCTTTTTGACATTTACAAGTTGGAATGGATGCTCAGCACTGGGGGGGGGGACACCCAGCAATAAAAGGTCCCCCCCAAACTCAAATAGTAATGCAGGTAAAGATGCCATAAATATGGCTGAATATGAACTTGTTCAGAGACTGATTTTATAGATACAGCTAGTGTACTAGCCTCAGAAAGGCATTATTCCTCTCTGTTGCTCTCCTGAGAAAGAAAATAGCATCAAATTTCATACAGTAATAGTTTTGCATGATTTGTTTCTGACCAGCTGTATTATTAAGCCAGGATGCCAGAGGTGGTGTGGATTGAGAAATGAAGTCTGTACATTCACATACATTCTTTACTGAAATTAACTGTAGTTAAGAACACAAAGAAACCTGCCTCCTCCCCCAAATCTTTCTTGAGCTAATGCAGTAATACTCTCACTTTGCTAATGATCCCCTCCCATGCCTTGCCTTCCTGTAGTTCTGCCTTGCTGTGACTTTCTTAAGTCCTACTCTCTGCCAGCACCTAACCTATAGTCTGATATTTTTGATTAAGTACAATCTAATGCCAAGGAAGCCTGGCAACAACAGTGACAACCTCTGCCCTGCTTAGCCACTGATATCCTCCTATATTCTGCATTTGAAGTCCAGCTTTGTGTAGGGTGACTAGATGCAAAAGAAGACAGGGTTTTTGCACCTTTAATACTTATGTACATTACTACTTATGTCAAAAAAAGCTACACCTGCAAAAATCTTCTCTGCTACACACGTTTTAAAAGTGCAGAATCCCCCCTCCCCAACTTTGCATCTTCCCCTTCAGCTTGGTATCAGTATCTCCACCACTTCTTGGCCAAAACATTCTACTGGATGCTGCCCAAGGAGGTAGGAAGGGATCCATCCCTTCTAGCTATGCTAAAAGATGTCATTGCATAGGAAGCTGTGGGTTCAATACCAGAATTGGGTTCAGGTGCTGAAGGAAGTGGGTAAGCTGGAAGAAAGTGGGAGGTGGGAACAGCTTCTTCCAGATGATTTTGTAGAGGCTGGGGAATCATTGTTGAACAGGAAGTGGGACAGAAAGAGCCCATAAGCATTATGTTATCCAGCATCTCATTTCCCCCCTCAAAGACATATAGCAGGGATGGGAGATCTGTGGCCCTCCCGATGTTGTTTGATTTCACTCCCATCAGCCCTCCTAATAAATAAATAAAGCATGGCCAGTCTACCACCCCCAAAAAGTACTCCTAGGTGGCTATGCAATTTATTACCCATGTTCCAAAGACCGCAGTGTGTACACTTCCTCTCATATTCACATACCTGTGTAGTAAACTTCCTTTCAGTGTATGTTGCAATATAGCCTTCCTTTATCAAATACATTAATGGATGGTATAGGAGATTCATACCAAAAGTATTTAACATGAACAGCATTTTTTATGATTTAATACACTATGCCATCTCTGAGCCAAGAGAAGCAACTTCAGGAAACCAATGAAGCATTGATGGATTTTCAGCAGCCTTCTGTACATCAGTTTATTTTTAGCAATGCTTTATTGGCTGCCATGCGATCTAGTAATTTATGGCAGTGGTAGGAGATAGCATCATCTTGCTTGAACTCTTAATGCCTGAATAAAAGCAAATATCACTTTCTAGTTCCTTGTGGGAATGCTTAATGCAGGAGGGAGCTTAACCATTCCGATTTCATACTGCACATTTTGCTGCAAAATGACAACCAAATGTACTTAATCTACCCATCACGATGTGCTAGTATGCCTCATTGACATATAACATGGCTCATCAAGCTCAAAATACTTTTCAAATCCAAGAGCCATTGGTACCGAAGAACAACTTAGTTGGAATCTGATGAACTGATATATTAGCATTGTCAGTGTAAATTCAGGATGATGGGAGCAGCTGTTTTGAAGTCCGCATGGAATTAAAAGCCACCGAAGAAATGACTAATTGAGTGGGAAATGCAAAAAATAAATTAGAAATAAAAAAAATGGCAGGATGGTACTTAACATTCCTCTAAATATCTAATATTTAGATATTCACCTGTTGTATAGCAATATTCTATGAAAGGAACGGGATACACTCATTCATAAACCTTGTGTTTCTCTTTAAACATGCCATTTTCTTCTTATGAACAGGCAAGGTCACCTTTCTCGTTTTTCTCCTCCTGGTTTGGTCAGAACATTGGGAAGAGATTTGCATTAGTTCAAGCAACTACACATCATCATGCATCTCAACAGGCAAAGCCAGAGGCTGAAAGGGACTATCACATCATTCCACATCTAGGTGAAGGGTAGTGGAGGAGCACATGTGTCTCATGCAAAAAAGTTGTAGTTTTGACCTCTGGCGTCTTCAGGTACAACTATAAAAGACTAGTATAAAAGACAGGAAAGCTGTTGCCAGTCAGTGTAATTAATACTAAGCTAGATGGACCAATGGTTTGGCTTGGCAGGTTCAAATGGTCCACATGGACAATGGCTCTCAGGTACGACAACTCACTGCTCTCCCCTCTCTCTTGAAGCATCAGTGTACAATATTGTTGGAAATAATACTCCACCCCTGAGTTGGCTATGGGTATGTTCTTTTTTTCCTTTTTATGTGCTGCCCTCTCAGGCAACTGCTTGTTTTCTGAGCTGTGCCCGTGGCCTATGTTTTTGACAACAGCTTATGCAATGTCATTCTGAACTCCCTTCTATTCAAAATGTTTGCAGTTCAAGAACGAACATGAAAAACTTCAGGAAAACAAAACTGCTTTTGACATTTCCATGGCTTTTTTTTAAAAAAAACAAATGCTGCTTTAGCTTGAATAAATACGTATTAAAATAAAACATTTCATTCCAGCAGGAAATATACAAGTTGCAGGGCTGAAGGTTATAATAAATACGTTACCTCTGACAAACATCAACAAAGAGCTCAATTTCTCTTTTTAACTCCAGTGAAAGAAATCTGTTGCAACATTCACTAAATGGATTCTCTTAAAACTTGGAATTAAGCTAGAAAATGCTATTTTACAATTCATAGTGAATAAAAAAAACCTTAATGAAATTAGTCAAATTGCCGAAGTCAAAATTATATGTCAAAAGTCTTCCTGAAGCCTAGAAATATCTCTTTTATTCCCAACCATTTTTAAAAAAATATCTCTGGTGACATTATTCAATTAGCAGTCTCGAGCCTTAATTATTCCTTTAAAATAATTTTAATATCATTTGCATTTCAGCAGAAATTCTCACATACTTATACTAATGCTGGGCAATGATGAAGTGAAAGAAATTCTCACATAGAGACACTCTTCATATTCAACATAATTATTGGGAAATATATCCATCATAGAAAAGATAAAATGCTGCTATTTGCTAAGGGATAAGGAAATATAGGAAGCTGCCTTGCAGCTAGTCCATCCAGCCTATTTTGTCTACAGTCACTGGTAGAAACTCTCCAGTATATCTGACAGAGGTCTTTTTCCCAGTCCTACCTAGAGATGCCTGGATTCAGCCTGGAGACTTTGGCATGCAAACATGTGATCCACTGCTGCCCAATAGCATTGGAAGTAATCAACTAAGGCAAATTAACCATATAAGAAATTTCCATACACATTACTTGACTGGAGAACCACAACACAAAATCATAGAAGGGCTGATTTTAAAGGAACACTGTGTTTCGGTTCTCCAAAGTGTGGTTTGGGTATATTCACCTTTAAATATGAACTGAATCTAATTTCTCCCCTCATTGTAAGTGCCTGCTTAGTCTGTTGCCCAGATGTTAACTGCTGATGGGCAACTTCAGGAAGTCTGCTCTCACTTCATAGGGCTATTTATCTTTGAAGTGGGCTTGGATGGGACAGCTCTTTGATAAGAAACACCTCCTAATAGAGGATTTCACTATGACAGCTGCTCAAATAGAGAACGCCACTATAAAGTGAAAGCATGGGGACTGTTTAGCCATGAAGTGGTGCACAATGAGGAACACACGTTCTGCTGCCAACTGTGCCTGATAAAGTGGGTGAAAGCAGACAGGAGGCACATAATGGGGGCTAGAAATGTGAATTTAAATAAAAACGCACAGGGAACAAAACGATTGCCTGGGGCAAAACACAGAGTGGCTGGGGCAACCCAGCTAGATGGGCAGCGAAGAAGAAGAAGAAGAAGAAGAAGAAGAAGAAGAAGAAGAAGAAGAAGAAGAAGAAGTTCCCATGATAGGCCTTTGGAGTGAGGTAAAAATCCAACTAATATTTTGAGGCAGAGCTGCCCATAGTTGGAAGGAATCAAATGTGTTAATTCATGCTTCTTGCTTTCTTGGATCTGTAAAAAACATCTAGGGCAGATAACCTTTTCCTGAACCATTTTCCTTGGGAGGAAAAAGTAATGGATATATATGTGTGTGTATTTTGTGCTTTTTCTCTTGTAATTTTATGATGTGAAGCACCCTGAGACCCTCAGATGAAGGGTGAACCCATGACCTGACCAAGGCCATCTACGCCCAGAACTGGTCTTCTGTATGCTAATGTTTCACCGCTGATCAGGATGAACAGATGCATTTTGGGGGGATCTAATTGACATTCTTTATCAAACTAGATTAAGCTAAGCTTCACAGGACTCTGTCATATGTAGCTTGGTCCCAGCCAGGCAACGTGTGACAAATGCTGTTCAACAGGCAGGAAGCAGCTCTACTCCATCATACAAAGGAGCAGTGACTATCTGTTCTGAAGTCCGACAATGTGTACATTGGGAGATAAATGGGGACCACATGGAAAATGTGCACCATATGAGTAAGGACACTGGAGACAAATGATCTTGCTGGAAACTTTGTGGGAAATACTAATGCAATGGGAAAGAGGTGATGGGAGCTCTGATTTCATGCCTGAGTGGCATAAATATGACACCTATGACAAAAAGCCAACCTTTTAGATGCCCTACAAGAAAAAGTAATTTTTGATAGAAAGGGCAAAGCTAAAGCTAGTGATAGGGTGAACCACGCAGGCAAGGTTTGCAACTGAGCAAGGACAACCAAACCAGACCATGTGACATCCTGATGTTGTCTCCTGCAACCACCCCCAGTGACAGTTTCCTATCCATCCACTTATCTGGCTTACTGTTCTGTAATGGTGGAAAATCATCCTCTTTCCCCCCTCCCTGTCTAATCTGGTTCAGACACGTTGCTACAAGCCAAGCACTATCAGCTCTGAGAAATGTGGTTTCCCCAGTGCCGTTGACATCTACTAACATTGCTTCTTGGATTTTGATTTCTCTCTGCAGGAAAGTGAGTTCTTCAATATAGTTCCTGGAATCCACCTGAGGTTTGACTTATGATATCAATATAGATTTTAGTGTTTTGCAACCACCACAGGCCATCAATACTAGGAAAGTATCTGTCAATTGCTACACTTGTGCACATACACAGACACACAGACACACACACGCACGTATGACACAACAGGGACAGAGTAGGCTAGCATGAACACGGAATAAAGGAAATTAATTGCCCTTTGTAACTTGCACCATGGCTGATAGATGCAGGCAAGGCCTTTTGATGCTTGAAGCAGAAAATCAGAATGACACCTCCCATCGTGGGGGAAATCTAATAATCAGTTAAATGGTTGACAATTTTCTGCTCTTTAATGGCTGCTCAAAATCAGACACCTGGAGTTTGCTGCCTCCCATTGCCTAATGGTATTGCAAGTCCCGGATTCCAATGTGAGGATCAACTCAACTAGTGCAACTGGGACATGGGCTTCTTCCTGTTCCAGTCAATATGTTTGTCCCATACAGTTGTTCACCACTGCAGTAATGTACTTTCAGTGTGTCACAGTCCTTTAATTTTATTAACATAATATCTGATGTTGAGCTTTAGTTTAAGCTTATTATTTCTCCTGCTTTGTCGGGCCTTTGCAAAGTCATTTATATATTGTTTATAATGAATCACTATCAAGATTTGATAGCTATCTTTGGAAGCCTTTTCATGATTAAATTAGTGCATAAAGTTAAAAACTTCAAAAATTAAACTAGCAAAAAACCTCCATTCTTGCTTATCATTTGAGGATCTTTGATCTTAGGAGCAATGGATTGTTATAAAAGCAGCTTCTACCTACTGTGGCCAAATGATTAAGGGAATCATTCCAGGTTTTTTCCCCTTTTTGTAATCTGCAGTTAATGATGCAAATTAGTTCAGCAAATGACTTCAGAGTGAGCAAAGGACTCTTTGATGGGGTTTGGTGAATAGAAATGATGTGGTTATGGCTTAATTTGGTGGGACTTCAATGAAAGTAATTTTTAATAAATTTGACCACCAGCTTCTTTTATCATTACTTCTTCATTGTCTCTGGGTGAACCAGCTACATTAGTGACAAATTTCAAGATACACAAGGAGTCAATTTCATCCCTACCACAACAGCCCAGGGAAAAATATGCAAGATTCTTTGCTTCTTTTGAGAAGTAATGTTGACTACAGAGTGAGGACAATTTGAGTTTGGACTGTTTGAATTTGCCTGAGTTGAAGCACAGAGAGGCAGAATGTTCAGTATATCAACATGAGGAAAAACTCTCACAGAAATAGGAAAATTTAACAACTGTAAAAACAGCATATTAAAAAAGCATAATCCCATTATGGATTAAGAAATTATCAGAAAGACCAGGGGAATAGAAAAAAAATATTTTGCCTGATCCCAGAAAGATAATAGAGAAAGTGCCAGATGAACCTCTCTGTGGAAGAACATTCCACAACTGAAAAGGCCCTCTGTCTCATTGCTCCTTGCCTCATAACCACCTGGAGGAGGGCCTCTGAAAATGATTTTACTGTACAGCAGTGTTGTGGAAACTGTGACCCTTCAGATGTTGTTGGAGTAAAGCTCCCATAATGTTTGATAACACTGGTCAACAACAAATTTGTTGTCTGCATTTTTTCAGTTGATTTAAGACGAATCTGATGCACTGAATCAAAAAATCACATTGGTTTTGCTCAATCAGGTCAAGTTTTTGAGCTATGGCCACATGTCTTTTTTTACGTTTTTGTTCACATGTACGCTTGTGTGGAGCATTTTAGAAGAAGTTGGTGGGGGTAAAATGCCATGTCGAATAATTGTTTTGATTGGAAATTATTATTTTAATGACAAGAAGTATTCAAGTCCGATAGTTCTGTGTGATTATGTCGAAAAGGGATCAGTTTGAAGTCATAAAACCTCAAAATCTTCCATAAATTGGTGCGGCAAAGCATAAAGTTGCTTACCATGCTTATTTTGGTATTAAACTTGGTGACCAGGATAAAGCTTGGGCACCACACATGGTGTGCAAGGCATGCACCGAGACTCTACGTGGGTGGACCAATGGCAAGAGGAGTCTGAACTTTGGAATTCCCATGGTTTGGAGGGAGCTGACAAACCATGTCACTGACTGCTACTTCTGCACTGTTGATGTGACTGGGATCAACAGAAAGAACCGGAGCAGCCTCAAGTATCCTGATCTTCAATCAGCACGTCGTCCTGTAGCTCATTGTGATGAAATTCCAGTGCCTATCTTCGGAGAACTTCCTGACATTAGTGACGAAGATGCCTCCAGTGTTGAAGGACATGAAGAAGAAGAAGTGGTTCTTGAAGATCATGCTCCACATCCATTTTCCCAAAAGGAGTTGAATGATCTAGTTCGCAACCTCAGCTTGTCAAAGGACTCTGCCGAACTGTTGGCATCCAGATTGAAGGAAAAAAACCTCCTCTCTGACAGTGCTCGCATCAGCTTCTTCCGCAACAGGCATCAAGAGTACCTCTGTTTTTTCTCGGAAGAGAAGGACTTGGTGTACTGTGCAGATATTGCGCAGCTTCTGCTCAAGCTTGGAGTGCCACAGTACGAACCCAAAGATTGGAGACTGTTCATTGACAGCAGCAAGCGATCACTGAAATGTGTTCTGCTACACAACGGCAACCAGTTTGCCTCTATACCCCTGGCTCACTCGACTACACTGAAGGAGAACTATGAAGCGGTGAAGTATGTGCTGGAGAAAATTGGTTATGATCAGCATAAGTGGTTTATTTGTGTTGACCTGAAGATGGTGAACTTTTTGTTGGGACAGCAGTCTGGCTTCACCAAGTACCCATGTTTTCTGCATGTTTTCTGCATGCATGTGGGATAGTAGGGACCGTGCTCAGCATTATACGAAGAAGGACTGGCCTGTGTGGGAGGAATTGGTGCCTTGCAAAGAAAGGAACATCATTAATGACCCTCTGGTGGACAGAGACAGAATACTCTTCCCACCGCTGCACATCAAGCTCGGCTTAATCAAGCAGTTCACCAAGGCTCTGGACAAGGATGGTGACTGCTTCACTTACTTGTGCCAGGTTTTTCCAGGACTGACCATGGAGAAGTTGAAAGCTGGCATCTTTGACAGTCCTCAGATCCGTCAGCTCATCAGAGATCCAGAGTTCGGAAACTCAATGAACGAAGTGGAACTGGAAGCGTGGAAGGCATTTGTTCTGGTAGTGAAGAACTTTCTGGGCAACAATAAGGCCAGAAACTATGCAGAACTTGTCAACAACATGCTGACTGCTTTCAGAAACCTGGGCTGCAACAAGATGCACTACCTATTTTCACATATGGACCAGTTTCCTGAGAACCTAGGTTCAATGAGTGACGAGCAGGGGGAGAGATTCCATCAGGACATGAAAGAGATGGAGACCAGGTATCAGGGTCGCTGGGACGCAGTCATGATGGCTGACTACTGTTGGACTCTGAAGAGAGACCTCCCTGCCGCTGAGCATTCCAGGAGTTCCAAGAAACGGAAGTTCAAGCCCTGAAGTTTGAAAAATGGTGAAGCAACATGAAATTTACGTGTACTTACTTTTATCAATGCCCACCATTCAGTTTACAGTAATCGATGTTTCTATCAGGTAATCAATATATGTTGTTGGAAAAACATTTTTTTTCCTCTTAAAAACATATTTAGGATGATATGTGTTGACAAAAATCAGCTGATAATGCCACAAAAATGTAATCAATTTTGTCACAAGATCTGATTTTTTTTCAAATCAACATAGCACAAAAACCTGACCTGATGGAGAGAAACGGATGCCATTTCCTGATTCAGCAGTGCAAAAATACCCTAAATCAGTTGTAGAAATCTAGACAACATGCAAAAAGTAAAAAAATTGTTGCCCAGTGTAATTAACCCATAGTGGCTGGGGCTGATAGGAATTCGAGTCCCATATCTGATATACTGGCAGTCTAAGGCAGAGATCAACAATCCTTCTAGAACCCTGGACTTCCCCAAGGCTTCAAAAGGATGTAGTAGCATTTTGAATTGTACTCAGAAGCAGACCAGCAGATAGTCCAGTTGTTTAAGCACTGCCAAGATATGATCCTAACAAGTGGCCCTAGAATTAAGCTGCCTTTGGCAGCAATATTTTGGACTAACTGCAGTTCCCTGGCAGTCTTCAAAGGCAGTGCTACATACAACACATTGATGGAATAATTGAAATGATGGCAAACTTCTGTTGAACACAGCATCAGTTGCTACTTGTGTCAATAAACTAACTATTTTTATAGTAGTGTGGCAGGTCAGGCTTGGAGTTTATAAGAGATGTTGAAGAAGCTGGTGACCATTTTGTATGGTGCTAAATATATCAAGTATTTCCAGTAGTCCTATAAAATTTTGTTTATTACAGCTCTGACAACATGAAAACAGACTTCAAGGAGATAACAAATTATTCCTGGAAAACACCCCTGTGTAGGATCTCTTGTTGGCTTCTGAGCAAAAACGTGCACTCTTAATTGGACAGGCTTCCAACTCTTTTCTAGTCATGAATGTTGGGTTCAGAGACCTGGGGCACATAGAAGCAAGAATCTGGATTCAGACTAAACTTTAAGGATGTAGAATTTTCTTTATTCATTTATTTACTACTTTATACCCCATATTTCATTCAATGCGTTCAAGACAACATACATTCTCTCTTCCCCTCCCCCTCCATTTTATCCTCACAACAACCTGTGGAGTAGGTGAGGCTGAGATAGTGAATGACTGAAGATCATCCAGTGAATTTAATGACCAAGTAAGTCTCCCTTTTCCTATTGCAACTGATCTCCCAGGTCTGCCCCAGCACTCTAACCAACACATCCTCCTCCTTCCTTACACACAGCCTCAGGAAGAATAGTAATCAGCCTCCCACTGACAAGTAATAAGATATCTGAGAGACAGAATGTCAACAAGTGAAACTTTCCCCACAATTGTATTTCTATACTAGAAAAAGCTTAGTCTGTTAAATTTGTGCCAGCCACAAGCTGCTAAAGGCACAAGGCATCATTCACTTTGGTCCTGTCCCTATACTTTTTGCTGCAGGCTGCTCAGCAAGGAAGCTCTTCAGCAAGGAAGGTACAGAAGATTAAATGACCTTAAAGGTAAAGGGTAAAGGGACCCCTGACCATTAGGTCCAGTCGTGGCCGACTCTGGGGTTGCGGCGCTCATCTTGCTTTACTGGCTGAGGGAGCCCCCGTACAGCTTCCAGGTCATGTGGCCAGCATGACTAAGCTGCTTCTGGCAAACCAGAGCAGTGCACGGAAACGCCGTTTACCTTCCCGCCGGAGTGGTACCTATTTATCTACTTCTACTTTGACATGCTTTCGAACTGCTAGGTGGGCAGGAGCTGGGACCAAGCAACGAGAGATCCCCCCATCATGGGGATTCAAACCGCCGACCTCCATATCTGCCTAATAAGCATTAGAATGTTGTTTCCATATTTTGCATTCTAACTTTCTTTATAGATTCTGACTGACTTGCTTAGAAAAGAAAGAAAGACAGGAGTCAAGACCTCCTGCAGGGTTAACAATGGGAATGAATGGGAATATGAACCAGAAATTGTTCAAAGCTCTACCTTAAAAATTACTTAATTCATCTTCAGTTCAGATGTAGTTTATAGATTTTTGAACTAGTTCATTCCAGGCACTGGGAAGAATTCAGCATATATTTTTCTCTCCCATTCTTTCTGCTGCCCTTACTGTGCTCATACCAGCTGTCAAAAGGAGGCTATCCAAAATCATGAACAAAGAAGTCATTTTCCATGTTACCCTGTGGAAGCTTCCTTCTGTCGGTCATAGCAGCACTGGGTGAAGGGGAGAAAGAGTTGTTCCTCTTTATTCCCTTTTCCTCTATGAATAGCAGTGGCAGTGGGATCTTGAGATTGGCAAAAGCTGTGATGAAACAGGGATGGGGAAAGGGGAGTATGGGGTGAACTGTAGGGAAGGGGTGTTTTTGGGTAAACTGTATGAGAAGGGGGAGTTCAGTGTAAACTATGGCAGGTGGGGGAGTTTTGGTGTGCTTTGAGAGAGGAGGAATTTTGTATGAACTCTATGGGTGGATTGGGAATTAGTAATCAGACATGGGATGGGATTTGAAGGAGCTGTGAGCAGATAGAGGGTTGAAGGAGCTGTGTGGGATAGAGAGTTGAATAAAATTTGAGGGGATGGAAGTTTTTTGTTTTTTTATAAGATATTTATTAGGATTTTCAAAATATTACAAAATAGAAAAAGAAAAAAGAAAAATACAAAATAAAAATAGTTAAAAACAATTCAGTCTTTCAATCACTTATCTTTCATTTGCTTGTTTCCCGGACCTCCCCATACCTCCCTTTTTTTGTATTCCAGTTCAGTTTGTTGGTTCAGCAAATCCTTACCCTCTTTATTTGTCCTAATCTTTGGTCTTAAAATAGTAACGTTAGATTTTTACCTCTTAACAACCCATTTTTCATATTCCCTTAAAGCATTACAGCTGGAAACCACTTAATTTCTATCCAACATCGTTCTAACATTCATTAATTTTACAATATTTCTGTAGATAGTCTTTGAACTTCTTCCAATCTTCTTCCACCGACCCTTCTCCCTCGTCTCGGATTCTGCCAGTCATTTCTGCCAGTTCCATATAGTCCATCAACTTCATCTGCCATTCTTCCAGAGTGGGTAGATCTTGTGTCTTCCAATACTTTGCAATGAGTATTCTTGCTGCTGTTGTGGCATACATGAAAAAAGTTCTATCCTTCTTCGGCACCAATTCACCGACTATGCCTAGGAGAAAGGCCTCTGTTTTTTTCAAGAAGGTATATTTAAATACTTTTTTCAGTTCATTGTATATCATTTCCCAGAAAGCCTTAATCCTTGGGCACGTCCACCAAAGGTGAAAGAATGTACCTTCAGTTTCTTTACATTTCCAACATTTGTTATCGGGCAAATGATAAATTTTTGCAAGCTTGACTGGGGTCATGTACCACCTGTATATCATTTTCATAATATTCTCTCTTAAGGCATTACATGCAGTAAACTTCATACCTGTGGTCCATAACTGTTCCCAGTCAGCCATCATTATGTTATGTCCGACATCTTGTGCCCATTTAATCATAGCAGATTTCACCATTTCATCCTGAGTATTCCATTTCAACAGCAAGTTATACATCTTTGACAAAATCTTAGTTTTGGGTTCTAATAGTTCTGTTTCTAATTTAGATTTTTCCACCTGGAAACCAATTTTCTTATCCAACTTATATGCCTCCATTATCTGATAATAATGAAGCCAATCTCGCACTTTGTTTTTTAATTTCTCAAAACTCTGCAATTTCAGTCTATCTCCGTCTTTTTCCAAAATTTCCCAATATTTCGGCCATTTGGCCTCCATATTGAGCTTTTTCAGAGCTTTTGCTTCCATCGGTGACAACCACCTTGGAGTTTTATTTTCCAATAAGTCCTTGTATCTTATCCAGACATTAAACAATGCTTTCCTGACAATGTGATTTTTAAATGCTTTATGTGCTTTGACCTTATCATACCACAGATATGCATGCCATCCAAATACATTGTTGAACCCTTCTAGATCCAAAATGTCAGTGTTTTCAAGAAGCAACCATTCTTTCAACCAGCAAAAAGCTGCTGATTCATAGTAAAGTTTAAAGTCTGGCAGGGCAAATCCACCTCGTTCCTTTGCATCTGTTAATATTTTAAATTTTATTCTAGGCTTCTTGCCCTGCCAGACAAATTTAGAAATATCTCTCTGCCACCTCTTGAAACAGTCCATTTTGTCCACAATTTGCAGTGTTTGAAACAAAAACAACATTCTAGGCAATACATTCATTTTTTACCGCAGCAATACGGCCCAGCAGTGAAAGCTTCAAATTTGACCAAATTTCTAAATCTTTTTTCACTTCAGCCCAGCATTTTTCATAGTTGTCTTTAAATAAATTCCCAGTTTTTGCTGTCATGTTAATCCCCAAGTATTTAACTTTCTTAACCACTGTTAAACCTGTCTCATTCTGAAACCTCTCTCTCTCCATTGGTGTTAAATTTTTCTCTAAAACCTTGGTCTTTAACTTATTCAACTTAAATCCTGCAACTTGACCAAATTCTTGAATCAGTTCTAAAACTCTTTTGGTACTAGATTCTGGCTCCTGTAACGTCAATACTAAGTCATCTGCAAATGCTCTCAATTTGTACTGTTTGGCTCCGACCTGTATACCTTTAACCAACCGGTCCGTTCTAATCATGTTCAGCAGAACCTCCAGGACCAAGGGGATGGAAGTTTTGGGTGAAGTAGAAAAGAGGTGGGGTTGGCAAGCAATGTGAGCAGTGATGGCAGTCTCTAGTATTTATATAAACATGTAATGGCAGGGGCATTTATCTTGTTCAGTCTTGTTAATCCTGTTGTGCACCTGTTAATCCAACTATGGTAGAATGAGTTAAGTGTCATAGCCTGGAATAAATTGTGTTTGGGATTTCAAACTGAATATACTGTTATGCAATATACAGTTGCTTTACTTATACATCTGAAACTTGAGCAAATAGCTATTCCAACCCCTTTGGCCATGACTGAAGATACTTTTGACTGCTCCACCAGATGCAATGTTCACAAAAAATCACTGATTTCAATGCTCAGCTTCTGGGGTGGTGGAGAGGGCAGAACTTTATATATTTATGTGCCCTTCTTGGCTTTCTGAAGGCTACCACACAGGCGTGCTTTAACTAAAATTGGGAGTATCCAGGGAGCTGAGACTTGTGGCTTTTATTGAACTCCCACACCCCATAATTTGAGCACTCACTGGTGCATTTGCATTCTAATAACATAAACTGGATTGTGATTTGAGCTGATTTGTTAGAGATGCCTGGATTAAATTTGTCCTTTTGATTCCAATCAACACAGAAATAATAACCCCCTGAAATTTTGAGTCAACCACATCCAAATCTTCTCTTGCATCTCGAGGCAAAGAATGAAGCATCACGATGCAAATGCCCCTAAGTATGCCTTTGTAAATACAAACAGAATGGAAACATGTGCCCTACATTAATTTGGCTACTAGGGAATGTGTGAATTGGAGTCAGATTTGGCAGTCTCCACATGAAGCAAACAATGCATCTGAAGGCTTTCAGAAATGGGAGAAGACCTTGTGCCAGTTGGATAGAATTGTGTTGGATCTGCATCTAGCCTTGCCGACTTTCCAAGTTGCCTTTTAAATCAAGTGGGAAGTTATCCACATTTGTCTTACGTGCATAATCACTTCAGTATCCAGTGCTATAGCAGTGTCTCTACTAATAAAGGCCAACACTTACATTTGAAATTTAACAAGGAAAAAGCACAGGACAATATTAGTGGGCATCTTTGAACTGGTGCATTTCCCCACATTCATATGTTAATCTGAATGCATTTGTCTATAGTAAAAGAAATACAGATTTGATGGGCAGATGGGATAAGCAAATCACTCCTATTTGGACCATTACATTAAAATAGAAGGGAGGTTGATGGATTCAGTTAGGAATTTTGGCCCTGCCACTGATAACAATGAAAGTGAAGATCTTCCTAAGCCAGTTTCAACATCTACACTGAAACCATCACTGGTGTTTTTTCTCTTCTTTTTGCATTCAAGCTTAGTGGCACAATTTTGAGAACAGATCAGCTGCATTATAAACCACAGCAGCTTCAGTAGAGGATCAAGTTTGTGCTTCAGCACCCTTGCCACAAACCTCATTACACCTCAATTAATGGGTGCAGACTAAGAATATGCCCTGACACAGAGAAGGGTAAATTCGCAATCTTTGTATTGGGAAGCAGAGATAGGACAGCAGGGTTGTAAAGGAGGATGGAAACAAAACGAGAATTAGTTGGTTATGCCTGTCATTGGCTCTTGTTCCATTTACCATCAGTTGCTCTGCCTTCTGACCTACCAGTCCTAATGGACACCAGTCATCACTATATAAATGGGTGCGGAGCTGAAGAATATAGAAATGAAAGAGAAATGTGTTTGCCTGAAACAATTCTGCCCACTGGAGGTTCTGGAAGGCTCTTTATAGTTCTCAACTTTCTGCAGGCACAGGTTTTTTACTAACCTGAAGCTAGGCAAATGTCAGCATATCCAGTGAAAGTGATGGTAAGGGACAGGAAGATGCATCAATTGAAATCAACAAACGTAACTGTATTTCCCCAACAAGCACTTGGGAAAATAGTGATTTTTTCCAGGTGGGGTTTTTTTGGGGGGAGGGGGGATTTTAAGACCCTAACACAGCCAGGATTAACATTGCTCATGGTTTTAAAAATTAGCAGCGCACTGAATCAAGTCCACCACTCCACTGGCAACCAGGATGGATATAGATGTAATTGTTATTAGATGTAATTGTTATTTATTTTAAATATTCTATCCCACTGTGCATCATTCAAGATGTCTTACAACCCCATTTTTAAAACTAAAGTGAAATACACACACACAACCCCACCCCAAGCAAACAAGAAAATGGCCTTTTAGAAAATCTGCCTTCAGACTGGGAGTACTCCTGCCTCCAGCATTTTATTGCAGAATACATGGGGATGCCTTTGAAGAGTCTCTGGAAGAGTCAGCTAAACCTCATCCCTAAGAATATGTGGTACTCAAATAACAACAGCTGGCTTCCAGTTTCCAAAACAAAGATATCTTGATAGGAAAGTATCATTAGTACACTGATGTCAGTAGACCCCAAATCACAGAATAATCTTTTCCACTGGTTTCAAAAAGATGTTAAATCCTAGATGAAAGAATTGACCTGGAGGACACAGCTGCCCCCAAATCAAGATGTTGTATGGCAGCAACCCAGTGCCTTCTGAGAACTACCCTTCAGGAAGAACTGAACCACCATAAAAATGTGCCCCCAGTTCAATCCTGGCCTGGTGACCCAGAATAATGCCATGGTCTTTGATGAAAGCATCTGATAGGTCCAGCAGAACCAACAGGGATGCACTCCATGCTGTTCACTTCCCAGCAAAGATCATCCAGCAAGTGACCAAAGCTATCGGTCTGAAAGCCAGGCCTGAAGAAAGATTATTAGATTATATTTCATTATCAGATATGTGCTTTATTTATTATATTTGTAAGGACATTGTCCTGGAACTTGATGTATGTATGTATGTATGTATGTATGTATGTTTGTATGTATGTATGTATAAATGTTTTCAACCTTTAGGTCCATATGATCTTTAGAGTCCCAGAGTGTCTCTTAACATCAGGCTGTCTCATTATTTGAGCTTGGGTCTCTTGTCATCAGCAGATCCTTCTCTTTAAATTACTCCACTGTGGTATAGGGTTCCTGTTTCCAGTCCCAGTCCACTTTTCATTCTCCCTCCTCTTGACTTGCCATTGGAGCTAACAGGCCCAGACTGTTCCCTGTTCCCCACTGGCTGATTGATGCTCTGTGATGGAACAGAGAGCTTTCCCTCTCTGTTCCATCATTTCCTCCTTTCTTATACCATCTCTCCCTCCTCTATTATCCTCTTTCCAGTTTCTGTTACTTACCTCCTGGTTCAGCCTCCTCACCTTCCTCTCTTATTTCCTTTGTTTAGTGCACAAGGCTCTCACTTTGCTCGTCCAGGACCTTCTGGAAATATGCACACACTTGCCTCTTTATCCTTCTGCTCTGTGCATCTTGAGGCTTCATCAGACTCAGCCCACCTCCCAGTTTCCAGCCCATGCAACCGACCTTCTGTTTGGGCTGGGGGAGAAACAGAGGGGAGCATAAGCAGTGGTGCTACTGCCTCCCGAAATACACTGTGCTACAGACTCTGGGGTCCAAGGTGTCATTGTCAGTGACTACATTCTAAATGTGTTCAGACAAAACAAAGAAGGGTAGAACTCTTTTAAGTACTAGCCCGGACAACACGATAAATGGTTTCCGAAAAGAAATTATCACAGTTGCCTAATGCAGTAAGCAGCTGCGCTGCCACATTTCGAACAAGCTGCAAGCAAATGAGGAACACTGTTGGAAGCCCATATTGTTACCATTAAAAAATATAACACAGAAATCATCAGTGAAATTATTGAAATCATTATCCATCAATGCAATTTGCTGCTCGAACATTCTGAGCTGTGGGTGAACAAGATTCATTATGATGTGCTGCCTTCTTCAAATGAAGAACGGGTGCAGCAATACAGAACAGATTGTTTTAATGGTCTCTTCTGGCCTATGAATCTATGAATAAACAAACATTAGATGACAGCATTGTATCAACTGTATACCAATGCAAAACTGTCAAAAAAAATCCCAGCGGTTTGGTGCCTCACACACCAAAATGGATCAAGTCTTCTTCCGAAGCAGAGTGATAGGCCACAGAAGGGGATCGCACAGAGTGGCATGTCCTTTTTGGACAATCAAGCTTTAACAAGTAGGGAAAGCAATGGGATGGTGTTTATTTAAATTTCACACAGGCAAGGGAGGAGAAAAGAATCTTTTATCAGGTTAATAAATGCCCTCCCATGACAAAATTAATCACATGAAGCAGGTGGCCTGCTCACACTCAGTTCTGTCATCGTAGTTCATGCTCGCCATTCCACAGACAGCTATCAACATTTATATTATCCTCTGTGCACTTCTCTTGTTAATTAGTGTCTACAGTACAGTAGCATGTCTCTGCTGCACACAGGTGATTAGAAAGAGAAACGCATCTGAGAAAGGACATCTATTATCATGCAGCTCATTCTAAATATATATATATATATATATTTCCCAACTCAACAAATCCTGTGCTCTACCCCTCCCTTTCACTAATCAAACCTATTGCAGCTTCTTCCAGTTGGGTGAAGAGATAATCGACTTTCATTGCAGATAAAGGCTGCAAGCACACATTAATAGCAAACGGAGCATGAAACTACTGTGCATTTTCATGCACATGTGGAGCATGATAAAAGTGTATATTATCTATTACTTCTTTTTGCATAGGAAAGGACTTTCAGACTTGGCTAGAGAGAATCTTGCCCACCTTCTACCTCTATCCAATGTATGGCTAAGCAGATATATTTGGAAGTGACTTCTATCAGTATGAAGAGGGCATGTTTTTATTACAGGCCACTTCTATTGCACTTTTCAATGTTGTATGTTGCTTTTTAAATTTATTATATGTTTTGTTCCTATAAGCTGCCTGTGAGTTCAGTCGAGGTGAAATGGTGAAATGGTGAAATGGTGAAATGGTGAAATGGTGACTTGATGATCTGGCTCTAGGGCAAGCCCAAGACATTTTTGCTGGTTGAGGATGTCCTTGCCCCCTGCATTTCACTTACAGAATCTTCCCTCAGCACTAGATGTGGGAGTTCTGAAATTCATTCAGTGAGTATGGCATCTATACAGTATGGCATTTTTTTCAACTTGAAGTTTGGTAAGAATAAGCATGTTAATGTTAATTAACTGAGTGGTAGGAAGTGTGTGTGTTTGTGTGTGTGTGTGTGTGTGTGTGTGTGTGCGTGTGTGTGTGACTGTCACTTAAGGAGATTGGGAAACCCAAAGCAAAGGTGGAGGCACTTCTTGTCTCCTGCTGACCATACATTGCTACTTCTGCTGTCCCTGTCCACCCAGAGCAGAGCTTTCCAAACTTTTCATGTTGGTGACACACTTTTTAAACAAGCATCATTTCGTGACATAGTAATTCAGTTTTACTAGCAAACCACAGGTTAAACTAATCCCTTTCAGCCCTGGGAGGAATGCGGGGAGCATTCACGCAACACACCTACAGACTGCAGCTGACAAACTAACAGATTGCGACACACAGTCTGGAAAGCTCTGACCCTGAGTAATTCAGGCACAGGAACCTTTAAATTGGGGGTGGGCAAATCTGTCATTTTCCATTTCACTCAGTTTCTCATTTTATTTTTTTCAATCTTAAGTTCCACTCTCCACATTTTAACATCAGCTTTTGATCTTTAAAAAAAAAAATGTCCTCACAATAATTCATCATCATTGTAGTGCAAATTTCTCCTAATATTTATATATTGCACCCACACTTATGTGTGCCATTTTGCCTTATATACGGTTCTCCAAAGAAATTTCCCCTAAGGTAAAGCATATCTGTACATTATTTTCACTATGTGCATTCCAGTATATGCCTTTTTGTACACATGGAAGAATTGCATTGCAAAATTTGGAGAAGGGCAAATTTTGAAGGATGGCTGTATTTTGGAAAGTGTGAATTAGGTAGAGTGGCCTCTAGGCTGATGAGAAGGGCAGAAGTGGTGGTGAAGCACTGCCGCATGTGCAGATGGAGGCACCACCACCATTCTTCTTATCCATTAATATGTGCCTGCCATCACCGTCCTCCTTTCCAGTGCCTCTGAGCTCACCTTTGATGTCTTCATTGGGGGTGGGATCCAGAACTACTGGGAAGAAGGACCATGGTGGTGGCGGCAGCAGCAGCAGCTGTACTCTGTCAAAA
Source organism: Podarcis pityusensis (assembly GCF_964106645.2). Lineage (NCBI taxonomy): Eukaryota > Metazoa > Chordata > Lepidosauria > Squamata > Lacertidae > Podarcis > Podarcis pityusensis. The sequence goes on along the minus strand of NC_138034.1, from coordinate 29,172,502 downwards.
TAAAAGTGGAAGGCATCAGCTGTGGTGGCCCCAGGCATTTGACAGAGTAAGCTGATGTTTATGAAATGTCCTGCTATCATAACTGGGCTAGTTTCTTATGAGCCTCAGCTTTTCGTTATGATGTTCTCTGTTATTGTCTCAGGTGCATTTGTTGCAGAATAAGTTATTGTAACTTTCATTTGCAAAGGTTAAATAAGGAACATTAAAACTGGCAGCTGAATGTGAATTAAGCGCACAGGAGTTATTTGTGCTGTGACTTTAAGGAAAGGCTTTCTGTAATTACACAGTGATTAACAACTGTATTTGTATTTTCTTATCTAGGTGTCATAAACATCCTCTTTTTGAAGCTGAATTAATACAAGCTGTGAAAAAGGAATACTGATGGCTCTTTTCAATACAGAACAATATTTTGCTTGAGGATTATGCAAATTAGTTCTTAAAGTCTCATTAAATGATAATATTTAAGCTCAACATCAGAAAACAAAAAAAAAAAAAAGAAAAGAAAGAAAGAAAAATCCAGTTAAAATTCTGGTCAGTCAAGCGTGGTTGAAAGGTAACACCTTACCAGGTATATTATGCAGAAGCTATTCTCTAAATATTTTATTTGCTTCTAATATTTGTGATATCCCAAACATACAATTTCTCCATCTATTTTGATTCCACATTTATATTTCAAAAAATTTCTTTGAATGTAGTCAATACTGAATGGAGCATTGATTTGACACATGGGGGGGAAAGTTTTGCAGGTTTCTGATGGAGGAATTTCTGCTCTCAATGTTACTTTTCTGCTGCTTCATTGCATTATTTGCTTCATGAAGACAGCACCCAGTGGATTACACTCTCAAAACTTATTCACCCTTTAAAAGGATATAGAAGAGACTTACAGAAAGTTAAACAATGAATGCAGTTTTGCTTTAAGAATAATTTATTTTATATGTACTCTGTACTTTTTTAAAGGAGGTCATTGATGGAAGGTTTGAGCTTTACAGTGACCCTGTGAGAGTGTTTAAACTGTGGGACAACCACTTGCTTGAGGTCATGAGACAAAAGGAGGACACAGATCTAATCTCATTTAAAAGCCATCAAACCAGTGGCCACCATCTCATCTGATGGCAGTGAATTCTATGAATTAACCACACATTCCATTATGAATGTAGCGAATTCAATGCTACAAGATGTGATAATGGCATCTGAGTTTGATGGCTTCAATTTTTTTAATTAAAGGGTTCCAAAAGGCAAGGATACAAAATATTCAAATAGTGGCTGGTGCCCACTGAGACTGGTGGGGTAGAGGAATGGGCAACTAATGGTATGTGGGCTCAGGGATCACAGTAGCCAGACACAACGAATTAGGCCTTCTCCCCAGTCTCCTCTCTTGCAAAAGACACCAAGTACAAGGCTGAAATCCTATGCATGCTTACTTCAGAGCAAGCCCCACTGAACTCAGTGGGACTTATTTCTATGTCAATATCATATGGCTTTACATATACCATGTATGTCCAACGCGACGATTGCGCAATGGATTTTTGCCAATCATGGCCACCTCGCGGCTGCATCAAGCACCCCTGCAGCTGTGGAGGTGCCCAGTCAGCTGGCCAGCCGGGAAAGGCACAAAGCACCTGCCTCCAGTGTGGTGTAGTGGTTAAAAGCGGTAGACTCGTAATCTGGTGAACCGGGTTCGCGTCTCAACTCCTCCACATGCAGCTGCTGGGTGATCTTGGGCTAGTCACACTTCTCTGAAGTCTCTCAGCCCCACTCACCTCACAGAGTGTTTGTTGTGGGGTAGGAAGGGAAAGGAGAATGTTAGCCGCTTTGAGACTCCTTTGGGTAGTGATAAAGTGGGATATCAAATCCAAACTCCTCCTCCTCCTCCTCCTCCTCCTCCTCCTCCTCTTCTTCTTCTTCTTCTTCTTCTTCTTCTTCTTCTTCTTCTTCTCCTCCACACCCTGCAATCTGTAGCCCAGGGCAGGGAGGCAAAGATGAGGCGTGTGTGTGGATGCTGAACCTTCCCCACCTTTCCAGCTCCAGCCTAGCTGCATTTACTCAAAAGTAAGCTGCTGCCCCCCTCCCCATGGAGTTCTTCATTGGTAAAGGGGGAATTGGACATTTTGGGGCGTGTTGGCTTCCCACGTGCACCAAGGGCCCTGGGAGGGGGATGGTGTGGGGTTAATAATTTGTTATTATTTTTATCATCATCATTTATTTATACCCCGCCCATCTGGCTGGGTTTCCCCAGCCAAATATAATATGTTTAAGTTGAAGAATGACAGTGGGAGAGTGTGGTAGATCACTGCCAGTTTTTGATACTGGATGGTGGATCGCAACCTAATGGAAGTTGGACGTGCCTGGTGTATACTATCTCTCTGACACACACATGAAATGAATGAAAGCAGGAAGGAGTGATGCAGCCTCTGAGCAAGAAGCTGGGCTAAGGGCAGAGGATGGGTTATTGTAGTATGGGGAAAGAGGACTCAGGTTCTGGCCTCTGAATGGTTCTGGTGGGCATCACACCAGTTCCAGATAGCAGAAAGACATCTCTGGGAGGTTCTGTGCTTCACAAGGTCACCCTCCCAAGTTCAGTGTAATGGAAATGTCTGTCCTTGCAACCCCACTTTATGGCAATGCCCGGAGAAATCTCCTGTATTTAATAAACATCTTCATTTGTTCAGCTTGATTCTAAACAAGGTTAAAAAACTAAGGCTTAGATGAGACTGGCAGTTGGAAAGGCATCATTCGTTACTGAAATATAACATTGTGTAATTACAGGAACTGACATCAGTAAAGCATGTGCTAAATAGAAGTACACTCTAGTAAGATCTATTTAGAATAAATCAGAAAGGACCTGGAAGTCACTGTTAATATGAAAAAGTGTGAGAAACCAACTTGTTAGGATCTGCTCTTTGGGTGCTTTCTTGCACACTTATTATGATAACGTGAAAAATTTCCATCTCTGGGAAGGAAGAAATCACACTAGTTGGTGCTTGCCTTAAAAGGAAAATAAAGTAACAGCCCCAGAAGACAAATATAGCTGGGAAAGACAGTGGGAGATGAAGATAATGTGCTATTCACCCATCGAATCTTGCAGTATTTGTTTTCCATTCACTTTATTTACAGAGAATAGGCTTGCTTCATAAATATAAAAACAAAATTACAAATAAATGAAGTAAAAGAAAGCTAAATAACCTTGGCTACTCTGTAGATTGTTTATGACGATCAACTCCTTCTGAGATTCAGATCAAAAGCTTGCCTTGTTTACATGAACAGCATCTGGTTCTGAATGTGTAGCATGATCCACAATGTTATTAACTCTCTCTCTCTCTATATATATATATATACACAAAGGCATAATTAAGTAGGCCCTCCTTTTGACACAGCTTCTGGAGCCCATGGTTGATTTTTCTTTGAAGGTTCTTGTATATGTTTTCATTGTCAAGAATTTCATTTTTTTCTCCCTTTGTCTCTCTCCATAAGCTATCGCTTCCAAAAGAGCACTATAGCTTTGCCTTGCTATTTGTTTCGAAGGACTTCTCATTAAACGTACACTGCTGGACTGAAATACATGATTACGCTAAAAAGTGCTCACACACACACACACACACACACACACTTCATATTGCTCCTTACATTGGTTGGCCTTTGGGTGAATGTTAAATCAAGGGCAAGAGCATACATTTCTTCAGATGGCCAGCATTGAGAGGAAGATGCTTCATATTTTCTTTTGCACTGGCAGTTTTATGTATACATATTTGTGGGTGAAAAAAACAAGCTAGAGAGGTGGTCTTATAAAATCTCTTAAATTTTATATGCCCCAAACACTGTAATTTTCAAAAAGTTCAATTATAAGAATCATTATTCAGTGTAAACTGAATAGAAACTAGATTAATACCCCCACTTTTTTTCCAAGAGAATTGCAGAAACTTTTGTAAGGCTTTTCTTAGGGATTTGTTGGAGCAAAGGCACATTTATGTTTGAAGAGCCACTTTCATTAAGTCCCTTTTTGAAGGCACTTATTGCTCTGGAAAGTAACATTATTTTAAGAGAAAGCAATTTTCTTCCTTAAAAAAAATAAAATAAATCCAGCTATTTTTTAGAAAGCCTGTGAAATGCAATTTTGTTTCTTTTAGATCCTTGAATATAGCAATCATCGTGATGGTGATTTAGAATAAGCCTTCTGGCTTCATTAAAGATACAGTTGTTGCCATCTTGGTCAAGAGGAGAGAAAACAAAATGATGCATCGAATATTATTTTTATTGAAGCTTTTACAACTCTCCCCTTGCTGCCCACTGCCCCCATAACACTATGTCAAACATTCCAGCTGGAGACAGATTTCCCTATGTCAAAGGATGCAGTGATATGTGCTCATTCTGCTTGCCTGTAAACAAACACAGAAGACGATGTGTGTTTGTCTGTGTGTGTGTGAGAGAGAGAGAGCGCGAACAAAAACACATGTGCATACTCTTCCATGGCTTGTTAAACTGGGGTTGTTACAATGGAACCAGCACCAACTTTTGACTCCATCAAATGCAATGCAAAATCAGTACAACACAAGAACCTTCAGAGCAAATTGCTGATGTGCTTGGCTCTTGGAAAAGCTGGCATGATTAGGTGAGTGGAAATGTGTCGTATCCCACCCAGGTTCATAATGTGTTCAATTGAAAATATTTTTCTTTAGCACTCAATTGTCAACTGCCTGAACTGAATTTCTAACCTCCCTCCAATTGCACTCAAAATCCTACTACCCATTTCCATCTCAACCAAAGCTCTAAATCAAGTGCAGAGACTTCAGGAGTAGAAGAAGTTCCTCACTTCACTACTTCAACCTCAAAGTCATGGGGAACTCTAAACGGGGTGATGATGAAGAATTGCCCTGCTTCTTTCTGCATGTTTGCAGGTAGACTGAATAGCTTAATAGGATTCATGTCAAATCTCTGTCTCCCTGCTATATTTGACACAGACCCAAGCCTCATCTGACAAAATTAGGAAAATACAGCCAGCTCCCACCCTACTGTCCTTCATACAGGTATATCTGAAACTCTAGTTTTTGCTCTTAAAAAGCCTAAAGGCAGTTGTGCCTGTGGGCCATGGGAGCATAGCTGTCAACTTTCAGATTTGAAAATAAGGGACTCAGCAGCCTCACCTGTCCCAGGGATAGTCTACGGGATATCTAACAATCCGAGATAGCAGCGGGAAGCAGCGGGAAACGGCGCTGGAATAAGGGAATTTCCCGCAAAAATGGGGAAGGTTGACAGCTATGCATGGGAGACTGCCTTGCTATCCTGCTTCTCAACACCACACCTCACTGCTGGTTACCAAGAAGGGGAGGACCAAAATAGCAAGGAATTAATCGTGATGTGAGCACAGTGTTGGGAGCATCAGACTGGACCCATTGCTGCTCCCACACTGTGCTGAGCTCCCTGCTGTCTTGCTCTCCCTCCTCTCCCCCTTGGTAACCGGCAGCAATGCATGGTGTTCAGAAGCTAGGAGAGCAAGGTAGCCCCACTTGCACAACCCCATTGGCCACATCTGCCTGAGGGCAAGACACGAGTCTGGAGCCATTTCTTGCCTGTTAATTTCAGTCTCTAAATAGTTCCCAAACCCAGGCCAGATTTCCTTAGATTTAATAGCGGCATTTATTTTGGTTCCACCTCCCTGCTCATGAGCTGCCTGAACCCAACACGTTGATTTTTCCCCCCAGCCATATTTTTGCTGGCAAATACCAGACTCAAATGTGGATACAAGAGAAGTGTGCAAATGGGCTCTGAAAATCCTCAACTGTTTGTAGGCAGAGCACAGACATGATGAGTTGTTACAGTAAATTTCTCTGGGGGTGGGATAATTTTTATATCAGTTTCTCATGGGTAGGATCCACCTTTAGCAGTGGCAGGAGCACATCTTAGGAGTTGGTTCCTATGCCTGCCACTAAGGAGGTCTAAGCTGGATGCTCCAAGCTTAGGCTGTGTGGCTTAAGCAAGCCATATGCAAATAATTTAGAAAATTATTGTGTTTCTATGCAAATAATTTAGAAATATTTACCACTTTGGAACCTAAGTTTTACTGCATGTCTTTTCTGACTGCTGTATGGGAAAGCACAAGAATCTGACCTTTGAAAAATTTGTAAGCAAATAATTCTTAACTCCAGAAGCAACTTAGATGTTGATATTATAATGATCAAATGGCTTATATTTCAATGCTTTGCTTTGCAGCATATTTTATGATTTTAAATCTCTGCTGGGATTCTCTAATCAATGAGTACTTGACCCATACCTGGATCTGGGCATTCAGGGAATTCTTTTTTTATTATTATATCTGGCATTTTTCGTTCAACCAAAATACAAAACAAAAACAAATAGGTCTCACAGTGGCCAACAATATGCCTACAGAAAGCCAGCAACCAGGGGAAGAGCACAGCACTCTACCCACCTGTGATTGCCAGAAACCAGTATTCTGAGGCAAACTCCCTCTGACAGTGGAGATAGAGCATAACCATCATGGCTAATAGCCACGAATTTGTCTAATCCATGTTGATGGCCATCACAGCCTCCCAGGGATGTGAATTTTATAATTTAACTATGCTGTTTTATAGAACATGTCCAATGGCAGAGTTTTCCAACACATTTCTACAGAAGGAATGGTTTTGTTCAGAGTGCATATGAGGCTGTAGATGGTCCTCATACCTGCAATTCATACACACAGGTGTGCACACACAGCGTGCTCTCCTGTGCTTTAAGAGAGCCCTACTTACCTCCATGAGCATCAAGAGAGCCTTCCATTCCCAGCTGTGCAAGAGGTTTCATTATCCACCTCATCCTAAACAGATTTCTCTCTTTTGAAATCAAGCAGCAACACCTTTTTTAAAAACCTTATTAACTCTGCGAAAAATGTTAACAATGGCTTAAGTATCACATTTAGCTGTTTGATAACTTCCAATCTTAAACGTGACCTAAGCAGTTTCAGCACAACTGTCCTGCGTATCTTTGGGGCATCATTTAATATCACCATATTGATGGCTGCAAGAGCATACAATATTAAAGAACATTCCTGGCTATTATTCAAGCTCTGTGCATAAGTCTACGATGAAAGCATTACTTTGCCCAACAGAAAAATGGCTTTGGTACATTAATTTCCCCCCTTTTTTTCTCCCCACCCCCCACAGACCATCTTAGCCTTAGGACGCCTCAGGGCCATGCAACTCAAATAACCATCTGAGAATATGACACTATTTCCTTAAGTTTCACTAGACAAGGTGTCCTTGTCCCACTTTACTTAGGTCATTGGAACTAACACACAGTTTCAGAAAACTATGTCTTTATGATTCTATAGTCAGTGCCTAGGCCATCTCATATGAATGCTACCACTATTCTGGCTCCTCAGATGTACCCCGCAAAATAATTATACTCAACTTCAGGGCATACAAGTTGCTTAAGAATGCTTCTTTGATTCCTTTAGTACTTAGTGCAACCTTTCCCAACCTGCTTCCTTCTAAATGTGGTTGAACCCCAGCTGTCATAATCTCTGACTGTTGGTCATGTTGGGCCTGATAGGAGTTGTAGTCCAAAATATCTGAAGGACACCAGGTTTGGAGATATGACACTGGGGCATACAAAAGAATCTTACTCCACAGCTGTTAGATCTTAGCATAAGTTAAGGTGGAAAGCATTTTTGTAATTATTTAACAGATCACTACTGAATGCACTCTCTCACAGAGGAGCCAACTCCTTGGGACTGTGGGGGCTTCAGCCCCCACAATAAAGTATTTCTGGGGTCCAGGCCCCAACAAAGTGCATCATGTGATTGATTATGCAGGGAGAGGCCTACGTGGGCCCCCACAATATTTTATTCAAGTTGGCACCCCTGCTCTCTCATGGCATAAGGTGCAGCTTTCACTGTATGTGAAGAAGCAAACATTTGTGTGATTGAGTCATTTGGGCAGCTGCTCCACTTCAAATGCACATAGAAAGATCATATTAATATAAGAACCAAGAAGGAGCCTGGTAGATCAGGCCGATAGCCCATCTAGTCCAGCATCCTTTTCTCACAGTGGCCAACCAGATGCCTGTGGGAAACCCACAAGCAGGACACAGGTGCACTAGCATTCTCCCAAGCTGTGATTCCCAGCAACTGGCCTACTCAAAATGGAAGCTGAAGAAGCAAAAAGCTGGAGAACTTGACTCTGAAGTGTAGCAAGCAAAAGGCATTGCTCTACGGACCAGAAAAAGGTCAGAATACTACTATTTATGAATTCTGATGAATCCAATGAGAGCTTTACATTCCTTGCCAATTTGCAGAAAGTATTCTATTAATCCCTTCAGCCCCTGAAGAAAGTTCTGAGAACGAAGTACACAAGTCTATACAAAACTGGGGGACCTGTGGCCCTAAAGATCTTGTTGGATGATGAGTATTGCTGCTATATTATTAGTAGTATACTAATACTAATACTAATAATAATAATAATAATATCCAAAGCCATTTATTTGCTAGTGGAAGCTGGAATCTATCAACATCTGGAGGGCCAGAATTTCCTCACTCAGTTGGCAACCGTTTCAGACACTGAACTTTAAAGTTCAAGACCCTGACACCCACTGTGAGAGGAGCAGGTTGGTTCTTTATGTATCGGGACAACAAATTGTGCACAAAATGAACGACAGCAATAGCTAGAGTTGGCTGAGGTAACCAGAAAGTTAAGGTCAACCAAAACAAGCTCTTCAGTTTCTGCATAAATGAGCATCCATTTAATCACAATAGGGATAATATTCTAATGCCAAACATGCAACGCGGAAAGCAAATGAGAAGGAGCTGGGAGGGTTTCCTGGGAATTAGTCCATTAAAGGATAACATGGGGGAAAGAGGGGAAAAAATTAATACCAATCAAGCTCCAAATTACAAACTTCTTTGCTAACCAAAGAGCTTCCAGGTGCCGCACTGGCACTCAGAGGAGCTGAGCCTAAAGGCATGGGGACTGTTGGTGACACATAATCAAAGATATGAGCAGGTGCAGCTATAGAATCTCCCTCAGGCTCTGAGGCTCCTTTGAGAATGAGGATAAAAAAAATAATTCAGCAGCACTGTGTTCACAGTATCCATGGGTAGTCATTAAAACTAATGTTTTCAATAAGAAATGGATGCTAATTATTCTCTTAATTTCCATTCTGGCCCCCTTTGATTGATGTAAATGAATGTTTCTAGTAAGTCTAATAAGGAATGTAGTAGGACAATGGAAAGGCCATCTGTGATACATGAGGGGAATTTTGTTAAGTGTGCACAACGTGATTCTACACAGGACCAATTTTTTTTTAAGGGGGGGAAGCATTTTGTAAAGCTGCTCAGCACCCTTTCGTTAAAGTGTAAAATGTTTTTGAATTATCCACTACTCTTCCTGCCAAAATATTCAATGGTTTATTCAACAGGGGAAACAACAACAAAACCACTAAACTTTCAGAATTGAAGTATGGCCCAAAGTTAATGAAAATATTCGACAACTTAAGAGGCTTTGTGAGAGAGCAAGCCAACTCCTAGTAAACAAATAGAAGGCTATGATTGCTGGTCTAGGTAACAACAGCTAAAATGTTTAAAAGCTAGACCCAAAATTGCAAAACTGTACATCTCAGTATGCATGCAATCAACTTCCAAATATTAGTAGTAACAACTCAGTACTAGTATATTGTAACAATACAACTGAAGGTCAAACTCAGCAGCAGCCTTTAAGCTTAAAAACAAATTGAGCTCAAAGTGAATTTCAGCACAGAAACACCCTTTATGGAAGTAACTAAGCAACACTCAATTTCACCCACCCTCCTCCATTCAGTCTGAGTTTGGAACACTGCCTTGTCTGCCTGAATTTTATGTCTCATGTTGTGTCACTGATAAAAGCATCCTCCAATAGCCTATCTTGAGCTGGGTTTTCTTTTCTTTTTTTAATTATTCAGCCTTATGAGAGACTCCATTATTATTTTTTTTGCAGTAATAGAGGTGCCGGTTTTTAGTTTCTAAAGAATAACACCACTGCCCATAATAAATTGCATAATACGAAAGAAGCACATTATTTCCTCAACCATCTTCAGAGCAGGATAGCTGCATTCTTTTGTCACAATATTTATTCCTCCCCCCCCACAAAAAATGCATTTCTCCCTTAGAATTGCAGCAACCTAGCCAAGGAGCAACTTACAGAAGACAGTTGACAGACTCTGCGGCATCCCCCCCCCCCTATTTATTTTAAGAATCACAGCTGACCTAGATTTTCAGCAGGTCATTAGGTGGTGACACAGTTCTGACTGTTATCTCCCTACCTGACACAGAACAAACTTGGGCCAGTCACTGCGATTTGAAGCAAATGTCTGAAAGGAGGCCTCAGTGAGTGGCTTCTGCACAGACATCAGAAGGTTAGGCTATAATCCAAGTCAGCGTGACCTTATAGGGCATGGCGTGGTGCAGCTGGAGAAGGAGTGTGTGTTTCAATCCCATTCTCTGAGAAATGGCAAGGCACAGACAAAATGGGTTTTAGCATCTACCCAAAACTTGGTGCAAATGCTTTCCTCCCCACCAGTAGCGAAGCGTTATTTAAAATGTCGCACATGCCATTTCCACAGGGAGCCTATTCCCACAGTCTGAATACTTGTAAGTATGTTTCTAACTCACTTTCAACTGAATAATGGCCCCAGCATAGGTCAGGATGTTGCCTAGCACCTTTCTGAGAAAAGAGATTGCATGAAGAAAGATTCTACTTCATAAGCATGTGAGTGAACGTTGATCTCTGTCTCTCGTAAAATATTTACTCTTCATCATGCAAACTATATCCTGGCTCTTTTGTCATTTGGACTGGTGAGCAGCACTCAGTAGGCCAAGAACTATTGTGGCATGTGATAAACATTCAGATTTTCCTTTTTTTTAAAAAAAAAAATTGCTTTTGAAATCAGCAAGAACATTGCTAGTCCTGCTCCTGCTTTAAAGTAGGAGATGTATATGAGTTGTGTGTGAAGACCCCCAAAACCACCCCCCAAATAAAGACACACTAGACATAGAATTTAGTTTAAGGTTGTTGGCATTAATTTTGGCCACAACATTATTGATTACAGCATGTGAGTGGTTGCTTAGGCGTTGGTTCCAGACTACCTGAACCTGCACAATGGCAGGAACAGGACTGATACTGGGCACCACCACATGTCAGTAAGGGAAAGCATCCTGGGGCAGCGAGAAGCTGGCTTCAATCTCACAGCTCACCCCAGATGCTCCCAGGGGCTCTGGCATGGCCCTAGCCCCTTAACAGGGTTCGGACAAAAGCAAGGTGAGCCCCCTGGATTCCTTTAACAGAATTCCCAAGCAGCAGCAATGGAGGGGCAGGCAGAGCCAACCACGTCACCTTCCCAAAAAACCTTACAAAGTTGTGACGATTTGCTACACAGTAGGCAAAAACCAAATGGCAACAGCCAATCAGCCAAATGGCAAAATTCCTACTGGGCCCCTGCTCCAAAACAGACGACCCCTAGACAGGTATAACAAGGTCAAAGAACAGCCCTAAATATAGGGAGGGAAGGAGGGAGATCCGATGCACATCGCAGGAAAGAGAAAGCTCCCAGCAACGTGCAGCAGAGCCAGTGTGGTATAGTGGTTAAGAGCGGTAGACTCGTAATCTGGGGAACCGGGTTTGCGTCTCTGCTCCTCCACATGCAGCTGCTGGGTGACCTTGGGCTAGTCACACTTCTCTGAAGTCTCTCAGCCCCACTCATCTCACAGAGTGCTTGTTGTGGGGGAGGAAGGGAAAGGAGAATGTTAGCCACTTTGAGACTCCTTCGGGTAGTGATAAAGCGGGATATCAAATCCAAACTCTTCTTCTTCTAAATAGCCCCTCAGTAGCCAATAGACAACCCAACAGGCCAAATTTCTACCCCAGCAACTGAGGGGCAACCGATGGTGTGTGGTGGCTATCCAAACGGTCCCACCCTACAACAGGGAGGCAGTTTAGGTGATCTCACCGCAACACGTGCCCTCCATGATGGAGGACACGATAAAGTAGGAAGGCGCAAAGCTGTTTAGATAACAAACACTTAAGAAGTATCACCACAAGATTGCAATAATTATTATTTATTTATTGCAGTGCTTTACATTCTGCCTTTCCGGATACAAATCATCCCAAGGCATCTTATGTACGCTGACACAGAGAAAGAGTGCAATATCAACACAGAGCAAAACATAAGGATTCTTCCCTCAGGACAACTGTGTCAGAGTGCCAAGTTGCCCCCAAGAATGAAGGGGCCTGGTGCACAGCACTTGACTCAACGCTTGGCCTCCTCCACCCCCTCAACATTGAGGTGGCCCAACCCCCTTCCAACAAATATTGAGAGGGTCGAAGACACCTTGACTGCCTAGAGTTGGCTACTGGTAGTAGATGACCCTGTCAGGGATGGATGAGTCCAGCTGCAGCAGGAGCAGCTCCTGATGTCTTCCTAGCCTTACCTCTCTTTCTTCCCTGGGGTCCTTTTCAGGTGGTAGTTGGTGGTGGTTGGAGAGGGGAGGGGAGGGGAGGAAGGAAGGAGCACAGTCCAAAATGAAAGAGGGTCTGCTGATTTCTTCACTGTCCTTTTCTTGCCCTCTGTTGCTTCTCAAAGGCAGTTGGGAGTTGGCCCTGTGGAAAGTGGCCCTGCCTTTCCCACTTTACTGATAGCTTTAGAATGAACATATATCATAACATAGCCTTGTTCCTATAAAGCATTGTTGGAGAACTTGATGGCTTACTAGGCTGCCAAATGTTCTAACCCTACAAAGCTTCTGCAGTCACTTTCATGGTGAGCCAACTGACACTGGAATTTTTTAGAATTTCTCCTATCTATGAATGAGACAACAATAATGGAGAGCCACTTTCGCTGTCTATCACTATTTTTTATGTTCTGTATGAAATGAAATGTATTGCATAGCCTGTAGGGTGAACCAAGCACCACAGATGGTGCTTCCCTTTCTCCTTAGGGACAGTTCACCTATGAGTCATCAGGTGTTCTAAGTCAAATCAGGGCTGCATACTGACAATCAGTGCTCTTTTTCTAGAAAAATAGGTGCCGGTACTCACCTTGAAGTTGTCACAGTAAGTATCACACTTTTTAACCAAAGAGAGAGAGAGAGGTGCTGGTACTACATACCCTTGAATACCCCTTGAAGAAGAAAATGCGCCACAGGCAATAGCTTTTCAAAGAGTTACAGATTGTAGGAAAAAGCCAAAACAACAAACACCTTTAGAAGAAGATAGCAATTAAAAAAATGTGTAAAAATGGGGAAAAGTTAGATATGCCAGTGCCATGCAACAGTGCCATTTTTATTTAAGTGTAATGACCAACTGGAATACTTTGTACATTCTGGGATGGGGCAGAAGTGAGGAATGACCCTGTATATTATATAACATGCATGGCTGGACATTTTGGTTGACAGACATATCCCAATTCTCACGTTCAGTGGTGAGATGGGGATAAAAATAATAATTTATCTATCTAGAGAACAATTGATTCTGAGTGTCTGCAAAGGAGAAACCCTCTCTGGCTTTCAACTGACTGATGAATCATAGATCAAAACCCTGACTATGAAATATTGAACCTTTATAGCTCTTCAGGCATAAACTGGCCCTTAATGATTTGTGCATACTAAAGACTGTTTGAATCCAGAATGCAGTCAGAAAACTGGTTGGATATCACTTCCAATCCCAGACTTATCTCTGTTCCACACTGGATAATTCTAAACCTGATGTATCTAAAAAATTAATTTCCTTGATACAGTCTGGTTTTCACTAGGGAAACATATCAATAAGCCCAAATGAAAGTGTTAAGCCAAACAACAAGTGTGTGTGTGTGTGCGCGCGCGTGTGTGTGTGTGCTATATGTATAATCACCCCATGTTGCTCATACTCTGTGAATAGCGTAGTAGCTGACATGCAAGGTGACTATGACATATTGCTCACCTCTTCAGCATACAAATTGCCTTTTAACCTTCGATTGTACCTGCAGCCACCTTGTTTTCTGGAAGAGACATTTGGATACTTGCAAAATTATGTCACCTCTAAAGACAACTGGAGGCCAATTCAGTCCTGACATGTCTCATCTTTCCTAATAAAAAATGTGCAAGCGTATGCAGGTGGAACATAATAGATTGCTGCCAAATTGGCATGCCAGTGATGAGAATGGTAACTAATGTTGTGACAAATTTGCTTGGGGTCGCAAGAGGTCTTAATGTCCATTTCAAGAGGAAGGAATGCATGCTTGTTTCAAAGCAGTGGCATCAAGCCACTTAGCAGTCCTTTAGTCTTGTATAAAGATATTTCAGGCTGGTGTCACTAGAAAGTTCTCTTTGTTGGTTTTTTAATCCATAAGACCAAAAAAGAAAAGAATACGGCACCACATGTTGAAAGGTTTTTAAATAGCACATCACATTCATCATGTTCTCTCCTATCCAAATTGCTTTGCTAATGCTGCACCCAATCCAGCCAATCCACTTTTAAGTCCCATTGATTTCTGTGGGTCTTTAAAATTATTGACTTCATTTGCTCTTAATTTGTAATTTCAATATGGACTTAGAACCTTATCCAGTTCATGCTTACACAGAATCACATCTTGTTCCACTCCGGTAGGACTTAATTACAAGTAGGTGTGTTTAGGATTAAAGTCTAAGGCAGGCATAGGCAAACTCGGCCCTCCAGATGTTTTGGGACTACAGCTCTCATCATCCCTAGCTAACAAGGCCAGTGGTCAGGGATGATGGGAGTTATAGTCCCAAAACATCTGGAGGGCCGAGTTCGCCTATGCCTGGTCTAAGGATTCACTTAAATATACCATTACCTGGAAGTAAAGTTGTTTTGATGAGTTCTCCAAATACAACTCTTTCACCAACACACCAATTCAAACTAGGGTTACTGGGTTTGGAGTATCCCAGATCCTGAGATTTCAGCACCCAAACCCGGAGACCTAGGACCTAGGAACTGGCCTTGGTGATTCACAGAGGTGATTGTTCCTCTTCTTCACCCACCTCTCAACCCAGGAGACAGAAGTTAATTGGGATGGAGAGAAGGAAGCAGAGGAGGGCAGACCCCCACTGAGAGTCTATGCAATAATTTGTAGCCAGATCCTGCTGAACTGAAGCTTGCAAGCTTCAGACATAGTCTTGTTAATAAAAATCATTTTTAAAAAATAATGGCTGTCTGACCTGCCTCTTGGGGGTAGCTAAAGAAATCTGGAACTTCAGGCCAGCCCTGGAAGTCTAGCAACCACAATTCAAATGCCTCTTTCGATGGGTTGAGTGAAGGTTTGGATTGAGATGAGGTGCCCTCTGCTCAGTTCTACCTGTTAAGTGGCCCCTACCAACCATGGCTGACTGTGCAGGCTACTGGGAGGCCTAGAAAGTCCTAAAACAGTGTGTTCCAAATGTAGGAAGGGGACAGATTTGAGCTGGCATGGGATTGTCCGGATCCTGAGCTAGTCTTGCTGCTCTCAGGAGACAGCATCAGTCCCATTCACAGCATACCCTCCAACATTTCTCCGATGAAAATAGGGACATCCCATTCTATAATGATAATTTTACTATTTATACCCCACTTATCTTGCTTGGGTGCCCCAGCCACTCTGGGCAGCTTCCAATATATATTAAACATTATATATTGAAAAACATTAAACATTAAAAAAAATTCCCTATACAGGATTACCTTCAGACAGATCAGGGGTTAGATAACTCCATGCTCTCCAACATTTTCCCAGTGAAAACAGGGACATCCTACCATACCCTCCAACATTTATCCAATGAAAATAGGGACATCCTAAGGAAAATGGGACATTCCAGGATAAAATCAGAAAGCGGGATGGCTTCTCTAAATCAGGGACGTCCCTAGAAAATAGGGACACTTGGAGGGTCTGTCACTGCACTAGCCTGGAGCTGGTAGAGGAATCAGGCCCAACCATCCTTCTCCCCTATCTTGCACTGTGGCCACTGTGAATGGTGAGGCTGTGGCAGTGGTTTGGCCACTCTGCAGAGCCATGCTGGTGAGGGGCCGGGGCACAAACTGCAGTCTCAAAATGGCTCTGTTTTAATTATTTGCACCTTTATAGACTCATATACTCATATACGCTGTTCGACAGTGGAATTTGCTGCCAAGGAGTGTGGTGGAGTCTCCTTCTTTGGAGGTCTTTAAGCAGAGGCTTGACAACCATATGTCAGGAGTGCTCTGATGGTGTTTCCTGCTTGGCAGGGGCTCGGACTCGATGGCCCTTGTGGTCTCTTCCAACTCTATGATTCTATGATTCTATGATTCATATTTTAAGAATCACATTCTGTGCATTATCATACTTAATGTTTGTACAGCCTTTTCAGGTGTTCAAAGTGCTTCACATGCTTTATCTATTTGCAATCTTTGCAACAGCCATTATTGATAGGTCAGCATTACTGCTCCATATTGCAAGGGGGAGCAGGACGACTGAGGCTGCAGAACAAGAAAACAAAGGCCTTGTTTAGGGCCATCTAGTGAATTTGTGGCAGCTGTGATAGGCAAACCAGTGACTCCTGATTTGCAGCTTAGCTACGATACTGGCCCAGCTCTCTAAACCAGGAAACCCACACACACACAGAGGATGCTTGCATGCCCACAGAGGGATAGCCTACAATAAAAGTTGTCAGTTGATTTGTGTAATTACATTTGTATTTTCCAGGCAGGCTACTTTTTGAATCACAGGCCAACTCACTTCTTCTCATTCTATTTGATTCTTACACCGGCTGCCTTCACATTTGGCTATTCAGCGTTTTGTCTGTAGTTGTCCCCGCTGGTAATACTATAGCTGCTGCTTTCACTGAAATTGTAAGCTACACCAATTCAGAGCCGTGCTAATGCTGACATTTGATTTAGCATTGCAAGCAGCCTCAACAGTGCTAGTCTCTCCCTCTCCCTCTCTTTCCTTTGTATGTGTGTGTGTTTTGTTGCTGTTGTTGTTCTGAGACATCAATAGGGAGTTATTCTAGGAGATATATTTCTTTTGTTGGTGTAAAAAGCACAGTTTGTCTTAATTATCCCTGACGTTTCAAACCTTATACTAGGCACTTCCTCCAGAGACAGAAACAACAACCAATCTCCTCTAGAAACCGAGTGTGAAATGAATAAATAAAGTTCTGGTTGCTCAAAAGGCACAGTCAGACCTCTGTTTTTACAATACAAGAGGGGGAATCACAATAGTCTTGGTAGCTTGTTTTATATGTACCCCCCTTTTCCATCTAAGGAAATGCAAGCTATTGATCAATTAAGTAGGCATGGAGCACACAGATACTGTTCATTGAACATTCAGGAGAGGCCCTAACCATGGCCCCTTTTGCACGATACATTTAAAGCAGCATCATATACCACTTATGGTTAGGGCTTCACCCACCCACATCATTCCATCTTTTGTGTCAAACATCTGCTTATTACTGAGCTACTCATGAATTGCTGGGTGGTTGGATGTTGGTCCAACTAAATCTATGCAAAATAAATAGACCGAGCCCCCACCCTGCCAAGAAACAAAACCAAGCTGATTGAGGAAATGCCCAGAGTTCAAGAGGGGAGAAACTGCTGGTGGTATCTGCCTTCAATGTCTGGGAGGGCAAACTTCTGCAATTGAGGGTGGGATCTGCAGTTCTTATGATTTAGAACCATGCATAATTAGGGTTCCAGGTCATGTGGAGATTTTCCACTGATGTTGAAATGTGGTGAATGGAACTTAAGACTGAGAAACCAAGAAACTTAAATGGACATATTTATCAAGCCCTCTCTTCAAGCCCTCTTTTCTAATAAAAGATAGAAGGATGCTAATTTCATCCAAGAGCCTGACTCTGCTTGGAGGAGGTGTGTTCTCCAGATGTTGATGAACTACAGGTCCCATCATTCCCAGCCATTGATGCTTCTTGCTGGGGCTGATGGGTGTTGTAGTTCAGCGACATCTGGAGGGCCAAAGTTCTTCAACCCTGGCATAGATTAAAGGTATGTCCCAATTGCAATCTCCTAACTCATGCTGCACCTATTTTGGCTTCTCAGAAACCTCGTGCCCTCAGCAGTAGGCATGTGAAATATTCTAGACAACTTCTACAATATATGTAAACTGCTGCTAGAGAAAGTATTGAAATGTAACGGAGAAATCCTCATACCACCTAGTGGACTGAAATGCAGGCTGTAGGCTCTTCCCAGCAGGTATAGATGTTATGTCTAAAGTCACACATGCACATCTGAATTCTAGCCTCATGAGAATGTTCAAGCACTTCTAACCCTACATAATGGAAGAGATTATCAGATGCACTTGGTGTGAAATGAATAAAATGCAAAACAGGATGCTGCACTTTGAAAGGTCCTTGCCTGGAGAGAGAATTTCAAGAGCAGGCATCCCTTCGCCCCTGGGAGAGATCAATGCTTTAGTTCTCTAATACCAGAATATTTAGGGAGGGTCACGCCAAATCATATTAATTTTAATATCAAAAAACCTGCAAGGCTAATAAAAGGAGAAGAAATAGCCATAATGTCACTTTAGCCTAGTGCTTTAGATGCAATATCATGAAATGCAATTTGCAGAAGCTTCCAAAACAGTTCTTTTCATGTGGCTTTTGCCACTAAAATTATTGATGTCCTGCCAGTAATGAAACCAGGGCTTCAGCACCTTCTCTGCATTTATGGAGTTGCTGCAATTGTGTGCAGTAATACTCACTGCATACAGCACTTTTATTTTTTCAGGGTTTCACCCACAATGGCTTTAATTCCAGCGCAGGCTAGTTGTGAGCCACAATTGAAAATGGATTTAATGATAAATATTGAGACTCCCATACAAAACTATTGCATTATTCATTTGTTAGCTCCAAAACAATGGGGATTGTTTGCAGTGACTGGCAGGTGCAACAGAAATGCCTCAGGAGTATTATCGGCAGTCCCTGGATGCCCAGCTAGGAAGCACTCATACCAAGAGATTATTTGTGTGACCTGCACCTTTATGAGGCCAATGCCTATGCAGCTGTGATGATCAATGCCCAGCACAATGCTAGACTCTTTATACAGGATGATAATGAATAAACATCACATTTTGGAGTAGTGCATTTATACATATCACAGCAATGATACAAATAGTCCGCATGTGGAGGTGACGATTCATGCAGTGTCTGAGCACAGGTCAGCCAACAGCCCTGGACAGTTTTGAGCTACTTGAAAGTAGAAAACATTCGTTATTTTATTCTCATAATTTCTGTATCTGGAATTTTCCAGGTCAAGCAAGCACCGTCTCTCTCCACACCTCCCTCTCTACACACCCACCCGCACCCACATGACACCCACCTCAGCTTTGGTAATAATAATTATAGAAATAACTTATACATCACAGCAATGACTGATCAGTCCGAAACCACATAGAACTATTGAGGGTGGCAGTCATTTCTTACATCTGACTGCTGCATGTTCCACTGCTATTCACACGAATCCTTCCTCCCACCCATGTTGATCTTCAATTTTCTCCTTTAAACATTTGCTCCAACTTGATCAGCACCTTATGCTCACAGCCTAGTTTTAAAGGCCCACAGCGGAGGCCCTACTATGACTTGCACCATAGCATCATGAGCAAAGGATGTGTATGTGCCATTGCTCTTCAGGGGTAGTGCATTCAGCAGGTGAGTTTGCTGTACACTCCCTGCGAGAGCGTGCTATCCTGAAGGGATTGTATGCATCAGCCGTTTTTATTTTATCTAATTTAGTTTCCTTACATTTCTATCCCATCTTTCTCCCATAATTGAACCCCAGATGGCATATAAGTGTTTCCCAGGAGATTGCTCATCTAGGCACTGGCTAGATCTGGACCTGCTTAGCTTCAACAAAGTGGTGACATTAGGTGCCTTCAGACGATACTCTAGGAACAACTTCATTGTGACCTTCCTTCCTTCCTTCCTTCCTTCCTTCCTACCTACCTACCTACCTACAACTGTATGTTACCTTTTTAATTTCCCTTTTTGTTGGCAAGGGAACCGTCTCTTTTCGTGTATGTGTGTGTATCCTATAAAAACAAAATAAAAATACTTTGTAGAGACATTGCTGTAGATATTTCAAGAAAGGTGGGAACGAAGAGATTTCTGGAGGGAGCACGGCACTAAGAGTAGAAGAATGCAGCTTGTTGGATTGGGGAGGCTTGGTAGAATATAGAACAGTTGCAATTAGCAGCATAAATGCAGCCATAGAAAATGAAGCTTTCAACTGTAAGTGCTTAACAAGTTCTAAAATATTTTTCATAAATGTGGAATGTATAATCTTGTGTACCATTTTTGACATTCAAGTATTTTTACACTATTTTAAACTTTCATTGCAACTTTATGCTACTCAAAAACAAAAGTCATTTTTAACTAAAATCGCCATCCCCATTTCTGAATATCTTGATTGTTAGTGCTACAAATTTACTCATTCTAAATTATATATAAGAATAATGATCAGTTTAGTTGAAATACTATCATTTCTAGTATTTTCTCTGATTTATACTGTGATTTCAGAATGCCTTTCAATGAAATGTTAAGAATGCATTTAACTTGTCAATAGGGAGCACATTTTTAATGCTCTTGAAATAATTCAGAATCATTATGCCATTAACACATCTTTGCCCTGGCCAATACTGCTTTTCAGAGAGAAATTGAAAGTATTCTTAGAGCGACGGAAGTTACTCGGAATGAGCAAAACCTCTTTAACTCAATGCTCATTCTTTAAAAACAAGAAGCATATTGTACCTTGCTTGTTGATGCCATGTTCTTCATTATTAGCCAAGTTACAATGTAAATAAAATGTTGCAATAGAAAGGCATCTCAATAATTCATGAATCCATTACAAAAAAAAAAAAAAAAAAAAATCCACAAATTGCATTCCAAGTGATGAGCTGCATTTGTTGTCTAAAAAATAAGTAGACAGGGCATGGAAACACTTTTTAATGTGATGCTGTACACTGAAGGAAAGTTCACACTGAGATGACTTTGAACTGTTTCATTTCTGGAAGTAAACACAATGGCATATTTGAATATAGCCAGCCTTCATGAATGCCAGTAACCCACTGAGACAAAAGCTAGCTGCAGAGGGTATTATTAAGGAATGTGCACACAATACCTTGCATCCCACAATACTCAGCCTCCCAAGGAGGACACACATTTTAAGCCCCTCCTTGTCCTTGGAGACATTGGGGGGGGGGTGGAGGAGATTCTAACAACCCAACTCTCTCTCTCGGATTTTGTCTTCCACCTCTGTGCCTCCTTGCAACTCTTTCCTCGCCTCTGACTTCCAGGCCTCTTCCTCTTCCTTCTGCTTCATGGGTGACGCAGAACCCCTCAAATCAGTGGGCCTCTTCCTCTTGCCCCCAGCTTTTTCTGCCCACCCTTTGGACTCATACGTGTCCCTGACACCTTGGACGTATTTCACAACAATTCTTAAAGAAGGAGATTGGACATGTGGGGATTTAGTATGCAAGTATTAGTATTCCAAAAATAGGTATAATGGCTATGTCACGACCCCTCAACATTGAGGACTCTGAGGCAGAAAAGAAATACATTCAGGGCCAGCCTCAGACGCATGTCCATGGACGTCCAACAAAGAAAGTCCACTTCTCTGATTCCAAGTAGCCATCCAACAGAGCTTTTTCGTATTGTTTGGAATCTGTTAACATATGCTATAGGACATCAAATTTTAGACCTTCTGGAAGCTCCCTGTGAATTGTTTGCAAGGCACTTTGAGACTAAAGTCACTTGCTTCTGTAGAAATATTTTTTTATATAATGTCATACCTCGGAAGTTGAATGGAATCCGTTCCAGAAGTTCGACTTCCAAAATGTTTGGAAACCAAAGCACGGCTTCTGACTGGCTGCAGGAAGCTCCTACAGCCAATTGGAACCCGCGGAAGCCCCGTTGGACGTTCAGATTCCAAAGAACATTCAGAAACCGCAACACTCATTTCCGTGTCTGCAGTGTTCGGGAGCCAAAACAACCAAGTACCAAGACTTTCGACAACCAAGGTACAACTGTATAATTTTTTATTGAAGCAAATCAGACCAATTGATACAATAAAAACAATAGAAGTATAAATGTAAAAAAGAAAAAAGCAGCACTCTATATACAGAAAAGACTTAAAATGGGCCAGTAAGGCATAATAATAATAATAATAATAATAATAATAATAATAATAATAATAAATAATACTCCACCATTGCGCTACAGCTCTTCTCCAGTGGTCCCCCTGACAAGAACCCTGATCTGTGAGAAGGAAAGGAGGCCAAAGGAAGCAAATAGAGAAGACTGAAGGCTGCTTCAGCTGGATGGTCTTTTCCACAAATCCCTCTGAGCAAACTGACATCAGTCGCTCTGTGGGAAGGAAGAAGAAAATGAAGGGGGCGTTGAAGGAGAATATGTCTGAGTCCATTGCAGCTGTACTACAGTTCCCCCACAGGGTCAACTAACATCAACAGATACATGGAGAGAATTCTTATGAATTGTTCCATTTTGATAATGTCTTCTTTTACCACTGTTTCTTGATTCTACTTGTAAGCTGCCTTGGAAGGATTTGTACCCTGAAAGGCAGGAGATAAGTAGCATACTAACTAAATGAATGAATTGGTGTGTTTTTTTAACGTAAAGAAAAGAGGAGTATGATCACCTGTCTCATTATTTGAGGGAAGCTGACCTATTTCCATAGGAACTGACAAAAAAGAATACATCCTTGGAAGTTTATTCTGTACAACTTACATTGTCTCCGTCTCTTCATAAATACTTCTTGAGCTGTTCTGCATCTTTTTGACAAATTTAAACTGAATCTGCCAATTACCCTAATAAATATGGATAAAGTCAAAAAGGTATATTTGGGTTGCTAGCTTCTTCTTTTTTTACTCCAGGTGTGCCGACTGAAGCCCAATAATTGCTGAAGAGGCACCTCTGCACCTTTATGGCTCCTTCTTTCAAGACTAACAATGATCCACTGACAATGACTCTTGATCTCAATAAATACTGCTTCTTTTATCAGCATAGCTTGATTTCTGCTACCATGACCATTTCTCACTTTCTCAGTTTTAGAGGGTTACTTCACACAGTCGCATTGGAAAAGAGAAATATTTGATCTGTTTCAGGCACTGCTGTTACCTTTACAACAAGGCTTCATGTTCATAAATTTATCTGATTTTTTAAAATGAAAAAAATTGCACAGAGATATGATCACCCCTATTGTTTGTTTGAGGCAAGCTCATTCATTTGCATATGAACTGGCAAGAGATGTAAGATGGTAGAGGAGGGTAGAGGAGGACTAAATCACCCTAGGTGAATATTGGGGAGAGGGTGTTGCCACAGCTGTTTTCTTTCCCCCCTGCTGCTATTGGATGTTTTTTTGCAGAGGTGAACATTACCATGTTGTACTGAGTGAGAACTGAGTGTATGGAGCAATATGGTAGTTGCACAGAGAGTGTGGTCATTGAATGATTGTGTATTAGGGGGTTGTTTTTAGATTAGTTTTGTGTGGCATGAATATGTGTGTGAATAATTTTGATGATTCTTGTGTTATATGTGCTTCTTTTTCTGTATGGAATCTTCATGATAATACCATTATCAACTTGTATTTTTCTGATGTTAGAGCTCAATCTATTTTGATGTTTTGTATGCGATTTGCTCACATGGTTCTTACTAGCCTTCCTTATACAAATTGTTTATATATATGAATTGTTGTTTAATTATAGGACTTAAAATGTAGAATTTAATATTAGTATTGCTCGGCTTTGAATGTGGGATTTGCATTGCATTTCTTATATTGATTTTGTTGTTGTTGTTAGGATATATTGCTTAGAGAATTATGCTGAAATATGAAGTGGTTTGAAAAGAAAAGAAAAGAAAAGAAAAGAAAAGAAAAGAAAAGAAAAGAAAAGAAAAGAAAAACAATTAGAACATAAGAAGAAACTGCTAGCTCAGGCCAGTGACCCATCTACTTCAGCATCCAGTTTTCACAATGGCCAATGCACATGTTGCTTAATTAATATATGCATAACTAAAGTAGTAGAATTATGAAAGCTGAATCTCCAAATAGTTTCCCTGTGAAAATTCAGGGGTTATTCTAATGCAAAAATCCAAAGAAGCATGTTTATTGAGTGAGAAAGGGATGCACAAGGCATGGCCTGGTCAGACTCAGAGACCCTAACGACTCTGAGTCGTTAAGGGGAAATTGAAACAGGGTTGTGTTTTTGCTCCAACTCTCTTTGGCATATTCTTCTCCCTGTTGCTCTCAGATGCCTTCAGTTTGACTGAAGACGTTGTATACTTCCATTCAAGGAGCGGTGGGGGTCTGCTCAACCTGGCATATCTCCACACAAAGACAAAAGTGTGGCAGGTTCCTATCCACGAGATGTTGTTTGCAGATGATGCAGCCTTGACAGCACACTTTGAGGAAACTCATCAACATTTTGCCCAAGCTTATGTGGCATTTGGCCTCACCAGCAACCTGACAAAGACCAACATCTTGTGTCAGGGCAGATGGATACCAACAATGTGTCATTATCACTGAAGGGCCAACTGTCCTTAGTGCAAGGCAAAATAAATATCAGACATACCGGTAAATATATTTCTAAAGTGCTTTGTTTACATACTGGATAATATTTTTGACTAGATGTGTAAAAAATAAAAAAATTGAGACTGGAATTAGGATAAATGTCATAGGGTTAAAAGTTCACCCAGCAAGATGTAACTGTCAGGACCGGGTAGTTTTCAAACCAGGAACTTCCTAGGTGGTTCATAACAGCCCCTGATGATGAGCCAGGTAGGGCTATGGAACAGGGGTGTTAAGTCCCTGGTCCTCCATTTGCTGTTGGCCTCCAACACTCATCAGCCCCAGAAAGTAATGATGGAAGTTGTAGTCCAGCAACTTCTGGAAGGCTACACACTCTTCACCCCTGCTA
Source organism: Podarcis pityusensis (assembly GCF_964106645.2). NCBI lineage: Eukaryota > Metazoa > Chordata > Lepidosauria > Squamata > Lacertidae > Podarcis > Podarcis pityusensis. Next base: position 29,147,599 of record NC_138034.1, on the reverse strand, counting down.
GAGAGTAAGTAGTGAAGGGATAGTTCTCCAGGTTGGCATATGGCTTTGCACACTACCACCCAGCAGCCCAGTTTCATCCTGGTCCGATTATGCATGCTTTCCTGTCAGGCCCACCCCCATGAGCCTGTCCCTTTGCCATTTCTGCAGTAAGTCTGTAGCTTAAGTGGTAGGGCACATGTTTTTAAAAAGCAGCAGGCCCCAGGTTTGGTCCTCTGCATCATCAGTTAAAAAAGCCTTCACATGGAAGAGCTGGAAAAGATCACAGTCTGTCCCTGAAGGGCTACTGCCAGAGGAACCAACACATGGCAACATGGACCAATGTTTGAAGTCAGTGTGAGTCACCTTAAATGTTAGTGTTTTATTTACCCTTGATTCCTTTCTCCTTTGGCATCTACTCCTATCCTGTTCATTTAGGTTTCCTGTTTGGAGTCAGCTCCTGTCTTTTTCTAGGATCATGAGTCTGTCTTGCCCTGTGACAACTGCCTTCTCCTTGTGTCAACAGTCTTGCCTCTTTGTATCAATAGAGGAAGGGCTGCAGGTTCAATCTGGCATTTCCTGGTAGGGCTAGCAGAAACTCTCACCCAGAAATTCTGGAGAGCCACCTGCTAGTCAGTGTTGCCAATATTGAGGTAGATGGACCAATGATCTGACCTTTGTTTCTATGTTAATATTTTGTTTGTGTTGCTGAATGTCATTGCCTGCTGTCTATCCATCTGACAGGGATGTATGCTCTCTTCAACAGTTTTTCTCCTTTATGAGAAGCACAGACTTACAACACAATTCAGATGGGCCATCACTAGAGTGATGCAATGAGTCTTTGTGCACAAAACCTCCCTTCATGCACATGCCACCCATCAGCATGACAGGGATTTTGCTAGTTATATAAAAAGGTGTGCAGACATTCACTTTTCCCATTAAGTCTTGTAGGACAAAAATCAAACAAAGGCGTTTTCATATTCATGCAATTTTGCAAAGAAAGATAATGGAATGGAAATATTGAACATTCATCTATTTTAATTAAAAGATATATATTCATACAAATTTTACTACATGGAGAGAAAAGCCCAGCCAAACCTGTTGGGTATTTTTATATAGAAATGTTTCAAAGTAAATGAAAACCAACATATCAATTACAGCATTTAAGCAATTTTACTCTTACAGTTATAAACATAATGAATGAGAAATCTATTATACAAAAATTCTGCATTTTAAAAGATTAATCTATAAAGATGGGAATGTTTCCATAACAAAGCTGCAGAAGAATCTTGAAAACCTTCTGGGAAAAAGAAGTTTAATGGTTCCTCAACTCAATTGTTAGGCAGGAACTCTCCATTGAAGCCCACTCCATTCTCCAAAGGGTGTCAATTTATTTCTAATCATTTGGAGGTATTCATGAGTTCATGCATTTGTTGAGGCATGTGCAGAAGTAGTTATTATCCTTATGTTCACTGTATCAAACCAACATGAAATTTGCACTCAGTGGCATATTTGAAATTATATTTAAAGGCTGACTAAGTGCTCCACTTCTTCAGATTTTTTTATGAACATTGGTGGAAATAAATCGAGGGGAGGAACCAAGATGAAGCTTCCCACTACAAAATATACATGAGAATGTTCTTAATAATAAGCTGGTATTCTATGAATTACCCATTAGTTTAATCTCTGTGAAAAAGAAGATTTGTACCAGATCGAGTCTAATTTATTCCATTAAGATATGTATGGCGAAGATATCTTCATTTTAAAAGCTTTCGTAGACCTATATGAAGGATTCAAAATACAGCGCCCCAACTACCTATGCACATTTAGTTTAAAAGAAGTTGGGTGCTTTCCCAAAGATAACTACACCATAGGTTCCAAGTCCTCACTTCAACAGTAGTAATGGCACCACAAAAATAGTGGCTGGTGCCCACTGAGGCTGGTAGGCTAGGAGACCAACAGTAGGTGGAGTCAGTGACAGGCAGGGCAAGTAGGTGGTAACTAGTTGGGAAGAGATTGTGATTGATGGGCAGTGCCCCACGCACGCTAATAGACTACCTTCCATTGCAGTGCAGTATTGGCAAGCCATCAGAGACCCTTTGACTGCTCACAATTGCCATTTATGGTCAATGGCCCTGTGAATAGTTATTGCTACCATCATCATTTGGGACCGAGCCCCTCCTTTGCACAGCAGGCTGTTAAAAATGATATCTACCTACCTACCAACCTACCATTATAATGTGGCAGGGGAGAGAGGAGTAATTTGCACATTATTATTTTGTTTGTGGTCAGAGAATGGAGCAGCGGATGGTGAGTAAGGGGGAGGAAACCATTTTCAACCTGAGGGCTATGTTCCCAATTGCCAACCTTCTGAGATCCATATCTCAGTGGTGGCTGAAACAATTGATGTCACTCTTATCTTTGTACAGTGGACAACAGCCTAGCCATGTGAAAGTCAGAGGTTTCTACACTTGCATCTCTTCATTTAGACAAGCAAGGGCACTATTACAGTTCAAGCACACATGACAGCCAGGCAAAAATGCCTGGAGGATGGTAAAGTGAATGGAATGCATAGCCCAGGGAGAGTCCTGAGATCCAGGCTGGATCTAGACACATCAAAGAAGCAATTCAGTTAAACACATTGTAAACTTCATATGGGGAAATCCCACTGGCAAAAAACAGGAATCCACAGTGCCATCTGGGGTCACAGTGTTATAACACATATAAAGTGCTTTAACTTTACGGATGTACTTGAATCTCCAGAGAGAGAAGTCTGAAGGACTGCATCTGAGCCCTGTGCTTGAGGTTCCCCACCCACAGAGTAGTAGGTGGTGACAGAAATCATGGATGCAGGGAGTCATCTATTTCCTGCTGGGGACTTGGAGACTACAGTGATACCTTTGTTTTCGAACAGCTTAGTTCTTGGACGTTTTGGCTCCCAAACATCACAAACTCGGAAGCGACTGTTCCGGTTTGCAAACTATTTTTGGAAGCCAAACATCCGATGGGGCTTCTGTGGCTTCTGATGGCTGTAGGAGCTTCCTGCAGCCAATCAGAAGCCGCACTTTGGTTTCCGAACATTTTGGAAGTCGAACGGACTTCCGGAATGGATTCTGTTCAACTTCGAAGGTACGACTGTATATCCCATCATCTCCAGCATGAAAATAAACTCTGTATCTCAGCTTCTGCCTGAGAAGAGTGGATATAATGGTGGGCTAACAAAATTCAGGGTCTACAGGCAAAATGGGTGGCATGTAGCAGGATACAACTTCCGCATTTCTTCTTGCAATAATCCATGTGTTAAAAAGTGTTCTAAGATGAGCATTTTGTTATGTCCATTGTCCAAGAAAAGTAAAATCAATAAAACATGGGGAAATTGCTGTTCTTGTATGCAATCAAGGAGAGGCTACTGTAGACTCGTGGTGTTGAAGCATTATTAAAAACCACTAGACTGTAAAATCCCTCATTTTGAAATTGGAATTAAGTAGTTTTCTAATGCTATTAAGCAGAACTGAATTTAATGCAGCAGCGGCAGTTTAAACACATTATAAGAAGCAAAATTAAATTTAACGAATATTTTCAAATTATTGTTGTTATTTCAAATGGCCATCATCTCTTTTTTTTCTTTTTTTCTTTTACCCAAGTCATTCCTCTAGGATTTTCCTACCAGCACACATATCTCACACATTTGTTTCTCAGGCACAGCTGCTTTGGTCTCAAGTGTGTTGGATTTCTCATTGCAAGAAAGTATTTTTCGGAACAGAAGCTCAAAGCTCAGTGATTGTTCTGGATTACTGGTCCAGTAAAATTGTCCACCGGTCCTGAGATCTGAGATTACAATACAAGGGGGGAAAGGCATGCTGCCAAAGGACTTTAATCTACCAGATATTGAATGCACCAGTATCCTTTGAAGTGACGTAAATGGGGAAGTTTAAAATTAAATGAAAGCTGAAAAATCAGTGAAAAACTCATGATGTAAAATGGAAATGCTTTATCTTTACAAACATAAAGAGATCTAAATGCCAGTCAAGGAAGCAATAAAAAATAATTTGCACTTGCAGAGATAACATTGGCTTTGGTTTATTACTTCCTGACTCTTGAGTATGTGTACAATGTATGTGTACATTTAGAAATACTTTAACATAACTAATGTGGAGAGAATACCAACAGATGCACTTAAATGCACATGCAGTATCCTACTCATCCATGTATATATTGTACATACACACTCTGTATACCACAGTACTTCTTATCGTTCCACCGTTGCCTAGAGTGTGCTTATTTATGTCACTGCTTATTATGTCTCCATCAGTAAGCCTGTGATCAGGCCTTGCTTTCCCAGATTATTAATTCTTTTCCAGCATTATTTGGTTTTCTAATTTCCCCTCTACTGGTTATTGACTGAACCAAACAAACATTACTAATTCCCCCTATGCAGTCTCTTGACTCTGTTTAGCTTCCCACCTGTTTTCTGGCTCTTCCCATGTACTCTACCAAGCGTTTCTGCTGCAGCAGCTACTGAATCTGGGCTAATTCACATTCCCTTCAAAGTATGCTGAAATGCAGATAGAGTAAGGTTACCAGACATCCCCATTTCCCAGGGAGAGTCCCCAGATTTACAAATCAGTCCCCATACAAAATCCATTGAAGTTGAAAAGTGTCCCTGGATTCATTGAAAAAACCCTGGTAACCTTAAGATAGAGTGTATCTGGACTTAGTTGGGGTGCATGTTAAAATGTTATATATCATTGCTTTGCTTCCTGACCAACTTTTGTTTATTGTTCAGTCCACATCAACATTTTACTGTTCATATTGACCCAGGTCTTGAAAGCTTTCAGAAGGGCATGAGAAAAATACTTCTGCACACTGAAAAATTTACCTTGTGGGTGTGCAGGTAGCCTTCTTATGACAGTTTATCACACCCACATTTACCTTAAAGGTAGAATGAAATCAGGTATATTCATATAAAGTTAAGCAAAATTTGTTGAATGCTAGTAAGAACTGTTCCTGCTTTGAACAAAATTAATCAAGTATTTGTCCAGAATGGTTATGGTAGCTCTATAGTACATCCATCAAAACATCAGTAGCAGCAAAAGGATGAAAGTGGCTTGGTGCAAAGCCTGAAATGTGAATCCAACCATTTAAATTAAGGAGTACCATTTGCCTATAAGGTTTTCTTTTTTCTGATCAGCTAACTACCCATCTGGTGTACTAAAACATTTCCAAAATTAGCATGGATGGAAAAGATACCTCTAAAAACTAAACCATAAATTTCAAACACAACACATGATTCCCTCTTGATGTGGGCTTACAATGATAGATGAAATGAATGAAGTATAAGAAAAGTGTGCAACAATCTAATACATAATACTGGATAACTTACAGTCTTTTGTACCATTGTTACTGCTGAACCTCAAACACAAAGTTCATACCAGAAGCCAACCACAGCCTACATAACACTGACTCGGGAGCTATTCTGTGGTTTTCATTGACCATTGCTATTGTATGATACCATTTCAGCAGATTCAAATTCTCCCTTGGCAACAAGCAAGTGCAGTTAGTAGCTGTAGTGTACAGTAGGTTGGTAGCATCTGCATGTTGGGACAAATAAAAAGTTGTTAATAAGCATCTTTTTCTACATTATCTAACTACAATGATGCCATTTTAGGTGAAATGTTTCCAGATATATAGATAACAAGTGGTATTTTTTACATGCATTGGGAATAGCTAGGATCCACACAGGCCTATGCAGGTTAGAATGTGTTCTGGGTCTGCTGATTTCACCCTCTGTTCCTTGTATATTGTGGAATGCTGGAATGGAGTATGGCCAGTCTTTGGAGTACAGGGGTGCTTTATGACTACTTTCCTTGTGTTTTGAATTGTGTATTTTTTCATGTTGTAATCTGCCTTGAGTTTTAACTACGGGAAGATGGCATACAAATAAAGTGATGTATGTATCTTGATCTGCAGGTACTAATAAGTACCATTCTGCAAATTATTATCACTACTATTTATTAAATTCAATTCTTCCCATTTTGCAGCAATTTGTGGTGGTGGTGATGATGATGATGATTTAAAAACAGTCATGAAAATCTGCCAGCATTTCAGTGTTAATTTCTCCGGAACAACACATTTTTTTTACTTAGTTTAAAATGACATACACATTTTTTGCAAGCCATCTTCAATAATAAAATGCATTTTGTATCATGATTTTACTAAAATATCCATTTTATGCACACTGTTCTCTAACATACAAATTTTTGTAAACATTGATTAGTTGGAGAACTGCATTGCAAAATTTGGATAAATGCAAATTTTGAAGGATAGCTGTTTTGATTCACATATTGTTTCGGAGTGCAAATCTGATAGATTTGCCTTTAAATGTGCACTGAATCAAATATTTTCCCCATTCCTATTCAAGAGGACTCAGGCATGTGGTTATCATATTGTATATATTTGACCTTGTACTTGACATGTAACTGGAGCCAGTTTATTTATAAGGCAACCATGCAGGTCAACACTTTCTTGGAGGCTGAATTATTTGCTAGATAAGAAGGATTTTCACTTTTCAGCTACATCTTGTGTTTTTCTGCTTAGGTAAACCATGAGGCGAAGGAAGTATGACAACAGACAAGGGATCACGGCAACGGCAGGAGAGGAGACAGGTAAGAGACCCCTGGACCAGAAGTGATAAGAGAAGAATTAGATTGGAGGGCACAGCTGTGCTCTGAGGACTGACAAACGGGAAGCAGAGATTTTAGGGCACTAAAATGCCCTGGTCTGATCCAAGGCCACAGAGTGGAGAGAAGAAAATGAAGCTTTTAGGGCACTAAAATGCTTAAGTGTGATCCAAGGTCCCCTCAAGATGTCCCATTTATTGTGCCTTCATGTGCTAATCATGCCATCAGTGCGATCCCACTTTCAGTACTATTTGCACCTGCAGAAGTTTGGGGACAATCATGCTGCTTAGTTTCCATTCAGTGTATATCCTGTAAGTCTCTGCTAAAACCCTACAGCTCTTCATATAATAAATACTCTGAGGTTCTTGGTTTTTTGCCCCACTTTTGTTGTGATATAGCCTCTCCAGAAATGACAACAATGTAGTTGCACTGGGAAGACACCACAGATCAACTAATAAATCAACCACTTATGCACTATTGTTGTGTCAAGAACATGCTGCAGAATACACTTGCCATAAAACGCCAGTCTGGAGAGCCCCTAAGAGAACCAAGATTGTGTTCAAGAGCACCCCAATGTTCACAAAGAAAGCAAAGGTGCCTTATCCCCCATATGCAAAATCATGCTGGCATTCTTGGATGTTTCTAGCTAGGAGCCTAGCAAATGACAAAGAAAGAAATAACACAAAGCAACGTGGATCAAATTGTTCAGAGGAGCATTGGAGCAAACTACAATAGGCTCTCATCCAGCCAAGCATTTATTCAACACTGAGGTGAAAAGGCACGTTACTGACATTTGGAGATAATTCTAAGCCAAGGACGAGTCACATGGGCAGAAAATAACATTAGGAGACATCTTGAGAAACACATGATAAATATGTAGGGAGAAATAACCCTTAATAAGCATATTAGCCAGGAAGATGACTACAGAGGGAATTGATAGCGGTCTTCAAGTACTTAAAAGGTTTAAATGCCAGAGAGGTAGAGGAATTATGCTGGATGGAACAAAGACATAAAACTTAGGATAATAGGATGAAAGTCAAAAAGAAAAGCTCAAGCTGAATAGCAGAAGCAACCTCCTGACTAGAAGATTTATGAGGCTTTGAAATAATGTCCCCAGAGCAGTGGGGAAAGTCTCATCTCTACGCATGCTTCAAATTTCACTTGACAAAAAGGCAACTGCCTTACATTATCAGGGAGATGTGACACAGGGCTGAAAAATGTTGCCTTAGACTTTAAAGTGGCTTGTGAGTCTCACTGGTGAAATGAGAGCAATCAGTCTTTTCCTCCCACCCACCCCCCATTAAATATTTGTCATTCTATCATAAAAAAAAAGTGACATACATGAGTATTCTAGAAACTTTTGAGCTTTGTTGTTTTAAACAGGGATGGACCAAAGCCCCTTTCAGATGTTATATTAATGTGTGTGTGTGTGTGTGTGAGAGAGAGAGAGAGAGAGAGAGAGAGAGGTGCTAGAAAGCAGGATCATGTGTGTTGGTCTTCCATGTATTAATAATAAGCTCTGAAAACAGCCCTTACATAGAGAACTGTATGTGAATAGGGCTCACCACACACAATCAAAACTCCTTGAAAAGTCATAGATCACGGGCTGCCATTGTGGAGCAAGCAAGAAAGCATAGCTGGTGAGCTTCCGGGACGCCGCGGCCACGGGAAGGAGCGCGAGGCTGCCCTCCGGGGGGGTCTCGAACAACACGGTGTTCTAGAGGGGTCACGAAGGCTCCGTGAACCCCAAAACCTCAGGAGGATTATTCTGGGGGACAGAGTACCCTGCGACGCTGCTTGTGCTCGCCTGTGTTGTTGGCGTTTTACAGGGCTGGAGCTGCAGCATGAAGGGGAAGCAACAGACTCCGTGTTGTGAAGCCTCAGGCTCCGCGTGAAAAGCGGTGAACCTCCGACAACAGCCAAAAAACTGGGAAACAGCTGATAACAGACAGAAAGCTTAACTAAAGAACCCAGCGGAAAAAGAATTGTGTGGGGTGAAGGAGAAGGAATCCACTACTGGCGGTAAGACTAAAAGGGAGTATGGCGGAAGACTGCGAGAGAGAGAAAGCATGAAAAGCTGCTGCTAAGTGGGCGTAGAGGAGAGACCTCAGATACAAAGTATAAAATACAAGTAATCTGAGGCAAAGTAACATTGAAAATATTTTAATGGACTAGAGATAAGAGAGAAGTGAAAGGAATTTGTCTGTTTTATCTGGTCGGAGAGTGTTGTGCCAGCGACCGGCTTGAGATATATTGGTGGGTTTTTTACACCCAATTCTATGCCTGGTGTATTTGAGCGGAGACTGATTTAAGTATTACTTAAACAACGATTTCTACTCCTCTCATCCTCCACGTTTGAACAAAGGGGAGAGTCTGGTACATATTTAGCCCAGTTAAACGATTGAAAATCAGACTGATAATAGGAGGAGGGGAGACGGGGAAAGGCAGTGTTCTTCCGGCGAGGTTTGGGAGAAAAAGTGAATGGCTTGGAGAAAGTAAACTAAAGTAAAGTAAAAACTTACTGGGTTTTTGCACTGCCATTTTCCTCCCAGTCTCCACCCGTTTTAAAGAGACATACTCCAATATTTAAGTAGGAGAAGGCTGGACTATTAATGCAGCGGAAAAAGATTGAGAACTCTTTGGCAAGAAAAGAAATTCAATAAGACAATTTGCCAGGACCCTCTGCCATTTACGGAATCCTTTTCATCGCGGAGTGTCTCTCCATTCGGTCCCGCCTTGCTCTCCTGGGTCTGCTCCCGGATCGAGACTCACCTCACAATTCTTCCAGAGTTCCAGAGAGCCACTACACGATTACGTGACTTCACCTACCCGCCCGTGTATCTTTGGCAGTTACTTCTTCCTCACCTCCCCACCCACCCTTTATTTCCCTTTAACCCTTCCTTTAACCCTCTCTATTGTACGTCCCTAGGGTATCTTTTGAGACGCTGGCTTTCCCTATTTGTAACTGCTTTGTTTTCTTTTTTTTGTTTTTCTTTTTTGTTCTTTTCTCTTTGGTTCTCCTTTTTATTGGTTTTCCTTCTTCAGTTTTTTTAGCTGCTTTCTTTTTATTCCTTTTTGTTGTTTTTGCTTCGGTTGGTATTTAGCGTATCTTTGTATATTTGGTTCCCCCTAATTGTGTGATTGCTAATATTGCACGAGATTAGCTGCTTGGCCTTGTGCAGAAGGAGACATTCGGTTGATGAACTCTACTGAAGAGAAGAGAACTAAGACTTGGAAGGTCAACAAGGCGCCATCGTGTGGGATCAAAGGAAACTGCATTGGAAGAAATTAATGAGAGGAACAGGCCAGCAGCTCTCTTCAGTGTCTTACGGGGGGGAAAGTCTTTAATAATTAGTTAACTTAAGTTGACATACAAAATGAAAAAGTCGGTGGGAACGCCAGCAGAAAGGAGGCCATCTAGACAAGAAGATGGGAAGGAGGGAAAAGAGATCAAGGACTATGATAGTTTGATGGCTGAAATAAGGAAAGAATTTAAACATAATGAGCAATATATAGAGAAAAAGCTATTGGAAGTGCAGGATACATTAGATAAGAGATTAGAGGGGGTGGTGGGAGAACTGACAGGAAAAGTCAAAGACCTATCGGTAAGAGCCAAAGTACTTGAGGATTCTATGAAAAGGGTGCAAAAGGATACAAAATATAGTAAGAAGGATTTGGACAGAATTAAAATAGAAGTTAAGGAGATAGGTAAGGTACAGGAAGAATTGCTGGACAGTATGGCTATGACTCAGATGAGACAGAACCAACTAAATTTAAAATTTAGAGGGATCCCAGAGGACCCAAACGAGAATATAAGATCTAAAATGGTGAAAGAGTTGGCAATTTGGTTAGATAGGAAGGAGGAAGAGATAAGCTTCTCCCTAGCAAATATATTTCGGATAAAAACAAAATCGGCTAAAGCTAGGGGGAAAAAATTGCCAGGAGATGTAATAGCCATGTTTAACTCGTTGGATATGAGGAACGAAGTATTGAAACAGAATTATAGTAAAAGGTTATATATTGAAGGAAACCCAATTATTGTATTTAAAGAGATCCCTTCGAGATTTCTTCGAAGGAGGGATGTGTATAAAAAATTAACTAAACAACTGAAGAAAAATGGGATCCTATATAGATGGGAGTTTCCGGAAGGAATTTCATTTTACTTTAAGGATAAAAGATTCAAACTGTCCAGCCCTTCAGAACTTGAAAAATTTGCAAGAAGATACGAGAAGGAACTTGGAAGGGTTGCGGGGTGGGGGGAGGGAGGGGAGCGGCTGGGGGAGGGGGGCGGGGGCGGGAGGAGTGAAGAGGAAGAGAGAGAGATAAACTTAACAGAAGCGAGGGAAGAGGAAGAGAAAGAAGACAAAGAACAGCAGCTTTAAGCCAGATTTGATAATTTACTAATTGTACATAATAGATGGCTTTAAAAATACTGTCTTGGAACGTGAACGGACTTAACAATAAAAATAAAAGGAACCAGATTATAAAAGAACCTTGACATAATCTGTCTACAAGAGACTCATGTAATAAGAAAACATAAGAGAATTCTGAATAATAAGAAACTAGGGTTGGATTTTGTGGCATCGGATAAGGTTAAGAAAAGAGGTGTGGTACTATATATAAAGGAAAAATTCGACCCAAAAATACTGTATAAAGACGAGCAAGGGAGAATGATAGTAGTACAGATTGTATTCCAAGGAATAAAAATAATTGTCGCCGGAATATACGCACCTAACGATAAAAAATCGGCTTTCTTCTTAGAATTAGGTAATAAGTTATTAGAATGGATCGATCAAAAAATGATATTGATGGGCGATTTTAACGGAGTGGTGTCACCAAATTTGGATAGGTCAACAAAAAAGCGAGACAAAGGAAGGCAAGCTACCTCGAATGTTTTTTGATTTGGTTGATAATATGGGACTAATTGACGCCTGGAGATTTAAAAACCCCACTATAAAACAATATACCTTTTTCTCAAACCCAAATCAGAGTTGGGGGAGAATAGATAATATTTGGATCTCGAAGGAGCTGACACAGAACTTAGCTAAATCTGAAATACTCCCACAAACTATATCTGACCTGTGATGGGACGATGAGCTGCTTGTGTGTAAAATCCTAGTCCCTCAGAGTTTGGTCAAGTTTGCAAACCTCTGTCTGTAACGGAGCCCCTTAAACATGGCTCCGTCAGTCGCTGGCAGATTCCGACAGTGGTTGCTTTCGGAATCGCTTCCAACATAAAAGCTCCTTAACGGAAACACGTCTTCTGGACTCTCTGCGTGACAGTTTCCGGCGAGGAGTGGGTGTCCCTACAGGAGGTCCTGAAACCTCCCCACTGTTTTCGCTGGAAGTGTCTCTGAGCCATCCCTCCAGCTCCCTTTCCCTCAGCTCAGCTCCTCTCCCCCTACTGGTTCCCTCTTCAGCTGCTGAGTCTCTCCCAACCTGTGTGAGCCCTTTCACTTCCCTTCCTTCCGATGGCAGTTCCCTGACATCCACCTCCCCTCCAGGGCCCCCTTCATCCCCTCTCGCCCCCTCCTCTACGGGCGGTGAGGAGGCAAAACCCCGGAATGAACTTCCTTCATCTTCCGATGTCCCGAACACTTCTCTCCACCTGTTGCGGTTCCTGGTCTCGAAGTACTCCTCCTCCTCAGAGTCCATCTCCCCTTCCCCTTCCGATTCCGAGAATCCTTCCAACTCCTCCTCCTCATCGGTGGTCCCAAAGTATTCCCTCCGGAACCTCTCCACAGGCTGAGGTTTCCTTGGGAACCTTTGATGGAACGTTTCTATCAATACCTCGTCATTGATATCTTCTGCCATTACCCAAGTGTTTTCTGACTCCGGTTCTCCTTCCTACGCTACCAAATACTCCACCTGATCCCCCTTCCATCTGGCGTCGAGGATTTCTGCCACATGGCTGCTGCATTCCCTTTCTTCTATGACCGGTCCCCGAGTGGCCATCCCTTCTCGTCTCCCCTCATACGGTGACAGTAACGACCTGTGAAATACTGGGTGCAGTTTCATGTGGTTGGGTAACCGGAGCCTGAAAGCCACTGGGTTGACCTGTTGAATGACCTCAAAGGGACCCAATCTCCTGGGTCTTAATTTCTTACAACCTCCTTTGAACGGCAACCCTTGGGTTGACAGCCACACCCTATCTCCCACCCTTATGGTTTCACCTTCCCTTCGGTTCTTGTCTGCCTGCCTCTTGTATTCTTCCTTCGCCCTTTCTAAGTTGAGTTGGAGCTGACGATGGATTGCTTCCATTTCTTCTACAAAATGCTCGGCTGCCGGGACACCCCATCTCTCCCCTTCTCCCCCTGGGAAAGCCCTGGGATGACACCCATAATTAGCCAAGAAGGGGCTCATCCCTGTGGACACATTCTCGGCATTGTTGTAGGCAAATTCCGCCAGCGCCAACTTTTCTACCCAGTCATTCTCTCTGTCATTGACATAACACCTCAGGTATTGCTGGAGGACCCCGTTTGCTCTTTCCGCCTGCCCGTTGGTTTCAGGGTGCCGGGCAGTCGAAAAGTTGACCTCCACCTGCAGTAAGCTCATGAGCTTCCTCCAGAACCTGGAAGTAAATTGTTTTCCTCGGTCTGAGACCACCCTCAATGGCACCCCGTGCAACCTAAAAATGTGTTCTACAAATAACTTCGCTGTCTCTTCCGCCGTGACTGCATGCGAGCAGGCTACAAAGTGGCACATCTTTGTTAGTAGGTCTACCACCACCATGATGGCTGTTTTCCCCTTGGACTTCGGCAGATCAGTCATAAAATCTATCGACACTGCCTCCCAAGGTCGTTCTGGGGTTGGTAAGGGTTCTAATAGCCCCGCCGGTGCCCGCCTCTCCCCTTTGGCTCGCTGGCATTGCTCACACCCTCTTACATACTCCCGTACATCTTCCCTCACCTTAGGCCACCAAAATTCCCTGGTGACCAACCACATGGTTTTGTGTTGTCCAAAATGCCCCGCCGTGGGGCTGTCGTGCAACTGCTTGAGTACCCTCCCCCTTAAGTCTCCTTCAGGGATATACAGTGCCCCTTTGTAATACAAAGCTCCATTTCTTTCCTCGAAACCCCCTGGTTCCTCTCCCTCACCCCTAAGACCTCTGAGCTTATTCTGGGCGTATTCATCATTCTCTGTTTCCTCTACCAGTTCTCTTTGTCCCACCAATGCCGCCCCACACACCCAGCGGTCCTCTGGAATGACATGTCTCTCTTCGGGTGCTCCCTCCCCCTCCAAATATTCAGGTTTGCGTGAGAGAGCGTCCGCCCTAATGTTCTCTGGGCCTGGCACGTAACAAATCTCAAAGTTAAATTTGGAGAACTCCTGGGCCCATCTCACTTGCCGTTGGTTGAGCACTCGTGCCGTCCTCCAATACTCTAGGTTCTTGTGGTCAGTGCACACTTGCACCTTATGTTGTGCGCCAATTAGCAGGTGCCTCCATCTCCGGAACGCCTCATGAATGGCTAGTAGTTCTCGGTCATACACCGTGTAGTTCCTCTCGGATTTGTTCAGCTTTCGCGAAAAAAAAGGCACACGGTCTCCACTCTGACTCCTCCTTCCCTGGCTGCAGAAGCACCGCCCCAATAGCTCTGTCTGATGCGTCAGTTTCCACTCTCATCGGTTTTTGTAAATCCACATGCAGGAGTTGTTGTTCCGAGGCGAAGGCCCTTTTTAGTTCCTCAAATGCTCGCTCCGCCTCCTCAGTCCAAACGAACTTCTTCTTACTGCTGAGACAGTCCGTAATGGGCGCCGTCAGGTGGGCAAAGTTTCGGATGAACTTACGATAGAATTTCCCAAATCCTAGGAACCTCTGCACATCCTTCCTTGTTTTGGGTGTTTTCCATTCCAGCACCGCCTGGACCTTGCCGGGATCCATGGCCAATCCCTTGTCTGACAGGCGATACCCCAGGAATTCCACCTCCTTGGTATGAAACTGACACTTCTCCAGTTTCACCCACAGCTGGTTGGCTTGCAGCCTGCTCAACACTTCTCTGACGTCTCTCACATGCTGCTCCTCATTCTCAGAATACACCAACACGTCGTCTAAGAAGGCCACACAATTCTTGTAAAGCAAAGGCCCCAGGACGTGGTTCATAAACGATTGAAAGCACGCGGAGCCTCCTTGTAGGCCGAAGGGCATAACTAAATATTCAAATGCCCCCAAAGGGGTGAACATGGTGGTTTTCCATTCATCCCCCTTCCTTATTCGTATCAGGTTGTACGCCCCCCTTAGGTCCAGTTTAGTAAAAATCTTTCCCTTCCTGACCCTTGTCAAAATGTCGTCAATCCTGGACATAGGGAAAGCCACTGGTTCTGACACTGCATTTAAGGCCCTGAAGTCACACACAAGCCTCGGCTTGTTCGTGTTTTTTTTATCCACAAAAAACACTGGGCTGCCCCCCACCGCCTTGGACTCTCTGATGAACCCTCTCTTCAGGTTCTTGTCAATGAACTCTCTTAGCTCCTGCATCTCTCTGTCTGACATGGCGTACAGCTTGCCTACAGGGAGCTGTGCCCCAGGGAGTAAATTGATTTGACAGTCAAAGGGTCTATGCGGGGGTAGTTGGTCAGCTTCCCTTTCGCTGAAGACGTCGCGGAGATCTGCGTATTGTCGTGGTACCTTCACGTTCTCCGTTACTTCAGTCCCTGCTAGGGTGGCTTGGGCCCCTGCCAAACCCTTTCCCTCTTTGCAGTGTTCTAAGCAATGTGCTGAACCAAAAGAAACCACTCTCTGATGCCAGCCCACCAGCGGATCATGTAACGCTAGCCAGCTCATCCCCAATATAATGGGAGCTCCTCCCAAGGTGGCCACATTAAACGCTATCAGTTCGGTGTGCCTTGCCACCTTCATTATCATTGGGACGGTCTGCAAGCTGACTTCTCCTCCCAACAGCTCCCTGCCATCGATCGTGGTCACCTGCAGGGGGTTGCTTAAAGGGATCGTCTGTATCTGGTGTTCAGCTGCAAACTCTTTGCTCATGAAATTGCAGGAGCTGCCTGAGTCCAACAGCGCCTTTATCTTTAGAGGGTGTCCGTTTGGCAGCTCTAGCGCCACTTCTATCACTAGGGCGGGTTTAGGAGGTTCTGGCGTGGGCACTTTCACTGCTCTTTGGCCTGGCTGCTGTGCCCCGACGGTGGCAGCCAGGCGTTGGCTTTTACTTGCTTCGGTATTTCTTCCTCTCTTCCCTCCACAGCTCCTACCATCCCTTGCCATTCCTTCCTCTGGGGGCAGACTCTGGCAAAGTGACCTGGCTGTTGGCAGAGATAGCATTTCCGGGCGCCTTTTCCCTCCTTCTTTCCCCCCTCACTGGGCTTTGAAACTGCGCGCGCGCGCGCTGTTCCGATTTCCATCGGCTCTGCCGGCGGGAAAGTTGGCTCTGGAATGTCTGGAATGCGGAACTCCTTCCAACGTCCCCCCTTCCCTTCCCGCCTCTCCAATGCTCTCGCCTCCTGGCGCGCTCCTATGGTCAGCGCTGATTTGGTCAGCTGGTCCATAGACTCCGCCCTGGGCGCCCGGGAAAGTTCGTCTTTCACAGCCGAAGAAAGCCCTTCTTCAAAGAGCATTTGAATGGGTTCCGCCGATAGATCCCACCCCAATTTATGGATCAACATGGTGAACTCAGTCCAGTACTCACGGACAGATCGGCTCCCCTGTTTGCAAGCCATTAACTGTCTGCGGACCACTCCCTGTTCAATATCGCCGGAAAACATCAGATCCATGGCGCGAAAGAACTTCATCGTGTCCTTTAGGACGTCACTATTCGCTGCCATCAGGGGTCTAACCCAGTCTCTCGCCCCCTTTTCAAGATGCCCAATCACGAAAGCCACTCGTGATTCCTCGTCAGGGAATTCATCAAACTGCAGATTGAGGGCATATTGCATCTCTGTCCGAAAGCCATGATAGTCTTTGGGCTCCCCCCCAAACTTCTGCACCAATCCTGGTACCTTTCTGACGAGCTGGGTGTCTTTCCCCTTTTTGTCTGCATCCTGAGCCCTCCTCTCCTCAAGCCTCGCCGTCTGCAGCGCTAGCTGGACCTCCAACACCCGGTACCTTTCTTCCAGGCTTGGACCCGCTCCAGCTCCTGCTTCTCCGGTTCCGGCTGGGTTGCTCATGATGCCTTCTCCTGCACAAGCTGCTCACGAAGACTGTCGGAATGCTGTGATGGGACGATGAGCTGCTTGTGTGTAAAATCCTAGTCCCTCAGAGTTTGGTCAAGTTTGCAAACCTCTGTCTGTAACGGAGCCCCTTAAACATGGCTCCGTCAGTCGCTGGCAGATTCCGACAGTGGTTGCTTTCGGAATCGCTTCCAACATAAAAGCTCCTTAACGGAAACACGTCTTCTGGACTCTCTGCGTGACAGTTTCCGGCGAGGAGTGGGTGTCCCTACAGGAGGTCCTGAAACCTCCCCACTGTTTTCGCTGGAAGTGTCTCTGAGCCATCCCTCCAGCTCCCTTTCCCTCAGCTCAGCTCCTCTCCCCCTACTGGTTCCCTCTTCAGCTGCTGAGTCTCTCCCAACCTGTGTGAGCCCTTTCACTTCCCTTCCTTCCGATGGCAGTTCCCTGACACTGACCATAATCCGGTATTTATGGAGATAAAGGGTAAAGATACTAGAGTATTTAGATGGAGAATGAATGAAGGTATATTTAATAATCAAAAGATAGTAAGTGAGGCGAAAGAAACAATCGAAGAATACTTCAAGTGGAACTTACACAAAGAAACAGCTATAGAAACGGTCTGGGATGCAGGAAAAGCCGTTATGAGGGGCTTCCTAATTCAGAAAAACAGCCATTTAAGAAAAGAGAAAGAGAAAAAAAAAGGAAGAGATTCTAACACAGCTTATGGAGAATGAAAGACAACTAGCTACTAAACCAGGTGACGAGACAATAAAGCAAAATTTAAAAATATTACAAGCCCAATTTTCTATGATAGTTAACCAGGAAATTGAGTGGAAAATTAAAATGATGAAACAAAAGAACTTTGAATCAGCTAATAAAATAGGAAAATTCTTGGCGGGGCAAATAAGAGAAAGGAAAAAACAAAATACGATCTGCAAGATAAGGGATGGAGAAAGGATAGTGGAAGAGCCAAAAGAAATAAAAAGGATATTTCAGACGTATTATAAGGAATTGTATAAAAGAGGAAAGGAAATAGATTATGAAATAGACCGATACCTGGAAGATCACCATTTACAACAGATTGCCATAGAAGAGACAGAGTTATTAGACCAGAGGATTACAGAAGATGAGATAAGGAAGGCAATAAAAAAGATGAAAATTGGGAAAGCGCCGGGGCCGGATGGCCTACCAGCCAAGTACTATAAAACATTAAGTGAGCAATTATGCCCAATTCTATGTGAAGTGATGAATAATATTTTAAAAGAGGGAAGGATTCCAAATACCTGGAAGGAAGCATATATTACTTTAATACCTAAAAAAGATGTGGATGCCTTAGAGGTGAAGAACTATAGGCCGATTTTGTTATTACATAACGATTATAAACTGTTTGTGGATATAATGGCAGAAAGACTAAAAAGGGTATTAAAAAATAGAATTCATAAAGATCAAACGGGCTTCCTACCAGGAAGACAACTAAAGGATAACATAAGAAATGTGATAGATATTATTGAATACCTGGAAACTAGAATAGATAAACAGGCGGCCTTGATATTTATCGATGCGGAGAAGGCATTTGATAATGTCTCTTGGCACTTTCTGATGGAAAATTTGAAAAGGATGGGGATGGGAGAAAGATTCAGAAAAGGTATAGAGGCTATCTATCATGAGCAAAAGGCAAAACTTATAATAAATAATACTACATCAGAATTTTTTGATATTTCTAAAGGGACGAGGCAAGGCTGCCCTCTGTCCCCCCTATTATTTATCTTAGTATTGGAAGTACTTACTAAGAGGCTGAGGTATACAGCAGAGGTTAAAGGAGTCAGGGTAGGAACTAAGGAACACAAAATTAAAGCTTTTGCGGATGACATTGCTCTAACATTAGAAGATCCAAAGCACAGTGTAAAAGAAGCCCTACAAAAAATTGAAGAGTTTGGTGCTGTGGCAGGCTTTAAGGTCAATAAGAATAAGACTAAAATACTGACTAAAAATGTATCTAAAGAAGATATAGTAGACCTAGAACAAAAAACCGGAATTATGACGGCAAAGAAGGTGAAGTACCTTGGAGTCTGGATTACGGCTAAGAACATCAATCTATATAAGGATAACTATGAGGTCACCTGGAAGAACATTAAGAAAGACTTAGAAATCTGGGAGAGAATGAGATTATCTTTTTGGGGGAGGATAGCGGTTATTAAAACGAACGTTTTGCCTAGAATGTTATTTTTATTTCAAACCATCCTGGTACTTAAAGGTTTAAAGCAATGTAAAGAATGGCAAAGAGCCTTGGCGAGATACATCTGGCAGGGAAAAAGACCGCGAATAAAAATGAAAATACTGGTAGATAAAAAAGAAAGAGGGGGTTTCTCCCTTCCGGACTTATGTTTATACTATGAGGCGGTGTGTTTATCGTGGTTGAAAGACTGGATAACGCTAGAAAACAGAGACATCTTTGATCTTGAAGGCTTCGATAACAGGTACGGGTGGCACTCGTACCTGTGGTATGAAAAGGTGAAAGTACATAGAGGCTTTTTAAACCATATTTTTAGAGGGCCAATATTCCAAGTATGGGAAAGAAATAAAAACCTATTGGAAAGGAAGACACCCTGGTGGATCTCACCAACAGAGGTGTTAACGGTCAAAAAAGTTAATATGGAAGGGAAGAATCCTACCTATGAGGAACTGACCAGGAAAACGGATCAAGGTATAAAACTTAGACCCTATGAAGAGATTAAAAACTCATTTACTGGGTGGCTGCAATACCACCAGGTAAATGACCTGTTAAAAGAAGATAAAAAGAAAATAGGATTCGAAGATAAAAAATCCAAATTCAATGTGGAAGTTGTTGAAGGAAAGAACAAAATACTGTCTAGAATATATGATATTTTATTGGAGTGGTATACAAAAGACGAGGAGGTGAAGGAGGTTATGACTAAGTGGGCAATAGACATCGGCTGTAACATCGATTTTGAGAGATGGCTAGAATTATGGAATATTAACATGAAGTTCACGGCATGTATGGCATTAAGGGAAAATATGTGGAAAATGATATTTAGGTGGTACCTCACACCAGTGAAACTGGCTAAGATCTATAGGTTAAAGAACAAAAGATGTTGGAAATGTGGAGAAGTAGATGGTGACTTCTACCATATGTGGTGGTTATGCAGCAAAGTGAAAGGCTTTTGGGAATCGATTTATAACGAGCTTAAAAATTTTTTTAAATACACGTTTCCCAAAAACCCCGAAGCCTTTCTGCTAGGAATGACAGGTAAAGAAATTAAAAAAGAAGATAAGGTACTATTTTTATATGCCACAACAGCCGCAAGAATCATGTTAGCACAAAATTGGAAAACGGACGCCATACCTAATATAAGTGATTGGCAGATTAAATTAACAAATTATGCCGAGCTCGCTAGAATAACAGGAAGAATAAGAGATCAAGATGAACAGAAATTTCATGATAATTGGATTAAATATTGGATATATATTGGGACTAAACTTTAAACGACACTGGCGGGATTGGAATAACTCTAACAGTAAAAGGTTATTATGTAAAAGAGATAAAATACGTGAATATAAAGTCTATTTGATACTTACCAAAGGAGTGGAAGGAAGTTCAAGGCTTGGCAGAGCCTAAAATAAATGTATTTATGATTTATGGAATGAATATATTATGTGTAATTTAAGTATTGGACTTTGTATAAGTTTATATGTATATATGTATAATACCAATAAAAATTTATCAGTGAAAAGTCATGGATCACACAGAAAAACCCTCTGTATGTACAAGAGTGTGTGTAATATTAACAAGGGGTGGGTGACTCAGTATGTAGAACTGAGGCCTGCAGCATGCCTCTCCCTTCCCATGTGTTCAGATCTTATCTGTGCTGGGCTCAAGACCTTACGGACTGATTCTATGTTGTATGGATTCATGATTCATGGGTGCAGCACAGTGCTCTGCTATGCCTCACTCAGCAATTTCAGGATATTTTTCACCTAACCCTGAGTAAAATAGACCATGAACCCTACTCAAAGTGCAGTTGTACCTTGGTTGACGAATGCCTTAGAAGTCAAACGTTTTGGCAAACCCGTAAGTGAGTGTTGCATTTTGAGAATGTTCTTTTGGAAGCTGACTGTCCGGCGGGGCTTCTGCAGCTTCCAATTGGCTGCAGAAAGCTCCTGCAGCCAATCAGAAGCAGAACCTTAGAAGCTGAACATTTTGGAAGTCAAATGGATTTCCTGAATAGCTTCTGTTTGGCTTCCAAGGTATGACTGTAGATCCACCAAAATTAATGAGCATTACTAACTGAGGTTCATTTGTTTCAATGGGTCTACACTGAGTAGGACATGGCTGACTACAACCCTCGTTTTTCTGCTTCTTTCACAGGGGGATAGGCTTAGTTCAAACAACCAAACAATGTATAGGCAGTGTTGAGTACTTATAATCCGCAAAATTTTAGAATTGGCCCTACAAAGATAATTTGCAATTAAGCACCACTCCTGCACTAGCCTTTGCCAGTTTCTACCCATGGCCCCTTCCAATATGTTATCTGCTTGCTTATTTGTAAGTCAGTAATTCTTGTCCTAAAACCAGCATGACAGTATTTTTTTTCTTTTTCTTTTTTTGTCTTTGTACCCTTACACACTCTTTTCCAGAGAAACTGAAAGAAACGAGTGCTGGGTGGAAAACTTTGCATTTGTTCTACCATACTCCATTAAGCAATGAGAAAAATAATTGCTTTCAAAAATGATCAGCGAGGAGGGAAAATTTCAGGAAAGTTCTCATGGATGGGTTACAAGGGTTTTGATGTGCTAACTTTAATTGTGAGGTACCTAAGGGGTGTTTGTGTCTAAATGTTCTCTTTCTTTCTTTCTTTCTTTCTTTCTTTCTTTTTTCAGCCTTTCCCAGGTGCCTGCACTTCAGTCAAAGTCCACACAAGAAGACATCATGAGGTATCTCCTTCCGTAGGGCCTTTTCAGATCAGAGAGTGTGGGACAGCCAGGAGGCTGTAGATTACTTGAAAAATGTTGAATAGGAAGGGATAACATCTTTGACCATCTCACAGTGGCAGGGTAAGCTGAAAACCCTGCCCCAACTGAATTTCTGAAGTGCTTTGAGAATGAAGCAGAAAAACAGAAGCCTCTTTATTAGAAGAAGCCGTCTGAGAAACTGGAGGGCACATTTCATCACAGCACTGATGAAAATAGGGGTGGGGTGGGCTCGGAGTTGTGCACAATCATAAAGTATCAGTTTAGGGCCAGTTCTGAACTGTACAGGCTATAAGTACCCAACCCTACCAGGGGGTGGTTTTGCTGGATGGGCCAAGCCTAGCCCCAGCACAGCAGTGGGCAACTATGATACTGCTTAATGTGATGTATTGCCTGGCCCCATTGCAACAGTGGGCAGTGATGTCCTGATGCTGCAACATTTGAAATTCTGTCTAGGAACCCAGGGCAACAGGGACAACCTTGTACACTCCCCCCCCCCTCAATATTTCGGGCCTTCCCAAGTGTAGGGAAACAGAGCTTAATAATTCCGCCCCATTTCCGCACAGTTTGATATCTCATTACTGCTTGCTGAGCAAACTACGGTAATTGTCATGGTAGCTTAAGTGACTTTATGGGATCAGGCTGCCTGATTTATACATTTCTGGCAAGTTGAAACTATCTCTTACCATGTAGAGCTTTTTGCTTTACTATGCAGCCTATATATCACAATAGAACCCTGACATCCATTGGTGCCTGCATGCTGCACTGAATTTGAAAAAAAGAATTTGGTCTTAAACGTTTTCTAGTTGCCCTAATTCAAGGAAGGGGGGAAGGGGACCTTTTCACAATACACTTTTTTTTTCTTGAATAACATTTCCCACTCTAATTTATGCAGGCGATATTTAACAGCATTTGCTAGACAAATGACAAAAAAAGTTTTCTTTGTATGCTGCCATTTAAATTGGTCCTCGATGCAGCCTATTGGGAACAGTACTGATAACCTCCTTTAGACTGAACAATAAGTAACTTGTGACTCTCATAACCATATTTCAGCATGCTAAATCATGGCAGTGGAAATAAATTTGTACATGGTTGGTGAAGTGTGATGTCTATTGTAAGACAGATGCATTTTGAAGCCTTTTTCTTTAAAAAAAATAAAATGAGAGAAGAGTGTTTTTGTTCTTTATTGATGGACCAACCCAACCATAAAAGATGCATTTCCTCTTATTTATCATTTCAATTCTGCTTATTATTACCAACACAGTGAAGTGGCAAATACAAATGCTAATTTGAGTATACTTTCAAAGCTTCTTGGATGGGCTGTTTCAAGACACACCGTGCAGATGATTTTAAGAGGAAAACAAACAAAAAAAGAAATTACAAAGTGCTGTAGATAAATGGATACGGAAACCAAACATTTATCTCTTTGAAAACAAAAACATTGGAAAATAAAAATTAAAACAGTTTTGGGGTGAAATTAGTACAAATTAAACAGTTGGAAGAAATCAATTTTGAAGTAGGTAAGAAGGAAAAGATAGTATCCTGGTCTCCATAGAGACATAAAGACAGTCTTTTGAAATGGTCAATACTTTCATCTTTCAGCATCTGAGATTATGTTTAAATAGGAGCAGAAGAAAGCTTGGTTAGGGAAAGTACACTGGGCACAAGCAAAACTTTGGCAATTATAGCTCTTTCTACAGAATGTCGTTTCTTCAAACCTGCACCTGGGTATTGGTCAAGACAACAGAGTTTCAGTGCTAAACATCACTACCTCATAGTGAACACACAGTGCAGTTTCGTAACAAATAAACATGCATAGAACTGAACTGCAAGGTATTTATTTGTTTAATTTGAAATGTTTGGAGTCACTGTGGTGTAGTGGATAGAGTGTCGGCCTAGGACTTGGGACACCAGAGTTCTAGTCTCCACTTGACCATGAAGCTCACTGGGTGTATATTTTGTGTAGTCAAATCATAGGTATATGAATTCCTCCTAAATACAACAACAACAACAACAACAACAACAACAACAACAACAATTTATTATTTATCCCCCGCCCATCTGGCTGGGTTACCCCAGCTACTCTGGGCAGCTTCCAACAAAATATTAAAATACAGTGATCAGTTAAACACTAAAAACTTCCCTAAACAGGGCTGCCTTCAGATGTCTAATAAAAGTCTGGTAGTTGTTCTTCTTTTTGACATCTGATGGGAGGGCATTCCACAGGGTGGGTGCCACTACCGAGAAGGCTCTCTGCCTGGTTCCCTGTAACTTGGCTTCTCGCAGCGAGGGAACCGCCAGAAGGCCCTCGGCACTGGACCTCAGTGTCCGGGCAAAACGATGGGGGTGGAGACGCTCCTTCAGGTATACTGGACTGAGGCCATTTAGGGCTTTAAAGGTCAGCACCAACACTTTGAATTCTGCTCGGAAACGTACTGGGAGCCAATGTAGCTCTTTCAAGACCAGTGTTATGTAAGGACAGGGAGATGGAAGTAGAAACAAGTGACAACCATTCTCTTAATCTCATCGGTTTAAATGGTGTGATTGAATACCCTGAATCATTTAGACCTCCTTCCATTTAAAATAAATTAACGTTTCAGGTGGTGAGACCATGCATGTTTCTGCAATGAACATTTGAAAACAACCACAATCAGATTTTGTGGGAATTTATGGGAGGGAAAGATGAGGCTCACTTAAGGAAAATGGAGGGATGTACTGAAGTTCTATTCACATAACAGCAGGGGTAGGCAATGTGGATACCTCCAGTTATTTTTGACCACAGCTTGCATCATACCTGGCTATTAGGCCATGCTGGTTGGGTATGAGGAGAATTTTATGCCACAGCCCTGTTTAGGGAAGCTTTTAATGTTTGATGTATCACAGTATTTTAATATTTTTTTGGAAGCCGCCCAGAGTGGCTGGGGAAGCCCAGCCAGATGGGCGGGGTATAAATAATAAATTATTATTATTATTATTACAGCATTTGGAGGGTGCCATGTTGGCTACCCCTGACTTACACGGAGCTCACTTAAAACACTCTCACAGACAATATTAGCAGTGGATGAACTTAACATATTCTGTGCACTTACTGTATAGTACAATTGTACAGAAAGGAAATGGAAGCCACTTTACTGACCAAGAGAAATTGTGCAGGATACATAGCATTAAATAATTCAGACCTGCAAGTTCTGAGATCTTTCAAGATATCTAGCAGTTATCTTAAAGCAAGTCATGCCTTGTCATGCCGCCACCACTGAGATATTTATATCTCTCAAGGCCCATTGGAGATTATGTCTATTGACTGGAAAATGTACACAACTCCCTCTTCATGGGCTTATACTGGGCACATTTTCCATGAGGCAAAGTGAAAGTGCAAAATGCCCAGTTAGGCAGATTAATTGCTCAAGTCCCAGTACCCCATATTGGTATATATGGTTCTGAAATCAGAGCAGAGACAAGTTTGCCACAGCAATCAAGTTGTTCTTCAAAAAGCTGCTGCTCCATGACAAACACAAGCAATGTTCAGATACAGAATGGAGCGGGGTGGGGGTGGGGGTGGAGACTTACATTACAACTTTGTGTTGTTCCTAGATAAACAGGGAATTTTAATTCGTGGCAGCATTAATCTGGCAGCTGTCAGTAGCATTAAAGTTCCAAATAAAATTGTTTAGATAAAAAAAGACTAAGAAAAGCAGACTCCCCACTATTCCCATGGCTTGATATTTATTCTGTGTGACATGAGCCTCAGCTCACAGACTTTGGCCTTGTCAGTTTTCATCTCTGTGAAAATACATGAACTGTGGATTTGTTTCTACCAAATGAAAAAAGAAGAAAAAGTTATATAATTTTTTTAGAGGGGCGGGGGAGGTGGCTTTACAAAAGAAGGTAGAAACCATTTGCAGAAAACACAAACAAAAATATCAAAAAATCGATGCTATCACCATGAGGATACATTTTAATTCAGTGTTACAAATTAATGCTGAATTCCTGAAGCTCTCCTATTAGTGCTAAATGAGTTCATCATAATTGCTATTATTACCATAAATACCAAATGAATTAATAATGATTGGGCCAATATATTACTGTAGTCTGCATTATCATCAGAATTGTTTATAAAATCTTACAATTAAACTGACAATTACTGCTCAGTCCCACTTAATGGGGGTGCTGGTGGTATTAATTTCTCTGCAGAGAACGGAAGACACAAATAATTCATGTAGCCCCTACTCCATTACTTGGAAACTGGATATAAAAAGACAGTGGCATCTCAGACTGTTGCATGTTTACTGGGAAACAAGTGCCTTTGATTTCAAAAGAACTTACTTTCCAGCATGTTTGCCTAGGATTGCAGATTTTTTGGCAAGCTACTACACAGCATGTTTTGCTGTGCCGAAGAAGCAAAACATAGACACTGGGTGTTAAATTTCCAGTAGCAGCACAAGATAGTATTTTCTGCCATTGACAAGTGGAACAGGAGCTAGCCGTGCATCACAGATGCTGTCAGTTCCACACTGAGTGGGGTGAGGAAACACGCAGTGCATTAGGGCTCTGAGGGCTGTGGGGTACCAGCCCTGTCGGCATAGAGCAGATATGAGGAAGCTTTGGCCGTCTGTCTATTGCATCCACTCCAGCTCTCAATAACGCAGTTTCCAAAGTGTAACCCAGCACCACCTCTTGGTCTGGGAGGGGACACTGGTGGCCTTCCATTCTTGTGGTCTTCCAACTTCCATCTGCTAGACAGAATGACTTATGGTCAGGCATGACAGGAGAAGGATGTTGTTGTTACTTATATAGTTTATATCCTGGTCTTCCTCTCAAAGGAGGCCAGGCCAGCAAACTTATCAATAACAATATCATTAAAACCTCTCTAAAAAGCTAAAAACAAACACGTTCCCTCAGCCAAGAATTTTGCTAGGAACAGTATTTGTCTCAGCCGTCAAATGCCTGGGTAAATAGGAATGCTTCCACATTCCTCCTGAAAGTTAATAATGAAGGATACACTCACACCTCACCAGAGACAGCATTCCACAAATGCCAAGGGGAAAACTGGTGGCCCCATCCATTGCCTGGAGTAGGAGCAGCACAGGGAGCTGACTTCCTCTCAGTCAGAAAGCTTGGCTCCAATTACTGGTTGTCCTTGGACTGCAGAAATCAGGAAAAGTACCACCACTCAGAGCAGAGGTGGGGAACTTCAATCCTCAAGGCCCAAAGGCCGCCCTATGGGTATCTTTATCTTGGGGCATGTCACTTCCTGAGTCAATAAGCCTTGTACATTAAGCTCTCCACCCTCCTTAAGTGGTTTTGCCTGGCTTGAAAGTGTCCTTGAATTCTGATAATACCTCTTGCCTGCCTGGAATGAAGATGGAGAGATGCAAGGTGTATAAAGGTAAAGGGACCCCTGACCATTAGGTCCAGTCGTGACCGACTCTGGGGTTGCGGCACTCATCTCACTTTATTGGCTAAGGGAGCCGGCGTACAGCTTCCGGGTCATGTGGCCAGCATGATTAAGCTGCTTCTGGCGAACCAGAGCAGTGCACGGAAATGCCGTTTACCTTCCCGCCAGAGCGGTACCTATTTATCTACTTGCACTTTGAGGTGCTTTCGAACTGCTAGGTTGGCAGGAGCAGGGACCGAGCAACGGGAGCTCACCCTGTTGCAGGGGTATAGAAACCTCTAAATATATGTGTTTGTAATGTGGGCTATTGAACAATGGCTAGAACAAAAATGAGAAGTTGCATCTGTTGCTCTATCCATCACTGACATGTGGTATCTGGAAGGTTGCCTAGGAAGAAAGGTTGCCCTTGGGCTAGAAAAGGTCTCCCATCCCTGATCCAAAGGAACAAGAGCTGCTGGGGTAGTTGGAGAGCCTCTATCCAAGCAAGATCACCTGGCTGTAAGGGGAGATGAGCCTGACCTCCAACTGGATATAATTGCTTGCACACAACTCACCAATTTGCGCTCATTTTGTCAAAGAAATCGCCGACATCTATGTTTTCTTGCCACTCCCTTCCCTCATGTGCCTTGAGCTTTTAGTTGGTACTCAGGAGATCAGAGTCTGTCTTTCAAGGTTTTTGTAATTGACATGAGCTACTTTGGGAGACCACATTTGTCTGAAAAGTGGAATAAATAAATAAAATAGCAGGTCAAGCACCAGTGAGAGGAAGCAACCAGGCTGGTTAGAATCAGTGGGGGGAGAGCTGCAATCTTACTCTCCAGTCTATGATGCTATGGAAATAAATTCCATTGCAATCATTTCAGACAATTTATCCATGATTAGGGTTTGGGTCCTGATATAAGAACCATCACCCATCCCACATTGCTCAGGTGGTTCCCTGACGCTCCAGAGAGACTTTGCAGGAGGTATAGATGTATGTTCTGGGGCTGGGGAAAAACTTTCTTTCGGTGAACTTCTTCAAGTTATCTTTGGATCCAAGCCCAGGTCTTTAGTTGCCTTTTTTTAAAAAAAAGAAACTTGATTAGACTAGAATGAAGATAAATAAAAACAGACTGGAAAAATAATGTCCAAAAGTTTTTTTAGATGTTCAGAATAATGTGCACTTACTTATTTGATCTGAAAGATTTTTTGACCTCAGGATCTATAAAATATCCATGCTCTTCAGAATGGTGGATTTTTGTTTTGGGTTTCTTTTGACATATTGATTCATTTAAAAGGAAAGGTCATTGTCTCAGAAAAGACAAGGAAGCAGTTTATTTCTTTAATGTCACAAGTCATGGAAATGTACAATACCAGCCCATTGTGGTAATAATGGTGTGTTGGTGTGATAATTCATCAGTGAAGGAAGTCCCCTGGGAAGAGATCCAGTTCAAAATCTGCATGCCATCTGCCTCAGTCATTTCCCAAGTATATCTGATCTTAGCCCTGGGCCGTTAACAACACCATAAGAACCAGATAGCACCAAGTTAAGTTTCCAGACCTCTGCCCATAGAAAGTATGACGGCCCCCCCCCCCCCTGTACTACATTTTGACAGTGGGAAGATTTTTTTCCAAAGTAGTTCTGGGAACATTTCCCCCCCTTTCTGATACCATTGGATTCCAACTCCCATCATCCCAAGTCAGAGAAATGCTGTGTTGTGTGTCCATCTGCATACCCACATCAAGGAAGGGAAATATAACTGTAAGATGGGAAGAAGAAAAATTATTGTGAAAGTGTTTTGCTCTGCTCTTGTGGGGTTTGAAGAAGGAAGCAGCAGGATATACTGTATGTTACATTGCTGCTGGCATCCGTCTGTCTCGAGGGCGAGGTCAAGCTGTTGGCAGGCTGCAGAACCTGCTGTGGCTGTAGAGAATGATGTGGGAGAGACACGTTTTGTTGCAGCTGGGGCAGAAGAAGACAGCCAGTTGTGTTGCTGCAGATGCACCATGACGTTTCTTTTATTCTTCCCATATAAGCTGAGAAACATGACAAAGGGAAATGGACCTTCTGACATGTAAGAGAAAGAGATCCAGAATACATGGGAGCATTCCTGTGCTGAGGAGCATGTGTGGCCATTTCAAACACATTGGTGGTTCAGTTGCACAGGTCTTTGGTTCAGTTGCACAGGTCTTTGGCAAAGGGATAATGCAGTTTTCTTGTATAATGTTAATTGGGTTTTTGGTTTGTTTTTGCATGTATGTTTTCATTTAGGGTAACCCATCCAGAGCCTCTAAGAAATCTAAAGAAGACACTATCTAACTATATGCCTTTAAAGACACTATATGCCTTTAAATGTAACACTATGACATCTCTAGACTTCAGGCTATTTCTCATGTGTTTAAAAATACTCCTAAAAGAGTTAATTAAACATGAGTAAAATTGTTGAAATAGAAAAATAAACACACATGCTGTTGTTGGAGAGATAAAACTTCTGAAGAGTATCCAGAACAAATGTTTTGGATCTGTTTGCTTATAATATTCTCATGTTGCCAATAAGAGAAAGAAGGACTGGGTTTATAGCTACAATATCTGAAAATCTCTCTGCAATCATGCATGTTTGGACAATATCCCATCTGTATGGACCCTAGACAAATTTATACAATGGTGACTTTTTAGCAGGGAAAGCCAGATATTCTCTTTCTGTTCCTCTGCTGTGCTGGAAGTTCACTGCATGTTGCATTCAAAACCTCCCTAATTAAAATTTACTGGTGACAACTTCTAAAATTAATTTTAGAATTGGACCATGCACAGTTTGCAGCAGGTCTCAGCTCCTTTGACCCTTTTACACCTTCCACCAGCCTCTACATTACCAAGGCAAATATTCATATTGATCACCAGAAAACAACAAGTGGTCTTGATGTGATTGTTGATTCTTTTGATTGATGTAGTGTTTTACTAACATACCCATGTACTCCTGGGGACTAGTTAAAAACACCATATCAAAAGAATCACAATACACAAATGATGTAGTGATGCCCAATGATGTGAACAGCAAGAGTTATGAAAATGAGGGAGGGTGAGTGGGAAAGTCTCCATCAAACAGGCTAAATTTGTGGCTGAGGCAAATATTTGTAGGATAAGAAGTCTGCTCACCCCTGAAGCCACACAGAGCTGTAATTTCTCCCAGCTGAGAGGCTGGACCTGCTCTGCACATCACAGACTGCACCGAGGGGGGGGGTATTAACAAAAAGGATTTTTTAAAAAGATCTAGAGCGGATGATTGGTTTATTCAATGTTCAATTACTTATGATCTATAACTCCTTTTCAGGCACCCTGTTTATCTTTTGATAATATTATTATGTTTACTTTTAATATCTGTTGATATTATCTATATTTTCTTATGAAAATTTTGTAATCTTTTCAGTTATTTTGACGAAGTGGTATATAAATCTGGTCGAATAAATAAATAATACAAATAAACCTGACTAATTGTGCCTTTTATGCACTAAGCATTTATATGGCCTTTGTAGTGCCACAATTGCTTGTTCAACAGAACTTCTCCCCCCCTTCACCTGTGTACCCCCACTTGTCCCAAAACCAGAGGGTTGGGGGATTCCTGAAGCATATTGGGGAAGTGTGTGGATAGGTTGAAGAGAGGAAGAGAAGTTCCATTGCTTGGGTTGAAGTCATTCTACTCATGCCATGACTTAATTGTGTATTTACCAATATTTAGGGTGACACCTCAGTCAGTTTATCTCCATACAATCTGTAGCTACATAAGAGTCTATGGTGTAAACCAATCATATCCCCTGTTCCACATTTCACTGCTAACTACAGCAGTTACAAGGAACTTGCAGCATAACATGTTTATGGACGTAAATATTTCATTTAGCAGATCGACCAAGAACAGTGAAATGAGAGATCATTAACTAATGTCCTAATTAGGCTAATCATGACTAATTATGGTTATTAGACTAATGGGCTTAATTCTCAAGCACAGTGTAAGTGTGGCAGAAGGTTAAGAAGCCTATGACAAATTGATATTAAAAATATGATCTTGTGCATTTACACTCATTTATGACAAAGGAACCTATATGAACTGAATAATAAAATGGTTCTGTATAATGTCAAGTTATTGAGTAGTGTTAGCTCAATTAAAATTAGACTGCTTTTATTTCACTGAAAACACGCTTGCCCCCCAAAAGTAATGATTTGGGGTTAGTTTTAAGGTTCCTTGATATGCTGATTGCTATTGGTCATTAATTGTTTGGTCTAGTGTTCCAAACTAAAATATATACAGGGTTAACTATGAGCACTCAGTGCTTGGAATGAACTAATTCATTCAATTAATTCAAAGATAACTGAATTACACCTGAAAGTAATTGCTATCATTTTTAAATGAACTGACTGAATTAAGCTCTTTTGCAGCAGAATTTTGGGAAATATGAATATCTCACAAAGTGCTTCCATGAAAGGAATTTAATTTAGTTTTCATTTTTATTCAACTCTATGTTTGATTGTGCCCACTGCATTTACCACTTTAACCTACCTGAAAAGTGTTGCTTAAAGATAATAATTTGCCGGGGGGGGGGGATAAATAAAAAACTAAAACATTTGTTCACAGTTGTTCATGTTACACACTATGTATTTTTTAAAGAAAAAATATTTTGTGTGTTTGTTCATAAAGCCACTACCCGTCCCCAGGGGGCGGTGTTGCAGGCAAGCCACGCGCTCTCGCCGTGTACAGTGGCACGATGACATCACGGGGAGTCCCAGCCACATCTTGCCCTGGGGTGTGTGGCTTGCCCTATTTAAACAGCCACATGGCCGGGGGGGTCCTCCCTTCTTACCTTCGCCTTCAACAGATCTGGTACTACTTTGGAGTGTTCAGCTTCTACATCAGAGTTCAGCTACAGGAGTCGCCGCCGTATTCCATTAAAGGGATCCAGGAGTGTGGATCTCTTCCGAAGCCCAGGTATGGGCTACGGCCATGCCACAACTGCATTGGGGACCCTGGGGCAGCTCTCAGTTGATGTACATCAACAGGGCTCCCCCTACTGGTGGTTGACCCTTTCCAGACTACCTGCATGGCGGGCAGGAGTCAGATATAGTCGGTTCAATTTCAATGTCTAAGCCAATACAACTCGCATTCTGCAACCAATAAAGTTGTGGTCTTAATTATCCCATTAACCCAAAATACTGGTGTCCGTGTGTTTTATTATTGCACAAATAGGTGAGGGCTCGGGGCCTTGACATGCAAGTATATTTTGTACTTTAGCAGAGTGAAATTCTGAAAACCAAGCACCATGTAAATGAATTGTGAACGGAACTGGAATGGAATGAGTTCCTTTATTGGAAGTGGAAGAACTGCAATTGAAACTAATTCCTTTTTGGAGTGGGTGAACTGGAACTGGACTTCCTTTTTAAAATGAGCTTTCCAAGTGCTGTGAAAGTTGAATGTCATTGGGACCAAAACTACAGAGAGAAAGTGGCAGGAATACAGGAGATGGGTTAGGGACCATAATGAGAAATGAGACTGGTTAGATTAGGTGAGAGGCAGAGGCATTCTATAGCTATTTGGAAGCTGGAAACAAGGAGTGGGAAATGTTTCACATTTCCTGGCTCATTTCAGGACAGGGGTTTGACCATGAATGAGATCTGTGTGTCTGAAACTCAAACATTATATTATTTACAGAGAGACTGAGGCATGAACATGTCTTACAACTGCAGTACTTATTAAAAAATGTTTGGACCAGTTGATCTGAAGATTTTAGATATACTAAGAACTGAGTTTGATTGTGCCCACTGCATTTATCATTTAGAAATTTACTATGCTTCTTTATTTTTTTTTATTTTTTTTGTAAAAATTTTTATTGGTTTTACAGAATGATTTTAAACAATACAAACAAATAAAAAAAAAAGACATACAAACATGTAAAATTTCATAACCTTTTTTTCATATCCCTCTCTTCTCGGACTCCCCCAAACCTCCCCTTCCTACATCCCAATTTCCAAAATTTATTTCAGCAAATTCTAATTAATTTTATCAAATATATTTTTTCTTATTCTTTTCTTCAGCTTAATCTTATGTCACTGTAATCTCCTTTTCTTTCTCCAAACCTCGACATTTTAACATTCCTCAATTTTATAATAGTTCTTAAGGTAAATTTTAAATTTCTTCCAATCTTCTTCCGCCGTCTCTTTCCCCTGCTCACGGATTCTGCCAGTCATCTCAGCCAGTGTCATATAGTCTATTACCTTCATCTGCCACTCTTCCAAGGTGGGTAATTCTTCTGTCTTCCAATACTTTGCGATGAGTATTCTTGCTGCTGTCGTAGCATACATAAAGAAATTTCTATCTTTCTTTGACACCAATTGGCCGACAATGCCCAAGAGAAAGGCCTCTGGTTTCTTAGGAAAAGTACATTTAAGTACCTTTTTCATTTCATTATATATCATTTCCCAGAAAGCCTTAATCTTCGGGCACGTCCACCAAAGATGATAAAAAGTACCTTCCGTTTCTTTACACTTCCAACACTTATTATCAGGCAAATGATAAATTTTTGCTAGCTTGACTGGGGTCATGTACCACCTATAGATCATTTTCATAATATTTTCCTTTAAGGCATTACATGCCGTAAATTTTATACCAGTGTTCCACAACCATTCCCAGTCAGCAAACATAATGTTATGACCAATGTCCTGTGCCCACTTAATCATAGCTGATTTAACTATTTCATCTTGTGTATTCCATTTCAGCAGCAGATTATACATTTTTGACAAATTCTTAGTATTGGGTTCTAACAGTTCGATTTCTAATTTTGATTTCTCCACCTGGAATCCAATTTTCCTGTCTTGTTTATGTACCTCCATTATTTGATAATAATGGAGCCAATCTCGAACCTTGGGTTTCAATTTCTCATAACTCTGTAACTTCAATTTATCTCCATCTTGTTCCAAAATTTCCCAATACTTTAGCCATTCAGCTTCCATATTAAGCTTTTTCAGCGCTGTAGCCTCTAAAGGTGACAACCATCTAGGGGTTTTACTTTCCAACAAATCTTTATATCTTATCCAAACGTTATATAATGCTTTCCTGACAATATGATTTTTAAAGGCCCTATGCACCTTAATTTTATCATACCATAAATATGCATGCCAACCAAATGTATTATTAAAACCTTCTAAGTCCAAGATATCTGTATTCTCGAGGAGCATCCATTCTTTCAGCCAGCAAAATGCTGCTGCTTCATAATACAGTTTTAAGTCCGGCAGGGCAAACCCCCCTCTTTCTTTTGCATCCGTCAGTATTTTAAATTTTATTCTGGGCTTTTTGCCCTGCCAGACAAATTTCGAGATATCCTTCTGCCACCTCTTGAAACAATCTATCTTGTCCAGAATTTGTAATGTTTGGAACAAAAATAACATTCTAGGCAATACATTCATCTTAATAGCTGCAATTCGGCCTAACATTGACAATCTCAAATTTGACCATATTTCTAGATCTTTTTTAATTTCCGACCAACATTTTTCATAATTGTCTTTATACAAGTTCGAATTCTTAGATGTCAAATAGACCCCTAGGTATTTCACCTTCTTTACCACTGTCAAACCTGTTTCATTCTGGAACTTCTCCCTTTCCATGACTGTCAAATTTTTTTCCAAAACTTTAGTCTTTTGTTTATTCAATTTAAATCCGGCCACCTGACCAAATTCTTGAATTAGCTCCAACACCCTCTTTGTACTAGTGTCTGGCTCTTGTAAAGTAAGTACTAAATCATCTGCAAAGGCCCTTAACTTGTAATGTTTAGCTCCGACCTGTACACCTTTAACCTGCTGGTCATCTCTAATCATATTAAGCAACACCTCCAGAACAGAAATAAAAAGTAAAGGGGAAATTGGGCACCCCTGTCGTGTCCCTTTTTCTATTTTAAATTCTTCAGTTATCACATTATTTACAATCAACTTAGCCTTTTGTTCAGCGTATACGGCACCCATACCATTCTCAAATCCTTGGCCTACCCCCATCCCATGAAGATTCTTTTTCATAAAACTCCAAGAAATATTGTCAAAGGCTTTCTCCGCGTCCACAAAGATCAGAACTGCTTTAGTGTTTATATTCACCTCTAATAATTCCAAAATGTCTATTATGTTCCTCACATTATCTGATAAATGCCTTTTTGGGAGAAAGCCTGCTTGGTCCTTATGAATCTTCTCCATCAACACTTTTTTCAGTCTTTTTGCCAGAATGTCTGCAAAAATTTTATAATCCACATTAAGTAATGATATTGGGCGGTAGTTCTTAAGTTGAGTCTTTTCAGTCTCTGTCTTTGGTATGAGTGTAATATACGCTTCTTTCCACGATTCTGGTGCCCTTTTCCCCTCCAAGATCTCATTACAGACTTCCTTTAATGGTTGTACCAACCACTCCTTCAAAGCTTTATAGTATCTGGAAGTCAGTCCATCTGGTCCTGGAGATTTGCCCAGTTGCATATTTTGAATGGCACTCTCTATCTCTTGATCTGTTATTCTCTGGTTTAGATCCACCTTACTTTGGTAGGAGATTTTTTGTAGTCCATACTTTTTAAGGAATTCATCTATATCTTCCTCCTTCTGCGGTCCTTGTGAATATAGCTTTTTAAAATAACTCAAAAAACAGTTTCTTATCTCGTTAGGTTTAGAAATATTCTTTCCATCCACTTCTAGGCTTGTAACTGTATTTAGTTTCTGTCTTTTCTTCAGTTGCCAAGCCAGAAGCTTACCACATTTATCTGCTGATTCAAAAGTCTTTTGTCTCATTTGTTTTATCTTCCATTCAATCTCTTGATTCATCAATTCCATATATTGTGTCTGGTATAACTTAATCTCTCTCAGAATCTCCTGGGACTTTGGTTTTGATCTCAATTTCTTCTCTCCTTCTTTTATCTTTTCCAAGATCTTATCCTTCTTCTCATTTTGCTTTCTCTTTTTTACTGAATTTTGTTGAATTAAAAATCCTCGCATCACTGCTTTGCTTGCGTCCCATATCACTCTTTTTTCTACATCAGTTTTTAGATTTATTTCAAAATAGTCCTTTAAAGTTTTTTGGGCCTTTCTATGGATCTCCTCATCTCGAAATAGGTTGTCATTCATCCTCCATCTGAATTGACCAGTTACTGTAAATTTCATCTCCATCTTCACGGCGTTATGGTCGGAGCAAGTCTTTGGGCAGATTTCCACTTTCTTAATCTTTGGAGCCAACCCACTAGTAATCCAAATTTGATCGATTCTGGTCCAGGTCATCATTGCTTCAGAGAAGAAGGTTCCCTCTCTCTCGAGAGGGTTCCTTGTTCTCCATATATCAATCAAGTCCATATTTTCAGTCATTTCAAAGAAAGTCTTTGGTAGTCTCCCATCTCTGGTAATTACCTGTCTTTGTGCTTTATCCATATTTGTAGATACCACTCCGTTCATATCTCCCATCATAATTAATTTGTAATCCAAATAGTCCAACAATGTCTCATGCAACTTCTTAAAAAATTCTGACTTCCCTTCATTAGGTGCGTAGATCCCTAGTATCAAAAATTTTTCACCTTGAATTTGCACTTCAATTGCCAAATATCTTCCTTGTTCATCTTTAAATATAAACTTTGGGGAAAGTTTTTCTTTTGCATAGATTACCACTCCTCTTTTCTTAACTTTATCCGATGAAATAAATTCTTGGCCTAATCTCTTATTGACGAGTAATTTCCTATGCAATCTTGTTATATGAGTTTCCTGTAAACAAATTATGTCCAACTGCTCTTTTTTCAATAAATGGAATATGTTTTTCCTCCTTCGCGGAAGGTTGAGTCCATTACAATTCCAGCTTAGAAGTTGCAGGGCCATCCTGAAGTTATTTACCTCCTGTCGCTCCGAGTAGTTGTTCTTCTTCTGTCGGTGATTTCAGTCCAAACGTCAGGTTTAAAATGTCTGTTGCGTCTTTCGTTTCTGATGTTATTTCCTCTCCGACTGTTCCTTTCAGAAGGTCTTCCCTGTAGTGATTTAAAAATTGATCTCGATCTTCTACTGATCTTATCCTTATTTTCCTACCTTTGAATTTAAAAGATAGGCCTTGCGGGAATTCCCACCTGAAAGGTACTTCGTTCTTCTTCAGCAATCCGACCAGTTCTTTATAGTATGTTCTTGCGTCTAGAATTTCCTTTGGGATATCTTTAAAGATCTCCACAAAAGACTTTTCAATCTCGAGTGTTCTTTGGAAATGCAAGCTCAATATTTTTTCTCTCTCCTCTCTTGATCTTAATGTTATTAGGCAATCCCTTGGCTTCTTCCTGCCTTGTGCTCTTCCCAGTCTAAAAGCAGTGACTATTTTAATTTCTTCCTTCTCTAACTCCTGTTGCCAAAAATCAGAAAATTCTTTAGAAAGGAAGTTCGCCAAGTTGTCTCCTTCACTTTCAGGCACCGCTCGTAGTCTTAAGTTTCTACTTCTCCTCTCCAATTCAAGCATAGACAGGGCCAATGTATGATCTTCTAGCTTTTTGCAAACTGGTACAATTTTTTCCTGTGTAGCATCCGCCGAGACTTTAGCCTCATTTACTATGCTTCTTTAATACCACATGCTTCTGATTACATGTTGTCTCCCATAATTGGTAGGACAGTTTCTTGAGGTGTATATTTTTGGACTCACTTTTTATGATTGGAAGCGGCTTTAAATTGTTTTTAATGTTGTGTTTTAATGGTGTAACCTGCCCTGGGACCTTAGGGTAAACAGTGGGATGGTGATGATGATGATGATACATGGGCAAATTAGTGCTTTGAATCACTTTTCCACAATATAATACATTTTATATGTTGCCTTTTTTTTTTACTAATTACAGTCACACCTCTTGTTACGTTCGGTTCAGGTTACGTCTTTTCAGGTTGCGTCCCATGGTGACCTGGAAGTACTGGAAAGGGTTACTTCCGGGTTTCTCCGCTTGTGCATGCGCAGACGCACAAAATGACATCATGAGCATGCACAGAAGCGGCGAATCGTGACCCGTGCGTGCGCAGACGCATAGACATGGGTTCTTTCAGTTCAGGTTGTGAACGGGGCTCTGGAACAGATCCCGTTCGCTACCAGATGTACCACTTTATGCATTTAAATGCACACATTACACTAATATATTATTTTCAAAATTTTGAAGTGTGAATTGTAAAGGATGGGTATGTTTCAGCTTGTGTATCATGTAAGAAAGTGTGGATTACACATGTTTGTCTTCAAATACAAACTGAATTGAATTTCTCTCTTATCCTTACTCAGGAGTCAGTTCCACTGTCCAAATTTGCAGTTATTTTTGAGGCAACGTATATAGCATTGAACTATTGTAACAGTAGTTTGGTGAGAAAGAAGAGGGCTGATTATGCCTCGTTTGTTAAAACAAAGCAGCCCAGGTAGATTGGTCATGTGGGCCGCTTTCTGTCTTAACAAAATGGGGGCATGCAGAGTTCTCCTCTGTACAACTTAGAGCACTGCATTAACATTCTGTGAAAGTTTAATAAAAAATGTCTTCATTCTCTCTGAATTACAATTACTAGAGTATTGATTCACATATCCTGAGAACTGCAGAGTAAAATATTTTTTTTTCAGAACTACTTTTATTCAGAGGGTTGGATTCTTATAATAAATTACTTCACCCCTTCTCTTGAAGTTGACACTGGTAAAATGTTTATTGATCTCTTTGTGTACAATTGATTTTATAAGCTTAGTTCCAACCATGCTTAACAAAGGTGTGGTATCCATTGTCTTAGCTTTTCTGAATGTAAGAATGGATAATTGTGCAGACTCCCTGCTTTTCAAGTGGTTTCTGAATTAATACACTTGTATCTTTGATTTCCCAAATCCCCTGTACTCCAGCTTTTTCAGTATGTGCTTTTCATATCTTAAATGTGCAGCTAAAGTGCAAAATTGGGGGATTCAATGTGTAAATTGATGCAGCTCAGAGCTGGGCTGATTGTAACCCAAGCCACAATCTCTGTAAACCAAGCCAGAATCTCTCTAAAGTTCAGACTAAGCTAATAATTAGCTGTGACCTAGCATCAACACCAGCCTTCCCAATTGCCACAACTGCCTCCTTCCATTTCCTGGCGGTGAAAAGGGATGCCATTGTGCTGGTCTTTCATTAGGTTGCAGCAAGTCCTGGACACTTCATTTCATATTCAGAATGCTGCTGCTGCAGGATGAAAGCTATAGCAGCAGCCCCTTTCTGTCATTGCTGCCTCCAGTTAAGTTTGGGGGCAGCATTGGTAAGGGGATTCATGCATATGCTGTGGTAACTAAAGGAATGTAGGAATCTACCTCATGCTCAGTACTGACTGGCTGGTACTTTCCAGGGCTTCAGGCAGGACTCCTTGCTAGACCTATCTAAAGATTGAAACTCCCCTTCATGGATCACTGCCTTGCCATGGCGAAGGGGCTTGAATAACTCAGAGAAGCTATGAGCTATGCCATGCAGGGCCACCCAAGATGGACAGGTCATACTGGAGAGTTTTGACCAAACATGATCCACCTGGAGCAGGGACAGGCAAGCCACTCCAGTGTCCCTGCCAAGAAAACTCCATGGACAAAGACAGCAGGCATATAAAAGTTATGACGCTGGAAGATGAGCCCCTCAGGTCGGAAGGCGTCCAACATGCTACTGAGAAGAGCGGAGGACAAGTACAAGTAGATTCAGAGCTGATGAAGCGGCTGGGCCAAAGCCGAAAGGTCACTCAATTGCGGATATGCCTGGAAGCGAAAGGAAAGTCCAATGCTGTAAAGAAAAATATTGCATAAGAACCTGGAATGTAAGATCCATGAACCTTGGTAAGTTGGATGTGGTCAAAAATGAGATGGCAAGAAGAAATATTGACATCCTGGGCATCAGTGAACTAAAATGGACGGGAATGGGTGATTTCAGTTCGGATGTCCATCATATCTACTACTGTGGGCAAGAATCCCGTAAAAGAAATGGAGTGGCCCTCATAGTCAACAAAAGAGTGGTGAAAGCTGTACTGGGATGCAATCTCAAAATGATAGAACAAATCCAAGGCAGACCTTTTAACATCACAGTAATCCAAGTTTATGCACCAACTACTGGTGCTGAAGAAACTGAAATTGACCAGTTCTATGAAGACTTACAAAACCTTCTAGAAATGACATCAAAGAAGGATGTTCTTCTCATTATAGGGGATTGGAATGCTAAAGTAGGGAGTCAAGAGATAAAAGGAACAACTGGCAAGTTTGGCCTTGGAGTTCAAAATGAAGCAGGGCAAAGGCTAATAGAGTTCTGCCAAGAGAACAAGCTAGTCATCACAAACACTCTTTTCCAACAACACAAGAGACGACTCTATACATGGACGTCACCAGATGGGCAGCATCGAAATTAGATTGATTATATTCTCTGCAGCCAAAGATGGAGAAGCTCTATACAGTCAGCAAAAACAAGACCTGGAGCTGACTGTAGCTCAGATCATCAGTTTCTTATAGCAAAATTCAAGCTTAAACTGAAGAAAGTAGGAAAAACCACTGGGCCGGTAAGATACAATCTAAATCAAATCCCTTATGAATACACAGTGGAAGTGGGGAACAGGTTTAAGGATTTAGATTTCGTGCACAGAGTGCCTGAAGAACTATGGATGGAGGCTCGTAACATTATACAGGAGGCAGCAACAAAAACCATCCCAATGAAAAGGAAATGCAAGAAAGCAAAGTGGCTGTCCAACAAGGCCTTACAGATAGCAGGGGAGAGAAGGCAAGCAAAATGCGAGGGAGATAGTGAAAGATACAGGAAATTGAATGCAGATTTCCAAAAAATAGCAAGGAGAGACAAGAAGGCCTTCTTAAACGAGCAATGCAAAGAAATAGAGGAAAACTATAGAATGTGAAAAATCAGAGATCTGTTCAAGAAAATTGGAGATATGAAAGGAACATTTTGTACAAAGATTACCATAATAAAGGAAAAAAGTGGTAAGGACCTAACAGAAGCAGAAGACATCAAGAAGAGGTGGCAAGAATACACAGAGGAATTATACCAGAAAGATATGGATGTCTCATACGCTCCAGGTTGTGTGGTTGCTGACCTGGAGCAGACATCCTGGAGAGTGAAAGAAGATGGTCTATCATTGAGTTATGGCCCTACCTAAGAGCTTTGTTTCAGCTGGAACTTACCACAACTCAGTTCTGTCACCTCTCAGGTGGGCACCTTTGCCATTATAAGAGAACAAGGGAGGCATTCATGGTGATTTCCTGCACCTCTTTTTCTAGAAAATTAGCACTGATTATAAGGATTATGGTAGCTGGGTTTAGAATGTGGTTGGGAATTTAAAATAAGTTAATTTGGGCCCAATCTATAGTGAGTTCCATTTTAGGTGAACCTATTATGAATGTAGCCCAGGAAAGCTTTGCAAGTTTCAAGCACCCTTCCCCTCTCTATGCAGTGTGGGCTTTGACTAGTCAGTCACCTGTTGAAGGGGATAGGTAGAAAAATTTGAGGGAGGGTGGTTTATGCCTGGGGAGACATGCAGGGGGTGGTGCTCTTTGGGCCTGCACTGCATACTTTAGGTAACTGCTAGGTAGCAGAGCCTGGCTATAAGTGCTTGGTTCATTCCCAATGCTCTCCTTGCTAGGAGACAATTAATTCTTCTCCACAGCCTATGGCTGCAACACATGCCCAGAGGTCTGGAGGGATGCTTCCCTACCAGAATTAGAAAAACCTTCTCATATTACCTTGAATTTGGTTAATGTTGGTTTGCAGTTTCTCAAACCTGCTATATTTTAATAAATATAGCCTTACTCCAGTTGTGTTCCATGAGTCTTCTTTTCAGGTATGTGGACAATCCCAAGGACACATAAGAATACATTAGGCTGTATAAGTGGTCTAAACTTGAACAATGTCTAAACAGAGAATTCATAAAATGGAACTTCTTCTATACCCTCCAGTAATCCTAACAGTAAGCACTTACTTGAAGGAAGGTGTGTGTAGAATTGTATCTGCTTAGTCAATGAGTCTTGAAAGCAGATTCCCATGTGCATTAATAGATCCGCCAATAAATATCTTCTTCTTCTTCTTCTTCTTCTTCTTCTTCTTCTTCTTCTTCTTCTTCTTCCCTTTCTTCTAAAACATATCATCTCCGAGATGGTGTAAAGAAGTTAATTCTGCAGTATGTGATTGTTTAAAAAATACTTAGATTTTCTTTTTATCATGTTCAAAGTCAACCCACCCGCTCTTAATTTCATGATTGATTTGCCTTTGTTCTTGCATTTTGAATAGGTAAGCAAGAGAAACCAGCTGGTATTTCCAAAACGTTAGTTCTTTATACACTGCTAACATGTCACTTTTTTCCACAAACCACCCCTCTTAACTAAACAGTTTTTTAAGAAAATGAGTCATTTCCAAACTGCAGGATTGTTGCTGTGGTCTGAAATTACATTAAATTTTGAAATATGTAAAGTATCATTTTCAGGATTGTTAATTTGACCCTTATACTATATATTACCATCCTCCCTTCTTTAACTTTCTAGATGTTGCAGTTTGTCCATGACTATATTTTGTACCATACCATGTCCCCATACTTGCTTTGTAGAAATATGGTAAACAGAGCTACTCTTTAGTATGCTGAATTCTGTAATATTCATGGGTCCATATCTGCAGGGGGCGGGAATGAGGTTCATCCCTGCTTAGTTTTGGTGGGGGCGCCATCTTGTTTTGGCGGGAGCGCCATTTTAGTCTGCCTGGGTTCCATTGGTATTGTGTGAAGATGCCTATTAAAAGGAATCCCAGTCCTGCTCTCCCTTCTAAGAGGGTGATTAGAGGTCCGTCTCAGTCACTGCGTTCAGCTCTGGCCCCTGCGGTCCCTCAGCTTACGCTGGATCTCTTGAGTGCAATTATGGCTAATATTGGTTCAGACCCTGCTGCCCTGACTAGGTTCAATTCAGAACTTGAGTTGCTGGCCCAGCAATTTGGGAAGCAGCCTGATTCTCAGCCTGGCCCCTCCACATCTTTTACTGTTTTTGAGGCTCATGGTCCTTTAGATGTGAGTGAATGGAGTAAGGTTTATGACCCTTCTGGGGCCTTGCTTTCCCATTATCATTAGTAAATTCAGGCCATGTCATCAACTCATAATGTTTTTTACTATTGACTGGAGTCCAATGAAAGACAATAGTATTCAAAATTATGAATCTTATCTCTGCACCAGCAGAAAGATCATCTGCCTTCTTTTGATTCCTTCAGATGCTGCATTCCATTCCAATTTATTTATTTATTTGCTGTATTTCGGCAGCAACTTTCATCCATAGTTATTCACTGACCAAACAATGGCCAATGTTTTGCAATGGATAGACTTGGAGCATAAGTAGGAATATATTCCTTTAGCAAGCATGCATATGAAACCAATATATCAGGTATCCTTAAAACCTGTCATTGTGAGATTCCCTAAATGAAGAACTAGGGTGTCGGTCATATTCAGATGAATCCCAACTCCAAAGATGAAGGGGGCTATCCTGGAAACATTTGAGGCTTCAATATTTCACATAATTGGGATTAACCAGCTGATTCTTAGGCTCCAAATTTCTAAAATATAAGTCTGAATTACTGCAGAGCAGAGCTTTCCAAACTGTGTGCCCCAGCCACTCTGGGCGGCTTCCAACAAAACATTAAAAATACATTAAAACATCAGTCATTAAAAACTTCCCTAAACACGGCTGTCTTCAGATGTCTTCTAAATGTCAGATAGTTGTTTATTTCTATGACA
Source organism: Podarcis pityusensis (assembly GCF_964106645.2). Taxonomy (NCBI): domain Eukaryota; kingdom Metazoa; phylum Chordata; class Lepidosauria; order Squamata; family Lacertidae; genus Podarcis; species Podarcis pityusensis. The sequence continues at coordinate 29,103,708 of NC_138034.1, read as the reverse complement.
TCTGATGGGAGGGCGATCCACAGGGTGGGCGCCACTACTGAGAAGGCCCTCTGCCTGGTTCCTTGTAACTTTGCTTCTCGCAGTGAGGGAACCGCCAGAAGGCCCTCAGCGCTGGACCTCAATGTCTGGGTTGAACGATGAGGGTAGAGACACTCCTTCAGGGCTGGAAAGCAGTTAGTTTTACCTCTGGTTTGCTAGTAAAACTGAATTACTATGTTGCTAAATGATGCATGTCTAAAAAGTGTTTGGAAAGCTCTGCTTTAAAGTATTGCTTGCTCTAAACTACTGCAGTGCATGCACTTTAAATCAGGTATTTTGAAATGCATAAAAGCTGCATAGACTCTGAAGAGTACTCAGAACAACAGGAAGCATTGGGAACTTCCAAGGCTGCAGAAAGAGTTCTTCTTATAATATAACCAAATGGTGGATAACTTTCCAAGAAGTCTTACGTGCTTTTTCTCTAAATTGCAGAACAGGGAACCTATCAGAAACTGGGAAATAGCATGGTATGGAATACTATCACAAATTAAATAGATTAAAGACGGACAGTATAGCTTCAGATTGTGCAGCTTCTCAAAATAAAGAGTATATACAAAGTTATTTTGCATCAAGCTTGATTGAAAATGAATATGCAGTCGTACTTCAGATCCCAAATGCCTTGCAAGTCAAACGTTTTGGCTCCTGAACACCACAAACCCAGAAGTGAGTATTCCAGTTTGCAAACGTTCTTTGGAACCCAGACGTCTGACGGGGCTTCTGCAGCTTCCGATTGGCTACAGGAGCTTCCTGCAGCCAATCTGAAGCCACGCCTTGGTTTCCACACATTTTGGAAGTCAAACGGACTTCAGGAACAGATTCTGTTTGACTTCTGAGGTACCACTGTACTAGTTTAACTAATGGTATCCTCTCCATTCATGAATAAATCCACATTTCTTATTTCTTTTTATAAGGGGATGTAGCAGAAATGCAAACCACAATCAATAAAATTTTCATTGTGAACATAAAATGTATGTTACACCAACAGTCAGATCATAAGCAATGTTTATGCTCAGCCCCTGAATCCAGTGGCACTTAACTTCCATAGGAATCAGTGTTGCTTAAATATGTTTGCAACTGTTTTTCTGTCTCAACATTTGGGATGTTTGAAGTATGTGAGCTACAAAGATAGCTTTCCTCTCTGGTGACAGAGATGAATTTATGGTTTCACCTTCCATTACTCAATGGCACTGGGTCATGATTAAACCCACCTTTCCGTGAAGATGGAGAAGGGAAAAAAATCTTCAGGAAACAAAAGTTATTTCTCATGTCAGTAGACAAAGCTCAAACCAGCAGGATACCTTCTCCAACAAAGTTTTTTCGAACTTTTTTGAAAGATAGTAATTTATTTACAAATTTTAAATTTGCATTCACCTCTTCTCAGCTTTCTAAGGGCAGAACAGCACATTATCTGTGTAAAGACATGTTCTCAAAGTCACATTTACTAAGAAACCAAAAGCTCAAAAGTAAGAGGGCACAGGGGGAGAATTAGCGGGAGGGATGTGTGTTATAACTCTTTCTGATGAGCCCATTTCACCTTCCAATTCACTATCCTCCCCCAAAGCTGTCCTCACTCCTGATTTTGGAGATCGACTGAAGAGAAAAGGTAACTTAAGTTGGTGTGGAAACCATTTGAAGGGGAGAATTCCACTAGTCTCTGGAATTCTGCCCAACAAATTCTTCCCTAACTCAACATGGGCATTACTATGGAATTGCTGGGTTGGAAACCCCACCTTTTCCTTGCACTCACTGCAGTTGTGTAATACATCAACAATGTGGTGAGGACGGTTGACTCCAATAAACTGCTGTGGTTTTTTTCTCTGTAAAGATAACTGTACAGTGGTATCTCTGGTTACATATGCTTCAGGTTACATACGCTTCAGGTTACAGACTCCGCTAACCCAGAAATAGTACCTCGGGTTAAGAACTTTGCTTCAGGATGAGAACAGAAATCGTGCTCCGGCGGCGCAGCAGCAGCAGGAGGCCCCATTAGCTAAAGTGGTGCTTCAGGTTAAGAACAGTTTCAGGTTAAGAATGGACCTCCAGAACGAATTAAGTACATAACCAGAGGTACCACTGTACTCTTTCACAGTTTTTTTTTTTAAAAATCCATGCAATAGCACAAAAATAACACAAATAACAGTCACCATGTGTCCATTTAAACACACAAGTGCCAGTCACAATGGATGTGTCACATTTCTAAGGAATTCAACATCTAAATACCCAAATATAAATGCATAAATACTGAAATGGGCCTGACCTATGCTAATATTTCTTGTACACTGGTCCAGCATGCATTTTAATTCTTGCATTTGTCCAAAATTCCATTTTCCATGCCAGGAATTTCTTATGCCTCTGCTTGGCCTTTGTATTATTTTTCATCATCTTGAATCTCTAAGATGTGATGTCTGTTTTCCTACTTTAGTATTCTTGACCCAAGGGGAAATAATCTAAACATTTTATCTTCCATCTGATCAAAGCCTTTTAGTAACGGTGCATTTATGATCCTGCACCACTTTGCGGAATAATTTTCCATTGTATCTTCCCAACAATATTTCCGCTGAAGTATTTAATTCTCATAAGGCACTTACCTTTTTTAACTGTGCATTTAATTCTTTGCTAATTGCCATCAATATTTATGTTGTTGAACTTTCATCCTGTTGCATGTTGCATAATTGCTACCATTAGATAATCTCCCATAGGCTTTCTTTTCAAATTCACCGTGCCAGCATCATTCTCTTCCTGCAAGGCTCAATTTTTATTATTATTATGATTATATTGTTACTGTTAAACTGTATACTATTTAGTTTATAATTTTAAGTCTCCTACTTGCAGGTGACACCAGCAGATTAATTAACCCCAGTTTTAATTCTAGGCAAATGGCATTAACTAGCACAAACTTCTCTAACATGAACAATTTTCTGTAAGCCAGTTTCCCCACCCCCAGCCCCACCCCCCCAAAAAACCCCCAACATGTTGATTTAGGCCTGGAGAGCAAATGTGAATCTCCAGACCACTGTGGAGGGTGGAAATGTTAGGCTTAGTGCATGAACACTAATCACATCCATTCAAATAAGATCTCCAACTTGGATTGTATTATGTGGTCCTACCTGTTAAAGGTGTGCTGATTCTCATCTCAGTACTCCCTGCTTCATTTCTTCTTCCTTTGTTTTTTTCTTAGTCCTACTGCACTTGACATCAGATTCTTGCTTCTGCTTTGAATCCGCAAACTCCTCAGTCTCTTTGCTTACATACCCTCACTCACCATATACTATAGGTGTCAAAGATAAATGTTACCAGACTTGCTATCAGAAATGGCAAAATTATAGACATCAGAATAGAAGCCTAAAGAAGTAAAAGACAAAGTGTTGGCTCTGCATGAATTTTGCTGGTCACACTGCGAAATGCTTTAAAACTGAGAAAAGCATCAATGTAAGGAACAACAGGAATTAGGTCAGGATCAATTCTTCTATGTCACATAGTCCCTCAAAGTATGAACAATTGTGGAAAGATGGATATAATTTTATTTGCAGAATAACAGCAAATTTCTCCTGATGTAGAAGATACAAGCAATTAATTCCATTGCTGGATTAAAACCATGCAGCTGCCTCAAAACTCTGCTTCTATACTGGGGGGGGGGGTGCTTTTCTGTTGTTTTGACATCAAGAAAGCTTCAATTGAACTTAAAATCATTGTTATAGGTTCTAGAGTTCAAATGGAAGTAAAACAGCTGCCACAGTTCTCTTGGTAGTTAAACTTCTGCCACTTTTCAAGGCTAGAGAATGAATGGTGATAGCAAAACCTCTGGCATACAATTTCACCAGCTCTTAAAATAAGCAGATGGAAATGATTTTGTATGTATTTCTGGCTGCCTTTACATAGATTTTGCATACAAACAATGTTTGTGTCAAGGAATAAAATGAAAGGAACCTCGGGACAAAATATAGTCCAATGCTAATGTAATTTAAGATGGCAAGAGATTCCATAAGAGATTAAATACTTACTAATATCCCTACCAGGTATTGGAGATGAGGTCTGACAACCAACATGCCTGTACACTAAGATCATCCATGGAGTTGCCTCATCTCTTGTTGCCTCCATTTTCTCAGGTCAGGTGGTAAGAAGAGGGCCTTTGGAGCTATTGTACACCACCTTGGCAATGAGATTCTCACTTGATGCCAACTCTAATGTCTTTTTTGTGCCAAAGGATGCTGGACTAAGTAAAGGGAGCAGCATTCCTTTTGTGAAATGAAGATGCAGTTCAGCTATCAGTTTATTTCAATGCCCACTACCTACTACTTTGAACTATCCATGAATTAAGCAGAGACACATTCATTAGAAAACATAATTTGTGAGGAAGCTTGTAGTGGTGGATTTCCTGCATTGGGTTTGACCTTTGAGGTCCCTTCCAAGTCTACACACTTCACAAGGTCTAAACAATGGTCCACCCAGTGCCATTTCCCATTTGTAGCTCTATGAATTTTGCATGGTCCTTTTATAAACTGTAGCAACATTGCCTAAAGAAGTGAGTTTATTTACTTTGAACTCATTGACCAACAATTTCATTGGTGGCTTTTTTAATTTTAATAAGAAGAAAAATACCAGAAAATGTTTACCATTCACTTTCCCCTAAACCTTTGTGTAAGAAATTGTCAAAGAAACATAATGTAATTTTAACTTGTGTCAAAAGGAGTTATAGTTTTATGTATGCTTTATTCAATTATAGACTTCTTGGAGTAAATTGTGCCTGCATGACTAGTTCTAATGAAGCTTAAAAGAAATCCTAGTAAATAATAATTATTGAAAGGGTGGTGCGTATGAACAATGGGGGAGCTTTTCTTCTCAGATGTGTCCAATGAATCACACTGGGAAAATGCATTTGATTTGTTTAAGCTATTTTGATTACCATCAAAGAAGCCAGTGCTGAAACAGCAATGAGTATCAATCTCATTTATCTATTGAAAATAATGGATAAAATAAAAACAAATACTGAACTGCATTTGATTCAAAATTCCATTAAAAGTTACTTGAAAGATGACTCTCCCCAAGAAATTAATTCTTGCTCAGTGGAAAGAACCGATGCACTCTAAATGTAACAAACATTCCAGTGTTAGTGTTAATATGTGAAAAGCTCTACTTAAGGTTGTCGAAAGTGATTAAACTTTGTCTTCCTAAAATAGCTGCATGTTTCAGAACTAGTAAATTGTTCCAAGCATTATATTTAGGAGAGGAAGTCATCACAGAACCATCTGAGGCACAACTGCGTACTCAAACCCAATTCACATGGAAAAGGGAGATCACATGGAAAGCAACAGTGTCTGTGCTTCCTTTCTCTGGAAGGAAGAAGATTTTTCAAGCATTTTTTTGGAGCAATATAGTATCCATCAGAAAGACAGAAGTGCCTGGCGTGCTCTGGTCCATGGGGTCATGAAGAGTCGGACACAACTAAACAACTAAACAACAAAAGTATCCATCAGTGAAAAGAAACAGCAGTTACATTCGTTAATCATTGGGGTTTTGGCCCAGTTTTGGCACACAAACTGCTTTGGTCGTCCTGTATGATTGCTTCTGTCAGGAGAGAGACAGGAGAAATGTGTCCCTGTTCATTCTCACTGACCTCTTAGTGGCTTTTGAGACCATCAACTATGGTATTCTTCTGGAGCAGCTGTCTGGGTTAGGGGTGGGTGGCAGTGCTTTGCAGTGGTGCTGGTCCTATTCTGGAGGTCATTTCCAAAGGGTGATGTCTGAGAGTGCTATTCAGCCCTCTGGAGCCTTCAATGTGGAGCTCCTCAGGGTTAGATTTTATTCTCCATGCTTGTTAGGGATTTTTGGTTTCACCTGTTACTATGTTATGTGTTTTGTGTTTTTATATTGTAAACTGCCCTGTGATCCTTCAATGAAGGGGGATATAGAAAATTTAATAATGATGATGTTGATGGCACAGCCTATCTGAAAATGTATAATTGATTGGTGTTGCAAGTATGGGACCCTGGACCCTGGAGAATGATCTAAAGACTCCAGGTTGCTGTGCTGCCAACTGAAATCATTTGATCATGTACAGTGAATCCTCATCCCAAAGCACTGTTAGCAAGACAGTGACTTCAAGTTACCAAAAATGCATTATCACATTCTATATTTCCAGTTCTTCTCCAGCTCTTATCTTAAGCTAGAGACTGTGATCATACAGTATATACTTCTGACTTTAGCTATTACCTGACCTCCTTGGCTGTCTCCTGGCCACCCATTGTTTGGACCATGTCTACTTTTCTGCCTTTCTCCTGGACTTCTTTATATCCTGCTTTTTGCTGGAGACACTTTTGCAATGAACCATCCTTATCCTGAATTCCTGTTCTTGTTCATCTATCAAACAGAGAATCATAACTAAAAGCCTAGCCTGTTTAGCCATGGTAGCTGACAAAGCATAAAATGGAGGAGCGTGAGGAAGGGAAATAATCTCAGCACAGATTTCCTGGGAATCCTCCCCCTATAGCTTGCAGCTGCAGTGCAGTCTGTTGAATTTTAACTTCTCTCTGAAGAGTACTTAAACACATATAGCTTATGGGTCTAGCTGTACATTTGAATTAAACTTGCACACAACAAACAGGAAAAGCACACTGTGTGCATAACTTCTTTGTCTTCTTTGGTTAGTGAGTAGGTATCTTGGGTCCATGCATGAGAACTCTGTAAGTAATTATTCTAACAACTTTTAATGGTTAGCAGAAGGGGGAAGAATGTGATACAGAAGTGCATCCTCTCTCCAACTAGCATTTCTTATCACAAGCTAGGAATGCAATGAATAAGGCTCCCATGCCAGTCAAAGAGAATAATGTACAATCATGTGATCCAAGGACCATTAATCATGGTTGCCCATCCTCTAGTTTTAGGTTGAAAAACATTATAGCTCAGCAGCTGGTGTTGTCAGTGACAAATGAAAAAAGATTAAAATTAAGTGATGTGGACAAAGTAAACTTTTTTTTAAAAAAATGAAGCTTCCTTTGTTTGGAAAGAGTTTACAATGCTCAGGATATAGAAAATAACAACCTGTTTCTTTTACAATTTATCTTGTCAAGATCCTGTCAACACAACCTCCCCATTGGAAGATCCTCAAAGAAGAAACATATTTGAAAAACCATCAATACTGTTTCTGGTTTCTTTTCTTGGTAAAGTTTGACTGAACCTTGGAGACTACTTTTGAAGATCTCATGGAAACACAATTGAGACTTTGGCAAGCAATCAGTCTTCTATTGGCACTTAGACAAGTGCTGTTGGTGCAGTTTTTGCACTTGTATTATACATTAGTGCATAGGCTCAATGAGACTGCTAGCTATTGCAGTCTCTTTCACTTTATTGCTTGTATTGAGGCGTACAATAAAACCCAGAGCAACTGGTGCTGTGGGCTTTCACACCACAGTTGTATGGCACCTTGTCAGAATATTGTAGTTATTGAACTTTGTTGCATGTTTCTTATAAGGTTGCATTAGTATTTTATATTATCTGTGCCCTGTGTGGATGTTGTGTTTGGGCATGGGTAGAATGGGGGGGGGGGGGGACTCATGAGCTTCTATGATCTGTTGGTAAAGTTATGTTATATTATATTAATGTTATGGTGCTGTGTGTTGGCCATACCAGAGAAGAACAACAGATGCCTTAAGTTTGTTACTTCTTCTGAAGCATCACCTCACTCATCAGATTTGGATTGTCACTGTGAAATCAGTGTGTGTGTGTGTGTGTGTGTGTGTGTGTGCATTCATACTTGCACCATCCTCCTTGGTTTGGGAACTAGGCTGTTGCAGTTTTCATCTCAGAAATGTTGGGGCAGAGTACGCTGAACAACAGTTGTTCCCATTGATGAACAATTAATTTCTGTGTAGTGCTTTATCATGCAGATCAGTCTATACACCATGGAATTTTATTTTATTTTATTTTATTTTATTTTACATTTATACCCCATTTTCACTTCAGGTGCTGAAAATGGCATACATGGCTTTTCTCTACATATTATTCTCCCAACAATCCTGTGAGGCAGGTTAGGTTGAGAGACAGTAACTGCCCCAAGTCAATCAGTGAGCTTTGTGCATGAGTGAAGATTGAGCCCTGGTCTCTCACATCCTAGTTCAGCACTGTAATCACATGTCTTGCCATGTCTTTTAAAATGAGATTCAGAAGCAATATACAGAAGTGAGTGAGAAAATTAAAGATTTTATTCTAAAGCAGCAAGCAATGTATACATACCAAGACTGGCTATGTGCAGATCATCCATTAGCCACTCCCTTCCGAGGCTTCACTTTCTCAAAACCATGTTCAACATCAAGGAAGGTCCCCAGCAGTATCCTCCACACCTGATTAGGGCAGCTGTGTGGCACTTCACTGCCTCCCAACGCTCTCAGGACATTAAAGACTGTTCTCACACCATCAAAAAGCTTAACACAAGCAAGGAAGGGGGAAGGAACAGAGGCAGGAAGGTTAACCGTGTCAGATCATTAACTCCTCTCGATACATTTTGTCTTCCAGATGTATTTCCCATACACCACCTTACTATACAGGCTCCCTATACAGCAGCAGGGAGAAACAACATACACCATAGGTGAAACAGTGTGGTGAACCAGTACATGTGAACAGCTCACAGAACTTAGCCACATAGACTTTTCATAGCAACATCTATGTGGCAGCTGTAATGAAATAACTCGGTTACTGGAGTGATATTTTTTCATTGAAAGCAAAATGTTGTGAAATAATATGTAGATCATCCAGTAGCTAATCCTAATCCTCTTTCAAGTAGTAAACTCCCTGCTCCCTGCTGCTCCTCGCAGATGCACATTAAAATATAGAATTATTATTTTTTGGTTGTTGAGTGCCACTTTGTGTGAACACAGGTGTGGTAATATTGACAAATCTGAGAATGTCAAACAAATATCCTCGCCGCTTAAGAAAGTGGATGCTAATCTCGAAAGCAGCACAAACATTTTCTATGTACACTATCAATTAGACAATAAGGCTCAACAGGGCATGTAGTTATCATAGGATAATCATAGCACTAGTGATTTACAAGGCATGAAGCACAGGGGAATTTATCTGTGTAAACAAGTGGGGGATATGAAATCAACTGAATGGAAATTGTTCATTTGAATTATTGCTGTCTAGCTCAGCCTCTCAAGGCATAGCAGATTCTTTCCATGGAGAATTATGCTTGCAATAGATATATTCCAAGTAGAGATGCAACCAGACCTTTCTAGAGAGGGGCAGGGATTGGTTCATATGACCTTTCATATGGCATAAGCTGTGATGGACCGGGAAGAGGAAACAAAGCTAGGTGTAAAATATTGAAAGAGGAAGCTGAATTAAGGCCCGTTGACACAGACAAATTAATTACTCATTGATTGCTCAGCACCTCACATGCAAATGTAAATCCAAAGCATTCCAGCAATATGTTTAAACTTAATTCACTTCTGAAAAGGAATCTGCTTAACCCTCTTGTGTGACTCAAATCTGAATTAAGTGGAATCAGCATATTCATAACTGTTTTGCATTTGAAATGCTCATTTCTCATAAGTGTTACAGTGTATCCAATTATGGTAGTTTGTTTTGTTTATAATAAACAATTATGAACTGTGAAACACATGGCACTTAAATCATACATTAAATCAGGATCATGAATTCAGATATTGCTCTACAGATGGGAACAGTTTTCATTGCAAAGCAGTGAATGGCTTATAAAAATACATGAAGTTCTGCTGCTGCAGGTAATATGATTCATTAGATTAAAATGTTGCTCATTTTAATAGGACATTTAAGTATTCAGATCCCTTTCAGAATCTGTCAGACACTGTTGCAAATTCCAATTCCTGTTCAGCAGTTTCTGTATAAGGATTCTAGAATGCCTGGATGGTGATGAAATCTAGTGACAACATTTGATCTGTTGCATGGCTCTTTGTTATGGGTAGTTCAGATGTTCAAAATCTCTCCATGTGGAGCTTCCAGAATCACTGGGAATTTGTATGGAGGAAGTAACACCCAATTCAGTGTGTCCTGAATTGATCCAGTGATCCATGCAAATACAGGTAGCTGATAAATTGCTATAACCTGGCACCAGGGAAAATTAACCAGAGATTATCTTTCTCAGCATTTCATCTTCCAAGTGACTCTTGCGGCTACTTGCAAATTTCTGGACCATCCTATGTTATTTAGAAATGAGGGCAGGTCTGCTGTTTCTGATGATTGATTGGTATAAACAAATATACTCACACTCTTCTGTAAAATGGTGAGCTCCTTTGCTCCTTCCTCCCTGAAAGCATTCTTTCAGCTGCTACCACAATCACATCTCTGATGTCCAGCCCATATTCTGCTATTCTGCATTCTTCTATTCTATAAGAATGAGGGTCTATTTATTACATCCCATGGGGGCTGGCACACACTGGGACAGGTAAGGTGGAAGGCAGAGAAGCCAACAATAGGTTGAACCAGTGCTAATGACAGGTGGAGGCAACTAATCCAGGTTGTGTCCCTCTGCCTGCTAAGTTCTGCAAGGGAAACAAAAAGAAAAAGCTAGCTGACAGACAGGGTTATCTCTTGGACCTGCTGTAAGTGATAAAGCAAGCAGGTGGGGGCTGGCTGAAGGCAGGTTGATGTTGGTGGGGCAATGCTCCATTCACACTTAATGGACCAGCCTCCATTGATTGCATCCCTAATCCAGCTCTCCTGTCATGCCCTGCTAGATGAGTTTTTGCCAAAGGAGGACCCACCTTACAGTTCTGTGCTGGGATACGGCTACCAATGGAACAATTAGTAACTGGTTTCTCTTCTTTCCAATCTTAAATTTGGTCCATTTCTGCATTGGTTCAGATATTTTCCTAATCACATTTTTAATGCAATTTCCCCTAAAATGCACACATTTTGCAATTTCCCTAATCATTCATTTCCATAAATTATAAACTACTGTGGCTTTGCTGCAAGTAATACTGGGAACTGTATAGATGAGAACAGTTTATATGTCTGTGAGAAAAGCTAATTCTTGACAAACCTTCAAAGACTACAAGTTTGAGGTTTCTTTGAAGAATGTCCTGACAACTTGGTATAATGCCAGTTTGTTATTAATCCAGTTGCATGTAGTGCATGTGTATGACCCAAATATTTAATAACTTTACTTTTACCTGCTGAGATCAGAAAAGGTGACAAGTAACAGTCAACAGTATTGTGGAAATGGTCTTCCATATTCTCAGATAAAAATATTGTTTTGTATGTAAATGTTTTATGGGGTTTTGTATTGGCTTTTGCTGTAGTCTTTAAAAAGCATGACAAATTTAAGTGATTAATTTTTTTGTAGTGAACCAATTTCCTTCATCTGAATTGTTTCCTCAAGTCCATAAAAAGATTATTAGACTTAAAACTATCTCCTGCAAATAACATTTGGGAAATATCACTCATTTTGTTTAATTCTAATAATTTTAATAAGATACACACTGAGCATTAATATTTAAATTCACTTACAAAAAATTAGGGTTTTTTTCACACAGGAATATTTGTTCAGTTTTATAGCTAACTGAAGCTCAATCCATTTGCATTTCAGAGATCTAGTATGAATTAACAACTTTGGCCTTCCACTGTAAATGAAGTTCATTTATTCTCTTGTTCCACGCAAAACTCTTCCTGAGGACATGATAAAAAAAGGAAATGTTGACTTCCATGAATGTTGTATGTGGTGTGAAAAAATATTGTATGGCAGAAGAAAGCTTGAGTGATCATTTTGATATGAACAGAGGTTTAAGCATAGCTGTCAAGTGTCCCATATTTGAAGGGACAGTCCCTTATTCCAGCACCATGTCCTGCTGCTGTCCCTTATTGATCAACGTCCCTTAAATGTCCCTTAAATGATGTCCCTTAAATTTCAAAGGAAGCAGCTCCTCTCCCTCCCTGCTTGCCGGCCAGGGAGGAGGGAGGCTCCAACTGTGTTGCTTGGCTGTGTTGCTCACCCAATAAGAAGTCTAAGAACGACTGGGGGGTGGAGTTTGCATGCCTTGTGTGTGGCTAGTTAATGCAAGCCGAGGGGGGTTTTGAATGCTGGATGCCATTTTGTTGCACATGCTGCTGCAAACATTGCAGTGCAAAGCCAGGCCGGGGAGCCATCTTAAGTTGAGGCTGCATAGGCCTTGTGGTGCATGTGATTCAGATTCTATTCAGTTGAACCTCTGGTTACAAAGTTGGTTGGACAGTGTTTTCGAAGCTACCCAGCATGAGTTTGACCAGACTGCAGGAGGACAGGAAGACTGGAGTGCCTGAAACAGGTCAGACTGCAGGTCCCTTATTTTGGCTGCTGGTCCCTTATTTTCAAGGCTGCTGGTCCCTTATTTTCAAATCTGTAAGTTGACAGCTATGTTTAAGTGATCTTATTAGATTAACAGAAACTAGAGCCATTTGTTCATTCAAAATAAATAATCAACTGCAACTTTTTAAAGCAAATCAATCTTTATATGCTAGATTAATACTATAGGCTGTCAAAGCAGTGAACACACTGGGATTGGAAGTCCCCTACATTCCATTAAATGCATATCCTATGGGTGGGTGCTTCCCACCTTCAGTAACTGAATTGTATACCAGGTCTGGATAAAGTTTCACTCACTCCAAAGCAGCAGATGTAGAATTTAGAGGTGCTCATAGATTCACTGCTTTCATTGCAGGGCCAGGTAACCTCAGCGGCACAGAGCGCCTATTACCATCTTCGGTTGCTGTGCCATATATGACCATGCCTGGACAGCAACAGCCTTGCTATACATTACTTACTTAATGATTAGACTACTGAAATGCACTGTATATTGGGCTACCCTTGCACTTGGCTCAGAAGCTGAAGGTAGTGTTGAAAGAGCTGCAGTGGCTGCCTATTACCTACTGAACCAAGTTCAAGGCTTTGTTGTTGAAACAGCTTGGGACCAGGATGGCCTGCAGACCATCTGCCCTGGTGCACACAATCTGATCCTGAAGATCTTCTAAGGAAAGATTAAAAACTGACAACAACAAAATAGTGAGCCTTCACCCACCCTCCACAGTGCCCTCTCTCCAGAATTTAATGACCTTTACCGTCATTTAAAAACTTAGAAGTGTATCCATGCTTTCCTCAACTATGATTCCTTTTATTTCTCTTTTGTACACCTGCTTAGTTCTATTTGAGATATACAACAGAATCATAGAATCTTGGAGTTGGAGGGGATCCAAGCGTAATCTAGTCCAACCCCCTGCAATGCAGGAATCTCAGCTAAAGATCCATGACAGATGACCATCCAACCTCTGCTTTAAAATCACCCAGGAGCCTTCTCGTGGGAGTCTGTTCCACTGCCAAACAGCTCTTACTGTCAGAAATATTTTTTGAATGTTTAGTCAGAATCTCCTTTCTTGCAGCTTGAAGCCATTGGTTCAAGTCCTACCCCCCCCCCCCCAGAGCAGGAGAAAACAAGCTTGTTCCCTCTTTCATATGACAGCCCTTGAGATACTTGAAGATGGCTATCATATCTCCTCTCAGTCTCCTGTTTTCAAGGCTAAACATACCCAGCTCCTTCAAGCGCTCCTCATAAAGCTTAGTTTCCAGACCCTTGACCATCTTCGTTGTCCTCCTCTGCACACCTTCCAGTTTGTCAACATCCTTCTAAAATTGTCATGCCCAAAATTGGACACAGTATTCCAGTATTGTCTTTTTCTCATTCCCCCATTTTTCCTGAAATTTTATTGAATACTAAAAAATTTATTACGTAGAGATTTTTCAGCATATCAAAAATACATAAATCAGCCCCTTTGATGCCCAGATTTAAGAATACAATTATAAAAACAATACAATATAACAAAGATCTGAACCAGTAAAAAAGACAAAGTAAACCTGATCACTATCGATTACCTGCCATTTTTAAAACAGATAAAATATCTTCATGCTATGCATATTTTCAAAGCTTAGCAATGTGCAAGGAGTGAACTGATCTCCTTTACAAGTTTCTTCTTTAGAAGCTGCACCATTGAAATGATCCACACTGGAAGATGTATTTTTTATAGTGTGAGACTCACATACACAACTCCCCACATTCTGCACAAGAGAACTTTCATGTGAAGGTGTTGGCAGCAATGTGAAACTCAAGTGTCATACTAATTTTACTCTACTATTTGTGAAAATTTCATGTGTGTCAGCCTGGAGTAGCAAAGTAAAATGAATACTGTGAAGTAACAAGTAATGGAAGTACTTTGCAAAATAAATCATAGATTATTTGGACTGTAATGCTCAGCACTGAGTTGCCTAACTTGCGATGTTTATTGAACTAGATATAAGTGCATATTATTTATCAAAGCTGACAAGTGAAACGGTAACATGCCCACAGTATAACTTTTGATCGCTTTTCTATACGAAATCAAGATCTTTCTTCTTTTGTCCAGACATGAAATGATAGTAGAATACAGTGGAACTCAGTCCAGGACTGAGTCCAGTTGTATTATATGGCGTAATGTGCTCTGTGAACCACACGCTCACTAATTTAACCTAATCTTCCGTTATCTTTCATTCATTCAAAAGCACAGGGTGTTAAATTTTGACTCACCCATCTCCTCTTGATGATTTCTCTTGAATTTAAGGAAGAATAAAACAATCAGCTCTTAAGCTTGGGAAGAAACAGATGTTTCTAAACCCAATGGTAATTTTACCCAATTTAATATATGGAAATTTCTTAACCTTACTCAAGCAGGATCCATTTTTTCAATCTCACATCCCTCCGCCCACACATACCCCGGTTAATTAAGCCAATTAAAAAATATACCAGATCCAAACTCCATTCAGCAATGGGTGCTGCTCTCTTAAGTCTGGCAGAGGGAAAACAAGCCTTTAAAATAGTGTTTTACACTGGGTCTTCAGGTTACATGACCAAGCTGAATGGAATTAGGATGCTTCCCTAGTCCTGTCTCCACCATGCTACTTTGGGGGGGCTTACACCAGTCTTGGCTCAACCAGCTTCAACTTATCCAGCTGAGTTCTGGCTATGCCAGGATGAGCTCGTTACACTGGTGTGCCTTCGGCTAAGCCAGGTTTGGGGATTTAGTACAGACTGAGCCCATCTAAGCTGGCAATCAGCTGGCTGAGCCAGAAACCTGCTGCATCCTAAGCTGTTCATCCTGGGACGTCATGCTGTAGGGTGACCCACAGTATCTCTTCTCTTTTCTGTGATATTATGTTTCATTGAAACTCACACTTGTAAGCATTTCACTTTTTAGGCAACTGGGGATTTCTTTCTTTCTTTCTGAATGTTGCTCACAAACTTTGAGCTTGTTTTCTTCTACACAGTGGAGCTTACCTGAAACTCAGATTCTAAAAATACCCCCCCCCCCCCAATAATAATAATGAAGTAAATAAAATACATGTCAGTTCCATTTTGGTGATTTCAACTCTACCCAGAACACAGGCTAAGCCTTTAATTGTGAACACCTTGCAGATTGTCTTTTCCTGGTCAATGAAACAAGGGCACTTAAGAAATGGCCAGTTCACAGAGGTCTCTGGGGTCTGCTTCAACCCTATTCACTCAAATCCCAGGTCAACCTGATTCAGTCAGATTCAATCAGGTAACTGGGATTTTGCTACATCCAGTGCAGAGGACTGGCCATGGGTCTGTGTGGACCTCAGCCCAAAACAGGTTAAGAACCCCAGGTATAGGACATTTGGCAGAAGCAAATCTTAAGCTAGCTGTTAGATGCATATTCAGTGTCTGGAGCAAAAAATCTATCTCTCTATCTATTGACACAAAATGCACATTGCCCCTTAGAAACAGAAGACATTGCCTGGTCCAGACTGAAATTTACAAAGGATTAAATAAAATTCCTATAATTAACATGTCATGCTCCTAACTCTCTGTTACAGTGGAGGGAAATGTTGTTGTCTACTTGTTTCACACCTAGACTTCTATGGTTTATTTGTTGGACACATCTGTGATTTTTGAACCATTTTAAAGAAATTGAAACAAAACAATCATTTTCAATTCAGTAATAAATGCCAATCCTTTGACTCTTATTTTCTTTCTCTTATTTTTAATTACTTTTTGTCAGCAATGTATGCTAAATTAAGTAATTCATATCTGAGACTCACACAGTATAGAAACACTAGTAGTCCCCCTTGGGGAAAATAACATTATATGGTTCCTTTTTTTCAACTTCCTCCATTCTCAAGGTGCCTGTACTTCTGGCACACAATAGTAGATACCTGTAAAGTAGTATCTGAACAAATCTGCTGTGGAAGGCCATGTTGGCAGTTTGGCTGGAGAGTACTGGGGAGGAGTGGGGAATAGTAATGACAAATATGTATTTACTAGGCCTTTAGATGAACTAAGGTTAGTTAAGGCTCTCTGGCCCCAGACGCAACTGTTCACAAATATCAATTATATAATGAAGGTTTTTAAACTTTTTTTTAATTGGCATGGTATCCTTTTATGAAACCACATATTCTGTAGATCTAACAGCTATGACTTTATGAGTGTGATAAAGACTTCCAATCTAACATTCTGCAAAGGGCTAATGAGATCTAGGAACATAGTGAAGTCTTTATATGGGGAAACAAGATGGAATGAACTTTGTCATTCAGATATCCATTGATATTCTCCTGCAAGATAAGGTCACCAGTTTTCAAAGTGCACAACCATGAAATGAAAGGAAATTAAAGGACCAATGGGGAAAATGATTCAGCTATGGAAGAACATCTCTAGTAAGGATATTAGGCAGGCTGCTGAGAATTCTACAATTTTCTTTTGACAAACGCTAGAGAATTATTTTTTCCGTGTACATGATAGCAGAGATCTGATTAATAACGTATTACTAATCTTATCAAATAATTAAGTTAAAAATGAGTGTCATTCTTTTATGTTAAAATCTTAAGATTTATGGAGAGTAAAGTATTATTCAGTGCGCAAGAAATAGATCATTAAAAGGCAATTTGGATTGTGCCTGCAATCTTTGAAATCATAAAAAGCAAGACCTTAACAACGGAATAATTCTATGACTAATCAGAAAACCTCGGAAATATTAACATTTGAAATACCTTGCAGAATGTAAACTGACAAACTTTTAGCAGGAGCTTGTTTTCATACTTTAGTTTCAAATAATCAATTTTAACTGAATTTTCAGCCTCATGATCTTAATGAGCTCTCTTGTGGTGCAGAAAGTTATTATTGTAAATAAAATCAAAATAATTAGAATATACTTTCTTTCCTTGTTCACAGAGGCTATCACACTGTCATGGAGCACCAGGGATTGGGGTGACACAGGTAGGAAGAACTCAGTTGCAACATCACAGACCTGATGGCTGGGTGCAGGATCTGAAGTAGAAAAGAACACAGCTGATTAAAGAAAAGATAGGATTAGACTGAATTCATGTTTTAGGCCCATAACTGCAATATGTGATCTAAGAATGTGGTAATAACAAAAAACATCCATATGAAACTGAATTCAAACTCAGAAATATTTTTATGAAACAATGCCACAACTTCAAGCGATGTTGCCAAGAGAAATAAATCTTTTTTAAAAAACAAAAACAAAAACCCAGAAATTGAACATTTTTCTTTTCTTTTGTATCACATAACACCACAGAAACAGAAAGTAATACATATCTGATTTTGAACAAATATTATTATTATTAGTAGTAGTAGTATATTTATACTCTGCCTTTTCCCCTGACAGAGACTCAATGTGGCTTACAGATAAAAACAATTAAACATGTGTAGAATTAAAACTATATATTAAAAACATATAGATAATCACAAAAAAGATGGCATAGCACCAGCCCCCTCATTAAAAGCAGTCAGTTCCCCAAAGCCTGTTGTCTTCACCTGCCGGCGGAAGGACAGCTAAGAAACTAGTCTAATTCTTTGGGGGAGGCAGCAGCCACTGAGGAGGCCCTCTCAATCTATGCTGTATAAATGTCAAGGGACTGAAGTAATATTGTGGTTATCTTTGCATGAGTATTTATGCTTTATTAATACATGATAAACTAAATTAAAGCTAAGGATAAGACAATAGGCCATTACATTCCGTGGACATTTTCATAATGGTCTCAGTGAAGAGCTCTCCATTCTGCTCTCTAGTTCTATATCAGTTCAACCATCCATTACCTGGTCTCATAAATCGACTCTCAAGAAATTGGAATTAGTTCGCAATGCTTTCACTAGAACACTGACTGGAACGGGTAAAAAAGGTAAAGGACCCCTGGACGGTTAAGTCCAGTCAAAGGCTATGGGTTGCAGTGCCCATCTCGCTTTACTGGCCAAGGGAGACAGTGTTTGTCCACAGACAGCTTTCCGGGTCATGTGGCCAGCATGACTAAACTGCTACTGGCACATGGAGGACCGTGATGAGTGCCAGAGTGCACGGAAACGCCGTTTACCTTCCCGTTTACCTATTTATCCTGGAAGCTGTATGCCGGCTCCCTCTGCCAATAAAGCGAGATGAGCGCCGCAACCCCAGAGTCAGCCACGACTGGACCTAATGGTCAGGGGTCCCTTTACCTTTACCTTTACTGGTGTGCTTTCAAATTGCTAGGTTGGCAGGAGCTGGAACAGAGCAATGGGAGCTCACCCCGTTGCAGGGATTCGAACCGCTGACCTTCCAATCAGCAAGCCCAAGAGGCTCAGTGGTTTAGACCACAGCATCACTTGTCTCCCCACCTTTACCGCTGACTGGAATAACTTTTAGGGATCATGTAACACTGATCCTTGAAAATCTTGATTGCCTACTTATTCATTTCCAGGTAGAAACGAATATGCTGGTTCTGACCTATAAAGCCATAAATGATTGAGGCCCAGGTATCTGGAGAAATATCTTTGCCTGTCTCAACCTGTCTGGGTCTTTAGATCTGGAGAAGTGGGACCCTAGATAATTGTCACTTTAGCAAGGAACGTACATCAGGTAGTGGCACAGGATTGGGTATTCTTGCAGGGTTGGGGTTGTTTTTTTTTGCCCCAGTTATGAAATGCCCTTCCCCTGGAAGTATGACTGACATGTCTGCCTGGACATTTGTGTACTGTTTACCTAGATTCAAGTTTACTGCTTTATGTGGAAAAGTTTTAATTTTATATATTTTTAATCTGGTCTTTTTTGTTGATCTGCTGTTTTAAATGATGTTGTAACATGCCCTGGATCATTGGGTGAAGGACAGGTTAAAATATTCTGAAATGATGAAAAATAATGCACCTTTGCAACTTGGGAAACCTGGGATGCACAAATCTGTCAGTTTAGTTTCTCCCATTTAGATTTATCAGCATTTTGGTGTATATACACTTTTTATAAAGCAATTCCACCTAATATAATGCATCTTTGTACATAATTTTTAGTGACATACAGTATTTTCCCATCTGTAAGACACACCCTATTTTTGGGGACTCCGATTTAAGAAAATGGGGGAGATGTATCCGTGTAGAAAACGCCCCCAAATTGTTGACATTATTTTTAAGGGAAAAACCTAGTCTTATACACGGAAAAATACAGTATGTCTTTTATGCAAACCTTCCCCCTAATACAGTATATACATCTTGCACACATTATATGTTTAGAGAACTGCATTGCAACAATCAGAGAAGTGCAAAGAGAAATGTTTTGATTTGTGTATTGGTTTGAGAAATGCTAATTAAGTTGTTTCTCATTAAAATGCAAAGTCAAATTTCTCCCCAAGCCCACCTGCAATTCAGAATATCATTTTCATGATGAATTCTGATGAAGTGGACTTTAGCCCATGAAAGCTTATGTCATAATAAATTGCTTAATCATGAAAATCCCATCTTCAGTCTGTCAGCATACTCTCCAGGGTTCTGCTGTGGAATTGGGGGAAATCGCTAAGTCACAATATTTAAAGTCAGATATTATACAACACAATATAAAGAGAGGAAAGTCTGAATATTGAGAAACCGTAAGGGAGATCTGCTTCAAGAAGCAGGCACTATCCTTTCTTTCCACAGGGGTTTTCAAAACTGAACAGATGGCTGTTCTTGGTTATGTATAGCTCAGAGACTGCTGTGAAAATAATAAGAAACCTGTATGCTTAATGGGCTGTTAGTTAACAGAGGTGTAAGCAAAGAACATACTAGACAGGTATAATGTCAAGAAGAGGATTGTATATCAACCATATTGTTCCTCTTAGCAACTTGTGCTATTAAATTTTTACTGTATTTCCATTTTATGTTTAGCAATATTTCACCACATCATGCCACTAAGCTGGAATTCCAGCTATACCTTTCTGCAACAGCTTGTCCTTAAAACATGTTGAAGGTGCCGCAAGATGCACAAGTTTCTGGTTCCTGGATTGACAAAGGGAGCCTACAAAGGTCTATGACAGCATTTGTCTTTGCACCTCTAGTGCAAGACTAAAAAGGTTTGATGCACTGTGTCCTATTATGTCTGCTTCTGTCAACATGTCGCATCCTGAAGATCACAGTAATATGATGTGAAGTGAGCTGTGACACATCAGTGACACTTAAAAATGCTTTTGCACTCAATAATTGTCAGAGATGGAGTGGAAGAGTTACCTTTCCTAGTTTTCTCCTGTCAAGCTTTTGCTACTTGACTAATGATATGTAATGTAATGTTAAATACAGGGAATAATGTATATAATAGAGTAGCAATTAAGAAGCCATAGTAAGGAGCCTGCTGAATGGGAAATGGAGAAACAGCTACATAAAATGGGAGGGAAATGCTCAAAATAGATGATGTTCCACAGGAAGGGGAGAAACAACAAGAATGTCCTGAAGTTTTATATCTAGCCAGCTAAAAAGCCAGTGGCTTCCAAGTACGATTTGCAGCGTATTCTGATCTCTCTCTGTTTCTCATTTTTCTGGTCTTGATTACAGATCTCCACATTTCCACATCAGCTTCTCCCGGTGTGTGTGTGTGTTTGAAAGTCCTTATTAATAGCATTTTAGTGCATTTTTTCCCTAATATAGTTTGTATGCTGTCTTGCCCAATATACATGTTTTTCCAAGGCTATTTTCCCTAATAGAATGCATTTTTGTATGCTATGTTCACTAGTATGTGTATTTTTATGCACACTTTGTCCCAATATATGCATTTTCATATGTATTACTTGCCTGCATAACTGTACTGCAAATTTTGAAGGATGGTTGTGTTTCATTGTTTGTATTGTTTCAGAAAGTGAAACTGGGTAGGTTTGCCTTTCAAGGCAAACTGAATCAAATTTCTCCCTTTTGCTGCATTTTACTTTCTTTTCTTCAATTTGATATTGTCAAATAATTTGAGATCTCCTTAACTTTTGGGTGATTCTATGCTAAATCACCATTCATGTGTGCCACGTAGCTCTCTGCTTTCAAAGAATTTCAAGCAGGAAATCTTGCTTGAATTTTTACTACATTTGCATCACAGATAGTTAAGGTAAGATACATTAGTTAGGGTAACAGACCCCAATCGTTTAATTTATTTAATGAAGGTTTATTAAATAGGTTGTCTGGAAACCACAGAATACTGACCAGAAACCACATGTAATACTGGCATCTGCAAGGTAAAAGGTACAGCAAAAAGACCCCTGGATGGTTAAGTCCAGTCAAAGGCAACTATGGGGTGTGGCACTCATTTCACTTTCAGGCCGAGGGAGCTGGCATTTGTCCACAGACCGCTTTCTAGGTCATGTGGTCAGCATGACTAAACTGCTTCTGGCACAATGGAACAACGTGACAGAAACCAGAGCGCACGGAAATGCTGTTTACCTTTTCACTGTAGTGGTACCTATTTATCTACTTGCACTGGCATGCTTTTGAACTGCTGGGTTGGCAGGAGCTGGGACAGAGCAATGGGAGCTCACCCGGTTGTGGGGATTCAAACCGCCAACCTTCTGATCAGCAAGCCCAAGAGGCTCAGTGGTTTAGGCCACAGCGCCACTCGCTTCCTATACTGGCATTTGCAACACAATGCTGATTGTGTAGCAGATGCCGTCACTCAATCACTGCAGCAAAGAGGGAAATGTCTAGATTTTCTAGACCCTTTCCAATCCAATGTCTGCTTTGCCTTGCTGGTAACCGTAGTCACATGCCTAAAGTGGGTGGGACCAAAGTGGAAAATTGCATATGTTCAAAGCCCCAAAGTGGGGTGGGGGGTGGGGTGGGGTTTGAAGTTGTGGCTGCTTACCCTTATTTATGAAGCATTTGTGCTGATTCCTTCTTCTTCCCCTTTAATCTAAAGGTATTTGGCTTATTTATTTCTACACAGAGCCAAGATGTCCCTCCATCACAGTGAAAGGGTCCCTGGTTATGAAAGCTGGGCAAGGGACTGCTGGGCTATTATTGTCAGGTGAAAATAGAGATTGCAACAAGCGATGAAAAGTACCGTTCTTAAGGAATATAATGCGAGAGCACTTGACCTGCAGAGTCTCAACTGAAATAAACCCAGCTTATCCTCGATCAGTAATTTCCCCTATGCTTCCTCTAGTGGTAGCATTTCACCTCTTACATATGGTGCAACAATATGCCCCCAGCATTATTTTATATGTGCTATGTTTCATTTATGTTTGCCATGTCTTTTATTTAAGGACACTTGTAAAAATATTTTTTTATATAAAGATGGCAGGAGTCATCATTCATCTTTGTTATACGGACAGGTTACCACTTACTTGGCAGCACCTACATGATTTATTGGGGAAAGGTTCTCGATGCCTGCGGCAGCAGTTTCCAGTACTTGTTTGAAGTAAAAGTGATCTCTTGCTTGTGACAGCCATGCATGCTGCTTGGATTTTTTTTAAAAAACCCAAAACAAAATAAAAACAAATATTCCCTGATTTAACATGGGGAGCAAAGACCTCCATTTCTTCTTGGTGAAATCACTACCTCTACAAACAAAATGAGAAACATAAATCCAGTGTTACTGAAAACAAATTCTGTGATTTGATTTAAAATGTGCTTAAGGCTCTTTTCTTTTCAAGGGGCAGATCTGTGGATTGAATTATTCCTCTATTTCATTTTATTTTCACCTGCTCTTTTTCTACATGTATTTGCCAATTTGTTGTGTGTTTTTACATCTTTATCCGTTCTGTGCCACTGTTGATGAATTATGTATTGATGGATATTTGAGGTAGCAGGGTGACATTCATCAGCATATGAAATACTGTATGCTAAACATTTATTTTGATATTGTGCATAATTTTAGTTGACTGAAACATACTCTTACGTGGATACCTATTTCTTTCTCTTTTTTGTTATGATTTAGAATATGTTTTATGAATCACAGAACTGGAAAAGACACTGGCCTTAATCTTGAAGAGCAGCGGGGAAGTTTTTTTTGTATTAATAAAAATGTACAAGCACACACCATGAGCACGCCTACACACAGCGTGGGCTGGAGCAGCATTCGTTCCATGGAAATCAGAAAGAAGATGTGACTGCTTGCCCATTCCCCGCATGACACAAGTCCTCCCTTGAGTTTTTCATGTAAATCAGATAAGTTAGAAAGGGGATGTTGTTGGTGGGGAGAAAGATTCTGCCCCTCCCAGGGGACCTTGCAGTGCACCCTAGGAATTCCAGACACTCTGAAGCAGCAAATATACCCCTCAGTGCTTTTGAGTCCTTACAAAGCATGGCAAAAGTGAACAAATGGCTTTGAAAGTGCTTACAAATAGCAGGAGGGATTTCAGGGACTACTAGCTGTCTGCAAATCCCAGAGCAAGGTGAGAGAATCGCCCAATCATTTCCCCAAGCCCTCCAGATCTTGGGGAATGTAGTGGGCATTTCAGACTGCAATCCTACACCCACTTCCCTGGGAGTAAGCCTTACTAAGCTTAATGGGGCTCCTTTCTAAGAATACATGCATAGGATTGTGCTGACTTTCATTTCATGCTGAGCTTTGCAGGCAGTTTGAAGCAGCCAGATCCTTGCCACTTCTGTGTGAAAGCTGAGCCTTCTCCTCCATCTCTCTTTAACTGCACAGAGATGGAAGGGAGGAAAGGAGGAATCGTAGAGAACCACAAACCACATCCAGAAGCAGCTGGTGGAGTGGGGTGGAGCAGCTGTGCTACTTTCCTGACAGGTGGGATGCTGTTGCTAACTTGGGTGGTGGAAGTGGGAGTCGGTGGTGAGGTGCACAGTGCCAAGTGCTCTGCCACCTTGCCCCTTCTGCTCTTGATAGGAAAGAGTGACCTACCTGCTGGAAGGCAGCCTAGATTGCAACCCCCATCCTTGAGATGTCTTGACGATTGTCTACAATGAACTATGCATCGGCATCTGTAATGAGACAAGAATATAATTGGTAAAAGATAATGTAAACCATTTGGTACTGCTTGGGTGCTTATTAATTTCATTCTTGCTTTTCTATATAAAAACACATTTAAAGAAACACCTCTGCCATCCCTGATTACGAATACAGTAATAACAGCCTGCTGTCAAACATTTTTGCATGACACCTCTGAATTCTTCAGAAACCTGCTCCCAACTTCTCAAAGGGCAAATGGCCCCACAAAACTGAGGAGCCAGACTCAGACCAGCACTAATTTCACAGTTGTTGTTGTTTAGTCGTTTAGTCGTGTCCAACTCTTTGTGAGCCCATGGACCAGAGCACGCCAGGCACTCCTGTCTTCCACTGCCTCCCGCAGTTTGGTCAGACTCATGATGGTTTCTTCAAGAACACCGTCCAACCATCTCGTCCTCTGTCATCCCCTTCTCCTTGTGCCCTCCATCTTTACCAACATCAGGGTCTTTTCCAGAGAGTCTTCTCTTCTCAGGAGGTGGCCAAAGTATTGGAGCCTCAGCTTCACGATCTGTCCTTCCAGTGAGCACTCAGGGCTGATTTCCTTAAGAATGGATACATTTGATCTTCTTGCAGTCCATGGGACTCTCAAGAGTCTCCTCCAGCACCATAATTCAAAAGCATCAATTCTTCGGCGAGAATTTCACAGATATCCCAATAAAACAGTATGTTGGAATCAATAGAGGGTTGCACTTAGATGATGGAAACCTGTCTTCAGTTTCGTACATGGTACCTGTAGCACCACCATCACAACCAGGTATAAATGGATCTCTATATTTCCAGTAGTGGATTTCCAGTCTGTATCACTTTTGCATGTGCTTATTCCATTCCACTCAGTTTCCACAATAATCTGAAATCACAGTTTGAAGACTGAAAGGAATAAAAGAATCTTTGGAATCTCAGTGGTTGCAAGGGTGAAATGCTAAATCAGGGTTTCTTGCCTTTCTAGCTTTGTTCGGTATGTCCAAGAGAGGCCAGTAAACTGAAAGTAACCACCAGTTACATAGTGACAGCCTGTCATTTCTCTGTCCTTCCTCATTGCTTCTTCTCTTCCTACTTTACTTATGTCATTGTATAATCCAAGAGTCCCCAGCTTTTCTTAGGCCTGGGGACTAAAAATAGCAATTTCACAGAAGAATAACTGATGACACGCCTATTCTGCCCTCCAAATAACAGGCTAAACTTTTGCACCCTGCCCCTCCCAACAAAAACACACACACACCAAGCACACAAAAAACAAAAAGCTTTTTGTTTTTAAAGATAGGAGAAACAATATAGCCCTCTGCATACTAATAATTGATATTGATATATATAGATATATATAGATATATATAGATATAATATGATACATAACACAGGTTTTAGGGAGCAACTTTATTGCTGGTTATTCAAACTGAATTAGGTGATCATTAGCTTTATTTTGTCACAGTGCATAAGACCAGTGCTTTTTTTCTTTAAAAAATGTTTAGAGGTACTCTCATTTCCCTACTCATATTGAAATACTGCCCCTCAATGAGGCCAAACTTAGATTCACAAAATGTTTAGGGGTATGCATCCCCCCAGAAAAAAGCACTGCATAAGACTTCCATTATCTTCAGGCCTGCATGCATTTTACACTTTTACACAGATAATGGAAATAATGAAAGTGACTGATGTCACCCTGTTCTAATTTACACTCAATGAGGATCCATTGTCATCCTAGGGCTTTGAAGCAGTTGACTGTTGTCCTTTTCTACTATTGTTTTATGTACACAAAGGCAAGTTCTCACAAGCAGCTTAAAATAATATGGAATCCAGCAATAAGAACCAGATTCTAAAATGCTTCTTCACATTGAGTGGCTGAATTCTTAGTCAGGTATTCCAGATATTGGCTTTGTATGTGTTTTCACTAGTGGTGAATTTCCTCTTTAAAGTGGATTCCCTCCATGTCCTAACAAGTGCTTTGCTGCACATGCCATCTGTATAAAATGTTGGGTATGCTTGTGTCAATTTTAAGTGTCATAGTGATTTTCTTTGGGGCTACTAGATTTTCATTTAGGCTTTAACTACTGCCATTCCCCTTTCCTTGAGCTGTAGCTAAGGTTATTGTAGAAGCTGAATTACTGTTTACTTTTTGCATACAATTCATTTTATGCCAGGAATTCCCAAACACTTTCCCCTTAGACTTTTGTGTGATGAATGGTTGCTGTTAAAAAGCTAGGAGGAACACAGCCAGCGAAACACATTCAAACCTAACTGGCAACTTAGATTGCTCCCTTCCTACTGCTATCACCACGGTTTGCTGCTAGTTTGTGGCAAGCAGTAGCTCAGTAACTTTCTCTTTTACAAGTTTCGGTTTTCATGGAAAACTGCTAGCTTGGCAGTTGAAGAGAAGACAAAGATTAAACACAGTTACAAATTTAGAGATCGAAGGAAGAAATATCCAGAATCCTGTGGACATTAGAAAGTGTTTCCAGAGATATTTTTAAAAATTATACACTCAAGGGCCGCAAGACGAGGCTGAGATTAAACAATTTTTGGCAAAAAATGGATTACCAAAATTGTCACAAGAAAATAGGACAATCCTGAATTGCAAAATAACACAACAAGAGATTGAACAGGCCATTCAGAACATGCAATTGGGCAAATCTCCAGGGCCAGATGGGCTGACCTCCAAGTACTATAAGACACTAAAAGATTACTTGATACAACCTTTGATGGAGGTCAGCAACGAAATTATGGAGGGGAAGGGGGCGCCGGAGTCGTGGAAGGAAGCGTTTATCACATTGATACCAAAGTCGGAAGCTGAAAAGACACAACTTAAGAACTATCGTCCCATCTCTCTTTTAAATGTGGATTACAAAATATTTGCAGACATTTTGGCAAGTAGACTTAAAAAAGTTTTAAATGAAGTAATTCACAAGGACCAGGCAGGCTTTCTCCCAGGTAGACACTTGTTTGCTAATACAAGGAACATTATTGACATTTTGGAACTTTTGCAAACAGATATAAACACAAAAGCAGTCTTAATTTTTATAGATGCGGAGAAGGCCTTTGACAACATTTCCTGGAAATTTATGAAGGGAAATTTAAAAGAAATGGGAGTGGGACGAGGTTTTGAGAATGGGATTGAGGCGATATATTCAGAGCAGAAAGCTAAACTGATAGTTAACAATGTGGTTACAGAAGAGTTTAAAATTGAAAAAGGAACATGACAAGGCTGCCCTATTTCCCCTTTGTTATTTATCTCGGTTCTGGAAGTGCTCCTGAATATGATTAGAGGGGACCGCTTGGTGGAAGGAATTCAGGTCGGAGAGAAACAATATAAGCTTAAAGCTTTTGCAGATGACTTGGTTTTGACCCTGCAGGAGCCAGAGTCTAGTACGAAAAGAGTATTACAACTGATTTATGACTTTGGTCGGGTGGCGGGATTCAAATTAAACAAACAGAAAACTAAGGTTTTGGGAAAAAATTTGACAGATACAGAGTCAGAACGGTTTCAGAAAGAGACAGAACTAAATTTGGTTAAAAAAGTAAAGTACCTAGGGGTAAACATAACAGCAAAAAATCTAAGTCTATTTAAGGATAATAATGAAAAGTGCTGGGCAGAAATTAAGAGAGATTTAGACAGTTGGACAAAATTGAAACTTTCTTTGTTAGGCCGAATTGCTGCTATCAAGATGAATGTATTGCCAAAGATGTTGTTTTTGTTTCAAACACTTCAGGTTCTGGATAAGACGGAGTGTTTTCAGAAGTGGCAGAGAGATATTTCTAAGTTTGTCTGGCAGGGCAAAAAGCCCAGAATTAAGTTTAAGATATTAACTGATGCGAAAGAAAGAGGGGGCTTTGCCCTGCCAGATTTAAAG
Source organism: Podarcis pityusensis (assembly GCF_964106645.2). NCBI lineage: Eukaryota > Metazoa > Chordata > Lepidosauria > Squamata > Lacertidae > Podarcis > Podarcis pityusensis. The sequence goes on along the minus strand of NC_138034.1, from coordinate 29,075,596 downwards.
TTGTACTATGAGGCCTAAGCTTTCTGCTGGCTAAAAGACTGGCTACTTCTTGAAGACACTGACGTGTTGGATTTGGAAGGGTTTAACAATACTTTTGGATGGCATGCATACTTATGGTATGACAAGGTTAAAATCAATAAGGCCTTTAAGAACCATATTGTCAGAAAATCACTGTTTAATGTCTGGACAAAATATAAAGACTTGTTGGAAAATAAAACTCCAAGGTGGCTTTCACCTTTGGAAGCTAAGGCCCGAAAAAGACCCAATATGGAGGCCAAATGGCCAAAATATTGGGAAATACTAGAAAAAGATGGAGACAACTGGAAATTGCAGAGTTTGGAGAAAATGAAGGATAAAGTGCGAGACTGGTTACATTACGCTCAGATTAAAGAAGTTTTTAAAAATGATAAGAAACTAGGGTTCCAGGTGGAGAAATCGAAACTAGAAACAGAACTGTTAGAACCAAAGACTAAGGTACTTTCAAGGATGTATAACTTGCTGTTAAAATGGAATACACAAGATGAAATGGTTAAATCGGCTATGATAAGGTGGGCGCAGGACATTGGGTATAATATCATGTTTGAGGACTGGGAAAGGTTGTGGAGTACTGGGTTGAACTTTACCGCATGCAATGCTTTGAAAGAAAATGTAATGAAAATGATATATAGATGGTATATGACCCCAGTCAAACTTGCAAAAATATACCACCTGTCTGATAATAAGTGTTGGAAATGTAAAGAGAGTGAAGGAACATTCTTCCACCTCTGGTGGACCTGCCCTAAAGTGAAGGCGTTCTGGGAAATGATTTATAATGAACTGAAAAAGGTATTTAAGTATACCTTCACAAAGAAACCAGAGGCCTTTCTTTTGGGTATTGTCGGCCAAGGGGTGGTAAAGAAGGATTGGACATTTTTTATGTATGCAACAACAGCAGCAAGGATACTTCTGGCAAAGCACTGGAAAGCTCAAGATCTACCCACACTGGAAGAATGGCAGATGCAACTGATAGACTATATGGAACTGGCTGAGATGACCGGCAGAATCCGTGACCTGGGAGAGGAGAGGATGGAGGAGGACTGGAAGAAATTCAAGATTTATCTACAAAAATACTGTAATTTGAGTGAACGTTAAGTAGGATGCTAGATCATAAATATTTGAGCACCACTAAATTAGATGATTCAAGATGATAAGTGAGATTGAGAAAATATAAATTTTTTCGAGAATTACAAGATTATAAATAAATAGATGGGACATAAGAATGCAAACAAGATGATAAATTGCTGGCAAAAAGTTATAACGATGAAAGTGGGAGCGGGAGATGTGAGGGAGTCCAAAGAAGATGTGAAACTATGTTAAGACATATGCTACATTGTTTATTATATCTATTCTGTATGTTAAACCCTAATAAACATTTATAAAAAAAAAAAAATACAAGTTTCGGTTTTCAGCCCTCCTCCCTCTCATCCCTATGGAGATCCCCTCAAACTCCTCAGAACGTTGACATTAAAGCTTAGTTATTACACAGCTAACTTTCTTATGGAAAACCACAGTGTTCCCTTGGTCAAAACCTAACAGTTTCTCCCAGACCTTTGAATTCTCCCACCTCCCTACTCAAGCGAAAGACCTACCTTTTAACAACCAAATGCCTCCTTCTTACCTGGACTTCTAATGCGATTCACCTGATCCGTCTTTCTCGCAGCTGGCTCCAATTAGCCCTGTGAACTCTCGCAGTCTGCTCGAGTCCTCCCTGAGCAGAAACCCTCGCTCACCCAAACAAACAAACCACAGTCCTACAGCACAAACACAGACTTCATAAAAAACCCATCACCTTTCCACCCAAAGTACAATCCCTAGCACAGTTTGACAGCCAGCAAACATCTGGCTTGCCTTTTCGAAATATAGAAGGAATCGGATCCTTTAAGGAGCAGCTCCTTAAGAATGACAACTTTAGAGCGGCTGCAAGCTGTGCCTTTTCGTCCCAGAAAACCAAAGAAATGAAGCCTGCCTTTAACAAAGCTGAGTAAAGAAGAAGAAGAATTTGGGGGGGGGGGGTAGTGATTGCAGACTGTCTGGGACCTACAAAGAGATACTGGGAATGTAACGCAGCAGTAGGGAAAGACTTCTTCCTATGCTATCAACTATGTTCAAATATGCTAGGAGTCTCTGTTTTCATAGCCTCTGTCCTGCCTGCTCAATTTACCTGAAACAAACGAGATGTTTCTTGGTGGTGTTTTTCTTGATTTGGTTTCCATTAGAAAACAAAAAACTTTAACGTTCCAGTGAAATGATGAAAATAGCAATAACACAATAGTCCTCTTCTGGCACTGAAATATGAATTCAGAAAACATGTGAAGGGTTTGTGTATGTCTGTGGTGCAAAGATAAGTAACTAGCTAGATCTGTCCCTATCACTGTTTGGATTATCTTGTGTGACTTGGAAAGTGAATGTATGAAGCAGGGAGCCACACCTGTACTCTTGGAGGATTCCAACACATTTTAGGAGACAAGAAAATTATTTAGGAATGTTAAAGTTTGGGGTTTTTTTAAGCCCACCATTATATGATATAGAAACCAAGTAAATTGTGGGGCAGGCACATTAAGTTGCCCCAGAAACAAGGGTTGGTTAACAGTAAAACCAAAAATGCGTGTGGGTTAAGACAGGCCACAGCTTTTATGGATTACAGCAATATAAATGGGGGCGCCATGGCATTGTGGCAACCCAGAAAGTTGTCTGTAGGAACCCGCACTGAGTTTGGCGCAGATACCTCAAGAGGTGGCCAAATCTATACCAAAAATTGGTTCCCTATCTTGACTGAGAATGGCAGTCAACATCCAAACATTGACAAGGATCACCACACTCACCCCAAGAACACTCGTGCCAAGTTTGGCAATGATATATTGAGAGATGGCCAAACAAATGGACAAATCATTTCCCAAAATGTATAGTTGATAAAGAGACTTTTAATGTGCATACATTTTCAAATTGCAGATTTTTTTTACTGTGGCTTCTTCTGTAAGTGAGAATAACAAAAAGTATATTTATAGGCAAGATATTTATAGGTCTGTGTAATTCTAAGCTATTTTGTTAAATCTGACCCCAGCATCTGCACTGTTAAAACAAATGTTCACTAAAAGAGAAAATGCATAAAATTAAATTTCTTAGTGCACCCATAGCATATGATAGGACCAGGAACCAGATTTTTTTTTTTTTTTTTTTTTTGTAGGGCTAGCAACTTCTGAAATGCATTTTTATCAGCAATTATCAGGGGATAACATTGATCTTAATATGTGAAAAGGATCATGAGCTAATTTTAACAAATCAAACTTATGGTTAAAAGTACAAAATTAGAACAACCTGCACCCCACACTCCTGCTAACCTATCACAAATATGCCACTTCCCCGCTAAGATTTGGCTTCAATTGACAGGGCCTTTTCAGTGGTGATTCCCCATTTGTGGAATGCCCTCCCTGATGAGGTACATCCATCTACTCAATATTTATATTTTAGTACAAAGTTTAAAACATTCCTGTTCACCCAGGCAGTCAACAGTCAAAAATACTGTTCCTGGCTCTCCTGAATAACTGTTTTGTGGAATATTTTTAAATGTTTTATATTATTGGTACATTTGCTGCCCTGGGGAGTATGGGGTGTTAGGGGAGAGGTAGTACCTCTAGCTGGGGACATGTCATGCTCCTTCTGAGGTAGTTTGTCCACCTTTTGTCCACACTCAACCTTCGGTTCTCATTTGTGGCTCCTAGAAGCTGTGTGGCAGAGCCACACCCTGGGGAACATCTTTGAGTGGCCAGCTAAACTAGGTGAGGGTAGCTGATGGGTCTCACACATTCGGTGAATTAGAGATCTCTCCTGCCTGTGAAGACAGGCTTTAGCAGATTTAGCAGTTGAGACCAATAGCGGGTACAACGGTCAAGAAGGCAGTTTCTGCATGTGCCGTAGTGTAGGGAAGACGGGACTCGTCAACTTGGGATGGTAGCCCATCTAAGAGTAGGAAAACTTTGATCCCAAACCTGCACTGCCTTACAAGATATTTTTGGGAGAAGAAAAGGCTAAGAAGTAAACCTACACAAATTCAGAGTGAAGTCCTTAAGATGATGCCTCGTATAGCTTCTTCCAGCACCTCCTGCAGCCAAGCTGGTGCCAAATGTATTTTTCTGCTTTCCTTTGAACCACATCACTGAGACCGAGAGAAGGGTCCTGTCGTCTGGACAGCCCAGGACCTCCATACTCTCTTCCCAGGCTTGCGCCCCAGGGAAGTCACATTAGTGCTGCTAACACAGCTGTTTAAATTTATCCCTGAAGGTGCACTCCATTGTCTCTTGAGACAAATGGATGCCAACAATAAGCCCTGGGCTCCTTCAGGTGGAAGGGTGGGATACAAATTGAATAAACAATTGTGTAAACACATGAGCATCTCACACTTCTCTTGACATACAGAAACCTCTTCAAATAGGCATGTTGTTGAGATCAAGTCTTTATTTTTCACTTTTTGCCTTTGGATAACACACACAGCACATTTACTCAAAAGCAAATTCTAGCATACTCAGTGGAGCCTATTCTGAGGTCAAGGTGCATAGCACAGCAGCCTTTGGACGTGGTACAACCCCTATTCAGGCCAATCATATTCATTTTCCTGGATCCAATGGACCACAAAAATGGGTAAACAGGTCCTATAGAGCCAGGGTGCTGCCCAGAAGCAGCTTACCGGATGGGGTGGAGCCGATACACTAGTTTCCCACCAGATGGGACACTACACATTACACTATGCTTCCTGATGGATCACCTCCCACCCATCCTTCACAGTAAACAACAGTGACCCACCAATCAAGAAGCTAACCTGTGCACCCCACTTGGCAAACTGTGCTTTAATATTGTCTCTGTGAATTGCCCCATGTTATTTTCTGGTTCCATTAAGGGGAGTGGGTGGGTTGAATAACTGATTCCCTCCTCTTATTATTATCATTGTAGTACTACAGCACATCTTAAAGAGGGCAAAGTAGAGAGGCAATGGTCCAAGGTGATGCGATACATCTGTTTGGACCAGGACCAACCCTAGACATTTTGCCACCTGAGGCAGACCCCAAAACAGCACTATCTCCCTCCCCACCAGGGAAAAGGGAGTCAGGGAAGATCTGCACCAGGAACAAGTGCAGAGAAGTGCAGGGAAGTTGACATGGGAATCAGCTGCCCAGTTGACCCTACTGGCAGAGGTTGCTGGCTCTCCTTGCCTCATTGATGGACCAGCCTTCGTATGGACAGTGGAGAACAGGATGCTTGATTACAGAGAAATTTGATCCGATCCAGAAGGTCTTTTATGTTCTTGTTCAAATTAGACAACCAACCAGACACTGCTCCAGGGTGCTTGCTGCCTGTGGGTTGGTTAATACATGCTTTTCATCATGAAAAATGGGTGCTTGGTTGTGAAGGAATGAAATTTCATCTTTTAAAAATCCAGCTATTTGCCAGTAATCCTCCTTTCTTAACCTAAAGGACACCTGGCTAATATAAGCCTGTATTTACATTCCCTGTTACACATCTCTACAAATTTACTTATTCCCCATCACTGTTTGCAAAAGTGTGACAAAACATGGATATGGCTGATCTTAATTCTCAAATGCCTGGTGACTCTGCATGCCTGATTACCTGAATAAAAATCCTATTTGTTTTAAATTCCTACAGATCCCTTTTAAATGGCTTATCAGAGGCACAGGTACAAAATACCAAATTGTAAATTGTGATGTTCTCTCTCTCCACTTCGTTCTAAATATTCCCTTTATTTCTGATGATTGCATGTGAATACCAGTGTCTATGTACCACCCATGTACACAAAGAAGGTATCAATGAAGGCTTGGCAGATTTTGCAGAAGTAAAAAAATCTGGTGAGGAACAGCCCCCTCCCCAACAAACAGCCCAATGAGAACTGATTAGCTTTTGGGGAGGCAGAAATAAAAAACTTGCACAATGAACACTAAACAGCAACATCCCATTTTGTTATATGTCATCCTTCCAAGGTAACCTATCATCTAACTAAGGAGATACAGTATGAGATAATTTTTCCATTTTAAAAATACCCCATGTTTTATATTAGAATAAAGAAATACGGTAATGTTGCCAGAGTCCACCAACTTGCTTCCATTTTATGTGTAAATGAGAAAAACTCTCTTCCTTCCATAGATCCTCGTATGCAGAAAACTGGGTTTTTTGATAGGGGCTGTTATGTTTAGAGTAAAGGGCAAGGTAAGGTAAAGAACCACTGGACAGTTAAGTCCAGTCAAAGGCGACTGAGGGTGCCGTGCTCATCTCGCTTCAGGCAGAGGTTTATAAACACAAGCGGATATATCCATCTATATCCATTGCTTCAGTGCAACATGCTAAAGAATTCAAATATCTTTTCACACACATTTTCATAATATTATTTTTTGTGGAAAGGCTTTAGTGTACCCAGGAGAAATAAAAAGGGGAGTTCTGAACTGAAAAGCAAACCTGCTTTAAAATTCATGTGGTGAATAGTAAGAATAAACTCTGAAGCAATTTAAAAATTCAAAACACATTCAGCATTACTTGACATTTACAAAGGGACTGTATAAACCACATATAATGCCAATATTCTAGCTTGGTTCCTTTGAATCTACAGTTTGGGGTATATATTTATTCAAATATAAAACTGTGGAATATATTTTAAACACATTAGTCTTAAAAGGAAAAACGTGCATTAAGCAAAAATTCTATCATGCATTATCAGGATTTGTATGCTTGCATTACCTTTTTCTATGATATCCCAGACATATGGAAACATCTATGTGTCTGGCAGCATAAGCCTAGGCATGTCTACTCAGAGGTTAGCCCCACTGTGTTCTGTTGTGCTTACTTCCAGGAAAGTATATAGGTGGTATTTCAATCTAAATTAAGGAAACAGAAAAGGGGGGGGGGAGGAAAAGGAAACAGAAAAAGAAGTGGAACATGGAAGCACTTTCATTAACTATATTATATAAGTGATTGTACTTCAGGATAATTTTACTCCCTTAGTTTCTCAATGGACTTGCAATGCTTAGTAATAAAACAATGGGAACACTTCACATCTAAACTAGTGTACTCCCCTGAAGCAATTTTGGAATTGGGGCAATGAGTTGCTTGCAAAATTGGATAAAAAGAAACATGTTGGAGCACGGAGGGGAGGAGAACTACTGAATATCTTTCATGTTCCCCATTCAAACCACATATATGACTATCTGTTGTATAATGCTTGATGTAATTGTTAATATATTCCTGCTCCTCACCACACATTGATAAAAAAAATAGGCAAACTCATTGGACTTGTTTGCATGCCATGCTAAGTCAAACCCTGGTTGTTTTGCTGCTGTGCTACGTTGATCTAAGCCATGGCTTGGCTGAGTGTGTCACCTGAACCCAGAGTCATGGTTCAGCTTTCTCCAAACCCATGACGAGCCTGGATTCAGATCATACTACGATAAGGGAATGCAAACTGAGTCATCCATGCACAATAGCCTTTGCCTGGCATGTTAAGACTGCTGTCCAAACAGTCTTTAGATACTTAGAAATAGCCATGCAGCTTTCCCCCCAGTATCATGGCTGTTGTAGACTAAATTAATTAGTCACCCACTTAGCATTCCTTTGTAAGCTTGAGGTATAATTACTTGACTGAAAGTTGTGATATTGAAATGAAATTGGGTATCCACATTCAGGAAACAAATCTGAGTTTGAATACCAGCTTGGTTTCTGCACCTGTTTTCAAACAGGAGGAGGAAAATGCAACACACCATATAATATGACATGATTGAAACATCAGAATGTGAATTTTCAAGATATAACTATGCATGTACATATCCTGTTCAAACAAGAGCACCACTCACATATTTGTTCTCATGAAATGAGGGAAATGTCTCATACACTGTGCTTTAACTCCTCTACTCTCACATTTGGCATATTTTGTAAAATACCTCCTTTCATATCAGAACGAAATTTCATATGCATAGTTGGGACTCAAATCAACATTTCAAGGTAGAGCAGCAACTTGAGCCTGTATATCATTGTTCCCGTGGGGCTCTGTCTCTATGCTTTTGGATTATACTGAAGGGGCTTCACTTCAGTGTAAACACTGTAGGGGTGCATCGGACTCAGAGAAATCCTGGATCTTGAGGTGAACTGGGTGTCTCAGATATTGTGCTTGCCTGGGGCAAAGTAGGATCTGTGTAGAGACTCCTGAAACACCTTGTGACGCCTCAGTGATCCAGACATTTAAAAAAAATTCTGCAGACAAGCATTTGCTAAAAGTGAACCTTTGTCTTGGGCCTTGGGCCTGCTGGACTATGAGATAGCATCTGCCGTGGGATTGTGTACACCAGTAGGACTTGCTGTCAGGTACCCCATGATTCAGGATAATTGGACAGCCTACAAAGCATCCTTGACTGAGGAGGATTGTTTTCTGAAATGCTGAATAATCTTGTGCTTGATGTACACCCCTACTAAACAAGGAGTTTTTCATATACCAGGACTGGAGAGTGCAGTCATAAGCTTGCTGTCACAACGAAATGAAAATGGAAGTCCCTGTTCCTTTGGAGCTTTCGGCGGGATCCCAAAGTGTAATAAACTTTTTCATTGTCTCAGTAATATATACTTTATCCAATGATCCACTTGTGCTGGGTTTTGAGACTCCTGTAAGGGATCACTGTCTGTTTATGTGGATGTGGAATAATAAAATAAAACATCATTACTATGCTAGTCAGTAATGCATGGTAAGGTACTTGATAATCAGAGGGACAAACCAATACAGCTGACACATGAGTAGTGGCAGATAGAAAACGTCTTAAAGCTACACGGTTCCAGAGAAATGAAAGTTTGTCAAAAATTGTATTGACTTGGTTCCCCATTCATTTCCACTGCAAATTGAATTTAATGGCTAAAATTGTTGGAAGATAGCAAGACGCCACCTTAATTATTTGTTTATTGTGTTTGTTAGATATGGATCCTGTTTTGACCCACTAGAGGATTCGCTTTAGTTTCACAAATGCAATTTTACTAGACAGTATACTCCAGTAATGTTGGCTACAGACTGATAGGAGGAAAGCTAACAGAAGCAGTCATGGAGATAATATGCCCTTCTGACAACTGCTTCAACTGATATCCCAGGTTCAGAGGAGTCTGCAGCAAAAAGAATCTCTGGACTGGTTTGGAAGATGCTACTTTGGAAAGGTTATTTTAGGCTCCAATCCTAAGTACATATATAAGGAAGAAGCCCATCTGAGTATAGTAAGATTTACTTCTGAGTAAATAAGCATAGGATTGTGTTGTTAATTGCATTTTCTTTTAAAAAGGCATCCAAATGTCCAAATACATAAATCTTTATGTTCAAGCATACATACACATCTCTTATATAACCTAAAGATAAAGGATAAAGGACCCCTGGATGATTAAGTGCAGTCAAAGGTGACTATGGGGTACAGCACTCATCTCACTTTTCAGGCCAAGGGAGCCGGCATTTGTTCACAGACAGCTTTTCAGGTCATGTGGCCAGCATGACTACACCGCTTCTGGTGCAATGGGACACCATGATGAGTGCCAAAGAGCACGGAAACACCATTTACCTTCCCGCTGCAGAGAAAAAGGGATGTAGAAAGAATTAAGCATCCTTTCCCCAAACCTGCTTTGCAACTCAAAACTTTTAAGATGACTTTACCTGAAAAAAAGGTCATTGGACTGAATTACATATATTTGTTTAGGATTTTGATCAACATGGCATTTTTTAAAAAGGATTGTTAAAACCCATGACAGCATAACATATTATAGGAATTTGTGTCAGTATATGTTGCTTTTGTACACTTTGCTTGCTGCCAGGGCAGGAGTCAGACACAGGTTGGCAAGAAAGGAAGCAAATCTCCGATGCCAGTGAACTTAACTCTTTATTTGAGGAAACAAAATACAACACAACCTGGTGGTCTCAGCATCCCTTCCCAGTAGGTCTTTCCCCTATTGTATTGGAGCAGTTGCCAGGACCGAAGGTCCCAGCCTTCTGCTACCTTTAAGGCCCCTCCTTTCCAGGATGTTTCCTAAGCAGTCTCAAACCTCATCTGTGTACCTCTGACCTCTGTCCTGCTCTTCTCATTACTCTGTGCATTCTTCGAGACCAGGGGGAAGGTTTATGTGAACACAATGTAGCAGTTATGTTGGCTCATGCTTCCAGACTCCTTTAGAAATAAATGCCAACATATTTTTCAAATTCTCTATATCGCTACACATGCAATTTGATCTTTTTCTTAGTATTTTGAAATATGATTCCATAATTTTGTTTTCGTAATACTTAATTTATATTCTCGCTGATTAAATGACAAAATCGGAAGCATTGTGTGTTTCAGTTTGGCATAGATCTGGCTTGTCAGTGCCAAGTTCTGTTCTCTTGTTTAGAAAAAAAAGATGAGGATTCTGGAGATATTCAGCTCTATTTGCATTCCTAGCAAAGAGAATACACTGCCATCTCCCTGCATCTAATATACGTGAAATGCACATATTGACACAGAACGGCATCTGAGACAAGAAACATTAGTGAAGATGGTCCAGCTCTGTTTGCTCAAACAGCTGAGTAGCAGATGGTCAAAGAGTACAATCTGATGATGCCAAGTGCTGATGAAACCTAGAATTTTCTCTTACCTTGTGAATTCCTTTTGGCCCGGTTTGTGGGGATTCCAGCCTAAAAGCCCAGTGGCATCCCAACTGCTCTGAGAGCAGGGATTGTACAAAACTGATGTGATATTTTGTGGAAGGCATGCAAATAATGTAGATGCCCTAGGTCATATTTAGCTTGGAAGCAATTTTTTTTTATACATGCCTTGTAATTTAGCATGCAATATTCTCTCTCTCACTGCAGTTCTTCCCCCCTTTTAATGAAGCAATCCTAAACATGTCACTGATATGCCAGTGGAGCAGCCCCCTGTATCACAGTACACAAGACATGGAAGTTGACAGCACACCACACCCGCTTCCTCAGCCCCAGAGCCAGCAATGACCCTTCTACAGCCAGGCAAGAAGATCAAATCTCCCTGTGCTCCTCAAAACCTCTGATGTGGAGCACCACACCCACTTACCTGCACAAAGGTGAGGAAGGAGAGCCCACTTAGAACAGCAGCCACATAACTGTGGCAGGGCCAGTCCTACCATTGGGCAAATCGAAGTAACTGCCTAGAGTAAATGGTATTTAATGTCATGAAAAACCATCAAGCGGCAATTGAGGATGTAATCCAAACTGTCCAAGGTAACAGTAGGGATGTTCATATATTACATTCAATGAGTTTACCATCTGTACCTGTGAATACATGATGTATACTTGGGCAGTTATTCACAGGTAATGTTCAACAAGTACACATGCTGTGGGCTTGTGCACACAGTAGTCAAACTGTGCAAATCAACAAGTGTGTACGCTTTCACACATGCACATGTTTAGAGACAGCTGATACCTGTGTTCAGTGGAACGTATGAATAATCTTAGAGCACACCCCGGCCTGACTCTGTCTTGGAATTCCAGCATATGTTGCATTTCCCCTCCTTATCGCTTTGTTTATTTCTTGGGAGATGCCACTAAGGGATATGATAACTGTCAGAGCTGCAAAGAGGAAATGGCAGCATATGATTTGTTTCATATAGGATTTCTCCAACCACCCTGAATGTCATAACATGGTGTGTTTCTCTGTACCCCTTCCAGTGAAGCTTCACTCCCATAAGACCAAATACAGTATTAGGTAATCATTTTTCAAGTACTGCAGAAAAGGAATTTGTGAAAGAGTTAGTTAAGCATGAACAGAGAACTTGGGGAATAGTCTTGAAGAAGGGAATATGAAAATTTACTGTCGGGAACAGATAAACCCTGATATTCATGCTATCACTAGCAATCACATTTGGGAAGAAGGACAAGGTGCCTTTTGATGCAATCCTGTGTCCCCTTGCCTGAGACTAAACCCCCATTGATCTCAACAGTACTTTCTTCTCAGAAGACCCTTATAGTATTAGACTAGAAACCAGCTAGGGAGAGTTGTTCCTGCAAGAAAAATCCAAGTTCTTTTCTGACAAATGCCTGTTTACTGCAGTCTCACTGTCAAATGCAAAGTGAAATATCCATATGTCTATTTTACACTTCTGGCATTTCTATATTCCTTGACATATGCTTGGTTGTTGTTGTTTTTAAAGCATAATGCTATCTGTAACTGTGTTGGAAAGGATCTGACAAATATGTAAGGAATTCTTTTGTCAAAATGAGCACGAACCCATCACACAGCACAACTTGAAATATTTGAGCTGGGTTTCTGCCAGGCAGATGTGCATAAAGCTGCAAAATGGAGACCTTGGTTCTCAATGCACTTAACTTAGGTGTAAGGCACATTAATTGAAACATTATGATGCGAGTTCAGCTTACAGAACGTAAGTCCTTGAACTTCAGCATATTCACTTGAAAATAAGCTGGATTTGAATTCCAGGTGCATTGTTTTAGGACTCATATTCTGAGGACAAAAGAAAGGGAAGAACTATGCAGAAGCTCACAGTTGATGGCAGATTCCAACATAAATACTGAGCAGGTCAGTCAAAACTGTTTCATCTAGCTGACTAAAAATGACTCCCTGCGTCAGACAGTCCCCACTTGGAAGGTGGTTGGCTAGAGATGGTGGGGGGTAGTGGGGAAACTACTCTTCCTTACTGCCTCCACCCCCAACCCCAATCCTGTGACTTGTTATTATTTATTAAATTGTTATAACACCCTTCATCCAAAGATTCCAGAGTGGTTCGCAACAGAAAAATGCAAAATAAGAATGCAAAATACATAATAAAGCAAGAACAAAAACGAACCAATAACCCCACTCCCACATTTAAAAACCCCACTCCCACATTTTAAAAACCCTAGAATGTTGATCAGCTGAATGCCTGGTTGCAGAGAAACACCAGGCACCTAAAGATATGTAATGAAGGTGCCAGGTGAGCCTCCCTGAAGAGGGCATTCCATAAACAGGGAGCCACCACAGAAAAGGCTAGATGTTGAATGCCTGAAGAGGGCTATTCATGTGCAGTGTGTTCAGGAACACTGGGAACTACAAGACTGGGCATTCTCAAATCCTCCTGTCCACTCCCATCTCCAGTGTAGTGCAATGTGGGGAAAGGCAGGAAGGGCCAGACTCTTGTCATGACAGCCATAGAAGGGTCTGAGGTCTATGGCACATAGCAGTTAATTTGTCAGCTTGCACCAGGCATACTCTGACAAGAATGTAAGGTCCTACCAATTCCTCAGTTGCCTTCCTTATAATTTCATTTCTCAGGAAGTGGAAGAGGCAACAAGGGGATGATCATCCTGGACCTGACGCTCACCAACAGGGACAAACTAATCAACCAGGTGGAAGTAATAAGAAACTTGGGAGGAAGTTACCATTGGCCTCTTGAAATTCATTATACGGAGGACAGGGAAAACTGAGTGGTGTTGGATGGGCACTCTAAACTTTAAGAAAGCTGATTTCAAAAATCTTAAGGAACTACTGGGTGAGATCCCATGGTCAACGTGAAGGGAGTTACCTTCGACAGTGATAGAGGCTACCTCAGAAGGCGGTGGACTTTTCTTCACTGAAGGTTTTTAAACAGAGGTTGGATAGAAATGTATCATGGATTATTTAGCTGTGATCCCTGCATTGCAGAGGGTTGGTCTAAAGTGCCTTTTGGTTCCCTTCCAGTTCTACAATGTTTCTATGGAATGTTTTACCAGGGGCATACCCAGAGTATGGCAATCTGAATCTGGAGTCTGTTCAAATAATTCAGATTTTATTTCAGGAGCACACTACCAGTCTGAATACTTGGGGAATGCATATGACAAGTGCACAGAAGCATCTATTGGAAGTAATTGAAATAATTAGAAAGAACAACCCATATAGAGGGTGGCAGAGAAAACAAGTCAGATATATAGGTTGTAAGTAGTCAACGGACAATGAATAGTGGCTTTCCAGTTACAGATAGGTAGCCGTGTTGGTCTGCCATAGTCAAAATAAAAAAAATCCTTCCAGTAGCACCTTTAAGACCAACTAAGTTAGTTCTTGGTATGAGCTTTCGTGTGCAAGCACACTTCTTCAGATACACGTGTATCTTGTGTATCTGAAGAAGTGTGCTTGTACACGAAAGCTCATACCAAGAACTAACTTAGTTGGTCTTAAAGGTGCTACTGGAAGGATTTTTTTTATTTTGACTAGTGGCTTTCCATTTAACTTCAGAAATTCTCCAGGATTTACTGCGTAATTTTTTTTTCCATAATCAAACTTTGCCTAATGTCCACAGCACTTAGGAAACTTGACAGATATTCTGTTTGTTAAGAACTATGGAGTGCTCAAGTTGTTTCTTTTCCTTCTTTTAGATTTGTCCTCTAGGGATAACACAGTGCCGTGATAGATGTGAGTAGCGATGCTAGATTACAATAGTTCTTAAGGTTCATGTTCAAAGCATTATTTTTTTAGATGGAAGATTCTCCTGGGTAATAAATCTTATTTCTATGGAAAGGTATCTCTGAAACAAATTATTGGAGGCATTCTCACTCAAAAATTGTGACTTATATGATGTTGGATTAGTTTTCTTCACTATTTTGATCCACTAATCCGCTCCCTCATTGTACACATTTGGCAATATGAAGAGTCCCAAAGAAGCACTGGAGGCCCCCATCCCTTCCTTTCCTTCTCACTTGTTAAAGCAAAATGATGAAATGTTTTGTAAAGGCTTTAATAAGAACTTCCTCTTCAAAGAGAGAGAGAGAGAGAGAGAGAGAGAGAGAGAGAGAGACATCTTAGGAATCCTTGAGGAATTTGATCACCTCAATTCACACTTCTTAGACTAAAATGCAGATTGGAATGCTGCTATCTACCAGTTTTTACAGCCGATGTTGCAACAAGGTTCTCAACAGTTTAAAAGTACTAAAATATGCATGTGTTTTGAAAGGGGAGACATTTAAATACCTATGGTGAGATAGTTGATTTTTTAAAAAAAGAACTGCAGACAAATGGAATGGAACAGAATAATGAGTGAAATGTGAAAGTAACTCAGACTGGAAATAGATAGAATTTATGATCTTTAAAGATTCTATGCTGAAACATACCTAAGCACCAATCTTGTTTAATTCTGTGTGGAAAGCCGGAAGAGAAAGCAGCGTTCAAATAATCTGTTCTGTGCATTTCAGCAGGATCATATCTAGACAATCTCGCTGGCACCATTCCTTTTATGCTAATATAATACAATAGCTTTGGAATACTTTGTTATACTGCTTAAAATATTAGCGCAACAATAACATTAGATCTTTCTAATGGCAAAATGCCCTAACAAGGTCCGATTTCCAATGAGCCATATGGTAATGGCACAGCCATCTGTTTGCCTCAATATTCCTTCCTTGGCAAACCTCACACCCATATGGGTTTTTGGTGCCCTCATCTGTGTATATCATGAACAAAATCAAAAGCAATCATTTTCTTCAAAATTGTATTTGAAGTGATCACACTAAACATAAAGATCACTCCAGCCCTATGTTTCCCATTGTCTGTTTCAGTTTCGTGCGCACCTGCCTTTTGTTGTCTTAGACATAGGTATGATTTCATTTCCAGAATTCTTGAAAGCTGTTATCCCCAGCTGTCAGGTTTGAGGCATCCTAATCATCTCAAAGGGCAGATAGCTCCTGCTTTGTGGATTTGAAACTTCATCACTAAAGAGATGGAATGATCTGTCCTTTACACGCTGACAGGCTTGCAATTTTGTCAGCAAGCACAAAGATGCAGGCATTCAGACAATAAGGCCACACTGAATATATATGAAGTCCTTTTGCATTTTTCATGATAGCTGCTTTCAATGATATCTAAAATAATTGACATGCACTGTTTAGAATAATTGTAGGTATCCAAGAGAGAGAGAGTGAGAGAGAGAGTGTGTCATCTTCCAGACTCAATATATTATTATCAAGCTGAATTAAACCAATTTTTATATCCCATTTAGCAATCTGCTCATTTTAATTTTCACTTTAGCTGAAAGAATAGTTTCCAATGCAGCCACATTTTCAAATATGGAAAAATAGCTGAGCTTTTCTCAAAAGAGATAAGCATTTTCATCCACTCTGAGGCACCAGCATCATCAGCCGGCCTCTCAACAGCTGAACATCTTGTTTGCAGGCAGCAAAATACAGAGATCCTCTGGACATGGCATATTGGCTTTATGTGAGCCATTCTGAGTTATGTGCATAATGAATTGGTTTGTCTCTCCTATCTGTGTGTTGAGTAATGAAACGTATTGATTTGCTGCATTCCCCTTGTTTGTAACTAAGCTTATTCATGAAATACAATGGTTGATTTGGCATGTTTATTGCTTTGGGTGTGAATGATATTGTTTTAGTATGTTACGTTGGTTGCATCGCACATCATGCCCTTTTATGAGGGTATAATTGGATTACTTCACATTTTAACCACAGTTTTTATATCAGCCGATTGGCGAACATTTCAATGATGCTGGGGTCTGCTGTTTGTTCTGTTGAGCTCGATGACAAAACTGCCATCGATTTCAACAAAACAGTTAAGGGGCTGTGCGCCACACCGTCATAGTTTGGTTTAATTGCAAACCAGTGGCAGAAAATATTTTCTGTCTCTTAACTAATTCAGTGATTAGGGACATCATTAATCTTACCTCGGTAGGTCAATCTCTGTTTTCACAAATATGTGACTCGTTCATTTTGTTGCTGAATGCAGCAGTAAGACTCTCACTTGATCCCGTGGGATTCCTCTATTGTAGAGAAATAAATAGGTAAGTAGCATGCAAAGCATGGCATTTATCATCTTCTAAAGCACACAGCACTGACTTAGCTCTGTTTTTATAGAAGTCAGTAGGAGAGCTGACAACTCTGGTAGCATTACAGCAGTGGATAATGTGCGTATTAATCAGGGAATTCATGAATTACACAGTAGAGTTGGCTGCAGTCACAATGATCCATGAAGATTTTGAATGCTTCACACTTTACTGAGCTGCACATAAACCAACTTACCTTGGATGTGTTTATAGCCATTTTATCTGGCAGCGATAAGGGGTATGAAGCCCCAAATGTATTCATTCTAACCAGGAGTGGTACTAGAGACAGTAAGCAATGGCAAATTATCTAAGCACTGGATCCTTCGATTTCTCCATCACTTTTCTTTTGGTTGGGGATCAGTCTTTGTGTGTGGTTTGCATGAGTGCTGCTTTTTGTACCATAATAAAACCAGACATCTCTAGGCAGAGGATTACTAGAGTGTATTACATGTTCTGTGCTAGGGAGGATCTGAAACTTCTCAGCAAATAATTTCCTGACAGATTTTTGCTTGTACTTTTATCTTTTATGAGCTCCTCATGATTTTATGGAGAATTCCATTTCTCCACTGGAGAATACTTGACATCATAGCCTTCCCAATATCCCTATCCATGAACTTTGGGCAACATTTTGTTTAAAATTATTTTAGCATTGTTGGAGGAAGCAATGGACTTGGATCGTCCTCTTCCCAGTCTTCTCTTTGCTTCATCCACCTATATTTTGCTTTGCTCAGCCCAGCTCTCCACTCAAAACAGTAGCCGCCAAATTCTGAAGCTGACAGCCCCTGTTGCCCCCCGCCCTGGCTATGTTCCATAGAAACTTTTCTTTCGTAATCTCTTGTCTATTTCAGTGAAGGTAGGTACTCCAATTCATTTCTCATTATCAAGCCAGCAAATATGTAAATAAATAAAGACATTATTGCTGTGGAACCACCACTCCCATGTCCGTGATTGTGGGGTAACAGTTTTAAAAATCTGAAAAATTAATTGTGTATGTATCTGACTTAACCTGGAAAGTCCAATTTACCTCATAAAAAATAAGTTAAATCAGCAAAATGCAATTCAGCTTCCAAATATTTCACTGAAATGAGAACTCAAATGATAAAATATAGATGACTGAAGTAATTCAACTACAGTCAGAAAATTATTATGGTCCTACAGCATCACATGGTTTCTTGCTGGTTTGTTTGGAAGGAATTTAAAAGGCAAGGGTTACTGAAATCCCTGCTGCTTGCACAACTCCAAAGAACTGACTGCAGAGTTTCCTGACCTCTTGTGAATCTGGTTTTAGACCAAGAGGGAGGTATCAGTTACAGAAATAGATAAATTTCCTCCAGTCAACACTGTACGAAACAGATTAAGTCACAGTGACCCATGTATTGGCAATATCTATGCTGGATTACTGTGACATGCTTTAGGTAGGGATGCCCTTGAAATTGGTCTGAAAAATGCAGCTAATGTGAAATGTGGTGACTAGGCTATGTGGTGCAACCTATCATGACCATATGAAGAAGGAGACCTTTTCCCATATAGACCTGCCTGTGTTTTGAGATCTGGAAGGGAGGCCTTGATGGTGTTGTAGTTATTGGACGGTCATTATGTGGCAACCCCAAGGAAGGCATTCTCAGTGGAAATGTGACAGTTAGAGAACTCCATTCCCTCTGAAATATGATTGGCATTGAATCTCATGCATGCTGGCACCAGCTGAAGACACATATGTTTGCAATAATCTGTGCTTTATATTCGTAACGTTGATGGCATCTATCTGTCTTGAGAGAAAATGGAGAAATGCACATTTTGTGGTGAAGTCAAACTGTTGGAAGGTCACAGTGCCTGCTGTGGCGGCAGAGACCAATACGGGAGAGACATGTTTTGTTGCAGCTGGGTGATGATGAATGTGTCTGGCTGTTCTGCTACAGATGCACCAAGGCATTTCTTCTTTCTGCCCTCCTCCCAGCGGCCATTCTTTGGCTGGTCATGGAATGACCAGACTGCCTGTCTCCAGGCAGTGTGGTCATCTGCAAAGGCAGGGTTTAGTCTCATTATTTTTGTATGATATAAGTTCTCCTGCTGGTTTGTTTGTTCATTCATTCATGTACGAAATTTGTATGTTACCCTTCATCCATAGATATCAGGGCAGTTTAAACTGGTTAATATATACTTTTAGGTGTGTTTAATTGTATTCCTTGATTTTAAGTGTTTAATGCAACTCTGAGATTGTCTATGGGAATATTCCACTAACATGAGAAGAATGGCACTTCTCAATCCTACAGGTTCAAGCAGTAGTCTACAAAATTATACTGAAAATTATAAATGAAAATTATAAATGAATCATGTCACACAGAATTCCAGAAAATCACATTGCTAATTGTTATAATAAGGCTGCAATCCTATACACAAGTTATTGGCACAGAAAACATAAATTTAAATGATTAAAGAACATGGTAGTGTTTCCTTTTGAGTTATTTAAAAATTAAATGCTTCTGGTTAAATGTGTTTAATGACTAGAGAAATCCAAATTTTGGAGTGTTCTCCTGGTGATCTGCCTTATGGTTCTAAATTTAACTCTGTCTGCCTGTGTGTTTTAATTTAGTTAAACTTTGGACTCTGTGCTAAATTAAACTGCCTCTTGGTGACTGTTAATTACTGCAATGCTAAGGAAAACTAGAGAAAGATGAATTCACATTAAACAACATGTTTGCAAGAATAGCTTTTGAAAACCTTGGAGGCAGCCAGTGGTAGATAAGGAAGTAGATGCAACATGCTGGTGCTTTTGATGTGAATCTTTTTCTCTTTCTCCTTTTTCTGAGAGGGTACTAGTGAATGACAAAAAGTATCAGGTATTTAGTTACACTGGAAATATTAAATATGGCAGGAGAATCAGGCAGATACAGATAATTAAAATCATTAAAACCGAAACAAGATGTTTAGTGGATTTTTTCCCTGGCATCAGATTAAGGCTTTCCAGTGTGCCCAGGCATTATAAAAGGGTTATATTTTATTTCAATTTGCTTTTTGGATTTTACATGTTGTTGTTTTAGTTGCTACGATTCTCCATTGAATTATGTTTTGCATTTGTTGTATTTTGTTGTCCATGATCTGTGTGGTTCATGGCAGTGGCGTAGCGTGGGTTGTCAGCACCCGGGGCAAGGCAAGTAATTTGCGCCCCCTAACCCGTGGATTTTGCGCCCCCTAACCCGTGGAGCGCGGCCCCCCAGATGTTGCGCCCGGTGTGGCCGGCCCAGCCTGCACCCCCCACGCTACGCCACTGTAGCACAGAACACCATCCCTAATCCTGCAACTGCAAAAAGTTCTGCAACACAGCACAACAGACCGTGCAAAAGGATCGTTGTTGATGCTTTTATTAAAAAAATGTAAACAACAGCCATCTTTATTTACACTATGAGCTAACTGTCTGAGATGGGTAAAACCAATCCCAAAGGGCCCTTACAAACAGTAGATTATGCTACATTTTCCTTGTTTAAATCCACAATGTTTTGGTTTTTTTAAATGCACTCTACCTCCCCACCCTTATACCCTTTCCACCCAAGACGTACACCTGATGCCTTTGTCACACATTACATGCACCCAACCCCTTCCCTGCAGTCAGCTAGATTTTCCTCGCAATAAACGTGGGTGGGTAGGTACCGGAGAAGGGAAACCTGAAAAGAGGAAGTGGCTGCTTTCCTGCATTCTGCCTCAGGGTCTTACTGCCCACCCTGCTCTGTTTCGTTGCTGTGTTTGCTCAAACGGAACAAAGAGCAGGGAAAGCCCCTCCCCTCCAGGCAGAGAGAGAGAGAGAGAGAGAGAGAGTGAGAGGCGCCCTCCACGAGTTGTCGAGCTTGGGCAACGGCTGCGCCGCCGACGGCGAGGCGCTAAGGCGCCGGCTCCCCAGGCTGCAGCGCTTGGCCACACGCTGCGCTTGCATGCCTGGCCGCGCCCAGCTCGCCTCAGCGCAGCGGAAAACAGAAGCAGTGGCGGAGACGACGACCCCCCACCCCAACCAAGCCTCGATTGCTTGTCCCTTCCCTCTGGACTCGCGCCCCCCCCAGGTGTTGCGCCCGGTGCGGCTGGCACCCCTGGCACCCCCCACGCTACGCCACTGGTTCATGGGCAACTTCTAAATTATTAGAATAAAGAAAGGAAATTAATTTATTTTTAAATAAACAAACACACACACACACATACTGTGTGCTGGTCTTCATTTAGAAAAAATTGATGCCATCCATCCATGAAAGTGGAGTATCAGCATACATGGGGGAACCCTGAAACTTTGCCAAAATACAAATATCTTTAGGGGGCTGGGAAAAATAAAAGGACAACCCACCCCAAAAAAGACTAGTAAAGATTTCAGTGGGCTTTGACTCCTGACTAACTATTGTACAATAAGGAATGGAAAACAATTTGGTGCAAGTCCCAGTCGTAACCATTATTATTTCCTCTTTGCGTCAGTGTAATTTCTTCTTTCTAAGCATATGGGTTTCTCCCTCCTAAGCATGCATTGCATTTCTCTCTGATCTTTCTCGTTGAGCAGTTTATTGATGCTATAATTTGACCAAAGGTTATAATCAAAGCATACAGGTTCATATAACTGTATTCTAGCACATCAATCAGGGAGGAATAGTTATGCTTTTAGACTAGGAGTAGATATATCATCTCAATGTTTGTTTATTTTTAATGATCAATTCATGAGTGGACATGGGGGACCTAAAGCAATGATTAATTTTGCTGATCATGATGGCCTCCCCCTCCCCAAATTGCAATTGGTGGTGTATATACTTCAGTGTCATGATAAAGTAAGACTCACACATGATGGATTTGATTGATAGTGATATCTTTTAGTGAAAACCTATAATAAATACCTTTATCTTAAAGAGCCTGGAATTTAGATACAAAATAAGTGTTTCTTTCTTTTTCCATATAAAATGCTCCAAAATGTTAGTTAACACTTAAGTGACAAAAGTAAAATTCACCAAGAGAAACAAGTTCCTCTCTCAAGACCAGCTTGATCATTCAAAGTGATAAACAGGAACTTAAATATATTTTACAACTGGATTTCCTAAATTTTTAATTGTCGAAGCGCACACGCCTGTGTGTCAAATTAAGCTTCAGATCTTTTCACTGAAACAGGTTTGTGTTACGGTGTGCAAAAACACAAAGTATCCCCTGTCCTTCAGATGAACCCATTTTAGTGATAGAAAAGCTTCTGCATATCCACATTCAGTTCAGAATGGGGTCATCTAAAACAGGCTCATTAAAAGAGAGATTTGAGCCCAAATTAGCTCAATTTCAACTCAGGGCCTAAGATATCCCAAAGATATAATCGGTCTAGACATCTCCCCACCTCCTGCACCCATCAACACACTGCTGTACATTCCTTTTTCTACAGCAAAATTAGTAGCACTGTGCCAGTGCCCTGGGTTCCAGGCCCCCTGAAAACCACCACTGCTGCTGTTACATGAAGGCTGCTCTTTTTGTTGCTGCCACCTGGTATTTTTCAGCGAGGACAGAAAGCAGGGGAGGTCTGCTGTCACAAAGAGAGATAGTTAAGAGTCCAAGCTAGGAAACTTCTGAGAGCTTTTGTCAGCTTGCATTGTTTCCTCCAACACAGTTTACCTCTTTATTTTTTTCCTGATCTGAATTTGCTGCTGCCTTCTCCTCCTCTGCCTGCCCTCTGAAGCACCTGCCTTCAGAAGAGCCCACTCCTGGTTAGTGATGGACACAATTCTTCATACTCAGTTTGGAATAGGCTAATCTAGAACAAACTAACCAGAGCTTGATTGCATGCACATTTTATTCACTTTAAGGTTAAGCTCAAGACTGTAAGTTTTGTAATAGAGAAGTGCTGGTTTTCTGTGATTTCTTGTGATCTGGCTGGGGGTGGGGTGGGGTGGGTTGTGGCAGGGGGAAAAGAGTCTAGATCTATCTTACCATCTCATCTGTTAAACTTGTGGGAATGGTGCATGTCTACATGAGTCATCAGACCCATCTTGGCTGATGTTAATGGAAGTTGTCACAGGTTCCCATCATAGTTTGAGTACAATATCTCTGAATGAAAAGTACTTTTAAAGGTTCCCAGTGTTTTATCCTGGCAGGGTGCATGCAACAATTGATTTGTTCTTTTTTAAAAATCTAAGTGGTGCACATGAATAATATAAAACCCATTAATAAATAAATACAGATAAAATCAGGAAATCTGTAAAATCAAATATACATATCTAAATAAGGTCTGGGTAGGATTTACATGCAAAGAGAAGATGGAGACCTTCACGTCCTTATTTTATTAATTTATTAACTTCCTGTGTATATCTGTGTATACAAGAGATCACTTTACTAATGCACATTTGAAGTATTTAGAGGTTGTCAATATAGAAGCTGACTGTGATGCAGTTCATGTTTCAGTTCCAGAAGTCCCCACACACTGTTTTTCTGATGTTGTAAAACCAGAAAGAAATCAAAGGTTTGGCATTGACATTCATTTCCCATTTGTGTAAACAAGACACTGAAGCTTAATTGTTGAATTTTTATTTTTTCTTCTTCCTTTGTTTTGAATGCTGTTAACTTTTCAGTTAACCCCTTTTCATTTTTTAAAAAAAATCCATTATCTCTCATGGTGGGAATGGGGGAGAAATTCCATTTGGTGAACTTCCTAACTCTCAGTTGAAACAATATGTCAACCAAAATGCAGCTATCCATTGAAATTTGCACTTCTTTGATTTTTGCAATACAGTTCTTCACCCAACAATGTTTAACTGAAAGTGACAGATCCTTGTATCCTAATTTCCTGATATAGTGGTACCGTAGTTCTCAAACTTAATCTGTTCTGGAAGTCTGCTCCAAAACCAAAGTGCTCCAAAACCAAGGCATGCTTTCCCATAGACAGTAATGCAAAACCGATTAATCTGTTCCAAACTTTTAAAAACAACCCCTAAATCAGCAATTTAACATGAATTTTACTATTTAACAAGACCATTGATCCATAAAATGAAAGCAATAATCAATGTACTGTACTATAAAATAAATAAGACAGTACTGTAGATGATAAAAATAAAAAATAAAAATTTCTTACCTGCACTGATGATAGTCATTGTTTGGATGGGGGGGAGGGGCTTTTATCCATTTCTGCAATGGATCAGTAGCTGAAAAACAAATTAACCAAAAAAGCCTCAAAAACAAAAATGCAAAATAAATAGCAAAAACAAAAGGGCCAAACTTAATCCATTCCGGAAGTCCATTTGACTTCCGAAATGTTCGAAAACCAAGGCACAGCTTCTGACTGGTGCAGGTGCTCTGGAAACAATACCTGAAAACCGCATTGGATGTTCGGCTTCCGAAAAGCATTTGAAAACCAGAACACTTACTTCCCCCTTTTTGGCATTTGAGAACCAAGGCGTTTGAGTATGAAGGTACCACTGTACTGAGCATATCCAAGTGGAACCTGAATTTTAACTCCATCTGCTATCATCCTCTTTTATCTATCCGGTCTTTTTTAAAAAATAAAATAAACATGTAGAAAAGAGGTCTATATTTTATTTAGGCAAGCATTTTGGCTGCAATCAAAACTCCCTTTGCTTGGGGCATGCCACTTTCCCAGAGGGTGTCCATCAGTCCATATCTTCCAGCCTCCATCACTGCTACCTCATGAATATGTAGATGGATAGAAGCACTACTGGTGGGATCTCTGCCAACAGTAGCACTCGGAAAGCCCCAAACTGAGTGATCCAGGGGTGGAGAGAAGGAAGCACTGAGCTGTCCCGCAATCTACTGGTCCTGAGTTGACCGCACAGCTATCACTTGAAAGCATTGGCCCCAATCTGAGTCTGATACCTGTACCAGCTCTAGGCTGGCATACTGAGTTTCCTGCCTTTTCACCTTCCACCCTGGCTAGTGGGATTACAGGGTGGTGAATACAGCCATGGCTCCACCTCTGTGCTATGCTGTGCTGCTACTTAACTGGGGTTTGGATTCTCCTGCCCGATACTCAAACTTATTATACTTATATTACCTCTGCCCCATTTGAAGGTTTTCACATTAAAAGTTTAGTGTTGAATCCTTATGAATTTCAAATGGCTCTTAGCTGCTTTGATGTGTCATAAGGCAGAGTCATTTCAAAGCAATTCATTTTTCAAATAAAAAAATATATATGCATAGGTAACAGGGAAAGAGAGAAACAAACTTTTGTAGCAGCGGGAAGAAGACTATGACAAGGAAGAGGCAGGCAAATGATACCTATTTATGTCCATGATTAATTTATTTGACTCCTTCCCAACTATCCCTGATCCTCAGTTTCTGGGGGGCCCAGTTACAGGAAACTGCTTCTGACTATCTTCCATGAACTCCTTCTGCATTTTTGGCAGTCAGACAGGCTTGTATATTAAAGCTTATTTCCATCTTTTGTTTTTTTCGGTGGGGAAACATTGCACTGAGTTGTGTCCAATTTTCTGACTAGCCTCTGGTAGGAGACAGTGTTATCATTAGAGCATCTTGTTTAGGATGCCACAGTTGAGTCTGTCAATACTTTCATTAACTCGATTCCAGGGCAATCTTCGCTCAAGGGCTGTGTTATGTACAGAACTGGACACAACGCGACAGGGCTTGGGACTTCAGCCCGAAGCCAGTGTCAATATGTAACACTTTGAAAATGCTAAGCGAAACACTCTGTCATTAAAAAATAAAAATAAAACTTCCCCCCAAATCACTGAATTATCTGAAAACTAATTATAATACTTCTTGCCTATTTTGCTGTTTGTAAGTCCAAGCGTATTATTGAATGGGCTTAATTTGACAGGAATCAGTTTAACAAGAGAAACTGACAGAGCAGAGAAATGCATATAAATTGATGGCTAGTTTGTAGTTTGTGGTAGGAACCCCCCTTAACACCCCCCCCCCCAGATAATAAGACATTCTCACTATTGCAGTGTTGATTTCTTTCTCTTTGATATGTATGCCTCTAGTGTGGTCTGCAGGACTTCAGCTCTGTTTGAAGCGACATTCTGCAGTTTATTTTGGCTTAATGTGGATGTTTTGTGGGGAGATATACATATATATATATATGTGTGTGTGACCATAAGATTTTATTAGTAGAACCATGTAGAAAAAATGTCAGAAGAGTTCTTTCCCAGAATCCCTATTGCTGAGTTTGACAGCCTCAGTAGATGCAATCAGTGATCCAAGTTTCCCTGAGTGACAGCAACCTTGTATTGTAGTCCATTAATATTGCATACTGCCAATAAAGAAGTAGCGCTGAACCTAAGAGAGTGTGGTTTATGATAACTCTAATATGGGACCAAACCAGACATAGCTCAGGGGAGCCATAATGAGGATCTAGCATAGTTTTCATTTGGGCTCCTTTGAAAACTGGAGACATGGTGCTCTGGGAGATGATGTTTTAATCCATTTTCTCCATGTACTTCAGGGAAAGTCATGGTAACATCTGGTTCAGTCCATAATCAAGCTACTCCAGGTGCATCCCCCCCCCCCCCCACAATTATGGCAGTAACCCTGGACTACAATAGAGGCACTCTCTGGTGCTATTACCCACATATTGCAGGCTAGACAGAGGAGTTAGGGACTAAAAGAGAGTCTGGTGCCATTATCCACATTTTGCAGGTTAGTCAGAGGAGACTGAAAGTCTGCATTACAGGGTTGTCATAATCCTATCTCTCTATCATGCTCCCTCTGCCATCTTGGCAGATTTTAAGCCAAAAATTCAGCTTCAGACAGCTGAAGGCAATTATTTAAGGATTTGTTGTGCCAGCCAAAAACCTCTCTTTTGGCAGGATCTTTCTGCATGGAAAATTGCCTATTGTTCTCCAAATGTTTCCATTAAAGTTATTAATGGAAAGTATGCCAACAACTATAAATGTTAGGTTTAATTTGTATTGACTATGTTTAAGTGTTTACATGGTTAAAGATCATAGCTCATAGCTTTTGATTCAGATTGTGGAGATTTAACCACATGAGCCTTAGGACCAACATACAAATGAGCAATATTCGCACCCCCAGTGAAATGGAAAAGAAAGAAAAAAGAAGCAAAAGTGACACACATGTGCAAAAGTTCTGCCCATTTCTCCCTAATTCCAACAGATGATAAGGACTAGCTCAGTGGCAGAGCATCTTTTTGCATGCAGAAGATCCCAATTCCTAACATTTCCAGGTGTGTCATCAGCAAATTGCTGACACTTACTCCAAAACTCTGGAAGACCCCACTTAGCAGTTTTATGTAGATGTTAAACAGAATGAAGGATAAAATTGAACCCTGAGGAACCCTGCATTGAAGGCTTCATGGGCACTCCCCAAGCATCATCTTCTGGAAATGACCATCCAAGTTGGATGGGAACCACCACAAAGCAGCGCCAGACAGCTGCTTCAGAGAGATACCATGGTAATGGCAACAAAAGCCACTGAGAGCTTGCGGAGAATTAAAAGGGACACATTTCCCCTGTCTCTCTCCAAACATAGGTAATCATACAAGTAGGTAATCATACAAAGCAGTTTTTGTGACAAAACAGGGCCTAAACTTCAATTGGAATCTAAAAAATCAGTTTCCTCCAAGATTTACGTGCTTAGTAACATCTGTTAGATATAACGGAATAAGATATAAAGAGCTGAAGATAAAATAGATAAATATTCATTTCCACTCCAGTACCCCCTTCAGTTTCCCGTACCCAATGTCTTTTTTCTGGGGGTACTCAAGGGTATGCAGTACCAGCTCTTTAACATGAGTAGACTGAAAGCAACGAGTAAGGTTACCATAACCTCCATCATAGAGCTTCAATATGATGATGACAATGTAGTGTGTACACACTCAGAGGATGACCTCCAAACCGTCCTAAATAGCTTTGCAGAAGCTTACAAAAAGCTTGGCCTATTGCTCAACATCCAAAAAACAACAACAAAGTGCTGCACCAACAAGCACAAAACAACCCCTCTGCAGTGCCACAAATCCAACTTAATGGTGTAACATTGGAAAATGTTGATCACTTTTCCTACGTGGGCAGCTATCTTTTCACAAGGGCTGACATGGATGCTGAAATCCAGCATCACCTGAGTTCTGCGACTGCAGCATTCTCCCAACTGAAGCACAGAGTGTTTGAGGACCGGGGCATTCGCAGGGAAACCAAAATGCTTGTTTACAAAGCTATTGTACTACCAACCTTACTGTATGCTTGTGAAACATGGACTACTTATAAACGCCATCTCCAACTTCTCCATAGATTCCATCAACGATATCTCTGAAATTTTTTACATACATACTGTTTTCTAGTCACACTGCTAGGGAAAAAATGGTTTTTTAAATGGTGTGAGGTAGAGGTGATATTACTTCACCCCTGAGTAATTAATGCTTTCATCATCCACATTCATTATTCTTCAGAGAGTGTGACATTTGGAAATTTTATGACAATAGCTCGCATTGAAAATGGGAAGAGAATGTGAAACAGATGTTCTTGTTTAGTGAGGATGTTGTAAAAAAGAACAAATCACTAAATATGTTTCTGACAGTAAACATGGCACTTAATTAGAGCCAAAGTTTGGGAGGGGGAGGGGGAAGTGTTCACATCCAACATCTAAGGTCTAGGTTTTTGGCATAATAGGCATTCATGGCTTATCCCAAATATAACAGGACAAAGTTCAAATTGAGGGTAGGTCTTAGTTATACAGTCGTACCTTGGTTCTCAAACGCCTTGCGGCTTGAACGTTTTGGCTCCCAAACGGTGCAAACCCGGAAGTGAGTGTTCCGGTTTCGGAATGTTCTTTGGAACCTGAACATCTGATGTGCCTTCTGCAGCTTCCGATTGAGCGCAGGAAGCTCCTGCAGCCAATTGGAAGCCTCACCTTGGTTTTTGAACATTTTCGGAAGTCAAACAGACTTCCAGAATGAATTCTGTTCAAGAACCAAGGTACGAGTGCATTTGCATCCAAGGCACTCACAATCTGAAGCAGGAGGGATCACTCTCTTCCCACTGTGCCATGTGCACACACCCTAGTCCTTCCTACCAGTGTCCCAATCACATGGGGCTGCTTAATGTAAGGGTTTTTGTGTCGCTATCTCCACTCAATATAAATGTGAGTGGAGCTGTATTTCACATGGAAATTGTGCTTATTAGACACACATTTAACAAAACTCTTGATACAGATGGGGTTTGGCTTGCCCAACCTTGAAGTTTAGCTTAGCTTCCTGCACTTTTCATGGCCCCTGCAGATGTTATTATTAAAACACCTTTGTTCTTGGTCTTAGTTCTACCCATTTCATGTGTCCCATCTCTTTATTCTTGAGTCCAGTCACAGCTGTGCTAGACAGACCAATGCCACTTTTCTAAGAACAAGCTTTTATTTATTTTTTATTATAATGTATTTATGATATATTATTATTATTTCACAACATTTTTGTTGGTCTAATAAAGGGCTTGCTATAATTTTTATTTTGAAAATACAACCCAGCAGAGAACACTGATTCAAAGGCTGGTTTTCCCTCTGCCAGCAGCCCCATTCCTGAACAGAGTTTGGATCTGGTGTAACTTGACTCCAGTTTAAATTACTCAGTTTAAACCTGAGTTGGTTTGCAACAGCTTCTTGTGTATAGGATTGTTCCATAGGAGCATTGTGTTTGAATGACTTGAGGCTGTAACTATTTTCCCCGATCTGCAATGTCCCAGCCTCTTTTTCTTTTTTTAATGAAAAATAATTTGTTTCTTCTCACATGCAGACTGATGCTTCAATACAAAACGTATTTCCTAAATTTTGTTTTATTCTTGAGAAAATGACTGTCAGCGGTCCATAGACAAGAAAGAATATGCTTACTTGTTCTGACCTTGGGAAAAAATAAAAAAGTATTATGTACAAAGCACTGGTGAATTTATTATCAGTTTTCTGAAAGGAAGACTATTTCATGGTAATCTGACATTTCCTAAACCATTCTATAAACTGTTCCAAGATACAACAGTTGCCAATTAAAGAAAGCAACAATCAGACTTGAAAAGCTGGTTATTCTTTCATTTTTGCTTTCTTCAGCTCAGAAAGGTCAATTCATAACATTAAATATTTTAATAAAATCTAAAGCCTGGGGTAAATGGATTTAAAACATTTTGCTTGTTTGTCAATGAGGTTTTAAATGACTCCCTTTTGAAAGAAACAACTCTGCATTTTCATATTTAGTTTTCAGCAATGGAGCAGAGCTATCAGAGAATATGAAAAGAAATGTCAATTGCATGAAAGCTGGCCCTGCCCCCTTTGCACACATTTGGGGAAGGGGTGACTGTAAAGGGAGAGGGGCATATGAGCAGGCTCACCTCATAATTGGAAGCCATGTTCCCTGTTTTTAGAGACTCTAAATTCCAGAAATGGAATAAACTGCACAGAAAATTGTGCACTCTCCATAAAGACTTTGGGAAAACAGGAAAACACCAGTTTGGAATGCTTTGGTTTATAATATCCTCTATTGTGGGAAGGCATGAATTAGATCCATTATTCTACCGAATAATATAGCCTACTGGGTGAAGAAGCCACAAGCCCAGGAAAAAGCTCAGATAAGCAAAATATATGGACCATATTCACTTTAGTCCCATTAAAGTAAGTGGGGCCAAAGTGAAGCCCCAAACTTGCATGCTGAGATGTTTGCTTTGCAATCGAGCAATGTATAATCTGAAACTGGTATAGTATTATGTTTCATGATGTTGCTGTGATGCAGTAATTGGTGTGCTTCATAGTCACCTCTTACGGCTTCAGTCAAGGTGCCATTAACAGTCTGTAAAACCTTTCAGGCTAGCCAGGTTGTGCACCAGCTTCTCTGTCATCTGGATTCTTTATTAGTAGCTTACAGCACCCCTCTAATTACGGATCATACACATGGCCAAGATACTCTCTGTCCTTTATTTTACATAATGCCTGCGATGAAGTAAAAGCTTCATGAGGTTCATGCAGGACAAGCCAGAAAGGGCAATTAGCATTATGCTGTAAATATTAAAGGACTTACTCTTTATGGAAACTGCTCCTTAGTAAGCACAGCTTATACTATGGATGTTGTCTCTTGAAGGCACCTCTTCGAACTTCTAATCAAGTCCAGAATTGCTATTAATATTATTTGTGCCAGCAGCAAAATGAAAGCAAATTGCTGTGAGAGGAGCGGAATCAGGTATGTTACAAAAGAGGCCCCTTCAGCGAAAATGCTAGACTGTGTTGATGGTAGCAAGGTGATGTGATCTGATTGGACTGCTGGCTGAAAATACTGGCTAGCAATGATGTAAAATGCCCATCCACAATTCTGAGTGCAGAGAATTAAAAATATGGGTGTTGTCCTTGATAAGTTTGCAGTCCTAAACACACTTTCTAGAGAATAAGGCCTACTGAACACAACAAAACTGACACTACAACTAAGTGGGGACAGACACATTTATTACTTTCAGTTCCTCATCCCCACAAACTTAAATTAAGTTTGCTATTCTTCCACATCAGTACGCTATTTCCCCTCCCTCAAAAATAATCATAAGAATTGCCAACATTTCAGTGTGAATTTCTCCTAATGACTACATTATTTGCAGTGCCTTTTTTCCCTGGCGGTACTCAGCGATACACAGTACCAACACCCTTCCCCCCCTTTCATATCTTTCAATAAGGTAAATGCAGGGTGTGGAGCGCAAGCAACTATGGCTAAAAGGGGGGTTTCAAAAAGCAGGAGGTGAGGTGGTGGTGAAGAAAAGGAAGTCCTTGTTTAGGGTTTCAGTTGTCGCTCTGTCAACAGGTTATACCATTCCCCCTTGGCTGCCCCACAATGCGCTCTTTCCTCCTGGATGTGCTGATATGCCAGTGTCTCGCCGTGCTGCAAGCAGCCGGGCAAGCGCCAGTGCCGCTTCCCATTCATCTCTGCTCTTTCTTTCCAGGTCTGCAGGGTAGGGGAGGAGGAGGGGAGGGAGATGTCCTCCATTCTGTGGCTGGGGCAAGCAGTAGAAGTGAGTATGGACAGTGCGGCAGAGGATCATGGTGAGGGCACCTTTTTCTAGAAAAAACACTGATTATTTGCACATAATTTTGTCAAACACACACATTTTGCGAATTCCCCATATATAATGTGATTTTGCATGTTATCATAATAAATGCATCCATTGTTAGGCACAGTTTCTCCTAACATACACAATTCTGTATACATTTGCAAAATTCAGAGAAGTGTAGATTTTAGAGGGCAGCTGTATATTGGTTTGTGTAATTTTTTCCAGAAATTGTCAATTAGGTAGGTTTGCATTAAAATATGAAATGAAATGAATTTCTTCATCACTATTAGTGAGTAAACATGTGTAGGATTTTGTTATTAGTAACTGGGAAATGCTTCCCATAGATCGAATGCAGGCGTGGTCCCTTGAGTACTTCATTACAACACTACCCCCTTCCAAATTTGCTACTCTAAATATGTAGCAGGGTCTGCCTGGTGGTTGAGAATGTCTGGAAGCCTAGTATAGAGATAATTCATACATATGAATGATCTTGGGGTTTGTTCTATGATCAGTGTGCTTCCCATCTCTCTACACGTTTCCTGTCACTCACCACTCATTATTTACAGCTTTCCTTGCACATCATCATCTTTGAGATGCATGAATGTGCTTTCTGTGAGTTCACAGTAAGCACATCCACACAGGTATCTCTTGGGAAATGTAGGTGGAATGACAGCCACTTATTGCACAAAATAGATTTTTATCTGTCTTTATCATAATCAATGAATGAAGTAAACAATAATGGTACTTCAGAGGTAAAGTGAATAACATTGTATGATATCTGTATCTATATCTATCTTTCTATCTATCTGTCTGTCTATCATCTATCTATAATATTTATTCATATATTGCCTCTGTAGAAATGCTTCACAAGACATTGATATTACTAAATGGAAAGAGCTCTATATAATACTGAAAAGAGCTACTGTTATTTGGTATAATAGAAGCATACATTTTTTTACTGAATAAATTTCTTAATCCAGATCATCACCACTGAAAATAAATAAATAAATAAATAAATAAATAAATAAATAAATTTGGAGGGGGTGGTTTAATCTGTCACTTTCCCTGTTAATAGTTTCCTAATCTAGGCTTGTGATATTTCTGACAGATGTATTCTTGACATTTCAGAATGCTCTAGGTCAGGGACGGCCAACTTCCAAGAGACTGCAATTTACTCACATAATTAAAAACTGGCAGTGATCTACCCCTTTTGGGGGGTTCAGGTAAAAGTTGTTGAACTTTTTTTAGGGAGGAAATCCCGTATTTTGGGGAGATCAGGGCAAAGGGATAAATGAAAAAAGTCACTCATCAAGAGATCACTAATGAAACAGTCAGCATCGCGGTGAAAGCTCCATATTCTGTTCAAGCGATCTTGAGGATGGGGCGAGGGAGCAGGGCCAGACCAAGGAGCCAGCGATCAATCGCGATCTACCAAAACCTCCTAGGGATCGACCAGTAGATCGTGATCGACCTGTTGGACATCCCTGCTCTAGGTTAATCTCAGGCCAGTTCATCCCATGACTTAATTATTAGTCTGGCATTCACCTGAATATATAAATAAGTGGGGAGTCGGTATGGGCATAAGAACATAACTGGATCAGGCCAATGGCCTGTCCAGTCCAGCATCCTGTTCTCACAGTGGCTGACTGCTGGCACTCATGTAAACCCCACCCCAAACTTTCTAGGTGGGCCAGCTCCACTTCAGACCTCCCTGCAATGAGAGGAAACATCTGAAGGAGACTTAAACAAATTCATTTGAACTTAAATACTCTGTTATCAGGCAGTAACTGTTCAGGTGTGTGAGGTGGGGGGGCGGGCCTGTGCTGCTTACCTGTCCTCCCTGTACATGGGTTACTGTGGTTACAAGAATGGAGAAGGGAGTGGCAAGGTCACTGTGGTGCAAACACACTGGTAGGAATGTCTTATTGGCTCCTCTGGGCTTTCTGCACCACACCAGCCTTGCCACCCCCTCTGTCTTCTCCCTCCCAGAAGACCTCAGTGACTCTGCTGGTGGGAGGTCAAGGAAACAACACAGCTCAGCCCTGCTGACCACCATAGGAGCCAATTCCTGGGAGCCAAAGTCTCTTGGACCCCCAGTAAAGTATTTGAGGGGGCCGCCTCCCAAAATTTGATGGGCATTGCCATTCAAATGATGTGTGTGTGTGCTGTGTCATGTGCTCAATTATGTGGAGTAGAACTTTCCTGCCCTCCCCCATATTTCATTCAAGTTGGCACCCTTGCTGACCGCTATGTGTATCACATTTCTTAATTAGGAGGTGGAGTCTAATTGCATTCACCTAAACGTGCTCAGAATTATCCTTCAGACGTTCCCTTTCTATGGGTCTGATGTGCAATCAGTACATGTGTTGATGGTGGAAGCCACCTGTATGTGTGAACCCAAACAGCTGAAGAGGGCTAAATGCTAGACCAGGAGAAAGGGAATCCAGGAAGAGGAATATGCAACTGTGCATGTGAAGATTCTTAATCCCAAGAGCTCCAAATCCTGATCCTGTAGGAACATAGGAAGCTGTCCTATACCAATTCAGACCATCGGTCTGATGCCAGAGATTGTGGAGGAAATCTGGACATATGGCAGCCTATGTCAGTAGTGTTTTTGCTAATTTCCCATGTAAATAGCTCAAAAACAGCATTTGGGGGGGCAATTTTGGCAGAACGATTTTTTCACTGTTTGAAATATGGAAACCCTCATTGAACTAGAGACCTTCTGCATGCAATGCAGACGTTCCATCACTAAGCTATGATCCTGCTGAATTCCCCTCTGCCAAAGACTTGGAGATATGCACATATATATATTCACAGGCCATAGCCTCATACTTAAGGACATACGCTGAACAAAAGGATAGGATTTGGGAAAGTGTTTCCTTCTCATTATGCAATAAAGTTAGATCAAAGTGTAGGGAAATAAATGGTTTTGCTTCGCTAATGACATTTTGGGTTGAACAAAATTATGAATGTGAATTCCTAAAGGACTGAGCAAAAATGAAGACTTTGAACTGCCCCCAGTTCAAATTTTTATGGCGTATTTATAGAGCTTGAAAACAAATACACTATATGTCACTGACTTTCAACACTGTGGGACGTTAAGCAAAACTTAGAAGGGGGGGGGAGGAATGTTGCAGCTCTGGCCTAGAAAAACAGATTATCCAAGGGCCAGAAAGCATGAGTAATATCCCTTTTAATATACTGCATATTGGGGGAGGGGAAAGTTGCCTTGAAGTTTATAGATGACTCAGCATTTCCCATGAAATGCCCTAGCAGAAAGGTGGGCCGTAAACAAACACTGTTACCTTGATGACTCCTCTCCTTCACATCAATGCCTACATATTCTGGCAAAAGAGGCAAAAACTATTGAGACTCTGACTGGAAGCCAAGAGACAAATTACCCACCAACTGCAGCTTATATCCCCGAGCAGGCTATATACATTTATTTATGTGGGACTTGAACTAATTTGTTTCAGTTTAGCTGTTCTCTACTTGAGCAGAGAAAAGGCACTCTAAGCCTAGAATAGAATCAAGGTGTGGGGCGGTTACTCAAGCTGTATGGCAATAATTGAACAACATTCTTCATCCAGGAAGGACTCTGAAACTGTGGTGAAAAGAAGAGAAAATGGTTGCCTTGGGTTGCTTACTGAATTGTTGATCTCCCACTTTTCTTCTCTTGAAGCCACACTGCACCGGCCAACCTGTCCTATATTGCTGGTGCTGGTGCTGATGCTGGGTCCTGCTGGGTTGGCCTTGTCATTGGTGGTTCCCAGTTTGCGGAATGCCCTCTCTGTTGAGATGCGTTTGTCTCCTCATTATTAACTTCTGGGATGAATTGAAATACATTGCTGTTTACCTAGGCATTTGTTGGCTGAAAGATACTGACATTATATATGGTGTACAAAGGGAAGAGAAAGTGTAGCCTCAAATTAAAATATAGAATACCCATCAGAACAACAAATCAAATATTGTGTTCTTGGCAATGAAATACAGTAATCCAAAAGAGGAGGATTACAATGTATTCACTTGAAAGATTTGTCACTACATGCAATTAGTTATAATACAAGGAACAACAAACACTGAATTATAACACAATGATACACATGATTTGGAAATCACACTGTCATATTTGATTGGTCTCCCCCTTAAGTTGTAGACTTTAGGTAGCTTTAGTAAATGTATTGGGACGCGGGTGGCACTGTGGGTTAAACCACAGAGCCTAGGACTTGCCGATCAGAAGGTCGGCGGTTCAAATCCCCGTGATGGGGTGAGCTCCCGTTGCTCGGTCCCTGCTCCTGCCCACCTAGCAGTTTGGAAGCACGTCAAAGTGCAAGTAGATAAATAGGTACCGCTCCAGCAGGAAGGTAAACGGCGTTTCCGTGCGCTGCTCTGGTTCGCCAGAAGCAGTTTAGTCATGCTGGCCACATGACCCAGAAGCTCCCTCGGCCAATAAAGCGAGATGAGCACCGCAATCCCAGAGTCGGCCACGACTGGACCTAATGGTCAGGGGTCCCTTTACCTTTAGTAAATGTATTAATTTTGGTCAGCATTCTTATTTCTTCTTGTTTATTATTTATATAGTGCCATCCATTTGTAAAGTACCTCACAGGGTGCAAAAGTTTACTGGGGCATACAATCTAAAATTTGACAGAGAAAGAATGTGTGATTATTTCAGAAAAAAATAAAAAAAAAATTCCTTCCAGTAGCACCTTAGAGACTAAGTTTGTTATTGATATGAGCTTTCGTGTGTATGCACACATCTTCAGATACACTGAAACAGAAGTCACCAGACCCTTATATATAGTGAGAGGGTGGGGAGGGGTATTACTCAGAAGGGTGGTGGGGAATGGGTGATTGGCTGATAGGTGTGGTAAACCTGTTGACGACTGTTAACAACTGCAATTGGTCTTACAGGAAAAAGCAAGGGGTGAGATGGCTAAAAATAGCTTTATCATGTATAATGAGATAAGAATCCAATGCCTCTATTCAGACCAGGTCTGAATATATATAAGGGTCTGGTGACTTCTGTTTCAGTGTATCTGAAGAAGTGTGCATGCACGTGAAAGCTCATACCAATAACAAACTTAGTTGGTCTCTAAGGTGCTACTGGAAGGAATTTTTTAATTTTGTTTCGACTACTGCAGACCAACACCTTTGATTATTTCAGTTACATGCACTTAGCCATGGTTACAGAATTAATTACAGTAGGGCATAGGAAGTCCTGGGGAGTTGTGTGAGTCAGTGTTTCATTAAAAGGTAGGTCTTAAAACAAAAACAAACAAAAAGACAGTCCCTTTAAAAGGTACATCTTGAAGAGGAATGTGGATGAAATTAACTGGGTGGTATCTTGCAGAGATTCTGGAGAAAGGGAGAGTGGATTGTTGGCCAGATTCAACTAGATCTATTTCATCTGGCAAGCAGATAGAACAATTGTAGTAGCACGACCCTGAATTCCCCCTGAGGTATCCGACAGATTCCACTGAACTGCTTTGCAAAATGAGGTCTATGGACAAAATGATTTTGTTGATCACTTGTAAACAGAGAAAACACCAGAACAGGGATGGGGAACCTCAGGACCTGGAGCCAAATGCGGCCACCCAGGCCTCTTTATCAGAATTCTCTGCAGGCTACCACCACTCTCTTCACAGGCCTTGCACATCACTCACCCTGCTTTGCAACCTGAGGGTTTCTGCCTGCCTGGATTGCACCCTTAAGCTATTGCTTGCATGGATGGAAGTTTGAATTTGTGTAGAAACTAGCACTGTGCAAAGGTAAAATTCACATCCATTGCTCTGTCTCCATTTGCCTCCGGTCTTTCTCACCACTGGCATGTGGCCCTCAGAAGACTTATCACAAGGAAATGCATCCCTTGAGCTGAAAAGGCTTACCCACTCCTACACTGGAGACTGACAACATCTAGTAAACAATAGTCATAACAATAATTAGTGCTTGATCCAAATTATATTGGTGCAGTATTGCAAGGTAGATCAGTATTCCTCACACATTTCAGTGGGCGGCTGAGGCTGAGAAAGAGTGGCTGGTTTTTATTATTATTATTATTAAATTTCTATATCACCCTTCCTCACAAGATCTCAGAGCAGTTCACAGAATAAAATACAAGATAAGGTTTAAAGCCACCAGGTGAGTTCAATCTCTGACTTTTGTCTTCTGGGTTTCTGGGGTTTTCCCTGTTATTCTGTCTCTCACAGCTACAATAAACCTACCATTAAAATTATGGACTGGTCATTTCTTCATCAGAGGGTAAACGGGCAAATTTAACAGGGGATCAAATACTCCCCCCCCCTATATATATAAATGCCCCACTTCTTTCTGGAGCTGTATTAACAAAAATGTTCTATATGAAGCCTTTCACTTTTTAGAGTTAAAACGAAACAAAACCCTAAACCTCAAATGCCAACCTTTCCTTACTGAAAAGTTAGAGGGTGTTGGAAACGCTGACCTTGATCAGAAGTTTTCAGCACTTGATAAGCCTTAGATGTGCCCTTGGGAGAAAACCATTAGAGGTACTCCAAAGCTGCTTACCAATTCATATTTGATAGGTTTTTGCTTCGAATAAAAAGCTAACCAAGATATAGAAAGCCTTTAAAGCGGATGTGAGTATACTGGAGTGATAAGACCCTCCTGTCTCACAAACATTCCTTATTGATGACCACTGATATTTTTGAAGACCACCGCATGTTGAGACGCCTTTATACATTAATGATTTATTCTGTTTTCTTGATTGCTATTTTTTGAAATCCGGAGAGATTTTGTACCGGGAA
Organism: Podarcis pityusensis; assembly: GCF_964106645.2. Classification (NCBI taxonomy): domain Eukaryota; kingdom Metazoa; phylum Chordata; class Lepidosauria; order Squamata; family Lacertidae; genus Podarcis; species Podarcis pityusensis. The sequence continues at coordinate 29,036,973 of NC_138034.1, read as the reverse complement.
AAGTGAGAGTGATGAAGGATTTCCTTCCCCCTCTCTTTTCTCAGGTGCTGAATGTTTACCTTGCAGATTCTGATAACTTTATGCAGTGATGCTCTTCAAAACTGCTTAACTTCCTTTCATAAATTGCATTTGGAATCTTTCCTCTTTGCTGCTGGCAAACTGAGCCAAAAAGACAGCTTCCCTGTCACTTTTATTCAGCTGAAACCGAATAACCAGTTGTTTAACCTCTTTCGGAATAGCAAATAACATCCTCACCTGATTGTACAATGGATTTAAATACATACACATGCATACATCTGTACAAAAACAAATGCATAGTAATTGAATCACAAAGTGGGCAAAGTGGCAAACATTTTTGGTTTGTGTTACAAAGATTTAAATATAACATTACGGTAAAAATACATTTTAAAATTGCAAGTCAATAGTACTTACCATATGAATCCTTACCTAAAATAAGAAACAGCAAGCCAGCTGTCATTCTAACCATAAATGACATGTACTGGTCTCCCTGAAGTCAGTAAGAAATGCAGGCATGTGTATTTGGGGAATATGCTTAACATTATCCTACCAAGGAGATTCAATTAAGGACTGTTGAGGGCAAATCATTGCCTAGTAAAAACAAAACTGTTGACCTTGATTTCCCTCAACACTCAAAAATTAGTCAACAAAGAAAAAGCAGAGTACAAAAGGGTTTCGAACCAATTAAGTCTGGGCCAGGATATGAAATTATCCATTTAGATTTATATGCTGAAGGAAGCATTACATAGTGACATCACTTTTCTTTACCTGAAAGGTATAGGCTGTTGGGGCTAAGAAAAGAGGAATAACGCCCCCACCACCTTTTTTAAAAAAGGTAAGCTTAGCTTTAATGGAAATGTCATCCCCCCAATGATTTGACTTTGAGAAATGCCATACCGCAAACAGTGTTTGACTGACTTTGTCATCTTGTTTTTAACTGAATTTGCTACAGGAGCCAAGGAGTGACATTCCATCAGGGTCAGTTAGCATTACCAAAGTCTTGGTGAATTTCACTTCTCCTTTGAGATGCAGCTGAAGTGGGGTTAAAATAAACCATTTTATGTGATAACCATGATGATGATGATTGTTGTTGCTGCTGCTGCTGTTGTTGTGGTTGTTAATTCACATTAAGATGCCCAAAGATTTTACAGTACATCAAACTAAAAAAAAAGGAAAAGCCAAATACAATTGATTTCAAAGCATAATGTAACAAACAGTCCAAGAAAACAATTAGTACAAAAATTAACATTAAGTTAATTTTAGAAATATCAATCAGGAAAACACATTATGAACTGATACTATTTATGTTAAGACATAAACCACATAGAGCAAAACTTCAAAGTGCAGTCAGGCATTAATGAATAGTATAACAAGCAGCCGTAATAAAAATGATAATATAACTACATTATAGCACTAACAGTTCTGCAATTAACCATTTGTTTAAAGTGTATAAGTGGATATAAAGTTTGCCAACAGGTTAGTTAACAGAACCCAAAGCAGTTCCAAAGCTGATGAAACAAGACAAAAGAAGATATGGAGCTTCAAAATGGTGCTAAGAAATTAAAATAAAATGTAGGTCTTGTAAAACATTTAAAAGCCCAATGTGTTTCAGCTGAAACAATGTCCTTGTTGCACTACAAAGCCTTTTTTCAACCAAAATCTCTTGAGCTTTTCAGTTTTACTTAGCACCGTGTTCAAGCTCCACCTCGTCCTTAGCTTCTCTTGGTTTTTTGGTACCTCCCCACTAAGTTTTCTTTCCACTCTACTTGCACCACGTTGATAGAGTTCTGCTTTTTAGTAGGAGGAAGAGACGCTTTAATAATGCGTATACTTAGTGCTCTTCATTAAACTCTTGTTTTGAGAAGTTCTGATAACTAGCTAAAATTGAATGAATCTGAATGATATCATTTGCAGAGCAGAGGAGAAATGGGTTTGCAGTATGTACAGAAAACAATCAAAAGTGGTCCTCAGCCCTTTCCTTCTCCGTGAATCTGTTATCTTTATACCAGGATACTGCTTTTGAAAAAGTTTGGACTCCTGGAACAAGCTATAACTTTAAAAAGTAGATACATTTGTAGACAATTGTGTTTAGTAACAGGGCAGATCCTCCAAGTGTCCCTATTTTCCAGGGGTGTCCCTGATTTAGAGAAGCTGTCCTGGTTTCTGATTTGATCCTGGAATGTCCCGCTTTTCCTTAAAAGGTAAAGGGACTCCTGACCATTAGGTCCAGTCGTGACCGACTCTGGGGTTGCAGCGCTCATCTCACTTTACTGGCCGAGGGAGCCGGCGTACAACTTCTGGGTCATGTGGCCAGCATGACTTAGCCGCTTCTGGCGAACCAGAGCAGCGCACGGAAATGCCGTTTACCTTCCCGCCAGAGCGGTACCTATTTATCTACTTGCACTTTGACGTGCTTCCAAACTGCTAGGTTGGCAGGAGCAGGGACTGAGCAACGGGCACTCACCCACGTTGCGGGGATTCGAACCACCAACCTTCTGATCAGCAAGTCCTAGGCTCTGTGGTTTAACCCACAGCGCCACCCGCATCCCTTCCGCTTTTCCTTAGGATGTCCCTATTTTCATTGGATAAATGTCGGAGGGTATGACAGAATCACAATAAGTTGGGGAGAGCTGGGTGAGGTCTGAGAGAGGGTGTCTGCTTCCCCCACCCCCTCAAATGATCATAACTCTGCTGGACTGAATGTTACGGTGCCTTATAGCTGAGAATGTAGGTCCTAAATTTGTCATTCTTTTCAAAGTGTCATAATTTCAGATAAGGCTGTAAATGTCAATGTATATGAGCAGTTAAGCAATAATACTGCAGAGAGACCGTAGAGGTAATAAAATACATGTCTATATCGAAAGGGTGAAGGCCAAGTGGTTCCATAAGCTAAGAAGGTTATTGTTTGTAAGCCCAGGGAGTGTTTTATTACAGCTATATTTTACAAATAACTAAACCAGACTGAGAAATCAAGCACTTTGCATGGAGAGTCCAGGCAGATTTGCATGTGGATTTGCAGTCCCATGGCTTCTGTTCAGTTATGTGGTATATTCCTGTTTGTGCACCTGAAACTGACTGGAAATCAGTCATTTGCCTATTAGCCCTTTTCAGACCATCAGATGGGGCTGACCACACATTACAACAAACAATCCTAATAGAACGAGCATTATCACATCGTGTTTCATTTCTTACCTCGTGTACACTGCATTCATTAGCCTCAATGCTTACAGTGTTTAGAATGTAATCCTATGCATCTCCTCTCAGACACCCAGTTTAATGAGACTTACCCCCAGGTGATTTCATACAGGGTTGTAGCTTTAAACTCACACTTTTACTTATTATAGAATGGATGTAGCTGAAAAACATTAAGCTACCTTTACCTTGAGAAGCAGTCATGAGAACAAATAGGCAGTGTGATACCATTTGATGCAATCTTCATACATTTATTGCTTATTGTTATCCCACCTGTTCCTCAAGCATCTCAGGGCAGCACACATGCTTCTCTCTTTTCCATTTTATTTAGGTGGGTTAATCTAAGATTGACATTCATCCGTGCAGCTTCATGGCTGTGTGTGGAATGGAAACCAGGTCTCCCTAGTTCTAGTCCAGTACCCTAACTAATACACCACCTTGGCTTTTATTCATATGCACATGCAGTCAAGATGCATCTACCCAGTGGGGCTTTCTGTAAGTGCAAATATTCATTTGGATTGCAGACTTCAAATGAATGGGTTTTTGGGGTCACCTGACATTATTGCAATATCAAGTGATTGACAGATGGGAGACCCCAACCACCTGTCAACCACCAGGACTGCTGGTGGTCAGAAACTGGCCAGATCCTCTTTCTTATCACTGGAGTATGGTTGGCCTTCATTTGAATTCCTATCAGATCCATAAATATCACAATATGATTTTTTCATGTTACAAGTTTCTGCAGCAGTCTTCATAGTGCTGCAGAATCTAGACTTTGAAAAAGCCAGCTGTGCTGAAGACTTTTATTGTTTTGATAAGAGCAGAATTGTTGAGCTCTGCTAAATGCCAGAATGAAGCCATATCAGAATGTAAAATGTTAACCAGAAGTGCCATAATGACCCGAGAAAAAAGAAGTATTTAAAAGCTGAGAATCACAAAAGATTTCTGGTATTTAAAGAGAATATATTGTGCCTTTTCCAAACACGAGATGATCTGAATTCTTACTGGCAGCTTGCAAAAATATATTGGAGTTTAAGAAGCATTCACATGAAAGTATAAAGGCAGTCAGTTCCCTGATGTTTTACACAAGTGTCCCTGGTCTGTTTTGAAGTAGATCAGTTCTGTCAAGATAGCTTCTTCCTCTTGGTAATAACAAAAATATGTAAATGACAATAAAGCATTGCCTTTGCCCAAGCCATTTAATTCAGCGTTTTAAGTATGAAAGCTCTAGTCAGTTTTAGTAGACAGTGTAAATGTTTGAGATCAGGTACTATTCTCCAGTGCCTGATAGTAACAGTTTAGATGTGATTAACTCCTTTTGAATAATCTCATCTGCATGTCTCAGTACCACATTCTAAGCTTCAGCATAATCCACAGAGTCTGCTTTGACTGGAAGCATAACTTTGGGGCACAAAGTGCTCATAATGCGTGGACAGTTCAGTTTCTAGCCAAATATTCTTCTCTTTGTGTTCAGATATCTGCACAGTCCTAATTAATTTTGATTGGCTAAATAAACTTTAGACCTCTGTCTCCTTAAATCCTTGAGTCCTTCAAACACAGTCAATGCCTATAAGCCATGACACCTTTTCCCATAGCATGCTAGCAGCAAAGTCCAAGTGTCACGGAAGAAACTTCAAAAGTTGAAAGTGAATTCTTTAAAAATTGTGCAAAAATGACTTTGGAAAAACTTCAGAGTTAATTGTAAGGCTCAGAAAATTTCGTTTAACTGCAGGTGTCCTATTAAAAACATGATTCCAAGCCATCAAGGGCATTGAAGGTCAATACTGGCACTAACTGAGCCTAGGAATGGGCAGATAACCAATTCAGCTGCTATATGTAAGATCAGCATAGTGTGGTGTTTTACTGATGTGTTCATGCACTCTTGCATATGGTAAATCTCCACTCAGTAATAATATTATTTATTAATTAAAATATTCTTATCCCAGTTTTTCACACATAAAGGGATGTTCAGGGTAGCTAAGAACTCCAAGAATACAAACACTCGTACAGTTGCTTAAGAGAATTAAGCAGTGGGTTTGGACTAGATGGTGCACAGTTCTACGATTCTGTAAAGAATTTTTAAAATCCTAAATGATAACACAATGATCTGCAGCATAGCTTTCAATGAATCAGGATTTAAGAAGCGTCACTTCCAGAATGTAAGCATTTAAAGATCATAACAGTTTAAGACTCTTGATACAGCTGTGTCCTTGGCGATCACTCGTAGCCGAGTAAGATTGTCTTCCATAAACACAGTTTTAACAATGAATCCGTAAGTGACTATGGAGGCCAATTCTGGACCCACACATCCTTCCACAGTGGGGACATTGGTTCCCAGGCAGGAGTTGATCACGGTGTGGATTTGCCAAGCGTGCCTTCCTCTTAGCGTGTTTCTCCCTTACATTCTGAGTTTGAGTGTCTTCAAAGTCTGTGACACCTTTGGTAAAGGCTGTTCTCCAACTGGAGCCCTCGCAGGCCAGTGTTTCCCAGTTGTCAGCGTTTATACTACATTTTTTTTAGATTTGCCTTGAGACAGTCTTTAAACCTCTTTTGTTGACCACCAGCATTGTACTTTCCATTTTTAAGTTCGGAATACAGTAGTTGCTTTGGAAGACGATCATCAGGCACCCGCACAACATGACCAGTCCAACGAATTTGATATTAAAGAATCATTGCTTCAACACTGGTGATCTTTGCTTCATCCAGTACACTGACATTAGTTTGCCTGTCTTCCCAAGTGATGTGTAAGATTTTTTGGAGACACTGTTGATGGAATCTTTCTAGGAGTTTATAAGTGGTCCATGTTTCACAAGCATACAGTAAGGTTGGTAGTAGAATAGCTTTGTAAACAAGCATTTTGGTTTTCCTGTGAATGTCCCGGTCTTCAAATACTCTGCAATTCAATCGGGAGAAAGTGGCACTCGCAGAGCTCAGGCGATGCTGGATTTCGGCATCAATGCTGACCCTTGTGGAAAGATAACTGCCTAGCTGTATGTAGAATTACATTGATTTTTTTAAAAAAGAAAAAACATTACTGCAACCAAATATGCAATTACATTTGTTTGGTAGAATTTTATCAATGCAAACACGTACTTGGTAATGTAGAGATAGTGGGAGGGAGAGACATGAATTGAATAAACTGGAAGTTTTGACAGATTGCACATTCATAGCATCATTTATTTATTTGTTTAAAAAACAGAACAGTGAAGAACACAAGAGTCCTGATTAATCAGACCAGAAACGTCTATCTAGTCCAACATCTTGTTTTCCAGAATAGCCAACTGGTTGGTTTTGGAAAGCGAATAAACAAGCCACTCCTGTTGCTCTAGTTTTCGGGAGGAACCACCATCCTGAGCAATAGCCATTGATATCCATTGATAGATTTATTCTTCATGAATTGGTGGCTTCTTATTGCTTTGGTTCTCATTGGAAACAATACTAAGTCATTTGGAACTCCAAACCCAGTGAGAATTTTGGGGGCAAGAAAATTGAGGAAGCATCCCTGATCCTGATTTTCAGGAAGCAATAGAAAAATAATGATCATAAACCACACATAGTGTAGACCTTTCTAATAATGTATCTGCCAGGTAACCTACATCCTACAGTTTGGTCACGCAGATGCTTGTAAGATTCCTGAATGGCCAGTTTAGCGGGAGGAAAAAGAAAATGAAGCTTTAATTGAGTAGGGGTAATATATTTTCTTATTTGGTGCATCTGCTACAGGATTCTTTTAGTTGATATCTTGCCTGTTCCAGTGACTAGTAGTCATTTTCTTGACTTGATGGCTTGTTAGAATGAAAATTAGTATCTTCCCTAAAGCAGTGCTTTAGGCTATGAATAATTTTTTATTCAAACACACTCTGGTACCAGGAGAAATGCCTGTAGATAATAATGGACTGAAGTACCAGAAAATGATAAAATGGATTGCTTGACTCTAGGTAGAAAGTCATCATTGTATCATTTGTAATAATCAGCATGATTTCATCTTCCTTCACTGTATGCAGAAAATACCTTTGAGGTGTTTCCTACTGCGTATCGTAAAAGCCAAGGAAGACAGATTTACAATGTTCATAGAGTTGATGAGCAGGGGTCTACATCTGAGTTGTGTCCTGCTGGGTTAATATTACAGAAATAAGGAGGAACTGGTGGATGCCTGCTCTGTTTGAAAATCTTAGTCCCGCAGATTGCATAGAAAATGAAACAGAGCGAAAGATCCTGAAACAAGTTAGCAAACTCTAAAAAGAATAATCAACTCCATGAAAAAAGTAAGAGCAGTAATTGTTTGCTTTAAAATTAAAGAGAAAACTAATCACATTCATATCAAAGCAAGGCATCTTCAACAGACATTTTTACTGATTGCAGTTTATTTTAATGAGAAGTAGAAAGTAATTTACTAATTCACACCATGAACTTACAAACCATGGACTCCCCCCCCCCCCGCAAAGTGGCCTTTAAAGAAGTCAGATCTTCAACCATTTGTAATTTGACTCAGGCCAAGTCTGTCTCTCTAGAATGATGACTGTGGCATTTAGTTTGCAGCCCACTTCCAAGCATTTACAATGAAAAATAGCACATTCTCCATAATGTATAAACTGTTCTTGGACTAAGCACTCATTCCAGGGTCCAGAAAATAGTCTAAATAGCTGTGCCGAATGCAGGGATGAGCCCTTCCAAGTGCCTGATGTGATTTATTATTTGCAATGCTCCAGAACCATTTCTCTAATTTTTGCAATTTTACAGTGCAATACTCTAAATGTCTACTCAGAATCAAGCTCCATCGCATTAGGCCACATGGAATATATAGCAATCTATAAAGAAGGAATTAAATGTATAGATATACATCTCTGCTGAAACTACAATGGCCTGCTTGCAAACCAGTTAACACATGTCAAAATCATGCCTGTTGCCATAGTTCTGTAAGCTGGAAGTGCACCAATTCTCCTTTATTTGAATTCCATTTGCACTTAGAGGGCTAAGCAAATTACGTTTGTAGAGGCTCTACTATATTTATAAGGAACTATAAAGATTAATTCCTAGAGCTGCCACTAAAATTTTTGCCTAAAGCACAATTAGAAACAAATTTGGGATTAGCATTTGATAAAGCTAGCAAAATCTCTTGGGTGGCTCTGTGCTTTCCTGAGCTGTCATCAAATTTTACCCCTGAAAAGCCATATTCAAAGTGAATTTGCAACTTCTCCCTCAGGCAAAACTTCTGAGGAATTTCAAGAAAAGAAAAACAGTTTTGAGAAGCTTTATGGAATTCCACACTAAGGTAGGGGTTCACGTATTCCCATTATTTAAATAATTACTAGCACTTTTATTGCCTTACCATTGGAAGAACACACAGTTTATGGCTAGTTTCTCCTACTGTGTGGTAGCCTTTAAAATAATCTTGTGGTTGAGATGTCAGAGAATTCTGATAAAAATGGAAATGTAAGCAGAAATTGCCAATATTCACTTATTTGTCCCATGTCCGGAATGAAGATAAACTCTGTTACGTTAAATATTTGCTGTAAAAGCAATTGATAACTGAACCAAGTAAAGAATAATACTGTCCTGTTGATGACAACAAAATCCATCATGGCTGGCATTCTAAGCTTCGTAGAACCATATCTACTCATTTGGATTCACTTTCATATTCATGCTTCATAGGAATTTTCTGCAACTTGAAAATATGCCTCAAATATATATGCAGATAACTAGAACTTATAAGCAGGGCTTTTTTTTCAGGGGAAACTCTCAGGAACACAGTGAGTTCTCAGGTGAGTTCTGGCACCTCTTTTTCTAGAAACATAGCACTGCTTACAGGTGTACTAAAAATAAATAAATCCAACATACAGTAATTATTGAAAGTACATGTGCAACTTGCTGGGCATTGAAATCCATTGAGTTTAAATGGTGTATCCCCCCCTCATTTCCCTTCAATGCGTTTTTTAGCAGCTGACAGACACTATTTAAGTGTGCAGAGATAAGTAATCTCCAATCTTCTTATTAAGACCTGATTTTGTGTAAGCATATTCGTAAGATATTTTTATGAGAAAATATACTCGATCTCTCCATCTCTCCATCAATATGCCAGAATGTGCTTTATGCAAACTTGTATGTGCATGCTCTTGCCCTCTCTGTTGGTCAGATGCCATTGCTCAGTTGTTTATTTTCTAAATTCTTCAACCCCCTGGTGGCTGATAGCATAGAATGCTATCTGGTAGAGGACCCAAATGTCAATTTCCTAAGGCGGCATTTCAGAAGCCTATCATGAATAGTGTCAGCTGTCCACTTGTCCATCTCAGTACAAGTTATGGGCTGTCAACCCTTATTCAGGTGGCTACATGAACACATTCAGATGCCTGACACTGAAGTGATAGTCTTGGATTGTTGTCTGCAGTATTCTGAAACACTATAAATAGCAGAAGCGTGAACTGCCCTCAAACTAGGATGGACACTCCTTAAAAGAACTTGGCCATTTTCAGTGATCAAAGGCCTCAGAACCTTTATAGTTAGCTGGGATCTGACTTCTGATATGAAGCATGTTCCTATCCTCAGAGCTGTGTATAACCTCAAACAAATTCTGGAGCTGTGAATGGAAGACCTCTATCTTCCTTGGGTTTTTTGTGTGCGTTGGATAAAGTGTATTGTAGGGCTATTTCTGGGAGTAGCTGGCTTTGCGAGATTGTGATGGATCTCAGCATGATAAGGAGGAAGAGAACATCATGTTAAAGACATAGGAGAGCTGCAACTCTAAAACATCAGGTTCTTCAGAAAGAATGTTACTTTGAGAGACAGTTTACATTTCAGGAAAAGTGGATGGTGTTTTGACCTACTTTATTTTGTTCTTTTGCCCCATGCAGAAGCTGCCTGCGTGTTCTTATCCTTGTACATATAAGGACCTCAAATCTGTCTGTTAGTAAACTTTTTGCCTGGTTTCCCAAACACCTTGTGGACTCTGCTTTGAGTTCTTCTTGGGGAGACTCAACAGAAGCTTTTAGGCTGATTGGTGATAGGCAGCCTTTGTAGGAAGGACTGCAATCTGGTGGCAGCAAATTCTGAACTAGGAAGAGTGGCCAAGCAGAAGGGTGAATTCTGTTGATCCCCAGGCAGCACAAGGCCCAGGGTGACTGGGATGCCATCACAGAAACGAGGGAGGAAAAACTGTTGGCCCCTCTCATTTTTACACTGGAGGAAGAAACATAGATGAGTCATTGCTTCAGAAGCTGGTATTGGTTTTCTTATTTTTCTTTCATGGTACATATCAGGGTTCATTTTTTGTCTGCTTTCCCTTCATTCTTCTTTCTCCTGCAGTAATCTCACTCTGCTTTTTCTTACTCTGCGTCAACTTTGCATCTGCTGTTCAGCAATACAGAAGTATTCTTCTTCCCAGGTTCTGCTTATCCTTTGTGTTTCTCTCTCTTTTACTTCCTCTGAGTGAGGTCCTTCTCAATGTCATATTTTACCTTGTCCCCATATTGTTCCTAATGTTAGGCAACCTTGAAAGGCAGCTGAACAACTGAAGTTGGCAGCCCATCTCTGAATTCCAATCATGCTACACATGTTGTGAATGCTGGTTTTATATAAGATGCTCGAGAATATTGTGTGATGGGGAGTTCAGTTAAATTCAAAGAAGATTCAAAGGGGGGAATCAACTTTCAATAGTTCTATTGTCGATTCAGGTTCATAAAAGATTGCTTGACTGGTTTCAGTCTCAGAGAAAACAAATGTATCAATTATATAAATACTGCATTGGCAGGTTTCAGAGTACACTTTCATCCCAATTCTACCTGGGGAATGGTAATGAGCTCGCAAGTGCTTCTGAGGAAGCCTAGGGGGGCTTGTTTGCCAATTTTCACTCAGCTGAACAGCAGCTGTGGCTCCCAGTGGCTTCTATCTTTTACTAAAATCTCTTCTGTGTCCTGAAGGAGTATTCCTATCCCCTGTGCATGGATCATTTGTGCTCTCATTTCCTCCTTGGTGTAAAGCATGTACCTTCTTCACTATGCAAAAAAAACCCCAAAACTAGCTATGCATTTTCAATTTTGTGCCTTTGTAAATATTCTGTGGCTCTGCATTCTCCTCTCTTACAGAATGCTTCAAATAATTCACAAACATCCCCCTCCCGTATTTTGTTCTATGACATCCATGCTCCTGATTTAAACATACCTTTAACTTTTTCCAGATCTTACTATCACTAGATTTACATTATTCGATTGACACCTGAGAAGCCATTCCTTCTTTTGGGTTACTTCCTACATAATGAAGGAAAGACTGGTTGATCCAACATGGTGGAAAGTAGCATTAGACCTCATTAATGAATGTTTGTGCTACTACAAATAGATAATAATGCACAGGGATGGCCCTAACATTAGGCAGAGTGAAGCAGCTGCTTGAGTTAGCAGATGGCAGGGATGGCAGCCCAGAGGAGTGCAAGGTTTTGGAGGACAGAGTTGTGTTTGCCACACAGCCTGTTCTGCATCCCCTAAGCTAACAGGATGTCCTCGGGTGCAGTGGAAAATCCTGCCTTGGCAACAGTGTTGTAAGGTTTAATTGCCAGTCTGACTGGGTTCTGTATGTGGAATGGGGGAAGCAAGTGCTATTTTTCTAGAAAAAGAGGTGCCAGAACTCTCTTGTTCTCTTAGAATGGCAATGGCACTCACCTGAGAGGTGCTGGAACTCAGTTCCAGTGAGTTCCAGCTGAAAAAAAGCCCCGAGGGAAGCACAATCTTGTCCATCATGACAGTGAGCAAAATGTGTTGGACAATGCAATGTTGGTTAAAATGCAAATGAATGTAAACATGTTCTGTACAATTTCCAGTACAATTTTAATCTACTCAAAACCATTCTTTTGATTTATTCTTTCATGCCTGATTCAGTGGGTAATTTCATCTAACGTCTTCTGATATGAGTGACCTATTTGCACAAGTAATCATAATAAGACAAACACCTTCAGTCCAGATGAGCACATGGGACATGATCAGATTGAAGTGATGCATTTGGAAAACCCACTGATTTCAGTTGGAGTGATTGAAAAATGCACTTCAGTAGGAAATCAGTAGGTCTTCAACAGTTTCCTCTGGCTGGATCATACCAATGGATTTCATCCAAAGCCATCTCAATGACCTATTAGTACTCTGTAGAGCTTCCATGACCACAGAGCACACTGAGGCTAAAATCTGTGTGCTTCAGTTTCACACTTTTGGTAGTTGACACATCAGGTAAGAGAGGAAATATGACAGAAATATCCAGAAAGCGATTTCAGGAAATGGTTTGTGTTTCTGTGTACTGACTTATTCAAGCTGCTTACCTCGTTTATAGGTTTTATTTGCTTCCCTGCTCACTTTATTTACTTCTTCATTACACACACACACACATACCATCATCCAATATTAAGAACAAAAGAAGAGCCTGCTGGATCAGGCCAATGGCTCATTGGCCTGTGAGAGCATCCTGCTCTCACAGTGGCCAGTCAATGTGGCTTTATTTATTATACTATTTATGAGATGAAATAATAAAACCCACAATAAACTTAAGAGATATGCTAGCATTAAAACCAACCAAACCCCCCAAACCAGCACAATAAAATGCCATGCACAGCCCAGAGGTAATAGCTTCTCATTCAGGTGTTCTGGCACTGTGTGGAGTAATCAGACAAGAGACAGGCGCAGGGATAAGCACACTGCTCCACCCTCTTTGTTGGAGGCTATGTATCTGAAGTGGGGGCCCTTGCTCTAGAACACTAATTTTCCAGAATTTCAAAACATGATTATAGGAGTGTCCCTGTTTCAAACAGTTGGCCTCCAAAATCACAGAGACTGACATAAACACAGATACGGAAGCAGAGCTGTGGGGCCATATCTCATTATTACCTGGGATAAGAACACCTGAACAGGGCTATATGGTTGACAATGTCTCAGTCATCTCACTTTCTTATTAATACTGTTTTCTCAAGTAACTGACTCAGTAATGCTCTTAAAACACTTTACTTCCGTGTTCACGGAGAGTAAGCAGAGAGTAAGCAGGAAGAGAAAGAAAACAAGAGAGGGAAATAGGGAAGTAATTGGCAGGTATAGAACACATTTTGAGAATTGAAAGTGTTTCACATTCACCATCTCCGTGATCAGTCCAGTTGTTTGCATGATCAATTCCCGCCTTGAAACCTATGTCCCCACTGTGGAAGAACGTGTGGATCCAGAATTCGCCTCCACAGTCACTTACGGACTCACTGTTAAGACCGTGCTCATGGAAGATAATCTTACTTGGCTATGAGTGAGCGTCAAAGAACAGTCCAGTAATGTAGGCCAGGAACATTGCACCCATATTGCTGAAGAAGACTGTGGCTGAGATAATAGTGACTTGTCAGGAACCATTTAGTGAGTCTATGGCTGAGTTGAAATTTGAATTGGAGAATTCCCAATTCATGCTGTTAGTCTAGGGTTGCCATATTTCAAAAAGTGAAAATCCAGACACAAGTTGTTGGGTTGTTTTTTTAGTTTTGCCCAAAGTTGCTGAGATATATATATTTTTTGCAAAATCTAAAAAAAATAATGAAGTTTTTGACATATTTTTAAGGAAATTCAACAAAATCTACACTTCTGCCATGGATTGGCATATGTCTGGATTTTCCCAGATATTTCAGTGATTTCTGCCCAGTCACTGTTTCTGATGGTCAAATCCTGGCTATGTCTGGGAAATTCCAGACCTATTGGAGCCCTACAGAGTACATTGGCTTTCCGTGGGAGAAAGCTGGTGTAAGGGCATATGTAGGCAAATAGAGAAGGAGTCTTTCCCTTCCTTTTACCTCCCAGGCCACATTCTAGACATTGTTTGCAAACTATATTACTGAATTTTTAGGAAAGTGTTGGTTTTGGTAGCTTAGGGGTTTTTTTGTTATTTGTTTTAGTTACTCTGGTATATGCATAATTTTCCAATAATATCATATTTCATCCTATAATGAATTAGATGGGATTATAAACTGTGCTCTTTTGGAGGGGAAAAAATCATTATGAGAGAAGAGTATCCAGCAGAGAAGCCACAACAACACAAAGTTTCCGTGTGAACACTTACTTTTTCAGAGAGCTTATACAAATTTTACCAGGACTTTGCTGCTATCTAAAATGCTTCTTGAAATGGTATCTATATACCATCTGTCTCCTTGAAAGACTAGCTACTAAGTGCTTTTAAATCAATAGTGGTTTTCTTTCCATTGACATTTACAGGTTGCAGATCTCTAAAGGCTGTTCATGTCATTGTAGTACCTTGAACTATTACCAGACAAGAACTAAAATAGGTAAAGTAATTGGGATATATATATTTGCTTGTTGCCATTAGGTGTACCTTCTGTGTATATGGCATAACCTGATTAATAAATTAATCATATATGTCTAAAGCCTTTGTTAGATATTCTGAATCCCTCAGATTATCTGTAGGGTCAGATAAAGAATGGAAGTGGGGTCTACATTTTGGAATGAATCCACTTGACCTCTTGCGCTTGAATTAATGTACAGTCAGAATGTGGTCTGGTTCAGAACCTGGACTATTATCAATTGTTCTATGAGAAGGTCTGAAGGATCCATTTCCTTCCTTGCTGGCTTGCTTCCTGGATCTACCAGCTAGGAAGCTACAGTCATCCTTTCCCTTCTGTACAATTTTCCTGTGAGGGAGAGAATATTCTCTCACACTGGCATACTGTCCATCACTGGATCATTTCCAGCACCATGGAAGTTGATACATTTTCTAGTTCCTCCGACCAGCTGGGTCCTGTTAAAAATGAAATGAAGAAATGTTGAAATTCAGCTCTTGGACTACCTTGTAAACTTGTTGTTTGAAACATGTTTTTGTCTGTGTCTTGCTTAGAATTCTGCAAATTCTCCCCCCCCCACACACACACCACATGCCATTTCAAACTGGATTGAATAGATGGAACAGGTGTGTGAAATCAGCATGGGCCAAAAACCAAGGATGGAAAGTGTGGACTCAAATGCTAGTGCCACCCCACACAAGTTGGAGAGAGTACTTCTGCAACGAGAAGACATTTTTGAATCCCGATTTACCAGGCTTCTAAATCATGCAGTCAGTCAACGTGAGTAGGAAATGTTCCCATCTCCAACTCATGGAGAGCCATGGGTATGGCAACAGGGAAAGTTGAAACCTTCATGAAATAGCAAGTTTCCCAAGGCTCCCATGTAGCGAAGAAAATACAGTGCCCAAACAGTGGGATGTAATGTCACCTCACAGGAATGGCCAGTATTCATTTGCCACACACTGCTGTTCCCTGATAGAAATAGCAGCACTCTTGTGTACTTGCAACACCTCTTTATTAATACCAAACATCATTGTCTGAGGTATGCTCTCTTCTCTATACCTTTTCGGCTTGCTATATTCACAATTCACTTTCCAATAGCCTGTCTTTCAGTGATTTAAAGGCAGCTCTGTTGGCTAGAAATATGCTTTGGAAAATGTATCCATCCTGTAATATATTAGGAGGGACGCCTGAAAAGTTATGCCCTTACGTCAAATGGATTTGGATAGGTCTGCAATTAGTCTGAGAACTTTTCAACAATCCCTCACATTAACATTTTGAAATTAACCTCCCCAGCTGCGGTGTGGCACATGACAGCCTGTGCACTACAGTGTGCCTTATTGCTCATGTGCAGGCATCTGGAAGGATGTGCAGTATAGCAAAGGCAGGCTGTGCTCTACTGCATAGTGTTCATGTGCATGCATTTACATGTACAGTGGTACCTCGGGTTAAGTACTTAATTCGTTCCGGAGGTCTGCACTTAACCTGAAACTGTTCTTAACCTGAAGACCACTTTAGCTAATGGGGCATCCTGCTGCTGCCGCGCCGCTGGAGCACAATTTCTGTTCTCATCCTGAAGCAAAGTTCTTAACCTGAAACAATATTTCTGGGTTAGCGGAGTCTGTAACCTGAAGCGTATGTAACCTGAAGCGTATGTAACCCGAGGTACCACTGTATGTGTACTGGGGGAAAGCCCTGTCCTTCCACATTCAGAGATCTGACATTGGGAATTCTTGAAGACTGCATTAAAATCTGAATAATAGCACTTCTAGCAACTCTCATGCTAATGGCACCTTTAAACACACACACGCACACACACACGCACACACACACACACTGCCCAGGAAGCAGAACAAGGACACTAACTTGCCAGAGACAACTACCTGAAAATTTGGACTGTCCATATAAATAGGGAGCATTGATGCATATGATTTATGCACTTTCAATGAATAGAGGGGAAGGCCAATATCACTTCTGAGTTAAACAGAATGCATATGATCCATACAGCCCTGTCTGAGCTGTTTGTTCCTAACCTTGAATGTTACTGTAATTATGAGGTTGAGACTAGGAATCAAGTTTAGGGGCGGTGGAGAAGGTGAACATTTCTCTGGAGTATCTTGCAACCTTAGGCTAGCCTTTTCTGAATGGTCGAGTCTGCTACTGGTAGTAATGCTCTTGTTGGGTTGTGTGAACAGATGCCAAAGTTAAGGAGGATGCTTTTTTCAAGTGAAAATTGGAATCTGTTGGAAGATTGTCTTCCTGTGGCAGCCATTGGACCCAAAAAGACAGAGCTGCAATTACCATTCGAGTGGATGTTCTTTCCCAGAATCTTGCTGAATTAACTCTTATTGGGCAGCTTGGCTAGTCTGCAGTGCATCAGATATGTCCATATGCCATCAAACTGAGCCCCAAGAGGACAGCTGGTCAAGAAGCACTAGACTTTCTGTGGTAATTGCCTCCCCAGAGAGCTGTGGTTACAATGTAGATTATGACATAGTCCTTAAATTTCCAAAGACTTTGAGACATGTCTTTGCCTGGCATTCAACTGAATGGGAACCATTGTTTTAATGCATCAGTGTAGGTGAACTGTGTATCATAGGTCGTTACTACCTTTCCCATGTTTGAATGAAAAACATTTTCTTTATTATTGTTGTTCAGGTGTCTGAGTGAGCAGCATTAGCTCTCCTGGCTGCCGAGATGAATAGCAATTACATATGGAATTGAGATTGCACAGTGAAGGCTTTGATACGACCTGGTTAATCCCCATAATTTCCGAAGAGTAATTTATTTTATTAATATTATTTCAGCATGCACACCTTGTCTTTTGAGAAAATAATCAAGTTGGCATACAGTAAAAAAACAAAACAAAAAAACAAATGTGCACAATGAAATGATAAACAAACAAGCAAACAAACAAATATCTCAATATTATATAGCAGCAATCGTATTAAGAAAAGGGGGCCAGTAGTAGCATAAAGCAACTTAAGGATGGTAACCTGCAAATGCTGGCTGGAATGAAACAATGTCTTTCTTAAAGTGAGCAGTGAAGTAGGCTGGTGGGCTTTCTTGGGGTACTAATCCAGATCCTTGGACACTATGGCTCAAAAGACTACCCATGATTTCTCTGATAACAAGCATACTCAAAACTGCCATGAGCCTGGGAATCAAGTTTGAGCTGGCAGGCTCTGAAGGAAGGGGAAGAAGTGGAGAAACCTGGGCTGGAGGAGGGAGACTCTTCTACTGCTTTGGAGGGGAAGTATGGATGCTGCCTCCCCACTCCATAGTTCCTGAGGAACAGGAAGTCCCAGTCAAGGAGGGTGCAGACTTGTTGCCTTGAATCACAGCCTGCCTTTGCAAATGGGATAAGAGAGTGTGCATTTGTAATCCTGATATTCCAATAAGGGGAAACGTCTCATGAATGAGTACACCACACATCTTCTTTAAAAGTTTGGCAGGAGAAGTGGGAAAGCTTGTTGGGATTCCTGAGCACAGATAGTGATGAACTTAGAATCATGAATGTAGCTCCATAAGGTAGGTCACTGCCATTATCCTCATACAGTATAATAGGTGGAGTACTCTTGGTATGAGACAGTGGCTTGGCTAAGGCCAGCTAGTGAGTCCATGGTAGAGATGAAATTTAAACCAGAGATATCCTGATTTATATCTCAGGTCCTTGTCTGCTGTGCTACTCCAGGTCTTGAACTACACATCAGTGTGAATGCAGGTTTTGCAACAGTTAAAATGATCATGGAGGAGGAAGGTGAGATCACTCATTTCCCTGAGCTAACCTTGCCATTCTCAGAATGGGTCCCTTGAGATCAGCTAATTGAAGTCCATTGGTTTTAGTGGGGCTACCCTGAGTATAACTTATTTGGCTATAACTCATTGTGACCTGTACTGGAATGAAATAAAGCCTTTTCTAGGATTCCATGATTGTTGTTTTTTTCTTTTTCTAAACGGGTAGATTTATTTTCTTACATTTTCCTGAAACTGATGTCCTCCAATGGATCATGTTGTTTACGATGTTTTGTACTTCTCGATATTGTGCCCTCTACTACAACAATAACAAGCAGACGCATGAATGGGGATGGCTGTAATTTACTAGCCTCGGCTCAGTGTGCCATGTAATCAAATCTTTTGTGAAAGCTTCCTGCCACATAATCAAATCTTGTGAACTGTCATTGGCAAGTGTGTGTGTGTGTGCATGCACACATGTTAAAGCTTCTGTAAGCTTTTCACCACATGGGGTAAAAATATAGTGCTTTCCTTTTTTCTTTCTGAACCATTTGAGACCTGGCCTTTATATATTCAGTAATTATATTTTCTGCGCTTAAATTTCATTTCTTCCTAACACCTACGAACCTTCATTTTTCTAGAAGCTAATCTGATTATTTGCTTAGCAGAGAATTTTTCAAAAGGCTTCCCCCCCCCCATGGTAAAAGAAGCATGTTTATTTCACCTGTTAATGAAGGAAATGATGCAATTGCACAAGTGGAAAACTCCTGCAGATGAGTTGCCTCCACTTCTCTGTTCTGTGTGCTTTGGGCTGCGGCTTCATGTTCTTAGCCTGACAGGCTGTTGAACACCTTCAGAATTTTTTATTTACTACAAGGAATGACTGGAAGGGTTTTTTCCCCTCATAAGGTTCATTGTATTGATTAGAATGACTAAGTCCAAAATCGATTCTTAGCCTCCCTGAAGAGTGTGGTTGACTCACCACTAATAGAAAAAAATGGTACTGCACAAACGTTCTTAGCTGGAAGAAGAAGAAAAAAACCCTGCATGTTCTCTAAGAAACTGCAAATAGAAGACAAGTCAAATTGCTAGAAAATGTAGACATTACCCACAGAAAATAGATGGGGTGAGTTTTCATTGCTTAACTGTATACTGTTGCTTGTGTATCTGTGTATCTGTATTAATCAATTTAAAGCAAAACATGTGTGGGTGTGCATAATTTGTAATAGTTTGTGTATTGTGTTTGCACATATAAAGTAGGAAATGAGCACACATGCAAGAGTATGAATTTTGTTAGAAGAAAGAGCAGAACTCTACCAGTTCATCACTGATATATCAAATAGTTACTCGGTTTATTTGAGCAGTTTTCCATTATAACAGTATAAATAAGGGCACAAAAAAGACCTTCAGTAAGTGTGTGTTTGCATGCAAAAATGCAAACATAAATATACATAGAGAAGCGTTATGGCTGTTTGGCCAACAACAGATTTAAAAATAAATATGTAAAAGGATGGATTTCCTCACAGAGGAAGTAATTGAGGCAATGCTGTGGGATGCTGTCCCATCACTTTTAGAGGGTTCTGATAAATTCATTGAATCAGGTAACTTGCGACTATCCTTGTTAGCCAGAAAGGCACCTTCATTGTACCTAGGCAGCATACCTCTGATGGCCTGTTCAAGTATGCAAGTGCATCATTTCAAACTTAATGGCTTCTTACATGCTAACCTATAGCTTAATGAGTTAACTGGTTCAATTGAAATTCATTGAGTTTGAGGTGAGAGGAGGTAAAATGAATGGTTATCTGTGGCACTTCATCTTGATGTCCGGTTTACGTATGGGTGTCTTGGCAGAAAGGTGGAGAACAAATGCAGCAGATAAATATGCAAGACATTACTTGTCATCACATGATCAAAATTCATGTTTGAAACAGCCCTGTTGTTGAAATAAGCAATCAATTGGGGGTGGGGGTGGGGAGGGTGCAGGTCACCATCTTACCTATCCCGGGAACTTTATTGAAGTGTTTTGCTTGACTACTCAATAAGACAAAATGGTGTGACAGAGAATCATTGTAATAAGGAGTGGGCAAATCATTCTATTTATGGTACGTGTCATTTTTGCATGTTTTCTCTCATACGGCCATTCTATTCTATTTCCAATTAAACTGGGGACCATTAAAAAAAATGCTGCATGAAAAACCACAGTTACATTTTTTAAAAAAGATCATATTTCTATGAATTTTTCTCTCAAGTGACACAGTTCTGTATGACTGAATTTTGTCCCAAAACACACATCTGAAACACATTTTCTGAGTCATGAACTGTGTTGGAATTAGGGATGGAGAATTGTGCAGCAGACCAACTTAATCTGATACTTCCAAACATGCTTGAGGATTGGAACACAACTTTTAGTGGGATTACATGTCCCCAGATTTCATGATGCAATTCCAGTGCACCAAAAATTACTCAAAAATGTGTACTTTATGAAAAAGAACCATAGAAAATAAGTATGTTATGTGTAGGTATTGAAAAGCATTGAAACATTCTGATTCTACATTAAAAACTGGACATTTGTAAAAAGTAAACACAAGTTACCGGTACATATGCAATTTAAATGCAGTCTCTTTACGAGCTCCTTCAAAACACCCAAATAAAATGGGACAGACCCGTTATTGAGTACCAGCAAGCTAAACAGGATGGAATTAGCTGCTTAGTCCATTCTTACTCTGAACATTTGGGAAGTATGAAAGCTGGTAGAACTGCAATATGTTTGTGTGTTTATTCATTGTCCTTTCCTTCCTGCCAGTATAAATTAGGCCACATCTCCCTTCCAAGGAACAATAGCTCATGGGCTTTTGCTTTTTGTTTTAAACCCCCACACAGAGGCTTTTAAAGAACTGAATGATTAATAAGGATTGGTAGATTGTGGCCCATGCCCTAAATAACATAGAGCCCACATGGAAAGCAACTTTTCATAGTTTTGCAGAAAAGATGAACTGTGAAAGACTCCTAAGATAAGTCTGGAAGGCAGTTGGCCAAGATAGTGCATGGAATGCTCATGTGGAGAGGACCTCTTTGTTGAATGTATATTAATATCATTCTTTTCTACCAGGTGAAATCTTATCAGTGGAATTATTTGTCAAAATAAGTTGATCAATACAAATTGGCAAACAGGACAGATTAATCAAACCATGTCTGACCAGCTCTTGTTGTCAATGACTTTATAAAACTAATGTCATCCATCCTGTTTGGCATGCCATGGCAGATAAATTGTTAGTCTTGTGTATTGACCTTTGGGGAATCGATACATGTAGAGACCTAAGAAAAAAGTGCTCAGTGGTTTCACCTTTACTGAGCAGGTCTGTCAGAATTTTATAAATATGTGCTTACCTCCTCTTTAGGGGAGAGAGGAAATTGAAGGAAGGAACAATGTTTACGTGAACACCCAACGGCCTTAAATGCTGCAGTGATGAAAATGAGTTCTCATTTTTATTTTTGAAATGTTCATAGGTTTATTGTACTACATTGTTATATTGTATGTTTAAGTTAGATTGCTGTAGTTATACAACTTAGATTGAGCTGAAATAGCATTTCATCACCTGCAGAACCCATTTGGGTGCTTTTTCAAGGGAGCCCAACAAAGTGGGAAAGCTAAAGTGGGACAATAAAATGGATATAAATAGCTCCACTTGTTCATACAATATGCCTTTTAATTGCCTTTAGGGGTCATAAAATCAATCAGGAATGATCTTGTGGCTTCCCATCACTTAAAATAAAATATTGATTTAGCTAATTGAATGGCTCATTCTTTGTGAAAACATAATTATCAGTGGTGGTGTTTGAAATCTCAGAAGCTGAGGTTGCAAAGTACCTACAATCCCACTCCCCACCAGTAGCCTTACTTCCATTTCTCACCCTTCTTTAGCCTTTTAAGAATAGTAACTGTTGAGCAATGTGGAAAGTAAGAAAGTACATGTGTGTGTGTATTGTTGCTGTTGTTGTTTTCATTGTGGTAGTAGTCCCTTGCCTACATTAACCTTAACAGGAAGGTTTCAGAATGCTTTAGGAAATTAATCAGTATGCTCTTCTTCCTTCTCAGCACTAATTGACACAACAGTATTGCTACAATTGTACATTTTAAGGAATTGTGTCTGGGATTACATATCCATCAGTGCTGTGGTGCTTTGTGTCCTCCGTCTAGGTAGGTTATGTGACACTATTTATTTATTTTATATCCTGCTCTAACTTCTGAGTTTAGAGCAATCTGCAGCAGTCTTCCAAAATGTTAATTAAAATGGTAATTAAATGGCAATGGCACTATATTTGAGTAGAATAATGTCTGTAAGGCTTTTTTTTCTGTGTCAAGGCAGCAGAAAACAGAAGATGAGAAAGAAAAAACACACGCTCTGAGGTGTCTGTTGGGGAACAGTTTATGTTTATCTCCCTTCAAATTTAAAACAGTTGAATTGGTGGGCTATGTCTATGTGTTCATGAGTAACTTAAATTCTATACATCCAGTTTCTTCTGGCCATAAAAGAACCCCAATAAGGCTATTTGGGGGGTGCTTAGAAAGAAGCATGCCCCATTGAACTCAGTGAGTCTTCTATTTGTAATTGTTAGGGATGGACAAATCTGGCAATCTTGGTTTTTCTCAGTTCTTCAATCTTAAATTCTTCACATTTTAGCAGCATTTTGTGATTTTTGTTTTTTAAAAACCTAATGAAAATTCATCAGTATTTTAGTGTGGTTTTTTCCTAAATACTTTATTGACTAATATGCACATTTTGCAAGTAATTTATCCTGATATAATACATTTGTGCATATTATTTTTGCTAATATACACCTTTTCCTGCACACTTCCCACTAATAGATGCATTTATTACACATTCTTTGGTTAGAGAGCTGCATCACATTATTGGCATCTGTCTCAGGAGACAATGGAGGAATGCGCCTTTGGGGTTGAAGTCAGACTCAAACAGTTGAAGTGTTACAGTGCCTGCTGTGGCTGTATAAACCACTGTGGGAAAGACATGTTTTGTTGCAGCCAGGAGAAATGAATGTGTCTGGCTGTGCTGCTGCAGATGCACTGTGGTGTTTCTTCTCTCTGTGCTCTTCCCGAAGGTCATTCCTCCTCTGGTCACTGTGGTTTACAAGTTAATGAAATGCCATGCATTTTAATGAGAAACTTCCAAATTTTCAAGGCTCAAACCAAAATGCAAACTGAAACATGAAATGAAAACTAAATCTAATTTCTCTCCCATCCTAGTAAGAGTGGGCTGCAATCTTTACAATAGTTTACCATACAGTAGCTACCATGGACTCCCAGGATAAGCAATATTGGTGAGGATGAGTAGTGCACCAAGATCCTTTTGTGACGCATGGATGTCCAGTTAACAAACACACACACACACACACACACACACACACACAAACACACACAATGAAAAGATGGAGCTGCTTCCAAATGCTACAGATACAAGACAATTTATGTGGTTGCTGACCACCCCTAGCATGTGGTGGCTTATTCCATCCCTCGTTATACACAACACAATTATTATTTTACTAGACCCAGTGATTGGTATCCAGCTTCCTCTGGGGAGTAAAAAAACTTAAACGTGATGCAGAGTTCCCAAAAAATAGACCAGAGGCAATTGTACTTCATCCAGCAGAGCTTTACTGATACTGAAGGCAAATGAGCATAATGGTCACAAATCCAATACATTCAGGATTGGCACAGTCCATAAGAAATCCAGTTGCAGCAGACTTATCATAAAGTAACTTAGAAGAACTTATAATAAGACTAAACCATAACACTATATACAGAACAGAACACTACGGCCAGAACAAAGACATAGAAAGATAAAGTGAGTGAGTGAGACCCAGGCTCCTCCTGGCCTGAATATAATAGTCAGCACAACCTTGACAGAAAGATAACAGAACCAGTTTAAACCAGCTGTACTCAGTAGCACTAACCCAAGAAGGACTAACCCAAACAAGAAACCTTCTGCCTGTTTCTTTCACATAGAAAGAAAACTTTCCAGAACCCTCTTGAACCAAGTAGAATAGGAAAGATCTCTACACATCAGATCAATACTTTCTGTACAGTGGTACCTTGGTTTATAACCATAATCCATTCCGGAGGTCCGGTTGTAAACCAAAACAGGTTGTAACCCAAGGTGCATTTTCACCAATGGGGCCTCCCCCCCCCAATTGGTTGTAATCCCCCCCAAAATGGGTTGTGATCCAAAAAAGGGGACACACACTTCCGGGTTTGACGTAGTTGTAATCCGAAACAGTTGTAATCCAAAGCGGTTGCAAACCAAGGTACCACTGTACTAAGAAATGCAAACTGACATATTTTACTATTGATTGGTAAAGTATTGACATATTTTACTTGATTGGTATCCAGCCACAGCTTTGTCTTTATGTTTGTTTTTTTTTTAATAAATTTTTATTAATTTTCCAAACACAAAATAAAAAAAACAAACAATACACAATACACCAACATACAAACATATAAACATGTATAATTTCATAGCCATTTTTTCATAAACCTTACTTTCCGGACTCCCCCATACCTCCCCTTTTCTGCATCCTTGTTTTATATTTCTTCAGCAACTCCTCACAACTAATTATTCAATTCAATTTCTTTTAAGTTCTTCTAATATTGTTAATTACAGCTGCAATTCTCTGTTTCCCAACCCCTTGACATTTTAACATTCCTGAATTTTACAACAAGTTCTAAGATAAACTTTAAATTTCTTCCAATCTTCTTCCACTGTCTCTTTCCCCTGGTCACGGATTCTGCCAGTCAACTCCGCCAGTCCCATGT
This sequence comes from Podarcis pityusensis, assembly GCF_964106645.2. Taxonomy (NCBI): domain Eukaryota; kingdom Metazoa; phylum Chordata; class Lepidosauria; order Squamata; family Lacertidae; genus Podarcis; species Podarcis pityusensis. The sequence goes on along the minus strand of NC_138034.1, from coordinate 29,011,909 downwards.
AGTCGATCACCTTCGTCTGCCATTCTTCCATTGTGGGTAATTGTTGTGTCTTCCAATACTTTGCTAGAAGAATCCTTGCTGCTGTGGTCGCATACATAAAAAACGTCCTGTCCTTCCTTCTCACCAATTGGCCGACGATGCCCAGGAGAAAAGCCTCAGGTTTTTTAGGGAAGGTCCATTTAAGAACCTTCTTAATTTCATTATAGATCATTTCCCAAAAAGCTTTTATCCTCGGGCAGGTCCACCAAAGGTGATAAAAAGTACCTTCAGTCTCGTTACATTTCCAACATTTGTTACTGGGCAAATGATAAATCTTTGCAAGCTTGACTGGGGTCATGTACCACCTATACATCATTTTCATAATGTTTTCTCTTAAGGCATTACATGCTGTAAATTTAGTACCGGTGGTCCACAGCTGTTCCCAGTCAGCAAACATAATGTTATGACCAATATCTTGTGCCCATTTTATCATAGCTGATTTCACCGTTTCATCCTGTGTGTTCCATTTCAACAGCAGATTATACATTCTCGACAGATTCTTAGTATTGGGTTCTAACAGTTCTGTTTCTAATTTTGACCTCTCCATCTGGAAACCTATTTTCCTGTCCTGTTTAAATGTCTCGTTTATCTGAAGGTAATGCAACCAATCTCGCACTTTGGACTTTAATTTCTCATAACTCTGTAATTTAATTTTTTCCCCATCTTGTTCTAAAATTTCACAATATTTTGGCCATTTAGACTCCATATTAAGTTTTTTCACCTCTTTAGCTTCCATTGGTGACAACCACCTGGGAGTTTTAATTTCCAATAAATCTTTATACCGCATCCAAACATTATATAATGCTTTCCTAACAATATGGTTTTTGAAACCTTTATGCAGTTTTACCTTGTCATACCATATATATGCATGCCAGCCAAATCTATTGTCAAACCCTTCTAGATCCAAAATGTCTGTATTCTCAAGAGGTAGCCAATGTTTCAACCAGCAGAAAGCCGCCGATTCATAGTAGAGTCTTAAGTCCGGCAGGGCAAACCCCCCTCTATCTTTTGCATCAGTTAGAATCTTAAATTTTATTCTGGGCTTTTTGCCCTGCCAGACAAATTTAGATATATCTTTCTGCCACTTCTTGAAACAGTCCATCTTGTCCAAAATCTGCAATGTCTGGAATAAAAACAACATTCTAGGCAATACATTCATCTTGATAACAGCAATTCGACCTAACAAAGAGAGTTTCAACCTTGACCATATTTCTAGATCTTTCTTTACCTCTGTCCAACATTTGTCATAATTGTCCTTAAATAAATTCACATTCTTAGATGTTAAGTTTACCCCCAGGTACTTTACTTTTTTCGTTATCACTAAACCTGTTTCATTCTGAAACTTCTCTTTTTCAGCCAATGTTAAATTTTTGTCCAACACTTTCGTTTTCTGTTTGTTCAGTTTAAATCCTGCTACTTGACCAAATATCTCAATTAGTTCTAATACTCTTTTAGTACTAGTATCTGGCTGTTGCAAGGTCAGTACTAGGTCATCTGCAAATGCCCTTAGCTTGTAATGTCTAGCTCCGACTTGTACTCCTTTAACCAACTGGTCTCCTCTAATCATGTTTAACAAGACCTCCAGGACTAATATAAAAAGTAAAGGGGATATTGGGCACCCCTGTCGTGTACCTTTTTCTATAGATATTTCTTCCGTAACCACATTGTTTACAATTAACTTTGCTTTTTGTTTAGAATATATTGCACCTATACCGTTTTCAAACCCTTGACCTACCCCCATCCCTTGGAGATTCTTCTTCATAAAGCTCCAACCAATATTATCAAAGGCTTTCTCCGCGTCCACAAAAATTAAAACAGCCTTCCTATTAATGTCCACTTCTAACAGTTCCAAAATGTCTATAATGTTCCTCACATTGTCCGACATATGTCTCCCTGGAAGAAAGCCAGTTTGGTCCTTATGAATCTCCCCTACCAACACTCTCTTCAGTCTTTTTGCCATAATGTCTGCAAAAATTTTGTAATCCACATTGAGTAATGATATAGGGCGGTAGTTTTTAACCTGGTTCTTTTCAGTCTCAGTTTTCGGTATAAGTGAAATAAAGGCTTCTTTCCACGACTCCGGTGCCTTTTTCCCCTCCAAAATTTCATTACATACTTCCTTCAGTGGTTGTACTAACCATTCCTTCAAAGCTTTATAATATCTGACGGTCAAACCATCTGGTCCTGGAGATTTTCCCAATTGCATCTTTTGAATGGCACCCTCTATTTCTTGTCCTGTTATTTTCTCATTCAGAATCCTTCTGCTTTGCTCTGAAATTTTTGGTAATCCATGTTTCTTAACAAATTCTTCTATTTCCTGTTCGTTAACCGGCCCTTGTGCATATAATTTCCTGAAGTAACTTTGAAAACAATTACTTATTTCGTTTGGTTTGTGGATAATCTTTCCATCCACTTCTAAACTTGTCACAGTGTTCAGTTTTTGCCTCTTTTTCAATTGCCATGACAGAAATTTCCCACATTTATCTGCTGATTCAAATGTCTTTTGTCTCATTTGCTTTATTTTCCATTCTATCTCTTGATTCATCAATTCCATATATTGCACCTGATAGTGCTTTATTTCTCTCAGAATCTCATGGGACTTTGGTTTAGACCTCAATTTCTTTTCACCTTCTTTTATTTTTTCCAGAATTTTTTCTTTCCTTTCATTTTGCTTTTTCCTCTTTATGGAGTTCTGTTGTATTAGGAAACCTCGCATCACGGCCTTACTTGCGTCCCAGATTATTCTTTTTTCCACTTCTGTTCTCAAATTTATCTCAAAGTAATCTTTCAGTGTTTTTTGGGCCCTCTTATAAATCTCTTCATCTCTAAATAGGGTGTCATTCATTCTCCATCTAAAGGATCCAGTTGATGTTAGTTTCATCTCCATCTTTACAGCATTATGGTCGGAGCAAGTCTTTGAGCAGATTTCTACCTTTTTAATCCTTGACGCCATACTGCTAGTTACCCAAATTTGGTCAATTCTTGTCCATGTCATTTTTGCTTCAGAGAAAAAAGTTCCCTCTCTCTCAAGAGGGTTCCTTGTTCTCCAAATGTCAATCAAGTCCATAGTTTCAGTCATTTCAAAAAAAGTCTTTGGTAGTCTCCCTTCCTTGGAAATTACTTGTCTCTGTGCTTTATCCATATTTGTGGAAACTACACCATTCATGTCTCCCATCATTACTACTCTATAGTCTAGATAGTCCATTAAAGTCTCATGCAACTTCTTGAAGAATTCCGCCTTCCCGTCATTTGGTGCATAAATTCCGACTATCAAGATTTTTTCTCCTTGAACTTGTATTTCAATTGCCAGGTATCTTCCTTGTTCGTCTTTAAATATCATCTTTGGAGCCAATTTTTCTTTTGCATAAATCACCACGCCTCTTTTCTTAACTTTGTCTGATGAAATAAATTCTTGTCCAAGTCTCTTGTTTACCAATAATTTCCTATGTGTCCTGGTCACATGGGTCTCTTGTAGACATATTAGGTCTAATTGTTCTCTTTTCAAAATATGAAAAACTTGGCGTCTTTTTCGGGGAAGGTTCAAACCATTACAATTCCAGCTAAGAAGTTGCAGAGACATTTTGTTATTAAGTACCTGTTCCTCCGACTGCTCCTAACTTTTGTTCGTCTTCAGATGGTGGTATGAGTCCAAATGACAAGTTTGCAATGTCTGTCACTCCTTTTTCTTGTATTGTTGTTTCTACTGTTCCTTTCTGCAAGTCCTCCTGATATCTCTCCAAAAACTGTTCTTTATCTTGAACTGTTCTTATTTTGACCTTCCTTCCTTTGAAGTTAAAAGACAATCCTTGTGGAAACTCCCACCTGAAGGGTATGATGTTTTTCTTCAGCAGGTAGACCAAATCTTTATAGAAGGCTCTCACCTCCAAAATATATTTAGGGATATCTTTAAAAATTTGTACTTGACTATTTTCAATCTCCAATGCCTTTTGGTAATGCAAGTTCAATATTTTATCTCTTTCTCCTTTGGATCTCAATGTGATCAAACAATCCCTTGGCTTCTTACCTTGCCTCCTGCCCAGCCGGAAAGCTGTTGTTATTTCAAGTTCTTCTTCCTGCAGCTCCTCTTGCCAAAATTCCGTAAAGTTCTGTGTAAGGAAGTCCACAAGGCTGTCTCCCTCACTCTCGGGAACCAATCTCAATTTCAAATTTCTCTCTTTTCTCTGTAATTCCAGCAAAGATAGGGCTGCATCATGTTCATTCACTTTTTTTGTAATCGGCACAAGCTCCTCCCTTGTCTCCTCTGCAGTATTTTTTGCACTTTCAGCAATCTTTCGTGTTTCAGAGCTTTCTTGAATTAATTTATTAATAGATTCTGTATTAGATGTTACACTTGCAGTATTCAAGTCCAATCTTGCTGTCAGTTCTGTCAATTTTTTTGAATTTTCTGTAGATAGCTTTGTCAGTGCTTCTAAAGATTGGTTTATTTTGAGCAGTGCCTGTGTCATTGAATCCATAGATGCTGTTGCCACTTTTTCCTGTGCAGCTGGTGGTATGCCGGGTATTGAGCCCCTTTTCTTTTGTGTCTGTTTTGCTTTGGATCTAGTTGTTATCTCTTCTGCTGGACCACTCATATCCTCAAGGTCGTTCTCACAGGAAAAACTTGCAAGTGGAAAATCCCACTGTTTCTTTTTCACTGTAACAGTTTCTCTTTATACCCTCTAGAGGGAGCATTTAATTGTATCCAAGTGAAAAGAGAAAGAACAAAGAAACATAGAGCAATCAACAAAAAATCCAAGAGTCCACAGTAAAAGTTTCTGTCGCACTTTTTCAGTATAGTCACAAGTTCAACAAAGTAATTCCATTAAAGTCCCGTAACTTTGTCTCAGACAAAACCCCAACTTTGTATCCAGTCTAAACTGACAGTTCACTTTCCCGGTGCCTTACTCAGGCAGTCCGTCCTGGGGATTTGGCAGTGGAAGATGTCTTTTTCCTCAGTTAATTTCAGGCAGATTAACAGTGTCCAGTTTTCTTCCCCCCTCCTCCTGCTTACTGGGGGGAAGTTTAAGTCAAATGTCAGGTTTGACAGCTCAAAAATAATTTTCTTTCAAATGCAGCTTTACTCTTTCATTGCTTTAATTGCCATGCAGATCGGGGAGGCAGACTTCCTTAATTTATGCCTTTCCCGTTTTCAGCCAAATTTCAGGATTTAAATTTAAATGTCCCGTTCAGTCCCTCCGTCTTACTCACGGGGTTTACAGTCGAATTTCTGGTTCAGGAAGGAATCGGCGCTCTCCGTTCATGGCGACGCGGCTTCACTCCACGGGCTGGGTTGCGACTCTCAGCACCGCGCTCACCCCCGATGCCGCTCCGTAGCCTTTAAAAAGGCTCTTTCACAGTACTGGGGGGCGCAAAAGGTGCCCACCGAGTCTCCTTGTTCACAGGCTTCAGCGCCTGTGATTTTAGGGGTCCCCCGCTCGCCGTAGCGGGTCAGACCCAAACTCGCGGAGCAGTCCTCCTCCGGAGCTCGAAGCGAGGACCGCCATTAAACGCTGGCGCCGACCGGAAGTCAGCTTTGTCTTTATGGACAGTGCTCCCACTTGTGCAATTCGGGACATCTACTTTTTGCTGATCTCCCTTTCCATCTCACTTAGGGTTTCAATTCACTAGGCTGCCATATGTCTGGGTTTTTGTCAATTCGGACGTATGGCAACAAGGCAATTTTTTAAAGAAAAATGTTGTAAAAATCCCCCAAAAGAACTTCGTCCAGATTTTCACTTTTGGGAATATGTCAACCCTAAATTCACCCTTCCCAATGTGCTAGTGAATGGAATTGGAAAAACAAGAAGAGGCTTAATTTACACTGGGGGAAATCCTTTCCGCATAGACAAAGGCACCACTGCATACAACCCTATCAATGAATCTAGAGTTGGTGAGCAATCCTGCCTACTGTAACAGAATGTGTTTTGCTGTGAATCTGTATCTCTAGAGCTGCAATAATTTTCAAAACAAAGACAGAAATTTGGGGAGGAAAATAGAAACAAATGAAATAAACCAGACATTGAACATGGTGGAGTGATAGACTGAAGAACCCTATTAGTATTCTATTAAGTAAGCTTAGAGGTACCTATCACTCTTTACAAATAAATAACTCTCAAGGCCACAGAGCCTTTTCTATGTAGATGTGTTTTTTTGTAAATTGCTGCAGGCTTAATAAATTGTAACGGAAGCATGATTGTTAACAAGGCAAATGCATATGTATCAATGTATATGTGCAGACAAAGTTATATGACTTTCAGATTTATGCTGCACACAGACATTGCTTATTGTCTTTCTGTTACACGGCTAGTCTATTAAGAAGTCTCACTCCAAGAGCACATATATCTTGGAAATTGTTTGCTTTGCTCTGATCACTCTGCAAATATTTATATGCTCTTAGAATTACTATCTAAACTGTTAACCTTACTTTCAGTAGCCATTCGTTTTTGGGAGGCTTGGTTGCTTTTACAAGCTGCCAAACTTTTATCACATCTTTGCCACACCATAGGATAAAATATTGAATAATAATAACATATAGCAACCTTGCTGGCAACAGAATGCAACAGGGGTTTAGAAAATGACATTACAGTGGTACCTCGGGTTACGAATATAATTCGTTCGGGAGGTCTGTTCTTAAACCAAAACTGTTTTTAACCTGAGGCACACTTTTGCTAATGGGGCCTCCCACTGCCGCCGCACTGCCAGCACGCAATTTCCATTCTCATCCTGGGGCAAAGTTCTCAACCTGAGGTACTACTTCCGGGTTAGCGGAGTTTGTAACCCGAAGCATTTGTAACCCGAGGTACCACTGTATATGGCTTATAGGTGAGGTTTCTGTACACCCGAGTGACATTATGTATTTTTATTCTGCCCAGGTTTGTTGCCCCCCCCCCATATTTATTTAAGAGCCCTTCTGAATCGGACCAAAAGTCAGTCCAGACGTTTGTTCCCAAAGTGGTCAGCTGAATGCCTATGGGGACCCCATAAGCCTAACTTTGATTATTCTCTCAATTTAAGTAGACATTGCAATAAAAATGGGTCTAGAAGTAATTAAAGCAATCTCTTACTCTTGATTTAGCATTTTTAGAGATCATTAAAATATTTAAAATTAAATTTAAAAAATCATTTTAATATTTAACCTTTAGCCTCAGGAAATACTAACAGCAAAAGATGCAGGAACAAGTAAGCCACCTGTTGATGAAATACATACCTCAAGGCCAGGGGCGGAACATCCTATTTCGCTACTTGAAGCAAAAAAGGAAGTGCTACCCTACCTTGCCTTGCCACTGCTCCTGCCACTGCCTATCTGCTTCTCCCGCCCCTACCTGCTCTGCCACTACCATGCACCCTGCTGTATCCACCAATGCTGGAGAAGGAGAGCTGCAATCAGCACCAATTTGGGGCAAGTTCTAGCCCAAAATGGACGGGATCTTGCCCAAAATCAGCACCCATGGCAGCAGTGCTTCTCTGCCAATGGCAATGTAGTAGGCAGGACACCTGCATTCATGCCTGCTGAGGGGCTTCTGACACCTGAAGTAGTGGCTTCACCCTGCCTAATGCATGCCCTCCAACATCTCTCTGATAAAAATAGGGACATCCCATTCCATAATGATAATTTTAATATTTATACTGCACATATCTTTCTGGGTTGCCCCAGCCACTCTGGGCATCTTCCAACATATATAAAAACATAAGAAAACATTAAACATTTTTTAAAAAACCTTCCCTGTACAGGATTGCCTTCAGATGGCTTGGGGGTTGGATAACTCCATCCCCTCCAACATTTCTCCAATGAAAATAGGGACATCCTAAGGAAAAGTGGGACATTCTGGGATCAAATCAGAAAGTGGGATGGCTTCTCTAAATCAGAGACATCCCTGGAAAATAGGGACACGAAGGGTCTGTTAATGGCTTGGCTGCCTCTGATCAAGCCTAAGAAAAAACAGGTTCCTCATGCGTAAGAGGCCATCTCATAACTAGGTAAGCTTTTTTAAAAAAAGAAAAGAAAAGTAAGAGTGTGGGCCTCCTGTTGTCTCAAGGCCTGGTTCCTGGGTACCCCCTGTTCTCCCCACCAGTGTCTCAGCAGAGGGTAACAGCAGCCAGGGCAACTCTTGCTCTCTTTGATGTGATTCTAACTACATAATGGAAAGTAGTTCTTAAATAAGGCTAGTGTGTGTTCTGAATGGGCTCATAGACTGAAGCTGAATCCAGAAAAAAGATTAGCTTTGTTTCCTATCTTTTATTAGTTCCAGTCCTGGAGAACCTAGACCTCCAAACCTCCCAGAGGTTTTTCTGCAGAGACACTTTGGACTAAGCTAGTTATTGAATGTAATAAGGAAGATGTTAGACAACGGGTTTATATATTTTATGTAAGAAAGCAATTTGAGCATATACGCTGAGATAGTAGAGAATCACTGGATGCAATGTATGCAGTCTATGACACCAGTTGTGTCTGTGTTTATTTTCTTGCTTGTGCGATGTTGTTGTATTTGAACTCACTAGACAATTACGGTTTTCTTCTGAAAAAGGAAAGACAGAGATCCTAGAAGTAGGGAAAACCGAACTTGAAGATAGTCCAGTTTCTCATCCCTTCCCTAAAAGGTTAGCTGAAGGATGTGGGAGGTCTTCTGGATTCAGACGTGTTACTGAATGCTCACATAGAACTACCCCGATTATACCGGAATAATAGATGGAGTTTTATTTTGAACAAGCAGAGCAAGGGGGCAGACTGAGAACCTCTCCTTGCTACACACAAATACAGAGTTTGCATCTCTGCAGCTTATTTTCCCAAGTGCTTTTATCTTCAGCCAAGTGCCAGAAGTCATTGGACAAAGCACTTGGGAAAGAGGGTATGCAGGGAGATTAGCAGCAGACATGAGGAAGGTTCAGTGCTTCTCCCTCACATACCCCTCCCTTAACTGCCCCCTTCATTGTATAAATTCATACACATTTTAGGCACTTCTGGGTTGTATCCAGCACTGCACACAAGGGGTTCCCCAACCCTTTGAGAGCCTTCAGAGGAAAGGAGTGGGAAGTGTCTGTTGGAGATTCATTCCCCGTGTCTGCAGTCATGGGACTGTTGTCTATCACATGACGGCGTATGTTTTCATTCCACAGTGTGGGAAGTGACAAAGACAGGATGCTTTGATATTACTGTGTTCCATGAAGTGGGACTATTGTCCTTTGTTCTTTCTTTTTTTCTGTATGATGAGAAAGAAGAAGGAGCTAAAGCAGAATGCTCCGAGTGTATTATTTGTAAATAAAATTAGATTAGCCAAAATGCTGTGCTACTGAGTTCTGTTACGCAAGCTGCGAATACTCTGCGGATCCCTAAGTGTGATAATGCCTTTTGGCATTAGCCGCTGTGATGTTCGGGCAGAAGCTCGCGAACGATTCACCAGGAGGGAGAGAACATGCCAGTCGGGCATGTGTCTCTACCAGGGTCCTACACAAGAGTAGGACGCTCCTAACAGTGTCATTGCACAAACAGGAACTTGTTATGTAAGTAGAACAAAAGCTGTGGATACAACCCTATGTGTTGAAGTTCCTGGATGTGCTGCTGTCACCTCTTGTTTGTGCCTTGCAATACCGGAGATATTTAAAAGGAGATAGCGGAGAGATGACACCACGTCTCTTCAGCGTGAAACTTCTGTGTAAGGGTTATGAATACTACTTAAGCAATGGGCCATTAGGGCCGCACGCTTATTATGAAATAATCTCAGTCCCATTGAGATAACTACATACCAGATACAGCTGTCTCTCTCTAAGCACCCCAGGGCCAGTTATCATAATAATAACACCTGCTGAGTTATCCTCGACGACGCCATAAAATGTCCTGTATTTCTTTTCAGTGCTGACATAACACAGCACTTAAGTATATTATTTTGACCACAGGAAATTGCCAATTAATGCTACAGTGGTTAAGGAATTTATGTGCTGAGTCTACTGCAAGAGCCCATTAACATGTAGCACAGTCAGTAATGTTCTTATGTGTAGCTTCAGTAAATGTGTGTTGACTTTCTCAAGCAAGAGAATCTTTGTAAGATATAGTTAACATCTTGCCTTAGAACGAAACAAGGCTATGATTTCCATTTGTGGTTGATGTGATTGAGATACTTGGAGCATATTCCATACAATTGTTATCAGCTGCATGTGAAATTTTCATAATTTTACAAATCCCATGGATATTAATATTATAATGGATTTACAAACTCCTCCATCCATTCATGTTTTGAGTACTTAAGAGACTCCTAATCCCCCCATAGAACTAGCTACAATTCCCAGTGTGATTTAACAATCAGCCACTCTTCCCAGGGAACTCTGGGAATTGTAGCTCTGTGTGTGGGCAATGGGGGGGTCTCCTAACAACTCTCTCCCTTAGCAAACTAGTCCCCATGATTCTTTGGGGGACGCCATGATTATTTAAAGTGGCATGGTACTGCTTTAAATGTATAATGCCGATGAAGCCCAAGTCTCCTGAAAGCAATGGATTAGGGTTTAGACCTGAGTATATTTTAATGGATTGTGCCCATTGCTTAAAATAGCCCCTTTAAAGTTTGTAAAAGTAAATGAAGGAGTTCCATGCATGGTGGTAAAAACTCACGTCTGAAAATGTACATCTCAATATTAGTCAGATTTGAAATTCTTTACTAATTTTGGTTCCTAAAGCACTGTTCCTTCTCACTCTTAATGTTCCCTGCTATCATTCAAATAATCGCAAAGTGGGCTGGGGAGAGAATTCAGGAGGGTAATTTCTGTAAGCCAAGAAATTTTGTAATTAACAGCTCTCGCCTATTTTAGCTTATGCAGATGTAAGTTATTTAATTGCCACTTTACTAGCTCTGCATAGATTGGATGCCTTCTAATGGCATCTGTACGTTTTGTGCTTCACTAACATTATAGGACCCATCACTGTGATCTATATAGGAAAGTGTATTGCTTGAGTTTGTGATGGGAGAAAATTACACATTAAATGCTTAATAGAAGAATCCCCCTCCCCAGTGAGTGTCGGAATTGGAGCTAACTAATACTTTATAAGGATCTGATTCTTTCTCAGCTCTGTAACTCTCAAGTTATGCAACCCAAATCAATTTGACACTGGTTCATCATAAACAGGAGGATTTGAACCATGGTGAATGGAAATGTGGAAAGAAATTAGAATCTGTTAGTCAGCAACAACTTATGTATTTACTTAAACAGCTTTATAATACTGAATCTATATGGCACCATTCCTAGGATAATTAGGACAAAATTAAGTTTTTAAAATTTATTTTTGCCACTTTATCTGAACTCTAAACTCTGATATGTATCACGTTCTAATAGGTCTTGTACAATCATACAGTGTTGGTGTTTTATAACTATTAAGGTTTGGTACCTAAGCATCATATGGGACACGGGTGGCGCTGTGGGTTAAACCACAGAGCCTAGGGCTTGCCGATCAGAAGCTCGGCGGTTCAAATCCCCGCGACGGTGTGAGCTGCCGTTGCTCGGTCCCTGCTCCTGCCAACCTAGCAGTTCAAAAGCACGTCAAAGTTCAAGTAGATAAATAGGTACCGCTCCAGCGTTTCAATGTGCTGCTCTGGTTCGCCAGAAGTGGCTTAGTCATGCTGGCCACATGACCTGGAAGCTGTACTCTGGCTCCCTCGGCCAATAAAGCGAGATGAGTGCCGCAACCCCAGAGTCGGTCACGACTAGACCTAATGGTCAGGGGTCCCTTTACCTTTACCTTACCTAAGCATCAAAACTAGGAAAGGACAATCCTAGTTTTAGTCAAATTTAGTTTCTCTTGAGTTCTAATTCTTCCAGTTTTAAATTTAGTTCTTTGCATTTCTGCAGCAGTATGCAATTAAAAACTTCCCTATACAAGGCTGCCTTCGGATGCCTTCTAAAAGTCATATAGTTGTTTATCTATTTGACATCTGATGGGAGGGTGTTCCACAGGGCGGGTGCCACTACCAAAAAGGCCCTCAGAGCTGGACTTCAGTGTCCGGGCTGAACGGTGGGAGTGGAGCTGTCAGAATTCTCTTAGCTCTAAAATGTACAATTCTCCAGCTTAGCACCAAAATGTACAATTGCTATGCTGTCTAGCAGGGCTGGCCCAAGACATTTTACTGCCTGAGGCAAAGGGAAAATGGCACTACTCCATCCATATACAGAAACCAGTTGCACTGACAGCTGAATCTTGCTGCCTGGCATAGCTATCGGATATTGTATTCTAATGAACCCGAGGGCTACAGGGTGGTTTAGGTGGTATATGACATGTCTGTGGCATACATAGCTCTGATCTTCAGCATAAAACTATGACCAAGGAGTTCAGGGTGTGTAGCTGGGGAGCGGTGAGACTTATACTGCTCCTCTCCAGCATCTGCCACCTGAGGAGCTTGTACCACTGTGCCCAATGGTATGGCTCATCCTACAGTCTAGCCAAGTTCAGATCTGCACAAAGTGTCCCATGCAGTGTTTACATCTAATGAAAAGTGGGTGTGTCATAGTTCTGGAGCTTGAAGTTTCCAACTGTCCATCAGAGCCTGTGATTTAAACCATTATTGTTCATTTTCATTTGCAAAGCTATGAAAATTCTACAGAGATAACTGCTCTCCTTAAGAAGCATGTGTAAGTGAGGGAATGTTGGGTTGAAATCACGACAGACGAGTGGTAGGTGTCATATGAGAGGCGTCTCCCCGGGGCGAGCCCCGGGAACTCTCTTTTATTGAATATTACAAACATTGCCACAGGTGTGCTTGTGGCTGATTGGTTGATACAAACACAAAGCATCTTGTTGCTGATTGGTTAACATAGGTACAAGGCGGGAATTACATATAACTATTTATCACTGATAGATCAAAGGATGAGAAATGGAGCTGGAACTAGACAGGCATGAAACCTCCTAATTAAATTATAACTAAAGATTGATATTGAAGGAACATAACATGAAAGAATACAACAATCACGTTCAATAGATGTGGTCAGCAATGCATTAAGAACAGGTCAGGATACACTGTTTCATGAACTCAATGGGAACTGTTCAGAACATTCTCAGACACTTGTGCAGAAGCAGAGAAAAGATTATGAGCGAGACTTCCCAGAATGCAAGAGAAAAGAAGCAATAGTTCTCATAGTCCCATAATGCCACAGTTATGTGCAGTAAGAGAACTGCAGAAAGAAAACTTCCCTTCAAGGGAAGAAAATATACTTTACAAATTTATCCAGTAGAGTGACTCAGTGCCATTTTATACACAATGGTTTCCAATATTTAGTCTGTCACAAGCAAACAGCATCTGTTTTCCTGTATATAACTAACAATAGGCAGAATAGTTGTCCCATCTGATGGTTCAGAAGCATTGCATATGTGGTTTCACTACATGAAAATGATAGCAGGATTGGAAATTGGGTGAATCGACAGAGTGTGGTTGAAGAAATTACCAAAGATAGGATACACACATAACTCATGTATAGTCTTTCCAAGTTTCTGAAATATAATGTCTGAAGTGGTGTCTTGTATGTTCCCTCCATGAGGAGTTACTTTGGAATTGTCTTCTTACTGTGTAATGATCAAAGCTGCTGGTAGTTGTGATGAATTCTGCTCTACTAGAAACCAACATGAACTCTTGCCATTATCTTGACTACATGGTATTTTCACAATATTTTCTTAAATAGGACAGTGCATGAGGGTATGGCATCTTATTCTTTGAAATCTTCTGATGTTGCACAGGCTCCCACTTCTATTCTTTTTCAAGTCCTTTTAGGTCACTTTTACATTTAATTCCATTACCTGTGATACCTTAAATTTTGAAACTACAAACTTGACCACTGGAATTTCACTTAGATAAAGCATGTATATACTCTATTAACAGTTTCATCCAGGGACTTTTTTTTAAACTGAGCTACTTCATTATAATTAAGAAATAATGTTCATGGGCATGGAGAACATGAAGAAGCAAGTTTTCTTTTATGGATGATTAAATGCAGAAATGAAGCTGAAGCATTTCATAGCTGCAGTAGCAGTTTTATTAAATGTCTATTTCATTGCCACGAACCACGGCTGAGCTGGAAAAAAAGTTGTAGCAAACAACAACATAGTAAATTACATTTCTTTCCATGGTGGCTATGAAATTCCAAGGAGGCTATTATCTCCATTGTCACATGGAACTGCATGATTCCCACTCAGCCGCCTTATCCAAAGGGGTTTGGGCAGATTTTGCAGGCATGTTGGGCAAGGGCGCAGACACATGCCATGCATATACTTGGAAGGGGGTGCAGCCTCAGGCTGTTTAAACCTTCTTGGCTTTCAGTGCTCGGAGTACAGTGCTCAGAATGGAGCTGAGGCAGCACTGGGCAAAGGTTGGTTAGCCTTCAAGATTGGGTATGAATGCCTGCTGTTGACTATGCTGTTGGCTGCCTTTTTTGGTTACATGTCCACATTCACCTACAGGGTCAGGGCTTGGCTCTATGCCCTCATGTGGGAATTGTGCTGGGAGGGTAAGATTGTCATATGTCTGTTTTTTCCTGGACAAGTATGGGATTCCAAGGGCGAAATTACCATGCAGGGGAATTTTTTTATAATCAGCAAAATGTCCGGGTTTTTATGGCAACCCTATGGCAGGGCAACTGGCAGAGGCAGTCCTTGCAAGTCAGGAAAGTGAAGGGGCACTGGGTCTTCACCAGCCTTGAGTGTCAGCCATAGATTGCTGCCTGTGAACACTAGTGGGATGCGAAAGATAGGGGACAGAATAGGAAAACTAGGAAGCAAGGGGTGGGGAAATAAGGATTGATGATATTTGAGCCTGACTAGTTGTTATGGAAGCAACTGCAAGTAACACTGTTCCTGCAGTCCTGGTCCCAGATGTTGGAATGGGGGTCCTGGGTGGTCCATGCAGCAATGGAAAAAAATGCAGAGATGCTCCCCAGGGTTTGGGGTACATCAGACTTAATAGGTGACCATCCTGAAGACATGAGCCTCAGAAAGTGTCCCACAATGCCTCTTTATAACATCAGGCCTGAACTGAGGGTGGACACAATTCCTGCAAAAAGTAATTTTCCCAAAGAAATGAACTTGTCCTTTCCCCACTATTGAACAGCAGGTGCCTTCACTCCATTGTCTCATGACTGCTCTGTGAGGTTGTGTAGGCTGGTAGGATGGTGGTGGGCAGATATGGCTTCCATTCTTCATGTTGCATAAGCTAACCTGATTCCTTTTTTTTTTCTTGATTAGAAGTAAAATTAGATGATCTTCAGTACCTTTTGCCCCCGCTTCACCCCATGACTTCAAAAAATGTTTTATGACTATTTTTCTCTCTCTCTTTCAGAATTGCCACAAGTAATTTATCGGTGCATGCAAATGCCTACAGTACAGCCTTTTGCAATAATGATTTATGGCATGCATATATATATATATATATATATATATATATATATATAGTCCTTGAGTGAGCAGTATTTTGCAATGCTAGGATAGTTATTTCAGGGCAATTATGCATTCACATATATTATCGAAGCTCTACTTTGAGGTCTTATTATGCAGTTCTCATTCACAGAAAAAGCAAGCAAATAAATCTTTCCCGACTTGAAGTCAATGGAGCTATGTTGGCATAAATGCAATCAAGAATCATGCTGCAGGGGACAGAGTCTATAAGTAGAAGCAGTTGGATCATTTTCATAGATCTATCTGTATATAAGACACCTATGTGTGAATATGTATTGCTAGACATACACAGTATATCTATCTATATCTATCCATCATCTATCTATCTATCATCTACACACAAACACACAAACACACATACCATAGTTGGACAATTTGCAAAGCACTCTTCATTCTTGTCCCCCCCACCATCAGAAAGATATGAAAAAAAAGCACTTATATGGAAAATATAAGTGGGAAATGTTGCTCTGTCTAAATGCCAATGAGTGCTAACATTTTCCTGATATATAGAACACCTAAGGCCTCCATCCCATTTAGCTCCTGCCGCGTGCAGGGGAAGGAGAATGTATGTCAGCCTGCAGAGTTCTCTAATATATTGTCTAAACAGTTTAAGGCATGATAAAAGAGGGAGGATTTACTTTCAGGGTTACGGATTTAGGATGGCATGCAACCTCCTCTCTGTCAGCAGAGAAGAGGGCTCAAGTGGTTAGCAAGGCTACCAGCAGCAGTTTCCCCAGTGGTATGAGGTTCTCTACTACTGTGCTGGATCCAAAGCCTCTGGACCCTTCAGGGTGGAAGCCTTCAGGGAGGTGGACTTTGTATGAAACAGAATTTCCACCACACTCTACCTCCTTGGACCCTCTGTTAACCACATCACAACAACTTCCAGAAATTTTCACCCCACCCCCTTTCATTGTAATTATTGTGTTTATTTTTATCTATTTTAAACTGCTTTGAGATCGCCAGCTAGTAACTGGTCTATAAATGGAAATACCTACTTATATATCCTGCTTTTCCAACAATTGTCTCTCAGAGAAGCTCACATCAATTTAAACAGGAAAGAGAAGGGAAGAGAAGACAATTGGAGAGAAAAGGTAGATAAGAGAGATCTGTTTTTCACAGACAGAGCAAAGTGGTGAGTTGTAAGCAGCCACTTATATTCAGCAATGGACAAGCTGATCTTACTTTGCTGGTATACTCACTTGAGTAGGCCTTGGTGTCTCATTTTCCTTTGGCTGATGGATGGGGCCAGTGTGTCCTTTTGCTTTTGCATTTGCAGGACAACTTGAGTATTCTTCCTAGGAAGTATTCTGCTCTTTCTCCAATGAATTGCACTGGTAATCATACACGCCATGATGTTCTTCCTGGAACAAGCAGAAGCCTCTCAGGTGCCTTGGTCCCCCAGCAGATGGCAGAGGCCAGGGTGTGCTGCCTCCAGCTCTACAGTCCCTGGGCAACTGTATGTGTATATGCAGACATATATGTATGCCTGTTGCATAAACCGGTGTTTAATGAAATGCTTGTTGACATAAAGATCAGGTTCTGTCCCTGAATTGTCTATGCCTTGAGGAGATAACTTAGTTTATAGAAATATAGAGACCAGATGAAGGATTATAAACTGAAACATCAAAATATTGTTCACAGATAGCTATGGAAGCTAGGGCCTTCCTGGCTTTCAGTACAGAATTGAGGGACAGTCATGGTTTCAAGTCTAGTGCCTCAGTTTTGGCACATTGGAACCACAAAGTGTTTTTCTCTAGAACACTAGTAGAACTACCAGTGGAGACATATGTAGCTGTGTGACAGGAAAGTTGTTTAGAATACAGCCTGTCACAATTCGGTGGAAATACCGTGTAGAGCTATGTCAAAGGTAGATTTACATTTGTGGGAGTGGGGCAGCTGACAGAAAGAACCACATACAATTTTCCTTTTTTCTGTATCATCAGCAAGTACATGAATGTCTCAGCCTGGGACAGGCAGCACATGTGGAATTCAACATGGACTGGTAATCTACAGCTGCCACAGACACAAATAAGACTCTAAATAGACCCCCTTAGCTTTACTAGAACTATAATGTTTAGTTAATTATCAGGGTAATCATTTTAAAATAATAATATTTGGGCAGCAGTAAGCACCATCTTAAAGGTGATACACATTATTGGGGCTTTAAAAAACAACAACCCAAAACAAAACTATTGCTCCAACTAGATAGATAAATGGATGGAGATATTTTTCTCATCCATCCCCTTCATGGATCACTGCCTTGCCGTGGCGAAGGGGCTTGAATAACTCAGAGAAGCTATGAGCTATGCCGAGCAGGGCACCCAAGATGAACAGGTCATAGTGGAGAGTTTTGACCAAACGTGATCCACCTGGAGGAGGAACTGGCAAGCCACTCCAGTATCCCTGCCAAGAAAACTCCATGGACAAAGACAACAGGCTTATAAAAGTTATGACGCTGGAAGATGAGCCCCTCAGGTCGGAAGGCATCCAACATGCTACTGGGGAAGAGCGGAGGACAAGTACAAGTAGATCCAGAGCTGATGAAGCGGCTGGGCCAAAGCCGAAAGGACGCTTAGTTGCGGATATGCATGGAAGCAAAAGGAAAGTCCAATGCTGTAAAGAAAAATATTGCATAGGAACCTGGAATGTAAGAACCATGAACCTGGGTAAGTTGGATGTGGTCAAAAATGAGATGGCAAGAATAAATATTGACATCCTGGGCATCAGTGAACTAAAATGGACGGGAATGGGTGATTTCAGTTCGGATGACTATCATATCTACTACTGTGGGCAAGAAACCCGTAAAAGAAATGGAGTGGCCCTCATAGTCAACAAAAGAGTGGCGAAAGCTGTACTGGGATGCAATCTCAAAAATGATAGAATGATCTCGATATGAATCCAAGGCAGACCTTTTAACATCACAGTAATCCAAGTTTATGCACCAACTACTGGTGCTGAAGAAACTGAAATTGACCAATTCTATGAAGACTTACAAGACCTTATAGAAATGACACCAAAGAAGGATGTTCTTCTCATTATAGGGGATTGGAATGCTAAAGTAGGGAATCAGGAGATCAAGTTTGGCCTTGGAGATCAAAACAAAGCAGGGCAAAGGCTAATAGAGTTCTGTCAAGAGAGCAAGCTGGTCATCACAAACACGCTTTTCCAACAACACAAGAGACGACTCTACACATGGACATCACCAGATGGGCAACATCGAAATCAGATTGATTATATTCTCTGCAGCCAAAGATGGAGAAGCTCTATACAGTCAGCAAAAACAAGACCTGGAGCTGACTGTGGCTCAGATCATCAGCTTCTTGTAGCAAAATTCAGCTTAAACTGAAGAAAGTAGGAAAAACCACTGGGCCGGTAAGATACAATCTAAACCAAATCCCTTATGAATACACAGTGGAAGTGAGGAACAGGTTTAAGGATTTAGATTTGCTGGACAGAGTGCCTGAAGAACTATGGGTGGAGGCTCGCAACATTATACAGGAGGCAGCAACGAAAACCATCCCAATGAAAAAGAAATGTAAGAAAGCAAAGTGGCTGTCCAACGAGGCCTTACAAATAGCGGGGGAGAGAAGGCAAGCAAAATGCGAGGGAGATAGTGAAAGATACAGGAAATTGAATGCAGATTTCCAAAAAATAGCAAGGAGAGACAAGAAGGCCTTCTTAAACGAGCAATGCAAAGAAATAGAGGAAAACAACAGAATGGGAAGAACCAGAGATCTGTTCAAGAAAATTGGAGATATGAAAGGAACATTTTGTACAAAGATTACCATAATAAAGGACAAAAGTGGTAAGGACCTAACAGAAGCAGAAGACATCAAGAAGAGGTGGCAAGAATACACAGAGGAATTATACCAGAAAGATATGGATGTCTCATATACCCCAGGTAGTGTGGTTGCTGACCTTGAGCCAGACATCCTGGAGAGTGAAGTCAAATGGGCCTTAGAAAGCACTGCAAATAACAAGGCCAGTGGAAGTGATGGTATTCCAGCTGAACTATTTAAAATTTTAAAAGATGATGCTGTTAAGGTGCTACACTCAATATGCCAGCAAGTTTGGAAAACTCAGCAGTGGCCAGAGGATTGGAGAAGATCAGTCTACATTCCAATCCCAAAGAAGGGCAGTGCCAAAGAATGCTCCAACTACCGCACAATTGCACTCATTTCACACACTAGCAAGGTTATGCTTAAAATTCTACAAGGAAGGCTCAAGCAGTATGTGGACCGAGAACTCCCAGAAGTGCAAGCTGGATTTAGAAGAGGCAGAGGAACCAGAGACCAAATTGCAAACATGCGCTGGATTATGGAGAAAGCTAGAGAGTTCCAGAAAGACATCTACTTCTGCTTCATTGACTATGCAAAAGCCTTTGACTGTGACCACAGCAAACTATGGCAAGTTCTTAAAGAAATGGGAGTGCCTGATCACCTCATCTGTCTCCTGAGAAATCTCTATGTGGGACTTCCAGGGAGGTGCCTCCGGTAATGGCGGAATTCCTCTGACCGGGAGGAATCTGCTCCGTGGGAATCTGGGTCTGGCTGCCACGGCGAAGGCGGAGACCCGTTAAAATCACAGGCGGGAGAAGCCTGTGAGCGTGGGATTCGGCGGGCACCTTTTGCACCTCCCCCACTCGCGGGGAACCCCGGTTTTTGGGGCTCCAGAGCGACGTGGGGTGAGCGGCGCGGTGCATCGAATTGTCTGCTTCTTCCACGGAGTGAAGCCGCATAGCTGTTGCTGGAGAGTGCTGACCTTTTCCTGTGGACAATTTGATTTTAAAGTAATTACCCGTGAGTAGAGCTGAAGCGGAAGAATTGGATCTCTAAATGTTGAATTTGGTATCGTAACAGGGAGGTTCAAAACAGGAAGTCTGCCTTCCCCTTTTGTAAATAGACTGAGGCAATGAAGTTGCAAGCTGGAGTCCTGGAAAGTCTTTTGTAAAAGATTAAATTTCCATCGGTAAAGAACATTAAACCCCCTCTTGGAGGCAGGAGAAGAGAGGGGGAAGTTGTGGATTGAGTATGCCTGTGGGAGAGAGCGAAGAGATTTAAAACACCGCCCTCTGACCCTGGAAACGGGCTGCTAGCAGGACTGACGTATTTTGGAATGTTCATTGACAGCGTTTAGAACGTTCATTGACAGCTAGTTAAACAAGAGAAATACATTGTTTCTACTGTCTCCGGCTGCTTTAAAAAGGAGTAAAAGTAACTGAAAATTGAAACTAACTTGAAACTAATTTTGGATTGTTTAAAAGAGGATACAATTGACTATTACAAATAGAAACTGTTTCCCCCTAGTGGAAGCCTTTGAAACCGGTTGCTTTACAAGAGCTGGGTTAGGGAAGTTTCCAGCTGCAAGTTAAAAACCGTGAGACTCTGGGACTGACCTTGAATCTTTTAAGTGTTATGGCCAATGGAAGAGGAAAAACAGACCAGTCAACTGTTGACAAAACATTAAGGTTTGGGAGGACTTGGCAACAATCCAGGAGAGGTCCATCATCAGGCCCCCCTGCTCCTTCTGTTGCAGCCTTTGTACCAGCATATTTAAAACCAAGAGGAATGTCGACAGAAGAGGCTTTAGTGGCTGCACTATATAAGATAAATGACTCATTGGATCAGCTTCACAGGAAAATGGACACGATAAATGCGAAAGTGGATGTTTCAATTACTAAAATTAACTTAAATACAGAAAGTATAAATAATATCAATACAGAAACTACCCACAAATTGATACAGGAACCTACTTTGATACGGCAAACTGCGGAGGAAGCCAGGGAAAAAGCTGTTGTTGCTGAATGTAAAGTAACACAACTGGAGAGAAAGAGAAAGAGAGCCCCAGCCCTACAGAGGCAATTTGATGAACATAAGTTGACGCTTGCTATGACTGAACCTAAAGAAAAACAGACGAATTTGAGAATTAGAGTTCACCTTTGGTGGACATGCCCAAGGATTAAGACACTTTGGGAGATGATTCATAAAGAATTGAAAAGGTATTTAAATATACCCTTTTGAGGAAACCAGAGGCCTTTCTCCTGGGCATGGTCGGCCAATTGGTGTTAAAGAAGGATAGAACTTTTTTCACGTATGCAACAACAGCAGCAAGAATACTCATTGTGAAGTACTGGAAGACACAAGATTTATCCATTCGGGAAGAATGGCAGATGAAGTTGATGGACTATATGGAATTGGCGGAAATGACTGGCAGAAATCCGAGACCAGGGAGAAGAGTCGGTGGAAGAAGACTGGAAAAAGTTTAAGACTATTTATAGAAATACTATAAAAATAATGAATTTTAGAAAAATGTTGGAATGAAGTCATATGGCTTTAGCCGAAATGCTATAAGGAATCAAGTATAAATAGAATAATAAAGTATTAAAGGGAAAAATAAGGTTAGAATATGTTAAGATAATTATAGGATAGAAAACAGAGGAAGATGGAAAGGAATTGCTGAAACAATTAACAGAAGTGGAATACAAAAAGGGAGGTGTGAGGAGGTCGTGGAAATAAGGGAATGAAAATTAAGATATTGAAATTGTTTTGTGTTTTAAATGGTTTGTGTCTTGTTTTGTTAGTCTTATGTTTTTTTTGGTTTTTTGTTTTCCTTTTTTGTTTTTCTGCTTTGTTGTGTTTAAACGATTGGAAAATTAATAAATATTTTTTAAAAAAAAGAAAAAAGAGAGAAATCTCTATGTGGGACAAGAAGCAACAGTTAGAACTGGATATGGAACAACTGATTGGTTCAAAATTGGGAAAGGAGTACGACAAGGCTGTATATTGTCTCCCTGCTTATTTAACTTATATGCAGAATTCATCATGCGAAAGGCTGGGCTGGATGAATCCGAAGCCGGAATTAAGATTGCCGGAAGAAATATCAACAACCTCAGATATGCAGATGACACAACCTTGATGGCAGAAAGTGAGGAGGAATTAAAGAAACTTTTATTGAGGGTGAAAGAAGAGAGCGCAAAATATGGTTTGAAGCTCAACATCAAAAAAACGAAGATCATGGCCACTTGTCCCATCACCTCCTGGCAAATAGAAGGGGAAGAAATGGAGGCAGTAAGATATTTTACTTTCTTGGGCTCCATGATCACTGCAGATGGTGACAGCAGTCGTGAAATTAAAAGACGCCTGCTTCTTGGGAGAAAAGCAATGACAAACCTAGACAGCATCTTAAAAAGCAGAGACATCACCTTGCCAACAAAGGTCCGTATAGTTAAAGCCATGGTTTTCCCAGTAGTGATGTATGGAAGTGGGTGCTGGACCATAAAGAAGGCTGATCGCCGAAGAATTGATGCTTTTGAATTATGGTGCAGGAGGAGACTCTTGAGAATCCCATGGACTGCAAGATCAAACCTTTCCATTCTTAAGGAAATCAACCCTGAGTGCTCACTGGAAGGACAGATCGTGAAGCTGAGGCTCCAATACTTTGGCCACCTCATGAGAAGAGAAGACTCCCTGGAAAAGACCTTGATGTTGGGAAAGATGGAGGGCACAAGGAGAAGGGGACGACAGAGGATGAGATGGTTGGATGGTGTTCTCGAAGCTACCAGCATGAGTTTGACCAAACTGCGGGAGGCAGTGGAAGACAGGAGTGCCTGGCGTGCTCTGGTCTATGGGGTCACGAAGAGTCAGACACGACTAAACGACTAAACAACAACAACAACATATTTCTCATGGATCAGAACACAACTACTTTTAACTCTTTTTAGTATGCTTCTTACATAAGAAATATTGTTTTTACACATAGTTAAATATATGTGAATGGAACCAATGATCTGACGGACCATGATTCATATGATTAATAAATAAGCTTTCTTCAGTCAGGTGACAACCCTAATGTTTACTTTTGTAGATCAGATTGTAAATACTGCCTTAATAGACACAGAAAGTGACTTCTATATACAAACCAAAAGTCCTCACAACTGTGAGGTTTTTTAAAAAACAAAAAACAAAACTCTATTTATTATTAATCCATTAGTCCCAACAGCCTTCTAACTTCAATACTCTGAAATGATCCAGCATGACTTGGAAAGTGCAGCCATTCCACCTGCTGAGGAGAACTGCTTTAGGCTCAGTCTGTTGCTTTCCCAGGAGTTTACGAATCAGCATAATAGTTTCATCAGATAAGAACCAGTTGTTGTTGTTGTTGTTGTTGTTGTTGTTGTTGTTGTTTAAAAACTTACAATACAAAGTTGCCGTTAAGGTAATGGTAAACAGAGCTGGGCAGAGGGACACCTCCACATCATCCAAACCTCTCTCCTCAGAGGTCTGGGTTTTTTCGTTATGGCTTCACAGATGGATTTTGTTTTTGCCATTCTGATTCTTGCCATCAAGATTCTTGAAGCATGCAAGTTTTCCCCTTCCTTCCCATTTTCACATAAAGCCCTATAAAATAAAATCTGCCTCTGAAATTCTGTCATCGTTACAAGGCCCTTGAATAGATAATGAAAACGGCAGCAGTCATTCTTATTGCTCGTCTTTAGGGAAGGTTTTATGCTGTCCACAGGCAAACCAAGACAAACTGGAAAATGGAGGAACCCTAAACATGTCAAGCAATACGTGCTTTCTCTAGTTTTGGCTAAAACAGATCCTGTCTTCCATGCAGAGCACTTTATCCCTTGTGCGTGTGACATTCACAGGATGCCAGCCCAGTAGAGCAGAAGAGAACTGTGAATCGGATTGTGGATTTTAGCCACAGGTTCTGTTCCTGATGGTACTTCCAGTGGACTATTTTATTGACCTACTACACATTGCTTTCAAAAACCTGCATTTGGTAGCAAAAATCCACATTGTTGTTGCTGCTTTAAAATTGTAAGTTTGTTTATCTCTCATAAGGTTATCTTCATGTTGCAATTTCACAAAAGTAAACATACTTGGAATTGAAAGATTTCACCATACAAATTTAAAGCTGGATTTTTCAGAAGTGCTTAGTATAAAAAATTACCCTTGGGATATAGCTCTCTGGAAGTTGCTTTTGTTCATGCTCAGGGTCTGACTGCTTGCAACATTTCAGGCTGAAGTACTTGATAAAATAGATGGAATTCTTGAGACGCTGTACTGGCCTTTCCCTATGGTTTGTCACTAGCATGTCTCTTTGGTCAAGCTGTTTCTACTGCTGACTTTTGCCTCATTGCAGTCTAGATAGCATGGGCTGCTTAGGGAGAGGCTGGCTACTGGATGACTAAGATATGTGCAGTTGTTGATATTCTTTTTAAATGGAAGTTCTTCCTTAATGTTTTTTTTTTTAAAAAAAATCTTGCCTCAATGGATTTATTTAAATGTAAAAAGACTTCACTTAAAAAACTATTAAAAAAACCAAAATGTCCAACAGCCCTGTGTTGGGTTTTCAGGAAAAGCAGGTCCCTGGCTGCAGAATGCAGGCCACCAGAGATGATTTACAGAATGAGAGAGAGGACCCTCACAAACATCTCTTGGACACTTTGAAAGTAAAGTGAGCACAACAAACTTACTTACGCATTTGCAGAAATTTCATAATATTCAGTGCAATTTCTTTTCACATAAATGTCCCCTTCTCTATGTCCCCCCCCCGAGAGATCCTTCTCTATGCCTCCCCTAGAGAAGTTCAGAGGGTGACAACAAGAGAATGGGCCTTTTTTGTGGTGGCTCCCCTGTTGTGGAACACTCCCCAGAGAGGTTTGCCTGGTGCTATCATTACATGTCTTTAGATGCCAGGCAAAAACATTCCTCTTTACCCAGGCCTATGCTATTAAATAATCTATGTCCTATAAAAGTGTCGGGGAGAGGACTGTTATTATGATGACCATTTTATTATTAGAGTGTCTGTCAGCATACTTTTTACTATGTTTTTATCATTGGTATTTTGTTATGTGTTTCTAATGTTGTACATCGCCTTGATATATTTTGATAAATGGTAGTATATAAATCGAATAAATAAATAAACAAATAAACAAATAATGAAGATAGTCTAAAAATGCAGGATAAATCTTCAGAACAGCAGTAGCGTATTCTTGACACTGAATATGCATTCAGGTGTGGAGAATATTGTGCTAGTTTTCCTAATGTTTCTTTTACACTGCAGTACCTTTTCCTTAAGTTTTCCATGTGTGGCTTTACATCATGTGAAAAATAAATTTTAATGTGGAAATTAACAGTTTGGGAAACATCAAGGAAATGGAGTAAACTGCTGTGTGAATGCACATTTAGTCAAATACAACCCTGTGAATCTTTATGAAATTATGCTGGATTCTCTCTTCCTGATCCCCAGCTATCTGGACAGCTTATCTTTTATTATTATTATCATAATAAAAAGTGACATCTTGAAGATGTCAGTCTGAATAACTTTTAGACAGCTTCCTGTTGAGAGTTGTAAAGGTCACACACATGGCTTGAAGAGTGTATTGTCACTTTGCTTAGCTTTAATATGACTCCAACAACTTTTTATTGCCTTTTCTATTAATATATTCATTGTGTTGCACTTGTTTGTTTTTCAGTTGGCTGTTGACATTGGGATTGAATTGGTTTATTTGTTATTCTGACTGCAACATTCATAATCAATAATAAATATCATCCAAAATGAAAATAATAGAAATGGTATTCTTAGGAGATCTGTAAAAGAACATGAGCAGAGTCCCTTGTGGACATACTTTATTTCAATATTTAAGAATAAAAGAGACCACAAAATGCCACAGAGTTCACTGTTCTGTAATTCTCCAAGAATAAGTTGTCACAGAAAATGTAAGAAGAGTCGACTCAAGCCATGTTGTAGTTTGAAATCATATCTGTCAAGGCTGCCTCAAGTCTCAGCTCACAAAAGACCAACGCCTATCTCTTCCTATATACAAAAGTGTTTATTGCAGTTCATTGTTTGCTTCACATCCGAGGCACGCAGCCCTACGTCTGCTAGGCTTAGACCGCTGAAGTCCCCTCTGAATCCGTCCCTCCTCTGCACCAGTTTAAGAGGCTTGCGCTGCTCCACCTCTTTCTCTCTTTCCTTTTCCGCAGGGTCTTTCTGCCCGCTGGGGTTTCGCCCCTCCTGGATTCCTCTGACGCGGAATCAGACTGCTCTTGCCCCCTCCTTCGGGCTTTGGGACCTGACCCCTCCTCCGGGCTCCCTGTACTTCCGCGCGCCTCTACATTTGAACTTGGCGCGCGCGCCCAACCTCTAACCTTCCTTTTAACAGCTACAGTACTCCCTTCACTACTCCCCTCTCCTTCCGGGAGGGTGGCTTGCTCCGACCTCCCTCCTTTCTCTGCTGCCGGAGCCGCTTCCCCTGATACACTGAAACCTCCACCCCCTTCGCTGCACTCTGGCGGGGAGGCTGGTCCTGACGCCCAGCTGCCACTTTGGGATCCCCCGCTGGCCCCCTGCTCCTGACACGTCCCCCCTGGGGCTCCCCTGGCCTTGACCACCGGCGCCCCCTTCTGGGAATCCTCTGATTCGCTGGAAAGACTCGTGGAATCTCTTGAGTCATTGTCATCCTCTTCCTCGCTGTCTTGGGATTCATCCCCATCGCTCTCCATCTCCTGCCTACCCTGTGCCTCTGTCCCTGAACCCCTGACAATATCCGTGTCTCCAAGTCAGAGACTACCCATCTTCCCACCTTCCAAAAGAAGAAAGTGTAAACCACAAAAGATGGTAGCCTGATGTATTCAGCATTTGCAATATCTTGATCAATGTGAAAGTAATATGCATTCTACCCCTCCCCCTGCACAATAAAACAAATGCTAACATTTGAGAGTTTATTTCTTTCATCAAAAGGTTGTCATGAATACACTTAACTGTGCATGTAGTCAGGAACAGCCCCAAAACATATTGCTGGATGAGGCAGAGGACAAGATGCCCAGTCCCTTACAAGTGCAGAAGCCAACTTTGTTGGCATCCATCTGTCTCGAGAGACAATGGAGTACGCCTCCAGGGGTGAAGTCTAACTGCTGGAGGTCCCGGGCTACCCAGACAACAAGAGCCCACTCTTCGCCTTGCTGATGTGGTCCAAAGGAAAGCAGAGCAATACATTTGGCACTAGCCTTGCTGCAGGTGTTGTCAGAAGGAAGCATACAAGATACCATCCAACCAACTTAGAGACTCCATTCCAGATTTGTGCAGGGTTTACTCCTTAAACCTTTCTTCTCCTGAAGATGTCCCACAAGGCAGCAGGTATGGATCTTTCACAGAGTCACAGAATCATTTTCCTCAGGGTTTATTCCTGAAGCCTTTCTCATGAATGTGTTTAGATGCAAGGAAGCAAAGGTTTGGGACTAGAGTTTACCTTCTCCTCGATGGACTACCTTCTTAGGTTGATCTGGCCCTCAATAGCATGTGTTGTTGACTGGCTTCTTGACTCTTGGATCCACTATTGGTCTCATCTGCTCAATCTGCTGGAACCTGTCTTCATATGCAGTGGACGTCTCTAACTCACTGCAGGTTTGAGATGCATTGGGTACCCTTACCTGGTTTATCTGGCCTGTTGAAGCCATTTCCTGGGGTGTGACTGCTATCTCATGCTAATAGCTTCTAGGGTCCACAAGGTGAGAGCAGAGTGCAGGGTGGAGACCAAAGGTGGACAAACTACCCCAGAAGGAACATGATATGCCCCCCACCCCTGATTTACTACCCCTCTCCTAACACATGCATCCAAACTAGCCTGGCATTTACTTCAGTACTGCAATGGGAAAGAATCATCCACCACACTGTGCTAGTATTGGTAGGGAATGAGAGGCCTCTGGTGTGTGTTACCCCTGAATCCCAACAGATGAGCATGGCAAAGGAGCTCAGTAGGAAGGCTTAATGGGAACTTTCATCCACCACCACCCAGCATCTGCCACCTGAAGTGATTGCCTTACTCTTCCCATTGGTAGAGTCAGCCCTGGGCTTATTGTATTCAAGAAATGGAAAGCAAACATCCATGAGCCCCTGGATTGAATGCCAATCTTTCTACAGTTGATAATGGAAATAAATGTCATTGTATTCTTCTAAATGGCAGCCATTATTATTTTCACTTCTGTATGAGTTTGGGATATGGAGCAAATTCCATACACTCACTGAAAACAACAAACCAAAAGCATATAGTCCCTAGACTGATATTCTTCACACTCACACAAAAAACCCAAGAACCCAGAAGCTTCTCATAAACGATTGTGTGTATGCTCTATTAGCAGTCACCGTAAGTTGCAGAAGAATGTTTTTTTTTTTGGATTTTTAACATATCACTTGTTATGATAAAAGCTGTAAGAGCTGAATACCTGGGCTGTCATCAGGGCTACTACTGATACTTTGCATAACATATGAAATGAACAGTATAATTATCTATAACAATTTCAAAAGAGCCCAAAGAAAATCCATGTTTCCTGTTAAAATTATAGCTGAAACCTTAGTAGTCAAATAGACTCATAAATTACATAGAAAGCAATGTAGACTACACCTAGAATAAATCTGTCCTGCAAGTGAATTGGAAGCAGTGAATCCTGTTGTGTGCAGCTCCCAGTTACTTGCTGCAGAAAATTTGACCAACAGAAAATTCACCTGCAGGTTTGTTTGTCAAGACTAAAGTGTTATATAAGAAGCATTTAAAACCAGCGAATCCATTAGCTATGTGGGAAATCCATTTTTATTGACTCGTGGGCTGCGTCTTGATTTTCCAAGGCAATTACAACTGTGCAAAAGATTTGCATTGAATGTTATCACTCTTGCTGCCTGCTTTCAGATAGTTTAAATGTGAATCTCATGATGTCCAGATAACGTATTATTTTCTTTCTCTGATTTGTCTCTATTGATAGGACCTTGACAGAACTGATGGTAATTATGTTATTGAGAAGAATATCTAGGCCAGGGCAGTGGCTAACCTAACTAACCACTGCTCCAAGAAGGATCACTGGGTGATCTCTCAGGTTAACACGTCTCACAAGGTTATTATGAGGATAAAACGGTGAGGAGGAGAACCACGTGTCCCATTTTGAGCTCTTTGGAGGAAAAGTAGAATATAAATGCAATAATAAATTAAATAAACTCTTAATTCTGACTAAGCGTTGACCATGCTGGCTTGGACTAATGGAAACAGAAATCCAACAACATTGGGAGAGTAACAAGGTAGCCATTCCTTATCTACAGAGAGTACCCACACAAGTCCACCTGCCTCATCCAATGTATACAGTATGCGAGGATGCAGAAATTTGGAGTGTGTAAGGGAATGCTTCCCCCTGTATCACTTGACCAAGATTCTGACATCAGTGGAGAGGAGGCACCTCATTGTCCCACCAGCAAGTTTAGATCTATATGTGGAACTCCATTCTGTTGGAGGCACAAATGATCCTTATGCTCTTAGTGAAAATTGGTCTTTTTGCTCAAGGCTTTAGTATTGTTCTTATGATGAACTCCAATTATATCATTTTTTTCCTTTTATTCTTGGTTTTAATAATTTTATGATATGTTGATTGTTGTAAAATGTGTTTTGTTTTATAGAATGTTTTGAAATGTTTTGTAAACAATGCTTGGATCAATTATAAAAGGCAGTTTAAAAGATGAATGAATGAATATTGCCAGGTCATACCTTCCAACATTTCTCCGATGAAAATAGAGATGTCAATAATGATGATGATAACAGAATAATAATAAATAATAATAATAATAATAATAATAATAATAATAATAATATTTATACCCCACCCATTTTTCTGGGTTGTCCCAGCCACTCTCGGTGGCTTCCACTATACAGGGCTGCCTGTACAGTGAATATAACTATACTGTATAACTTCCCTATAGAGGGTTGCCTTCAGATGTATTCTAGATGTTGTATTGTTACTTATTTCCTTGGCTTGGGGGGTCACATAACTCCATACCCTCCAACATTTCTCTGATGAAAATAGGATTTCCTAAGGAAAAGTGGGGCATTCCAGGATCAAATCAGAAACCAGGATGACTTCCGTAAATCCAGGACTGTCCCTGGAGAATAGGGTCACTTGGAGGTGTCTGCCAAGTCTGTGGCCAAGGTGAATGGGCTTAGGATTTGGCCTTATTGATCTCCTCTGGTCCTGACCCACTACACCATACCTTTTTTTGGAGGGATGACATACACCAGCCTCAGTTCAGCCAACTTCAGCTCATCCAGTTAAGCTCCAGCTGAGCCAGAATGAGGAAGTTACATCAACGTTATGTTCAGGCGAGCTGGGGTTGGACACTTAATGTTGGCTGAGCTTCGCTGAGCTGGGAATTAGCTGGCTGAGTCAGCAATCCACTGTACCCTAAGCTGTTTGCCCCAGTGGACCTTGCCATAGGATTGCTCTCTTAAGCCAGTGACAAAACTGGAGCTATACCAAATTGGCAGGGACCATTTCTCAGCCATTATGTTTGGCTACATTCTGCAGGTTGAGGCAAAATAGTGTCTGAATATGAGAGCATTCTTACTTATAATCTGAATGTCAGAGTGCAAACAGATTGTGCCATGTGTTACAGCAGTGAGTCATACTGTTTGACCCAGCAGCCGCCAGTTAGAAATGGGAAATAAAATCGCCATGGAGTTAAGATTTTTAATTCCTCAATTAGCCACATGAGTTCTAAAAGTTTTATATTCTCCTAAACCGTACCCTATGTGCCAATTTGGATTAGCTTCAGATCTAGCATTGACATTTAACATACATTTGCCATAGTCATATGAATAGGTTAATATCATTTATATGGATCCAGCTGAAATATCAGTCCATTTGCCTGGCTTGAGACTCATAAAATCAATTCCTCCAGGTTCTTACGCACCTTTTATTCCCTCCTGCCCTCTCTTACCTGACAATGGACATCTAGATCCATCAGCAAAATAAAGCGAGAGGAAATACACACAAACTTCTTGTTAAGCTCACCTATCCCCAGGTGACCTAGTTTGTCAAGCAGAATGAGTTTTCGTTTTAAGCCCCCTCCCCTGCAAATGTTTGCTCCATCTCTGCCAGAAACACAAAATCTTACTACATGGTCCTTTTTTTAAGCCTTCCCACTATCAAAGGTGACCAAACTCCAGTTTTTAATAGTAAAATCATGGCCCTGTTTCAAAAACAGATTACTGAGGACTTTGGGGCAATTGACACGGACAGTGGGATTTAAGAGGGAACAAGCAGGTGCTGTTTGTTATCATTGAGAAATGTAAAACTTTTGCTAATGACATACTTATGAATTTAGAAATTCTTTCACTCACACACACCCATGTAGTGGTAATGGCTGTGATGATGATGGAAGAAAGACGAGGCTCCTCTTTCTATCCATATTGTTCATCTTTCTAAAGCAAGTCCATGCTCCAAAACAAATCCCTGAAATCTTCAGAAATTCTTCTTTCAGTCCCTGGGAGAGTGCTTTAAAACATGATTCTGAATGTATCTTTTCATGAAATTTCACTGCAAGTGTTTTGGGAAACATTTTTTTGAATGCATACTTGAGTGCTTCTAGCTCTCTGGACCTGAAAGGGGGAAAAATCTAAAGAAAACAGCATCTTAAGAGGCATTTCAGTAGGAAATGCCAAGAAGATAATTGTTTCTTCCAATGAACAAAGATGTAGGGTGGGAAGAGTGAGAGAGAGAGAGAGAGAGACATAGAGAGTACTTATTATTCCAAGCAAAGTTTTCAATGTACTCCAAGCATCCCTACTTATCATGGACTGTCCTCCTGGTAAACTGCAGTATCTACTTTGACATTTGGGATGGAGGCCTTTTTTAAAGAAAAAAAGGTTGTTGAGCATTTAGAGGTGTAACTTATTTGTTTGTGTTTCTTTATCTAGTGCTTTCATAGCCTACTGTCATCATAGCATTCAAAGCAATGTCTACAGGGGTTCCCTCACGGTCTCCCACACAGGCATTGACCAGACCCAGACTTGCTTAACAGCAGCAAGGTAGATGCATCATGTATCTGAAGACCAAGCTTCCCTTATCTGGTGCTTTTCATATGCTTTGGATTGTGGCTTCCATCATCCCTGACCACTGGCCAAGGCAGCTGGGGCTGATGGGAGTTGTAGCCCAGAACACCAGAAGAGCACCAGGCTGGGGAAGGTCACCTTAGACCATGCCCTAGGACATGTTTCCATCCCTCTCCCGAAGTTTTCTTCACCAATGTCTTCAGCTTATCAGCATCTTGCATTACAAACCAAGTCAATACAGCAGAAGAATATAAGAAGCTGCAATTTACCAGGTCACACTATTTATCCATCAAGACTAGTGCTGTCTACTCTGGTTAGCTACAACTCTCGCAAAATGCATTCTTTGTAAAAATAATAATAATGAATTTTTCCTAGCATGGCTTTTAATTGAAGCCACAAAAGCAAAAAAAAAATAAGTAGGTGGGGAAATATACATCTAAAACTGAAGTTTGATTACAGGTGAATGATCTGGGTCTAATTTGTATTTGCTTTGTTTACAGAGTTAGCTAATAATCCTGTGTCATGTACCTGCCTCTAGGTATGCCAATCTTCATGCTGCCCACATTTCCCCTCTTGCCTTTAAATGCAGGATTAACAAGCATCCCTGCAGCTGTTGATCTACGAACACCCCATATAGCAGTATTCACCCACTCTTTATTTGTGTCATTGGGGAGCGTTACCCAGTGCTTTTCTTTTGGGGGCACTCAAGGGTACGCAGTACCAACACCTCTTTTTTGTTGTTAAAAAGTGTGGCACCTACTGTAACAACTTCATGGTGAGTACCGGCACCTCTTTTTCTAGTACTGACGTTACCCTTCAACAATATTACTGTGAGAAACCTGTCGTGCCCAGACATTTTTTCTTTAGAATGTTTTAGAGTCTGTAAAGCAAAGTTTGTTTCCTCCAGTTTTCCTTGTGCTTTCTATAACGGCATTGGCCTCCCTTTTGTCTCATCCTCTTCCACTGCTGCCCTGATTCAGATTGGAGAGGGAGCACAGCTGGTTTTTGAGCAAATATAAAGATGTCAGGAAGATGTCATTCCACAAAACAGTGACTTATAATTGAAATGCAAAGCATGAAGATTGTCACAGCCATATCCTGCTACTTAACAGAATACAAGTGGGTGGTAGTCAATGCACATTTTTTATTAAAGTAGACCTACTGAAGTAAATAAACATGACAAACATGGTTTCATACATTTCAGCTGGATTACTCTGAGTAGGGCTTAGCTGAATACAAAACAATGTGATAAACATTAGAAAAGAAATAGACAATATGTTGCCCTCCAGATATTGTTGATATGGGTCTCTATTTATAGACTATGCTGGCTGGGGGCTGGGGAAAACTATCATCTAATAATTTCTGAAGTCCACATGGTGAATATCAAATTTACCATGAACAAACAAGCAATAGTATCTGGAGTAAAAAAAGAAACAATGCTTGATGAGAACAGTATTAGAGTTCAACAGACTAGAAGATGGCAGCAGACTCAAGTAACTCCTGTATCAGTAAACCTTCAGGTAAGACTTTGGTGGTAGACAGTTGAGACATTCTGACACAGGAATATTATATTGATATATTATTTGCTTTGTGCAGGGATCCTGCTGTGATGATTTCATTGGCCTGGAATCTGTGGACTTTGGATTGGCTCCAACATGTCTGTTTCTGCATGCTTGTGAATATTAAAGTCCTTTATGATTGTAGCTCTACCAGTAACCTTCATCATTTCCTGAGTCACCATCTGCATTTTTATTGGATCTGGCCCAATAATTACTTTCCCCTTTCAGAGAGGAATTAAATGTGCATTAGATGTATGAAAAGTGCATAAGTCCCTGTAATTGAACAGTTAACTTGTACATGAATTCCACTTTGTACATAAGAGATGCAATTTGTGCACTGAGGAGATATTCAAACAAATTGGCACTTCATTCCTCTGTGGGAATAAGACTTTCTTTCCCAATCACAGCTTTTCACAAGAATTAAGCAAATTAGGGAAATAAAGGTCATTAGCTAAAATTAGATTGTACTCTACTTAACAGGTGTTTTGGTCTATTTTACCCTGAGGGCAAATCTCAATGCTGTCCAAGAAGTTAATTGTGCAATAATTGTACAGTTTGCACATTAATTTCTAACAATTTAGACTGTGCTGTAGTTTTATTGAACTTATTGGCAGTTGCTTTCTTTACATGTGAGCAAGGTAATGACTCTAATGGGTAGATTCAAACTCTGTCCTGGGACCATTTAGCAGTTTATTTTATTAAT
This sequence comes from Podarcis pityusensis, assembly GCF_964106645.2. Taxonomy (NCBI): domain Eukaryota; kingdom Metazoa; phylum Chordata; class Lepidosauria; order Squamata; family Lacertidae; genus Podarcis; species Podarcis pityusensis. The sequence goes on along the minus strand of NC_138034.1, from coordinate 28,977,311 downwards.
TCTGAATTGTATGATAAATAACCAGAGAGAGAAAACCTAGACTTTGTGGTCTAGCCCACAACAAAAAGTTGTTTTTGTACTGGGTTAGGATAAAAAGAATTTTCATATTTTGACCACAGTGGTCAACTCACAATTAGGGATGCCCCAAATCTTCTTTTAAAATTTTGCTACTCCTGTTGACCTGGGGGAAATTAACTGCTAGTTTTAGAAAGCTCTGGGGAACATAAATTGGCTAAAACATCAAAGGGTGTGTGGTTTGTGACATCTTCCCTTCCCACCATAATTCAGGCACTGCTTGAGATATTTTGATTGTGCGGATACCAACATTTTTGCTTTATGGCAGCTCAACTGATGATACACCAAATTCATGGATTACACAGGAGACACGGTTATACAGAAGACATCCTGAATACTTTAGGATACATAGTATTTCTGGCCATGACCCATCCCTCAAGCTTCTACATAGAAGGTCAGTGCATATCTTCATTCATACAAGTGGATCCCAGAGGCTGGTATCCAAATCAGCCCCCTGCAATGCAGAATATGCAGCTGTCCCAGATGGGAATCGAACCTGCAGCCTTGGTGTTATCAGCACCACTCTCTAACCATCTGAGCTGTGTGTGTGTGTGTGTGTGTGTGTGTGTATAGATGCTTTGGTCTGAAACCCCAGAGAACCACTGGCCTTCTCAGTACACAATGCTGACCTAGATGGTCCAAGGCATAAGACAGCTTCCTGTGTCCACACCTTCCAGAGAGCAGCTAATGTATTGGCTTGATGTTCAGATGAATATAGTAGAAGAATGAAGAAAAGGAAAAGCAATAGGATTTTGTTTTAAAAAAACTATTTTCCCACCATCTTTACATTTCCCAATACAGTGGTACCTCAGGTTAAATACGCTTCAGGTTACATACGCTTCAGGTTACAGACTCCGCTAACCCAGAAATAGTGCTTCAGGTTAAGAACTTTGCTTCAGGATGATAACAGAAATCGTGCTCCGGCGGCACGGCAGCAGCGGGAGGCCCCATTAGCTAAAGTGGTGCTTCAGGTTAAGAACAGTTTCAGGTTAAGTACGGCCCTCCGGAACGAATTAAGTACTTAACCCGAGGTACCACTGTATATTTTATTTTTTATGATAACATTTATATCCCACCGTTTCTTCAAGGACCTCAGAGGGGCCTACACACTTATTCCCCTCTCCAATTTACCCTCACAACAACCTCATGAGGTAAGTTAGGCTGAAAAACAGTGACTGGCCCAAGGTCACCCAGTGGGCTACATGGCTGACTGCAGATTTGAACCCTGGTTTCGCAGGTCTGAGTCCAGCACTCTAACCACTACACCACACAAGTGTATGAAGGGCCTCTGAAATGACCTGGGCAAGTTTAGTTCCCCACCTTTGTGACCCCTCCCTGGCTAGCTTGCTGCCACCACCAGCAGCAGAATAAAAGCTGTGGGGACTGGAGGCAGCAGTGCAGTTGCACTTGACACCAAATGACTCTGAGAAGGCTACCACCAGACGATATGGTTGGAGCTGCCACAATCCCACTTTGTGGCCCAGAGGCATTCTGGGTAAAGTAAGACGATAGCAGCTTCATCATGTGGTCCAGAAATCCCCTCAGCACTGTCCCATCCTTAAATAAAAGGGTTTAAAGGAAAATAAATATTTACCTTTATTTGCATCAGCTGTGTAGGCTTTCTGGGATACTTGGGCCTCAACAGTTGCCTGTTTGTTCCAGATATTGATGTTAGGCATGAGGATGGGAAAGGGGGCACCTACTAGCATATCCCATCATCATGTAGCCATTGAATGCACAGGTGCCTCTGTCAGAGAAGAACATGAGAAACCTACTAGACAAACATGACAGTTCTGTCACGTGATTCATTGGCTTTATTTTTACCTTTATGGATTTTCTGGTGGTTTTTGAGATCCTTGAAAGTGGAACTTTCACATTAACAAAAAAGGAGGGGAAAGTTAAAGTTTAAATACAAGCAATGATGGGATACAGCTTAAAGTGTGGAGAATTCTGGCCAGAATACTATATTGATTAGGAGCATTTTAAAGGTTAGGGAGGGATGCCTACTCATTCTTCCTCTCTGATAAACAGCACACATTGTGGGAAGTTTGTTTCCTTGAAAATCTGGAACTTGTTGTGTACAAGATTGTTAAAGTATCTTGTGAAGTTCTGGAGTTTATATTAATTCCAAGGGTATTTTTTTAACAAGTAAGAGTTGCGATAGACACTATACTATGTCTTTTAGGCAGTGCAGCATGGGTTTTGCAACCCAATCCTATGCTCTACTGAGTTCAGAGAGAGTTGTTTCAAGTATGTGTGTATAAGGTTGCATCCCACAGGCTCAAGGGGATTTGCTCCAGGATAAAATCATTGAATATAAAAGAGTTCTTTGATTCAGTGTGATCATTGACTATAAAAGGCATTCTTTGATCCCATTTGCCTAGCAGTGTATTGGCAAGTATTGGTCCTTTAAGCTGAACTTTCCAATCACCTATTCCTGTATTTCACTACAGTGGACCCCAGAAGGGCTATTTTGTCTGGCAAAATTTCATGTAGGTCAACAAATTCACCACAATACTCTTATGAATAAGTTGACTGCAAAAACACCAGGATTTCTTGTTCTTTTTAAGGTTCAAGTTACAAGAAAGTTGACTATCAGTTTGAATATTTTATTAACCATATGTAAAAATGACATTTTCATCTGCTTTTCACTGCAAAATGTCCTAAACATTTTACATGGCGTACATGAGACTGTGGTTAGAAACTTTAAAAGCATCTTTTTACAGAGCCTCATTAATCTCCTTAATATTGTCAAGCAATACAAACAAAGCTCTACTTAAATATTTATTCAAATCTCTTTTCCAAGATGAGGTCAGGCAAAACTGAATATTTAAAGCATATTCTAAGTATTATGTTTAACACCCAGCACTCTATATAAATTGCCTCAAAATGTCATAGGTTGTGTTAATGTGAAAAGCTTTCCATGAGGGACACTGTAAACTTTTAATTGATGAAAGTTGCTTGGTTTACCCTTGAACACCGTCCAAAAATAATAGCAGTACACCATCAGAATGCTCAGCATTTCTTTTTGATATTTACCTTCTGTGAGGCTTTAATGCCAGCATGTTATGAAAGAATATGAGCTTAAAAGGATGACATAAGGCAGGAAATGGCTTTTGAACTATGGTGGACATCAATGGACTATTTTGATTGGGAGCAACCAATGTCCAATTTCTCCATTATTACTGAGGGAATGCAGAGCTGTGGCCTTTTATTCTTATTTTAATATCATTTTTATTTCACAACTCCAGTAAGACATCCAGTCAAATATATCTTGCACTCTTAAGGTGATTGAAGTTCCAAGATCTTTGGCACAAAGCTCTGGAGTGGAAATATGGTCTGCAATAAGCTCTACCGGTAAGAAAAACTCTGTCCCTATTTGCTTTCTGTGTTAACACAGTTGATCTCATTAGTATGTACTTAAGGCTTTTTTTTTGAAAAAAGGAAAATATTCTCTTGTCCTTTCAAGGAGGTAGGGTCATTAATGCCTCGCATTCTTATGTCAGGGAAGCTCCACTGTCAGTGAAATGGAATTCTGCATAATCCTTATTTAACACCATGTAGCATGCAGAGAAGACCATTATCGCTAACAGCTTGTGTTACTGGCAAGAGTACAGTAAACAATGTGGAATATATTTGCTTTGTTAATTTCTTATGCACCATGACTTTAGTAGCTCTGAGTGCCAAAGGAGAGAGAGAAAGACATTTTATGGGCTGCTAATACATTCCCTTTGCCCACCATTTATTCCTCAGCATCTGACATGTTGCCACCCCATGCAAGCAATTTAAACTGTAAATTATGAGTGAACTGCATATAAAGGGTTTCCCCCCCCTAAAAAGATCATTTGAACTTAAATGATTTCAAAACAACAGTGATTGATATGATCCAAGTATATATTCCAGTGGAGATGTTGTCCGATTCTTAGGGGAGAATAGAAAACTCATTTTCCATAATGAGCACCAGAAGAAAAGGGGGACACAGCTTCTCTGTCAATAGCCTCTGTACTAAGTAGTTAGAATTGGGTGGGTGAAGGGTCTTTGGAAGGAGCATAATTAGAGATTAGAGATGGTAAAATGCTAGATTGGGAATGCTTACAAAGGAACTCACTCACCCAGTTCAGGAAACACCAAGTCAGTTAGAGCTGAGCTTATCTCCCCCAAAGTTCAGACCTGTAATAGGCTCATGAGCTACCATCCCTCCCTGCCACCAGATGCCTACTTTCCCATTCCCCCCCCCCCAAAAAATGGAAGGGTTAAGCATGAAAGCACAGAGAACTTGCAACAGCAATAGGCAATTATTTTTAAGGAGTGGAGATGATGCAGAGGGTCACAGCTACTGAAGAGCATGGGAACACAATTTATAATACCTCTGGACTCTTGTGTTCTTTGACACTCTAACCCACCACTATGCCACAGTTGCTGGACTGATCATATGCACAATGTTGCTGAATGCATGCCTGTTACCTCAGTAGGAAAGTGGATTCCAGCTGTGATAATTAGAAGTTTCAGCAAATACTGGAAAAAATTTGAGACGGTTAGCTTCACAGACATTACTCCCAAACCAAATATGTATACAGTAGTCCCTTGGTTTAAGAACAGCTTAGTTTATGAACAACTAGTTTATGGACAACGCTATAAACCCGGAAGTAGGTGTTTTGGCTTGTGAACTTTGCCTTGGAAGCAGAACATGTTTCGCTTCCTGTTGAGTGTGTTCCATTTGTAAATTGAGTCCTCCACTGCTTTGGAAAAGCACACCTTGGTTTAAGAACACTTTGGTTTAAGAACGGTCTTCCAGAACGGATTAAGTTCGTAAACCAAGGTACCACTGTATTAAGTAAATAGTGCTGTGCTGAACCCTCTCCTTTTGCAAGGAAAATTTGGCCCCTAGAAAAGAGGGGATCATTGGCAACATTCTTGGGAGAAAGGTCATGCTGGTAAATTCTCCACCAGGGAAATTGGCTCCATTCTGGTGCAATCATCACAGCTTTGGCTGTAAGCCTTAATCTTGACTGAAGGAGAGCTCTGCAAGTCCCTCCAATATGAGGGTATTCTGCTAAAGGGATCCATGACAGTCACTTCTGTTCACATACCTAGGTGGGGACTAGGGCCACAGCACTCCCAAGATGGCCATCCCATGGGGTGGGGGATGATGTAGGTCATAGGACTCCCCCACTGTCGGATTGACCTTGGGTATACTACTGGCCGGTCGGCCAGAACTCAATGGTTGTATCCAATGCCTTTGCCAAACTTCTAACACCTGTAATTGATAATGTTGTGGCCTTATTTGACCTCCCCCCCCCCCCAAAGCACTGTGTTATGTCTGGTTATTCCTTTGGAGATGGGGTAGCAGGTGATGTGGAGCATTGGCACATAAAGGTATCCAACCTCTTCTTCTCAAGTTCTTTCCCAGTTCAGAATCACCCTACCTCAAATGGTTTTTCATCTGTGCAATGGATATATTAAAAAGCTACAGAAATCATTGTCGTGTGAAAAAGTAATTTGGCAGAATGATTTTGATCTTTAAATGTTATCAGTACCCTCTCTCTAATAACACAAGAAGAAAGTTGCTGGATTATGCAAAAGACCTATCTAGTTCACCATCATCTTTCCCACAGATACCTATGGAAGTCCACAATATGAGGGCAATTGGGGATGAGGTGACCCGAATGGTATGTTTTATCCCTTCCCTAGTCATCTGTAACCTGCAAAACATACATTTCTTATCTGCTGTACATGGAATCAGCATTCCTTCTTTCCTCAGTCCAAACTGCTCAGGGTTCTTTGGGTTAAAAGGAGTAGGTATTAATAGAAAAATAATTTTCTCCATTTTTCTCAAGATTAACAGAAACATGACCAATACATGAATTCTAAGAGCAAAAATGAGCTGTGTTTCATTGAGCCTGATTACTTTAATTTGAGTTTTTGCCAATTAATTCAAAGGAAGCTTCTAAATGTAACTAATGAGATGTATTTCCCCAACTATTAATGAGTAAAGTTTTCTTTTAAAAAGGGGGGGGGGGAGAATTCAACTTCACATCGGCTATCTTTGCAGAGTGCTGTTAAGTATTCCACAAACAAGCATCGATCACTTTAGAAACTGCTTACCTTTGTACTTAAAATCTGACACAACTATGAAATAAATATTATGAGAAATAGTCATCAATCATTAATTATCTTGGTGTTTGTTTGTTTGTTTTTAGAAGAAATAATTGCACCCTCTGCAATAATGAAGTTTCTAATAGTGTTTTATATCTTTTTAAATGTCACTGTTCTGTAAGTTCACTTTTCTGTAAGACACACTTGGTCACATCTTTTAACTCTGTTTTCCATTATTGTCTCATTGTACATCCCCCCCCCCCATGCAGCCCCTCTGTTCAACTGAATATTGTTTCCTTTCAGAACTAAACCTAGTATTTAAAAAGATCTTTGAACATTAGACTGGGAATGGGCTCTCCCTTGTTTTGGTGTCACTGGCAGTCAACCATGAGTCCGTTCCCTCCAGTCCCGCCCTGCTTTGTGCAGACAGTTTTCTGCAGACTTTTTATTTAATACACACACTTTCATGTAAAATGCACACTTTTAACATAAAATACACACACTTTTCAAAGCAATACATAAGAAAAGCCTGCTGGATCAGGCCAGAAGCATCCTGTTCTCACATTGGCCAACCAGATGCCTGCGGGAAGCCTGCAAGCAGAGGACAACACTTTCCCCTTCTGAAGTTTTCCACAATGAATTTATTTATTGCCTACCTATTACTGCCTCTAACAGTGGAGATTAAACATAACCATTAAGGTTAATAGCCACTGGTAGTGTGATCTTCCATGAGTTTGTCTAATCTTATGTTAAGGCCATCAATGTTAATAAATCTTTTACGTATAATATGTACACATGCAAACAGGTTTTTGAACCCATTCCCATCTAGTTTCAAGCCTGGGTTTGACTGAATTGGCCAGTGTTGCCCTGACAGATGACCTTCAAGGCAGAGACAGGGAGAATGCCACTCCACTGCTGCTGTTGGATTTTTCCAGCAGCTTTTGATAGAATTGGGCATGGCATCCTCTTGGACTGTTTCCATGGTTTGGGAGCTGAAGGCATAGTTTTGCAGAGCATCTGCTCCAACCTGCAGGACCTGTATCAGAGAATAGCATTGGGGAACTACATGTCTACATCTTGGCACAAGTCTCCCATCCCATGATTTTCCAGGTTAACGGGTTGCAAACATTATTTTTTCCCTGGAAGCAACTAACACGATAATGAGTGCTCTGCTAGATTGTGCTAGATTTCCAGAAGTGCCTTTTATGTCATGTGAAAAATCACATAAAACACCAAAAAAAATTCAGGTAAGGACATGTCAAGGAAATGAAATACAATGCTATCTGAATGCAGCCCAAGTGTTTTGTTTTTCCTTCATCTCCTGGGCTGCTCACATATGGCAGTCATTAGTGGTGGCAAATCTCTCCCACTAGCATCAAAGATAATATGGGATTGCTCTGCCCATCTCTAGCAAAGTGGAGTGATACTGACTTTAATTCATATCACCAACTGAGTGGTGGATCCAGCTGTCAGAATTACCCACATCCTAAGGCATCCTTATGCCTTCACTGAATACTCCACAGAACACATTTCACTATGAAATAATTTCTGATTTCTTACAAGGATCTTGGAAATGAGGAATTGTATCTGTGAGGAGTAGAAAGTGCTATGTTTCTTTCCTTTAGACAACAGGCTCTTACAAATCAGGAGCAAATGATGCACAAAAATCCCTCGGTATCTTAAAGAGGGGAAAAATTACATAGGTAAACAGATAAATCTTCAGTACATTTGTCTTTATGGGAGCAGTTCCTGCTGTTGGTCTCTAACCTGTGGGGCATTATTCTTCTCTAAATTGCCAGTAGTGTCCCACAGCACTGTGATAAATAGAAATCATGGAAAGAAATAACATTCATTCTAACACAGAGGAACCTTCCAGGCAGTCGCTAGACTCTGAGAACAGAATAGTTAGACAAAATAGATTAGTTGCAATCAAAGTGTATTTCATTCTGTGTCTCTTTGAAGGAATGTTAATCCTAGCTATGTGTAAGGACTTTGTGCCAATCATAAAATAAGTAATATTACTTAAAAAGCTGTCTTAAAATTTAAAGGCAGAAATGAAATTCCACTTCTCTTTTGTATATTACCAGTGATTTAATCCCAAGAATGCATTTTTTGATATATCATTAAGAATCATAGAGCTATCTTCTTTTTTCTTATGCCAATCAAGAGAACGAAGAAGAAATATAAGGATTACAGTGCAATAGAAAAGAAACAGATGGTCTGAAGGACAATATAGCATCAAAATTCCCTATTGGAGAGCTTAGTTGTCTATGGTAATGGTCAGTTTGAACCTTCAGATTTAAGAGAGACTATTTAAGTAAATGAAAGTAGCTTTAACTCTCATTAGCTGAAAGAGAAATAATGAATCGTTTGCTACACAGCAAAACTAACCTGCTCATCTATGTTACTGGAGGCGTTTAGACTATTGCAGTGATGTCTATCTGCTGTTCTCCATCAATTTCCCCAGGTCATGGTGGGGAGGTATCCATCACTCTAGAGTCCACACTGTACCCAGTCAGGTAAGAAGGTACTGTTCTTAGTTCTCCCACCAGCAGTAACAGAAAGCATTGAAACTGGGTATTGTAGGGTGGGGCACTAGCAATTTTGTGTTTGCTGGATCCACAACCTGCAGATTGTGGGGTGCAGTGGGGCTCCTGAGGGCTGACACAGGGGTAAAAGTAAGCACACCCTCTTCTGTCTTGGCAAATGTGAGTGGCAGGGCTTATGATGTGGCAGTCCATCTGCTGCTATGCTCTGACCCACTGCTTCTTGGCTAGGGTTAGGATCCTTGTTCTGGAGTCTTTCTTCCTAATAGCAGAGAAGACTGGTGGTTGTATGTGTGTGTGGAAGCTAGGATCAGAATTCTGGGATTAGCTTTTCAATAGTGGCATCAACCATCATTGTGTATTTCCCACAATGCCCATGAACATGAACTGGACCCTTGTCTTGAGTCTGGCATGTGGATGGCAAGAACATAACTCATAGAGGCAATATATTTCACTGGTGGCAATGTTTACAACCTACTTTGGGGTCTTGGGGATATTTTGTTATTGTTTCTCTGTGATTGTAACTGCATCTTCCGATGCTTGCATCTGTTAATACCCAAAGCTCAACTGAAAATCAACAATAGCATTCTTTATTTAAAAAAGAAAGAATATAACTCATTAATTTTTTGTTATTGTTGTTTTTAAAAAGTTCATAATTAAATAATAATCATCATAGTCTAGCACAGCATAAATGTGGACAGTAACAAAACAAAACAATTAGAGTCTATTTATGAAATAATCACCATACAAAAGCTACAAAAAAGAGAATAACATCAGTGTCATGTGTAAATAAAGCAAGTTGGCCGGGTGAGCATTTTTTATAGGCAATATAGCTACAAAACCAGCTGCAAAGCTTTGTCAGGGCCTGAAACTATTATTTTTATATCTAGTTTAAATACACATACCTTCCATTTTTAAAAAAGAAACAGCATTGCTGACAAATCCAACACCGCAAGAGTATTAAAATATATAACAGCCCCCATTCAACCCCAATTATAAACTCCAAGTATTGACGTAAACAACCCAAAGACACAATTAGAAAATCCAAAACTTTAGAAGCAATCCATTGGAAATAATATATCTGAGATATACCGGGGGGGGGGGGGAGGGATTCAATTGGCAAAGCTCCATTAGGCGCTTTAACATGCATATATTGTTTTATATTCAGAAGCAGGCATTGCTGCTGAGATCTCTGGAATATTCAAGATCTCTGGAATATTCAGTGCATGGATCTCAAGGAAACAGAGAGGTCTTTATCTCAGCTCTGCCCACAGTGTATACTTCTCAACAATGAGCAAATCATAGTATTCAAAGCCGTCAAATGGAGCAAGGTGGGATGAATTAGTCCCTTCCCACCCCCACACTAACTGTAGCATAGCTGCCAACAGTAATTAAGAAACAAGGATAGATATTGACTTGGTAGTCACCCAGGTCATTGGTGTAAAAAATGCAGCAAAATGTGGACTGGATCCAAGGGATCTGATATTACTGCTCAATCAATATTAGTAGAATATCCTGAAAAATATATAGAGAGAAGGATATGCATGTTATGTCAATGGTTGTTATTTTTTAAACATAGGCATTGGGCCTATACATTCTTATTGTTCATAGTTAATTGAGGGTACACTTTTCCATTTTAAATATGAGTGAATTTTTAGGAGTAGATGCATTTGTAAATCAGTTTTTGATGAACAGCATAAATGGCGGGTGCAAAACAAGGGCATGAAAAATATATTAACAAATTTAGCATTGAAATGTCCTTGCTTTTTGGATGAAGTCAGATAATTTCCTTCTATCGTTTCCCCCCCTATTTAAATACCCTTTAATCAAGAATCCAGTGTTCACCATCACTGTTTGACTTCTTGGAGAAAAAGACATGAGAGATTAAATGGAATCATTTATTTCGTGTCGGAAACTTCTCAGTGCCTGAACATCTAAATTGGGTGTTCAGGGAAATAAAGGGGAGTAGGCATTTCAAACATAAATAGGCAGTGATTAAACTAAAAACTTGTAAAGAACACAATGATAATCAAATCTTTAAATTCTTCTAGAGTTTTAGAAAGAGCATGCATTGGAAACGAATGACCAGATCTGACATTATAAAGACAAAGGCTGAAGATTGTACATTGTTTTCAAAATTGCATGTAAAGTAGAAAGTAATTTCAAGATAAAATGTTGTCGTGGGGACTTGCAGTACTTCCAGAACAGAGGATAAAGATCAAGCATAGAATTTGAGCAGAATATTTAGATGACTGGATCCAGTAGGCTCAACCAAGAAATATCTGTATAGATTTATAAATAGGAATGTCCTTCTCTTGGCAGATTTTGCTTATAGAACCTAAATCCTTGCAATGCATACCGGCATAATGCTCTGCGTTCTCAAAAACAAATTAGCAGCATTGCAGAGGCTAACAGACTCATCATGAGGACTACTCCCTGATTACATATCTTAGAACCAAACTAGATGTTACATAGATGCTACAATGGGTGGTATCCTACCACATCATTCTTACGGTGGAGAAGTTACATATCAGCAATGAAACTTTATTGTTTGAGGTCAAACTCCAAAGAAATACAACAAACTGTCCTGACTCCCAGTTGCTGATTAACACAGACTCAGATGATGGCTCCCCCCCCCAAGCTTTAATGTTCAAGTCACTGTGATACATATCTGAAAAGGCTATTGAAAGGTACAGCAGGCAATACAGATACCTACTCAAACACACAGTTACACAAAGGCACCATAAGGGATATGACTACTCAAGCAAATACATGCAACAATGGTACTACCCTAGCAATCCTGTTATAAAGAAATGAGATGGATATGAGTTAGCAGGGCAAGTGGTTCTGTTCCTTAGCAAGCAAGCTAATATTCTGCCTGGAAGTATTGAACCTAATCCACCTGTTCATGCCTCCATTGGCATCTCTGGGACATAGGTGACAGGGAAAGTGTCACTGCCTCCTGTGAGGCTGATGGGACAGGCAAAGCATCCCTCTCCTGCAAAGCAGGGCTAGACCCAGTGTAGAGGAACATCTCCCTAACTTGGACCATTCCCAGGATCCTCAACATTAGGTTCCCCTGGAGCAGGCAGCAACCTCCCCTGCTGGAGCCCTCCCCATAGTCCTTTGCAAACCACCCTTCAGTGACATCCTCAGTCTGCCACTGTATGATACAAACAGCCATTTGTATTATATATAAGCCTGTGAAGTTATATTTCACTACCTATATTTTAGGAGTAATAATAATTCAAGACATTCTGCTTTGTTCTCCTTTACAGGACAATCCAATGCTTGTCCATTTAGAAGGAAGTTCCTCTGAGTGGGGCTTCTTCCCAGGTAAGCGAGTGCTTACTGCAGCCTTAATTATAGTATCTCAAGTGTTGTGTTACTTTTTAGAGTTCAAAAATAAAAACATTTAAACTAAAAAACAAGTATAAGCTCATTGAACAGGGTTATGCTTCCATCATAGGGCGTATCAATATACTCTGAATATAAGGCTAACTGACTAATCTATTGTTCGCTACTGGTGGTAGCATCAGCCCTGTTGTGAAATGCGTTTTGTTTTTAAACCCATTTTACTTAATTGGAAACATCAGGAAATTAATTCTTGAACCATACAGATGAGAGCTAAACCACACATTACATTAAATGTGTGATCCCATTCATATAGATAGATAGATAGATAGATAGATAGATAGATGATGTAGATATATATGGCTCTCTACTTCCAGATCAGCTGCAAGGGCAATTCAGAGAGGATTCAGCAGTGCTAGAAAGGGCTCTCTACCCACCCCTCCCCATGTCACGATCCCAATGGAATCATTTCCCACTTGTAAACAAGGTAGCCAAAGTTATTCTTACAGGTTGGCAACTTGGTATGTAGTTCGAGACCAGGGGTGATGAACCTTTTTTTGTTTTATCCTGAAAGTTACATTTATTCCTGTGTATCTTTCCAGGAATCACATGACAGAGGGGTGGGCAGGGTCAGAGGCCAAGGTGGGCCTCTACCTTACTTTTGTAGGCTATTTTATTTTTTCCACAGAGATCTCTCTGTCCTCCATCCATGAAAGCAAGTGGCATTATCTGAGTTTGAAAATGAAATTTCATCAGGTAAAAACACTCAATGCCAGGTAGGGACAGTGGGTGTGATGCCTTGGGGCAAGTCCCAAGAGACAGATTCAATCTCTGGGTTTGAGGTCCTTTGATCCCAGTCATGTTGGATAGGGCTGAAGAGTGTTATAATCCAAAATATCTGAAAGGACCAAGCTAGGGAAGGCTGACTTAGAATTCCTTTCTTTTGAAACCACAATATACATAATTTTAATCAAATTAACAGGGCTAAATGCATCCTGGCATGGTGAGAGATTGTATTCCCTATGCCAGCATGATTCCCATTTTTCAAATGGTTTCTTGAGCATGCTAAAGAACCATTTTTACCGTCTGAAGAATCCTCCACACAGACACAAAAAACATCTTAAGCAGGCACAATTAATGTAACATAATTTTATGGTTCATGTTTAAACATAATGTGAAAATTGGGCATTTGCTAATCTGATGTATTGTGGTATCATGAAAAGTGGAATCCTGATCAAAATTCTATGCTTTTATGTTTTTTCTTTTTCTTTTAAAGGAGAGACTACATCTTAATCTAGAATGAAATTGAGCAGACCCACTGAATTAGTTAATTACTTTTCTTGGAAAAACCTAGCAATGTGTCCCCCAAGGTTCAAATTTGCTCGAGCTTTAAGCAGTAGACACTGCTTAATAACATATTCCTTGTCAAAGTTTTTGCCCCGGCTAATAATATATATTTTAATAACTGATTAAAAAAATCGGTACTGATTTTTTGCTGATCTAACAATGAGTCAGGGTACAAGGAAGTACCCAATAAGGACCTAATACGGAAGAGCATGGCGCTGATAACACCAAGGTCACAGGTTTGAGTCCCTTATGGAACAGTTGCATATTTCTGCATTGCAGGGGGTTGGACTAGATGATCCTCAGGATCCCTCCCAACTCTGCAATTCTAAGATTCAATGATTCTATTAATGTAGACATAGCAAAGTGTATGCCTAATAAACTACTTCTTTACATCTGGGTGTATCTACTATGGATATAAATGGGATTAACAGTAACTCATTTCCCCAAGGGAGATTTTTGGAAGAGAGGGCAGGCTAGAGATCTCTGTCAAAACAATTACCAGTCCTGTCACCAATAATTTCTCAGATTACTTGGAGAAAGCCACAACAGTGCATCTGGTATTTTTTTAAAAAAATCTATCGAGGTTGTAGTGAATATATGCCTTCTACAAACCGTTAATAAAGCAGAAAGAAAGGGACTGAGTATTATCAAACAATTGCATAGTGTGACCTGTGTTTGTTTTAGCCTCTGGTTCTTTTGCACAATTAATTAGCTTGAAACTAGAAATACTTAAAAGCAAGGAAAATAGAGATAATGGAAAGCAAGGAATAGATAACAAATTAATGACTGCAATAGACATTTTGACTACACATCTGTTCATCCATCAGGATGGTTAAATAAGGCTCTGTGCTCAACCAAAGAATAATGCAGTGTAGCTTAATCCATTTTGGTGCAATGTTGCTATTAATCATATATGCTGTGCATGCCTTGCTGTGGTTAACAAATAGCATGCACAATTCACTGGACGCAGGTTTCCTGCTTTACCAACCAATTCCCACCCCTGCAACATGGAACAGTAATACATAAGATCTATCAGTTATGAGGGTGGGTGTTTTTTCAAGCCACCAGGGTCTCATTTAATGTATCCAAAGGGTCATCAGAGCTGTTCTGTGTTTCTAGGTGCAGTATATTGTTACATCAGGTATGCAGCTCTCATAGGAGTTAGTATTAGGTGGAGTAGCACAAGGCCTCTGTTGATTTCACAATAGATGAGGACGCAGGCCTGTGTAGAGAAGGGTACAGGGGTTACAGATCATAGCCGTTGTCCCACGCATTGCACTTTCATTAAATAACTACATCTCTAGTTTTCTTAGAAAGAAGGCTATGAAGAAAAATATGAAGAAAGCCATTTCTGTGAAATAAGCCCACTTGGCTGCGCCTGTCATTCACTGTTTTTAGCCAATGAGTGAGGTCAGAGCTTTAAAAAAAAGTAGGAAAAATCTGTTTGTTTTTTAAAAAATGTTGGCTCACTAAATGTGGAATGAAACTGGACTGCTAGTTTATGTTGGTGGATGATTGCAGCAATGAGCTGAGAGAAGGAAGTGATCAGAAGGTGTAGGAGACAATTCCAATGCTTCCTTTGACTATGTTAATATATATTAAGCAATATTACAACTTGAATCCATAATCATTCCCCAAAATCATGGATGATGGCTTGGGAAGGCCATTTCTCTGAATATTCCCCAGAGGAGGACTGAGATTTTGCCAAGTTCTGGAGGAACTTCAAAGGTGGAAAAAATCAAACGTTTGTCAGAAAATTATTTTCTGAATAATTTCAGCTCAGTTTGAAGTTAAACCCTTGTCCATGAGGCAGGAATAATGCACCTGTATTCCTGTGCGGTTCCTGATTCAGCTGTAGGCGTACTTCTTTTTTTTTTTTTTGTAGCACAAGAGTGACTCGCATATAGACTTCAGTGCACTGTGATGTGGAAAGAGATACTCAGATAAAGGATAACCTTTCACAGAAAATGGAAGAACTGCTCCATCAGTCCTAAATGCATTCACTTTGAAGTACAGACCCCATTGATTTGAGCTGAACTTACTTCCAAGTATCTGTGCTTGTGCTTAGAATCATAGCCAATTATTAAAAAATGATACAGAGGATAGGAAACCCTGTTCCTTGAGTGTAGCAAGCCTTAGAGATAAATATGACCACACCCAGAGCCTCAGGTTTCAGCTGTTTTGTCAATAATGCATGAATTGCCATGGTAGTCACCAATGATCACTCTAGCTCAGCACTGTGTTCAACTAAAGCTGGTCAAACAGATACTTCAGAGTTGTTCACAAGCAGGTCATTGTTGCCAGTCCCCCTGTGACTTCCCTCACTACTGGTTTGAACCTTAGTATTGTCGTATTATTGGTGGGACAACCTTTGCGTGCCATTTGGCCAATGCCATATAGTGTTATAGTACATTATGTATCATCTGCTAATATGGCTACTTCACTCTTTCATTACTGTATTTATATAATTTATGAATGAGTGAAAAAGCACAGATCCTTGTGTGAACATCTTTCTGTCTTTCTTCTCACTGAATCATAGAATCGTAGAGTTGAAAGGGACCCCAAGTGTCATCCACTTCAACCTCTTGCAATGCGGCAGTCTCAGCACATTGAAACCATACCTTGACCCTGCTTAGCTTTGCAAATGTGTTAGCAGTTTTACTGCTACACCACCAATAATGTCCAGGTTCCCACGCCTAAATGTTGTTTTCTGCCTTGAACATTAAAAATAAAATAAAAAATCTGGAACATTATTCAATGTGGTGAATTTCCTGAAGTGTATTTGGTCAGAAACTAAATGACTGAAAACACAAGTAGACTCTTTCGGTTGGGACCTCCCCTGTATTGTCAATATGGTTGCTGCCATTTCCAAAGAGCCAAAAAGCTTCTACAAGTTGGACAGACAGAAGCTGTGCTGACTCTTTGTAATTTTTTTATCTGATAGAACTGAACACAAAGGGAACTAACTCCTGAACATGAGTCACAAATAGATACATCATTTTAAACCACTAACTGATCTAAAATAAAGTTAAGTCGGAGTCCCTTGACCATAAGGAAGCTTTTAAAATGGAATTAGTGGCAAATAAATCAGAGGAAGCTATCCAGAGATAAAACTTTAAAGAGAGAGAGAGAGAGAGAGAGAGAGAGAGAGAGAGAGAGAGAGACAGAACTGTGTGGGCAAGCATAGAAGCCCTCTAGACAGACACCTTGAAATAATATAGAGGCTATTCCATCCAAAAATGAGGATGTAACAAAGGGTGTGTGTGTGAAGGGGGGGGGGAATTCTCCTAGCTCTTCAAACAGAAGATTTAGCATTGCAGTCTGCCCACAGCAGTCTGTTACATCCTCAAAGGCAATAATTATTGCAGAAACAGACATTTGAGTAAATCAGATAATTAATCCAGTGCAGCTGGTATTAAAAAAAAATTGGCACCAATATTGATATCATTAAAATTTTGGCACCAAAGAATATGAGGAATACCTAGGGGCAAGTTAAACATGTCGAGACCTAGTAAGTTTTTAGGGGCTAGAAGAAGGAATACAGAGGACACCCCATTTTATTTTCCAAGACACCTAGCCCAGGCTCAGAAAACTTAAAAAGGGCCAAAGTTTAAATGGAATTGGAGGTTAGGTGGCTTTGAAACATTTTCATTGTGAATTGTTTGTCTTCAACAAGGTTGTAGGCAGTCATCATTAGTTCTCCAGGCCTCTGCCTACAGCTTGGGCCTCTAATTCCCACTAGACAGCAACAAATTGCATAAGCCTTGTGGGTGCAAAGGAAATCTGCCTAACATATCCAAAATATTGCTTGCCTAAGGGCGCATTGGACACATAGCTGAAAGACTCCTGATCCCAAACCAGGCATGGCATCTGCCGCAGCACACTCAAAATGTAGTTTTCAGCATTCTTGGCAATCTCATTTTTAAATTCATAAAGAATAAAAAAATACATACATCCTTAAAAAATTAAGACCTGCATGAATTTATTTATGATCATTCATCAATATTTGAAATATTACCAATATTAATATGACAATTGGCTTTTCTATATATCTGGCTGTCTACAATATGCTGTATTTTGAAATTTTTTTTGTTCTCTTTGGGTGGATTTCAGCTAAGTCTTACACAGAATAGACTCATGGCCATTATTTTTAATGGGTCTATCCTGAATAAAACTTAGTTGAATTCCCCTGTGCACATTTGGACACCTCTTAAGATCCTGTGACTAAAATTTGCTTTATGGTTCCTGAGATCAAGGAGCAGGTTTTTGTCTATGTTTGGATACAACTGGGCACAGTTTTGAATCAAGATGGCAGACTGAACCTTTCAAAACTATACTGGTGCACTGGTTCTTTTGAGGTTCTTAGAATTCCTAAGCAATGCTGGGCACTTTCTACTAGCTCCTGGATGAAGAACAATGTCACTTTAATTTATGATTTCTTTACATTTCCCAAGGATGATCATGATGTACAGATTGAACAGCACTGAAAAGAGTCAACAAACCTCAGCAAAATCAAGATCGTCTTACTTTGCTTTCTTAGTGGAACAGGGATCAGTCCAGTGATGGCAAGTCTGTTATCTATGATGGCTGTTATCTAAATTTCACAGACAACCTCAGTGGTCTCTGAATGGTAGTCAGCAAAGCATGCCTAGCTAATTATAATTAGGGGTTACTCTACCACCTAAAATTAATTTTCAGGTGTGCTAATATGAAGGCTATAATATATTTTTCTTTACTTTGGCTCTGCCTCACAAGGGATTTACGTGTTTCCATTGTAGCTGAAAACGGCACTGAACGGCTGCTAGCCTAGGGGTGCTTAAGAATTCAAATTTCTGTGAATATCATTGCTCACCCCCAGAGATCTCTTGCTTAAATAACTAGGCAATGCTCCTTGTTCTGCCATGCTACACTGCAAAGGAAGCCAAGGGATACTACCGGGCTGTCTGTGCAACATGAGACATTGTTCTTTATTTTCCCACATTGTGCCAGAGGTCAGGCTATGGATTTGCCTGGACTGGTGACTCTTCCAGTCTTTCTGTGCTTCACTCCAGTGGCCTATTGCCTGCCCTCACAATGTAGTGCCATAAGACAGGGAATGCTGCCGAGCTGCCAAGGCAGTCTTAAGATGTACTCCCTTCCTGATGCCCCACAAAATGAATGAAGATTTCCTTGGTACATCTTTTATCCCCTTTCTCCTTACAGAGCTACAATACTCAGAGTTCCCTGACAAAAGGAACTGTCTGTTAAGCCACTCTGAGAATTGTATATCTGCGAGAGGAATAGAGGTCTCTAAACAAGCATCTTTAGCAAACCACCGTCCCCAGGATTTGGGGGCGGTGGGATCCATGACACGAGGCTGCTTTAAATGTATAATGCCGATGGGGCCTTCATGTCATTTGTTTTTTCTAACCACTCTGATGGTTAAAATTGCACGTGGGATAATGAGGGTTTATAGGAGTTTATAATTAACGTTAGGCATTAGTGACCTGCTTTCAAACACTGTTTGCAATTATTACAATAATTAAAATATTGTGACTCGACACACGTTTCCAAATTATGAACACTATTAGTTCCCTTATCACAAGAAGTCCCATGAGACTCTCCTACTCATCTTGTCCCTGCAGATTCAAGGACTAGCTGGCCTGTTTTCAAAAGGTGGCTGTGTTACGAATATTCATATCACCATCTTTATCGCCTTTCTCTGGCCACCTTTTAAATTTCATCTCTGCCGTCTGTTTTTCTCTGCTGTCTGCATGACACTCTTCTCATCAATGTCATCTTTATTTAGTAATGTATACATGGAGCAAGGATTAGGTCAGTTTGAGGAATAACGCCACTACTACTTTTCCACCAACATTGTAGAAAAGGAGCATTTAGTGGTGACTAAGTGGTAATCTTTTTCCTTTCCTTTTCCTTTTCTTTTTTTGATAAAGGCTACTTTTGTGCTGGTATGAGTTATTCATTTTTCACTAATCCCCCCCCCTTCATTTAACAAAACATTGCTGTGATTATACTTTATGGCACACGGAGACTCCATCTTTTCTATCTTTTAAGCTCTTTCTCTTTCATTTCGTCTTTTAGAAACCACACAGACATTTGCCATCAAGGGTCCCTTAGAGTCATTACCCTTCCATGTATGTTGGCTTTCTGTTCTTACATCAATGACATAGATTTCCCCCCTTTGACTCTCCCCCCTTTTCATTCTTCCCTTTTTAAATAATACATGCACAATTGTGCTATAAAGACTCATCAAAGTCACTGTGGCTCAACATTTATCTGCACTGAACTGTCTTTGTCATTCATTAGTCTTTCAAATGTTCACAGACTTTTTTTTAATCTAGTTAAATTCTTCAAAACGGGTTTCTTATTCTCTCATCTCTTTGTGAGTAAATTTTCTTGCTGAGCATCATAGGATTGCACTTTCCACAAGGGGTGCCAACAGGATTTTGTGGACCCAGGATGTTTTGTGGACCCAGGATGATTTTGTGGACCCAGGATGTGTATTGGGCCAACTCGCAAAAGAGGACACAGTTTTTCATTGCAAATATGCTTTGCGTCACATGCAGATTTGTCGAAATAAAAAAATTCCTTCCTGTAGCACCTTAAAGACCAACTAAGTTAGTTCTTGGTATAAGCTTTCGTGTGCATGCACACTTCTTCAGATACACTGAAACAGATACACTGTTTCAGTGTATCTGAAGAAGTGTGCATGCACACGAAAGCTTATACCAAGAACAAACTTAGTTGGTCTTTAAGGTGCTACAGGAAGGAATTTTTTTATTTCGACTATGACAGACCAACACGGCTACCCATCTGTAACTGGAACCATGCAGATTTGTGTCCTCCTTTGCAAGTGGAGTGAAGGGCTCTAAAATAAACTAGTGGGCACACATATAATAAAATGCCTGACAGACAGGTAAAACCTTTCACATTACTGCATTTCCATACTAGAAAAGCCATAGCCTTTTGAATTTCTGCCTTGTACAGAGCTGCTAAAGGCACAAGAACTCTACTTTTCCCCAGTGCCAACCCTAAAACAAAGCTGAGAGGCTACCACCCTATAGCCACTTATCTGAAGTAAGCACCATTAAATGCAAAGAGACCTATTTCTGGCTAGACGTGTATATAGTAAATTCTTACTAAGTGCCTGGTTTTTAGCATCTGCACAGCAAGCAGTATGCCTAAACTTCTTTCCAAAGTTTTCATATTTTGTATTTGCCATTTTATTTGGGATGTGGGATTTTAAACCTCCACCTGCACTTATTATGTAAAGTAGTAGCATTAGCAGAAAATAACTTACAGAGAGTACTTCAGACCATGGAAAAGATCCATCCTGGTTGCTGGTGAGGGGGGGAGTGATGACTCCATGCATTAAAAGGACTAGAAAAGGAAGCAGAAGCAGGAAAAGTAACCTAGATGGGAAAGGAAAACCACAGCTCTTTAGGACAGTGATCCCTTTCACCTGGCGTCCAAACAGTGCACTTATCAATCACATCTCTGACTTCTCCCTTTGCTTAAAAACACTGGGAGGCAGGAGTAGCTCATTTGGCTCATTTCAGACAGATCACTTGCACTTCCTGCTTCACAACTTTCTTACTAGTAAGACTAGAGAGACTTAATTTAAAAAAGAAAAGAAATAAAGTTAAGAGCCTGGAGCCCATGCAGGCTATGTTAAGTTTTTGGATGCTTTTATACATCCCAGATCCTCATATTACCAAATGTACCCTTGTCTTTTTTTTCCAGCTGGAATTCACCAGAACAGTTCCAGCACCTCTCAGGTGGGCACCATTGTCATTATAAGAGAACAAGGGAGGGGACTTCTGGGGGAGGCGCCTCCAGCAATGGCAGAATTCCTCTGACCGGGAGGAATCTGCTCCATGGGAATCTGGGTCTGACCGCCACGGCGAAGGCGGAGACCCGTTAAAATCACAGGCGGAAGAAGCTTGTGAACGTGGGATTCGGCGGGCACCTTTTGCGCCTCCCCCACTCGCGGGGAACCCCGGTTTTTGGGGCTCCAGAGCGACGTGGGGTGAGCGGCATGGTGCATCGAATCGTCTGCTTCTTCCACGGAGCGAAGCTGCATAGCTGTTGCCGGAGAACGCTGATCTTTTCCTGTGGACAATTTGATTTTAAAGGAATTACCCGTGAGTAGAGCTGAAACAGAAGAATTGGATCTCTAAAAGCTTAATTTGGTATCGTAACGGGGAGGTTCAAAACAGGAAGTCCGCCTTCCCTTTTCGTAAATAGACTGAGGCAATGAAGTTGCAAGCTGGAGTCCTGGAAGGTCTTTTGTAAAAGATCAAATTTCCAACGGTAAAGAACATTAAACCCCCTCTTGGAGGCAGGAGAAGAGAGGGGGAAGTTGCGGATTGAGTATGCCTGCAGGAGAGAGCGAAAAGGTTTAAAACACCGCCGCTCTGACCCTGGAAACGGGCTGCTAGTAAGACTGACGTTTTTTTCTCTTTTTTTGGAATGTTCATTGACAGCGTTTAGAACGTTCATTGACAGCTAGTTAAATAAGAGAAATACATTGTTTCTACTGTTTCCGGTTGTTTTTAAAAAAGGATGAAAGTAACTGAAAATTGAAACTAACTTCGGATTATTGAAACTGTGTTTAAAAGAGGACATATTGACCGATACAAATACAATCTGTTTTCCCCTAGTGGAAGCTTTTGAAATTGGTTACTTTATAGGAGCTGGGCTAGGGGAATTTCCAATTTCCAGCTGCAAGATAAAAAAAGTGTGAGACTTTGGAACTGACCTTGAGTCTCTTAAGTGTTATGGCAAACGGAAAGGAAAAAACAGACGGGATGTGGACAGAGGAGGCCTTAGTGGCTGCATTATTGAAAATAAACGATTCGCTGGAACAACTCCATAAGAAAACAGATGCGATAAATGTGAAATTGGATGTTGCAAATATTGAAACTGATTTAATTGTAGAAAGTTTAAATAACTTGGGACAAAAGGTGAATACCAATTCAGAAACCACCCAGAAACTGATACAGGAATCTACTCTGAAACGGCAAACTGCAGATGAAGTCAGGGAAAAAACCCTTGCTGCTAAATCTAAAGTAATACAACTGGAGAGGAGAGTCCCATCCATACAAAGACAACTTGATGAACATAAGCTGACATTCGTTATGATTGAACTTAAAGAAGAATGGATGAATTTGAGGACCAGAGCCCTATCTGAATTGGAAAAGGAAAGCCTGACAGAGTTTCAGGAGGTGACAGGTCTAACATTGGTTGAGAAAGAGAGGTATTTGGGGGTTAGTATGACCGCCAAAAATGTGAATCTGCTTAAGGACAACTGTGAAGGATGTTGGATTGAAGAGAAGGGGGATTTGGAAATATGGACAAATCAGAAGTTGTTACTGTTGGGCCGAGTTATTGTGGTGGGGATGAGGGCTGATGTGTTGCTGGGGATGTTGCTTTTGTTTCAAACATTGCAAGTTCTGGATGGGATGGAGGGTCTCAGGAGGTGGCAGAGGGTTGCTCCTAGAGTTGTTTGGCAGGGCAGGAAGCCTCGAGTCAAACTTAAGATATTGATGGATGCTAAAGAAGGAGGTGGACCTGCCCTGCCAGATCTTTAAACTTCGTTGTGAACCATCTGCCTTTTGCTGGTTGACAGAATGGTTGCTTATTGAAAACACTGAAGTGTTGGACAATGGCAGACGAAGTTGATGGACTATTGGCGGAAATGACTGGCAAGATCCGAGACCAGGGAGAAGAGTCGGTGGAAGAAGATTGGAAAAAGTTTAAAGACTATTTATAGAAATATTGTAAAATTAAGGAATGTTAGAAAAATGTTGGAATGAAATTACATGGCTTTAGTAGAAATGTCATAAGGAATTAAGTATAAATAGATTAATAGAAAATTAAAGGAAAGAATGTGTTAAGATAATTATAGAACAGAAAACAGAGTAAGATGGAAAGGAATTGCTGAAACAAATAATAGAAGTGGAATACAAAAAGGGAGGTGTGAGGAAGTCGCTGGAAATAAGTGAATGAAATATAAGATATTGAATGAAATTTGATTTATTTTATTGTTGTTGCATTGTTTTGTCAGTTTAATGTATTGTATTGTATGTGTTTTTTCTTTTCTTTTAGTGTTTAAATTTTTTGGAAAAGTAATAAATATTATTTAATATATATATAAGAGAACAAGGGAGACATTCGTGGTAAGTTCCAGAACCTATTTTTCTAGAAAAATAGTACTGAGTGTACCACTGCAAGGTTCAAGTGGAATTACCATTCACTGTTCAGACGGTATACTTTTTTCTTTCTCTTTTTTTGGGTATATGCATCTTGCTGTATTCCATCCTTACAGTGGGTGGAATGCAGCCCAGTGATCAATGTGTCATCCTTTCCCTTCCTGACCCTTTCTCTTGACTTCTCACCACAGTTATAGCACCCTGTGTTTGTTGTTTTGCCTGGTTCTGAATCAGCAGGCACGAACTTTTTTTATTTATTTATTTTAAAAGAATGTAGTTGTGCTATTCAATCTGCATTATTTATTTTAAGGGTGTTGCTTCCACCACCAGACCCACTAAATTTACCCAGGGTTTGGAAGGAAGAGCCACCAAAGGCAATATTGGGCATCTCAGCTCCTCTGCAGAGCATCCCTTTCTCCTATAAAATGTCCTTCACTTTGGGACTAGACATGTCCTTGTAAGTGAGTTTCGGACTCCAATCCAAATGTTTGATGTGACTCTACCATTCTTTCTCATCATGTTTATACCTTGCTTTTCCTTGTTTACCCATTTCCACATTCTTTCCTGCACTTCCTATTTCATGCATTCCTTACATGCCAGAGTGAGTGAGAGACTGCAAAAAAAAGGTGAACTTATTTACTGCTTGGTATGGAAAATATTGTGCCATTCTTAGGATAGATCATGTGCGCACGAGCATATCTTTACAAAGGTAACTTGTTAGTTAAAAAAGAAAATGGATTCACTTGCTTTCTTTATGCAATTTTTACATGAGGTTGTGTGATTTTGTTCTTCCTAACAAAACAACACTTACATTGAATGCAAGATTTTGTGTTCTATTAAACTAGAGAAAAGAAATCTGCTTAAATAGGCACAGGTAGTGTTAGTTCCATAGTGTCAAGGCTAATCTGTAAATGCTGACTATCTGAAAGAATAGCACTTCGAAGAATGGTTGCCATTGATGAACAATATGCATTCTTTCATTTTCTTGATTGTATGAATAGCAATTCTGGCATTTTCCATGTATATTTCTTTTCAGATTATTTCTGTCTTGTCAAGTGTAGATTTAACCATTAAATGTTTGAAGCATGCACTGAGTAATCACTTATGCATAACAAACATTAATTTGCTTAGATTCATGCCAAAAGTTTGGATAACTCTGACTGATAGTCTTTCAGAAATTTTATGTCTTCCTATTTTAAGAGCTGCCTATCAGCTTTCTGTGAATAGAACTATCACTGTGGATTAAGGCAACATTTTTCAACCTTGGCGTTGTTGGTCTAGAACTCTCATCATCCCCAACCAGTCTAACCAATGGCCATGGATAATGGGAGTTGTAGCCCAGCAACATCCAGGGACCCAAGGTTGAAGAGCAGTGGATTAAGACAATCACTGACCAGAGTTTTGGGCTTGACAAAGGAATGCTACTGAGCTTTGAAAACTAAGAGCTGTTTGGAGTACTATGGAGCTATCTCTATAGATCAGATGTTGGGCAGCAGATTTGACTATCTGTTGAAGGTAAAAGTTGTGCTTTTTGCATGTGTGCTACAAACCATACATTCTTTTTGCATGGTTCATCATGCTTTCATTTAGATTACTTCAATACATTTTTGTTATGCAAGAAATAGGGATGGGCAGGTCTATTGATTTCAGATTCTTTCAGTTTCCCATTCTAAACAAAATAAATGTGGACAAGAAAGTCAGTTCCAGAACATAGGGCCCAATAAGAACATTCATTATTGTTATTAAATACTATGGAATATTGAGGCCCATTAAGGAAGAAAGGTGGTATATATATGAAATAAATAAGTAAATACTGCCATAGTGTAAAAACTACCAAGAGACAGTGAAAGAAACTTGGAGGTCCAAAAGAAGTTTTGGTGGTGGGGTGGGTGGGATCAATGCAGTTCCTATCTTCTGCTCTTGTTTGCAGATTGCAATGCACAAATTATCACCATATGAACTGCCTATCTCCAACTTGCTGCCCTCCAGATGTTGGGCTATGAACCCCATCAGCCTAGCTGAAGGCTGGGGCTGATGGGAGTTGTGGTTCAAAACAACTAAGAATGACCAGGTTGGAGAAGGCTTGTCATAAACATAAACATAGCCTTGTAGGCTGATGACACACAAAGAAAGAGGACAGC
The DNA here is from genome assembly GCF_964106645.2 of Podarcis pityusensis. Lineage (NCBI taxonomy): Eukaryota > Metazoa > Chordata > Lepidosauria > Squamata > Lacertidae > Podarcis > Podarcis pityusensis. The sequence goes on along the minus strand of NC_138034.1, from coordinate 28,951,538 downwards.
AGTTGAAAACCACATCTACCCCATTAGAAATGTCAATAACTTATTTGCTTGCCCCAACTCATGCAGTGCTGCCAGGCATTTTGAAGATGGGTGAGAACTTTAATTTAAAACACTACATATTTGTTTCATTTTCAGGAACAGAATATTGGTCTTAGTAAAGGCTGTCCTTCATTTGTATTTATTCCATACGAAGCTATTTTCAGCAGGTAATAATTACCCTTAACAATTTGGTACAAGTGACTTGCGGTTTACATCCATTAGCATTAGGCAATGAGAAACTACAATGCTCACCATTTTCACCACAATCCATCCATTAAATCATGCTTCCTTCTGCAGGGACAATATATTATCTTCCTCACCCAATACTGATTAATGACAAGTGTGTGTGTGTGTGTGTGTGTGTGTGTGTGTTGTATAAGTAACATTTTGACATGCACATTGTTGGGTATCTTTAAATCAAATATTCTATTAAGTGGGGTACAAAAAAAAATACAAAATGGTCTGAACTGCGGAAATGAAGAAGAATATCTGAAAGGTAGGCTTCTCAAATGTAGTGTCCTGTTTCATTCTCATCCATTCACTTGGGAAAAAAATGATTATCAACAGTTTAATTACTACTCTCTTGACACTTGCAATACATTTCCAGAAGCAAGTCTGTATATTTACTTAAGACTAAGAACCAGACAACTAAGCTGTCCTTTAAGGTGCTTCCTTCCATCATCCATATTTTTCCTACCTAATCTACACAGCAATATTTTTCAATGATTATGTCATTTCAGGACATATTTTAAGCTGCACAAACAGGGAGAGCACAATACCCTCAAAGTGAACAATAAGAACTCTGAGGACAAGCCAACTCTTTTGCTGTAAATGGCAATATGCCACAGTTTTCTACATGGGGAAGAGGATCTGGTTGGGAATCAGTAAAACATCAATAAATACTGTTTTTTTAAAAAGGACAAAATATTGCAAAGGCCTGTCTAAACAATACACTTTTCAGAAGTTGTTTAGACAGCAGTGGCAGACCTCGGGATCTCACATTTGATAAACACCCTGTGCAATGACAAATTTTGGCACTCCACCACTTTTCTCGTTCCATTCTAAAGCATCACTGTGACACCCCTGAGGCTCAGTGCCTAGTGCAACCCAACCAGTCACACTTCCCTAAATCTGCCTCTGATGACAAGGATGGTTCCTACCAAACCACTGCTGGTAGGGAGTTCCAATGGGCAGCACCTGCCACACTAAGCACACAGTCCCTGTTAGATGTCATTATAGTTTAGCTAAACTTCAGGGGGCTTAGGAACCATCAGAAGGATCTCAGTGATCGGGGTGGAGCATAAGGGGTCAGACAGTCTTTAAAGTGCTTTGGGACTAAGTTGGTTGGGTTTGAAGAAAGTTGGCATCCAACAACTAGAAGGCCATCTACTCTGCACTGATGGACACACCTCTCTGGAATATTGGCAAATGTTGGTCAAACATTATAGCTTGAATTCTTTTGAAACCTATATGGAGAATGAACCTTCTAGCTGCCAAACTGCTGAAAAAACTAGGGTTGGTGTTTAAAGGCAACCTGGATGATAAACAGTAGATGGCATAATCCTCCAGGGACCTGAGTGCCTCCTAAGAGCTGCTCAGTGTTTTCTACTAACAATGACTTCAATAATGGGTTTCCATTATTTTAAATGCTGTGCCCTCTTGGCAGGAAGCTCAGCAAATTGATGTGCATTATCTATGCAAAAGATTCCATGTGCTGTACGGCAAGGAGTGGAAGCATCTGATGGCTTAGGAGAAATATGTTGTCTCTGACAAAACCAGGGTTGTGAGAGCTCATAAAATGACTCACCAGGTGCCAAAGCAACTTTAGGAAGGCATAAAAGATTAAATAGACATCTATTTTTCTTATTCTGTGGACCTGGTAACTAACAAATAATCCTAAATAAATCTGATGCATTGCTCCCAGCTGACATTCTAATACTCCCATGACCTAGTCCTCATAGCTATATCTGCCAAATAAATTTTTTATACTAATAGGCTCTTTTATCATTTGGTGCTACAAGCAAATTTGCTACAAGCACCCACTGTACGAAGGTGAAATTTGTCTCGGAGTCTTGAAATTCATCAATTACTCTCTGAGCAACTGGTTCACTACCATGTGTTAATGGCCAGAAGCTATATAAACACTCCTTGATTGCATCCTGGAGGGGCACACAGAGAGAACTGCACCACAATTAGAGCCCTATTAGGGACTCTTTTTGGCTGGCTAAGTGATGCATTGTGATGGCACAATGTATAGGAAAAGTAGAGCGCTGAGTGCTGATAGGACTCCTGCAACTGTGACTGGGCACTGGGTCAAAGTGATAGCATTGTTTCGTATACAGCTCTTAAAAATGGGAACTGTTAGCTGAATGACAGATCTCTAGCGCTGTATGAGCCAGGGACGTTTAATATCCATTTTTCTATTTCCTTCATCCTTGGAGGGGGATAATGTGATTTCCTTTCTCTTTTGATTGTCCAGCCCAGGAAGGAAAAGCTGTTTTGTTTTGTGCTTTTTCTTCCGAGGATGCGGGTGACAATTAATCATTGTATATGTCTAGACCCCATGGTAATCTTTGTTCATGTTCCTGTCTCAACATTCATCTTTGGCACCGTCTGTTTAGCTTTAATACAGTCCAATTGATTTGTTTGCCATTGCAATGCTGTTCTCATTCTTTTCCTCCTGGAACATCTTTATAGCACAAACTTGCCACATTTTCAAGCGCCAGCCGACAAAATTGATTTGCAGGATTAGAGCACAAAACATAACGGTATGGTAATAGTACCGAAGTGTGCGTCTCCATCTGCCTGCCTATCCCTGCTGTTATTCTAACACATCAGGAGCTGTGGCAATCTTTCCAAAGAAAAAAAGGAAGCATCTGAAATGGGCTCTTTTAAGTGGAATAAGAATGCTTCAAATGTATGGTGTGCGTGTGACCCTAGACACACTTGTGAGGAAGCAGGTTCCATTAAACTTGGTGGGGTTTATTTCTGAGTTGATATGTGTAGGGTTGCACAGTCAGAAGACAAAATCTGTCCAAATATATATATTTAAATATGTAATTTAATGCACATGTTCGGGTGGTTGTTTTAAATGCAGATTAATGAAGAATTAGAACGAAATAGGTTTATGGGTGGTGAACATACGCAAGGGGCATGAACCAGAGACAGCTTCACCCATCCCTCCTGCAACATCTAAGTGCTTCTAGTTATGTCAATGGGAGTATTTGTAAGTTCCTTTTAAATGTGAAGGCATCAGATGTACGTGGCACTAAATCCCCCTGCCCATTTCCCGAAGCCCTGTAATTTGCCTTCGCCATCTCCCCTACCATGTGGCACACCTGAATCTTCACTTGCCATAGAAACTGAAGGAAGGAAGGCAAGCAGATGACAAGCCTGGAGAGGGAATGAGTGGACAGAGCGCCATGAATGAGCCAGCTCCCAGTGAAGGCTTGCAGCCAACTGAAGAAAGCAGCCAGGAACAGAGAGGATTAACTGCCAGGCAGGATGAGGATCGGCTAGTGTAAACTTGCCCACCCCTTGGAATGCCGTTTGATAAGGGAATGGCGGAGAGCTGGCCGGAACCCAGCCAACATTCTCAGGAAGTGCCAATTGGCGTGAACAGAGAAGGAAGCAGTTTGTCAGAACAGGAAGAGATTGGAGCTGAGCCAATCCCTCCTAAGAGTAAGCTAAGGGAAGGGCTGTTAGACCGGAAACAAAGCAAGAGGTGCAAAGTGAGAAAGTTCAATATCTTCCGTAACTGGAAGAAGTCTTCAGAAGGGTCATCTTGATTGATGATAGTGGAAGCTGTGTTAAAGCCACCCGGAGCTATCTGTTTTGACAATAAATCATCCTTTTTAATTAACTATGCTCACTGTGTTATGAAGCCAGGGACTGGACTCCTGACACAGAGCTACCATTGCTACACTGGGAGATCTAAAAGGTGTATCTGCTGTACAGGGTGCAAAGTGGTAACCCTGTTTTCAATCTAAGCATGGCTGAACCTGCTTATGATATATGTCTGCATGTGCTGTCAACGGCAATCCCTGCAATAAATCTATAAAGCTGCACCAGACTCTCATTTCAGAAAAATCCTAGACTGGGTCTTATGGTTACTTTTTCATTTCTATGTATCTGGGTTGTTTTCTACTATACTTTAACTAATCCAGCTTTCTTCCCCTAAATGTTCCTTATCTCTTTTGATTCTATCATGGCTTAATTGAGTTGCCTCCCTCTTCCCTCTCTTTATTTCCTTACTGTGAGTTGGACTGTCCATTCTAAGCCTCTAAAATAGCCTACAAAGTTATTTCAGAGCTGCTTGCTGAGAGCCACTGCTGTCACTGCTGCCATCAACAGTTGTTTTCCCCAAATGCTGTTTTCCTGTCTCCTTAGTAATCTCAACCACTTCCGTTGCTCGCTTCCAGATTCTTAATTTTATGCTTATGCACGTGTGTGTGTGTGAAATAAGTCAGAAGTCAGAAGTAAGTAGTAGCGTGGGCAGGATAAACCCCGGGCTGGAATTCAAATTCATCCCTGAATACCTTGTTCCACCCTCTGAAGAAGGTTAACTGACACAAGAGCAGGAAGCAGAAGGGGAATCTGTATCAACCCAAATGAGCAGATATCACAAGTAGCCCAGTCTGGCATTTTTCAACCTTGAATGCTAAAGCAGACACAGCAGGAAACAGAAGAAGAATTCTGCAAGCCTGAATAGCAATGCTAGACAGGATGAAACTATTTATATTGAAATCCAATATTCTGTATAAAGCTTCTTAACTGTTTTTGGATTTTTTTTTATTGATTACTTGGTTGATACCTTATTGTGAAAACAAGCAAATAATAAGGAAGAATTGAGTTAAAAGACAATGAGATACTTTTACTTTATCTGAGAACACGACTTACAAATGCAAGTCAGTCAGGATGAACGTTACAACTGGAATCTGGGATAGCAGAGATAAGGCATCTGGCTCCTGCATGCATGCACAGTTCTTCATCCAGAGCTAGGAATATAGACTTGAAAGCCTTCTCTTCATTGCATATGATCCCAAGATGCATCAGAGTCCACAGCTCTATTTTTTTATTTAAAAAAAAAACATTTTTGTAACCTTCCCTCATTAAATATTTGTTTATACCCTTTATCCCTAACTCCCTCAGGAATTTATAGAAAAAACCCCCATTAATCATAGATTTCAAGCTCCTTAGGGCAAATCTTTTGAAATCTGTTCTGTGCTGCATATGTTCCATGAAACTTCCATGGGTGTATCAGGTGTATTACCAATAGTAAACTGAGTGGGATTATCTGAGAACAGCAGAGGGACTATAGGCTCCCCTCCTGTCCCTTTAGTTAGCCCCCAGTGACAGAACAAATCAGTGACAGTCGCAGCTACCACATGAAAAAGGTGACAGCTCAATGCTCAATGTAATTGCCAGTCATTTACCTACAGCAGTTCTGGCTTTCCTAATTGAAAGTGGCTGTCTCCTTCAAATGTGAACAAATTAAATGAACTGCACTGTGTATAGGCACACACTCCTATGCACACACACACAATGTGGGAATATTGCGGGGGGGGGGGGAGGTGGAAATCAGCATAGTTATACTAGAGAGGTACAAAAATGCCCTATATAGATAAGACACTTATCTATATAGTGTCTGTCTTTAATCATAGCACATTTTGCCCACTTTGAGAGGACACACTGAAATGAAACCATTTGAAATGTCTGGAAAAGTTGCGCTGTTCCTTTGGAAAAATCAGTCAATATGCCATATGCTGTTTCAATGCACTCCAATAATTATCCATCTTTTCAGAGAACAAAAATGTTACCAAATAAGGGTGCAGTGCTTTCCGCTATGCAGTACCCACACTCAGAGGAATCTCCATAGAGCTCAATGCAGATCGCTTCCTTCATTCTCCATCTTAGTAGAGCCATGTGGCTGTATTTAGGCACTAGGCCAGGCTTTCATAAAGAAATGGAAAGTTTGTGCTCCTTTCCCATATCTCCATCCAATGCTCAGCCGAATTACATGTTCTCTAGGCATCATATACCTTGACTCTGCAGACAATGAGGGTTAGATGGAGATAGGGAAGTTGTACATATCTTATTTCTAAATTATTTTCTAAAATGCCCAAGCATACTATGCACTTCTGCATATACAGTGGTACCTCAGGTTATATACGCTTCAGGTTACATACGCTTCAGGTTACAGACTCCACTAACCCAGAAATATTACCTCGGGTTAAGAACTTTGCTTCAGGATGAGAACAGAAATCGTGCTCTGGCGGCACAGCAGCAGCAGGAGGCCCCATTAGCTAAAGTGGTGCTTCAGGTTAAGAACAGTTTCAGGTTAAGAACGGACCTCCGGAATGAATTAAGTACTTAACCTGAGGTACTACTGTATATCTATGTCTTTCTGAGTGCAGAATGGGTGAGAAATAAGAAATAAGGGTGCCTTGGGCACCCTTTAATACACAGTAAAGGATCACATCCTATGAATTACTTCATAATTGTCAAAATAGTCAAAAACCCATTGATTCCAGTATTCATAGGCCAAACAGATGTTCATGAAAAGCTCACAGTCATGATAATTAACCCTTGCATTGTATATCCATCAGGCAAAAGAGTAGGAAAATCCCCCTGTGGTGGCAGTTGTGCGAGGAGAAAGGCCACAAAGATTACAGTTCCTCAAGCTTCTTTTTCCCCATTTTTACTCCCCATTTTTACTTATAGCCTGTTTCACAATTACTTAATGTTATTACTGCCACCAATGCCTTTTTCTAAAAAAAAACCCCAACCTTCCCTAACTTCCAAAGGCTTTGCAGTAGGCAGCGTAATCAAATCTTCATTCTTTCCACTTCTTCATGCTTGCATGTTTTGCATTATCAGCTGGATAATTGTTTGGAAAGTTGTAAGATAGATTTCAATCATGTGTGAATGAATAAAACTCACCTCATATGGAAATTCTTCTTCCGACTACAAGAATTTAATCAGAGTGGTTTGATTACTTTCCCATGACACATGCTATGTTCTGATAGCAAGCCCATCTCATACATATTTGCACAATCAAATGAATTTTATTGATTAGTAACACTTAATGTCGCCTCAAGCAGCCATTTGAGAGGTTTCTTCCAGTTTCCCCCCAAATTGATTGTTTCATATTTGAAAACGTGCAAAGCTTATTACCGATTTTTTCTCTCTTTTTGTGTAGCCTGAAATATTAAAAGAATCTCGTCCTCTTGGGACTAAGATTGGCATAAAGTGTTTTCAAATCAAATATTTGGCTACAGAAGGAAAGTGAATTTATAAAGCCATGAGACCTTTTCTTGTACTTAGCACTTCATCTCAGTGAAGGAGACAGCCCTGAGGCATAGTGAATGTCATATAGAAGTTGAAGGAGGTGCTCCAAAAGCTACTATGTGCATTGGCCTGATTTTTCAATTGGTTCAACATTTATAGATCCCACTGACAAGCCATTCCAAGTAAGGACAGCAAGTTTGCACTGTAAGTAAAGGTAGATTAATCATGTCCAAAGCATCCTTACTGGACCTACCCTATACAGTGTCCTCTGGCTATGAAATAATGATCCCCCATCATAGGAATATCAGGGACACATCATGCATTGCACCAGGCACTGTGGGTGTTTTCAAGACATGCAGCAATATCATTGCTTTGGATTCCTTGTAAAAAGAAATGTGGGTAGTTTGGACATCCAAAACTATTTCACTTGTACCTCAGATGTGAGACACTGATGGATCATTATTCCTCACAATGTACTCCTTGTATAAAATGTCTTGGCCTTCAGTTTGGCGAGAACAAAAGATAAATAGGCTGTCCAGGTACAGTTCCCCTGTTTCCCAAGCGTCCTTGTATCTTGCATCTCCTTGTTGCAACGCTAGTTACTGTAAAAACATAGCACCACAGGGGAACTAAACTCAGAAGAGATTGCTATATTTTGGCTTGGTTTCTGTAGCCTGTGCTGACAGAAGGAGCTGTTATGCCTCATCTTCATGTAGAAGTAACAGAAGACTCAATATCCAAATAGGGCTCAAATAGTTACTGAGCTTCCAGGTGTGTTAGGAATTGACTGTGGGATTTCAGCAATAGGTTCACTTATAATTTCATACCAAAGCTTCTTTGACTGAAACACATTTGTCAGAGGTCGTTTTTCTTATATAAAAATGCCTTTTTATATAAAAAAGGGGGGAGACTACAACTGTTTCACTGAACTTTACTGTATAATTATCAACTGCAAGTTCATCCTGCTAAATTATGAGCCTTTCGCAGAGGGCTTGGAAAGAAGGTTGGATCTGACCTTTGCTTATAGTCAATCTGCAATTTGAAAGATATTTATTAAAATTTTCAAAGTATTACAAAATGAAAAAAGAAAAAAGAAAAAAATACAAAATAAAAGTAGTTAAAAACAATTCAATCTTTCCATTACTTATCTTTCATTGGCTTGTTTCCCGGACCTCCTCACGCCTCCCTTTTTTGTATTCCAATTCAGTTTGTTAGTTCAGCAAATCCTTCCCCTCTTTGTTTATCCTAATCTTTAATCTTAAAATATTGTGACATTGAATTTTAACCTATTAATAATCCTTTTTTCATATTCCCTTATAATATTACAGCTAAAAACCACTTAATTTCTATCCAACATCATTCTAACATTCATTAATTTTGCAATGTTTCTGTAGATAGTCTTTAAACTTTTTCCAATCTTCTTCCACCGACTCTTCTCCCTGGTCTCGGATTCTGCCAGTCATTTCCGCCAATTCCATATAGTCCATCACCTTCATCTGCCATTCTTCCAGGGTGGGTAGGTCTTGTGTCTTCCAGTACTTTGCAATAAGTATTCTTGCTGCTTTTGTGGCATACATAAAGGAAGTTCTATCCTTCTTTGACACCAATTGGCCGACTATGCCCACGAGAAAGGCCTCTGGTTTCTTCAGAAAGGTATATTTAAATACCTTTTTCATTTCATTATAGATCATCTCCCAGAAAGCCTTAATCCTTGGGCACGTCCACCAAAGGTGAAAGAATGTACCTTCAGTTTCTTTACATTTCCAACATTTATTATCGGGCAAATGATAGATTTTTGCAAGCTTGACTGGGGTCATGTACCACCTGTATATCATTTTCATAATATTCTCTCTTAAGGCATTGCATGCCGTAAACTTCATACCTGTGGTCCATAACTGTTCCCAGTCAGCCATCATTATGTTATGTCCAACGTCTTGTGCCCATTTAATCATAGCAGATTTCACCGTTTCATCCTGAGTATTCCATTTCAACAGCAAGTTATACATCTTTGATAAAGTCTTAGTTTTAGGTTCTAACAGTTCTGTTTCTAATTTTGATTTTTCCACCTGGAAGCCAATTTTCTTGTCCAAATTATATGCCTCCATTATCTGATAATAATGAAGCCAATCTCGCACTTTATTTTTTAGTTTCTCAAAACTCTGCAGTTTCAATCTATCTCCATCTTGTTCCAAAATTTCCCAATATTTCGGCCATTTGACCTCCATATTGAGCTTTTTCAGAGCTTTCGCTTCCATTGGTGACAGCCACCTTGGAGTTTTGTTTTCCAATAAATCCTTATATCTTATCCAAACATTGAACAATGCTTTCCTGACAATATGGTTTTTAAATGCTTTATGTGCTTTGACCGTATCATACCACAAGTATGCATGCCATCCAAATACATTATTAAAACCTTCTAAATCCAAAATGTCTGCGTTTTCAAGAAGCAGCTATTCTTTCAACCAGCAAAAAGCTGCTGATTCATAATAAAGTTTAAGGTCTGGTAGGGCAAATCCACCTCTTTCCTTTGCATCTGTTAGTATTTTAAATTTTATTCTAGGCTTCTTGCCCTGCCAGACAAATCTAGAGATATCTCTCAGCCACTTCTTGAAACAGTCCATTTTGTCCAAAATTTGCAATGTTTGAAACAAAAACAACATTCTAGGCAATACATTCATTTTTATCGCAGCAATACGGCCCAGCAATGAAAGCTTCAAATTTGACCAAATTTCTAAATCTTTTTTCACTTCAGCCCAGCATTTTTCATAATTGTCTTTAAATAAATTCCCATTTTTTGCTGTCATGTTAATCCCCAGGTATTTCACTTTCTTAACCACTGTTAAACCTGTCTCATTCTGAAACCTCTCTCTCTCAATCGGTGTTAAGTTTTTCTCTAAAACCTTAGTTTTTAACTTGTTCAGTTTAAATCCTGCAACTTGACCAAATTCTTGAATCAGTTCCAAGACTCTTTTAGTACTAGATTCTGGCTCCTGTAATGTCAATACTAAATCGTCTGCAAAAGCTCTCAATTTATACTGTCTTGCTCCGACTTGTATACCTTTAACCAGCTGGTCCCTTCTAATCATATTCAACAAAACCTCCAGGACTAATATAAAAAGCAATGGGGAGATTGGGCAACCTTGTCATGTCCCTTTTTCTATCTTAAATTCCTCCGTCACCTCATTGTTAACTATTAACTTGGCCTTTTGTTCAGAGTAAATTGCACCTATACCGTTTTCAAAGCCTCGGCCTACCCCCATCCCCTGTAGGTTCTTCTTCATAAAGCTCCAGGAAATATTGTCAAAAGCTTTCTCCGCGTCCACAAATATCAAATCTGCCTTAGTATTTATGTTCACTTCTAGTTTTTCCAAAATATTAATTATATTCCTCAAATTGTCAGACAAGTGTCTACCCAGGAGAAAGCCTGCTTGGTCTTTATGAATCTCTTCCATCAACACTTTTTTCAATCTCTTGGCCAAAATATCTGCAAAAATTTTGTAATCCACATTAAGTAATGATATGGGGCGGTAGTTCTTAAGCTGAGTATTTTCAGTCTCTGTTTTCGGTATAAGTGTAATATATGCTTCTTTCCACGACTCTGGTGCCCTTTTCCCTTCCAATATTTCACTACAGACTTCCTTTAAGGGTTGTACTAACCACTCTTTTAAGGATCTATAGTATCTAGAAGTCAGCCCATCTGGTCCTGGAGATTTGCCTAATTGCATGTTTTGAATGGCACCTTCTACTTCCTGTTCAGATATTTTATAATTCAACATTAATTTACTTTCTTGAGAGATTTTTTGTAATCCATTTATCTTCAAAAATCAATCTATATCAATTTCTTTCTGTGGCCCTTGTGTATATAATTGTTTGAAGTACCTCTAGAAACAGTTTCTGATCTCAGCTGGGTTCTGTATATTCTTTCCTTCCACTTCTAAATTTATAATAGTATTTAGTTTTTGTCTTTTTTTCATTTGCCAAGCCAACAATTTCCCACATTTATTCGCTGATTCAAATGTTTTTTGTCTCATTTGTTTAATTTTCCATTCTATTTCCTGATTCGTCATTTTCATATATTGTACTTGATATAACTTTATTTCTCTCAAGATCTCCTGCGACTTTGGTTTTGCTCTCAATTTCTTCTCACTTTCTTTTATTTTCTCCAAAATTTTGTCTTTCTTCTCATTTTGGCTTCTCTTCTTTATTGCATTCTGTTGTATCAGGAACCCTCTCATAACCGCTTTACTTGCGTCCCAGATTACTCTTTTTTCAACATTAGTGTTCCTATTTATCTCAAAATAGTCTCTCAAAGTTTTTTGGGCCTTCTTAATCACATCTTCATCTCTAAATAAGGTGTCATTCATCCTCCATCTGAAGGAGCCAGTTGATATTAGTTTCATCTCCATCCTTACAGCATTATGGTCAGAGCAGGTTTTTGGACAAATTTCCGCTTTCTTTATCTTTGGTGCCATTCCTCTAGTTACCCATATTTGGTCGATTCTAGTCCATGTCATCTTGGCTTCAGAAAAGAAAGTTCCCTCTCTTCCCAAGGGATTCTTTGTTCTCCAAATGTCAACTAAGTCCAAGTTGTCTGTCATCTCAAAAAATGTTTTCGGTAGTCTACCATCCTTGGTGACTACCTGTCTTTGTGCCTTATCCATGTTTGTAGATACCACTCCGTTCATATCCCCCATCAAAATCAGATTGTAATCCAAATAGTCCATTAAGGTCTCATGCAACTTTTTAAAGAATTCAGATTTCCCCTCATTCGGTGCATAAACTCCTACTATCAAAAATTTCTCTCCTTGTATTTGAATTTCAATTGCCACAAATCTTCCTTGATCGTCTTTAAAGATAAATTTCGGTGATAATCTCTCCTTTGCATAAATCACTACTCTTTTTTTAACTTTGTCAGATGAAATAAACTCCTGTCCCAATCTCTTATTAATCAATACTTTTCTATGTAGCCTTATCACGTGTGTTTCCTGTAAGCAAATCAAGTCCAATTGTTCCTTTTTTAGTAAATAAAAACACTTTTCCTTTTCCGAGGAGAATTGAGGCCATTACAATTCCAACTTAATAGCTGCAGAGCCATGATGTGATTACTTTGCTTTACCTCCAACTGCACCAAGTGTTTGTTCTTGTTCTGTCGGTGGTGTCACTTTCTCTGAGCCATGCAATCCAAAAGATAAATTTGCTATGTCTAATATTCCTCTTTCCAGTGCTCTTGGCTCTTCTCCAGATTCCACTTCTTTCTGTAAATCTTCTCCGTGATCTTTCAAGAATCTATCTTTGTCATCGACTGATCTTATTTTTATCTTTCTTCCTTTATATTTAAAGGACAGGCCTTGGCAGGATTTTAGCTTCCTTTCCTCTCTTTTTTTGCAGAAAAATGCAGTTCAAACCTTTCCCCCCTCCTCTCCTGCAATCCGGAGGGGAGATCGCTTATCTGATGTTAGGATTTGAGTCCTTTTTCAAGCGTCTGTCAAAGTTTCCGCTTACAGTCTCTTTGCTTTGATCTGTTTACAAGAAACGGAAGGCGGACTTCCTGTTTATGCCTCCCCGCTTCGGTGCCGAATTAATTGTTTTTCTCCCTTTAAGTCCAATTTTATCCTACTCACGGGTAGTTGCTTTTGAAACCAAATTGTCCCAGGAAAAAGTCAGCGCTCTCCGATAACGGCTGTGCGGCTTCACTCCGTGGAAGAAGCAGTCGACTCTCAGCACCGCGCCGCTCACCCCGTTTCGCTCCGGAGCCCAGAAATGGGTTCCTTCACAAATTGGGGGGGGCGCAAAAGGTGCCCGCCGAGTCCCATGTTCACAGGCTTCACCTGCCTGTGATTTTTGAAGGGTCCCTGCTTCGCCGCAGCAGTGCAGACCCGATCCCGCGGAGCTGGTCCGTCAGAAAGTCAGAGGGAGTCCGCCATTACCGATGGCGCCAAATAGTTTATTAATTAACAAGATCTACCATTCTAAGGGAAAACTGATATTAGGAATTCTGCCTAGCAACAAACCCCTTGCCAGCCACCCCTTCATCTGATCTGGCAGTACTAGAGTCTGCATCCAATAGCAATCAGCCATGCAAGCAAGGGGTGCACATCCTTTAATCATCTGCCAGCAGTGCTCTTTAACAGTTCACACAAAGCAAAGAGATTACTTTTGGTGGCAGGGTATTCATTGACATAAATCAGACATTTAAAATGGCAGCACAGAGAAAGCCAATAGACCAATATTTCAGTCTCTCTGTACATTCAGTGTTTGACCTTAAAGATGCCATACTTAAGCAATGCAGATTGATAAATGTGAGGCTGCTGGATGGGAGTTCATTTACAGATTTAACAATCCATCCCTTGATCTGAATAAAAATATTGGATATTTGATCCACTAGAGCTTAAGCCCCCAGTTGCAGTATCTCAGTGTGTGTAAGTTCCATTTGTATCAGGGGACCTCTTATCAAGTGATAATAGACCAAGTGCCATACTTCTGTTACTGGGATCTGTTCCTTTACCTTTTAATCACACCTTGAAAAATAAATCTCCCCTGCGTTGTCTGTCTAGTTACCCATCCATCCATATTCCACTGCCCTACTGTCTACTCTGTGCATACATCTGTAGAAGTATGCTCTTCTTATATAAGGTGACATGACAATAAAAGTAGAGACTCACTTCACATTACATGTACAGTAAATGTCCAGTCATGGATTGGAAACCCTGTAGTGGGGGGGCGGGGGCGGAAATGGCTTGGCAGTATGACTAGAGTAGACAAACACTGTGGGGGAAATGGTTAAAGATTCCTTCACCTCCACTTCTACTCCAGTTCAAATTTAGCATCCTAATGTTATATTTCGTTTTAAAAACAAAGCAGAACACCAAAATCTGAGACCCTTTGAGTTCTGTTACACACATGCAAAGGTAATATGAAGATAGACTGTTTATCTGTAAAATGCCACGTTAGATTTTGGTCTCTTCACCACAACGGATTAAGCTCTGCCTTCATGTCTGCCTAAGCAATCTAGTAATCTTTGTGTACTACTTCTTGTAAAGAATTGCCTGTGGTGTAGCCTGCAAAGGCATTAAGTCCAAAATGACAGAACTTGGTCCCATAACTGGGTGTGAAAACATGGGCCCATGGCATTCCATGACTGCAACAGGGTGAGGTTATCCTTGGGGGTATCTGTGGAAGGCTAATGGTTCTCCATCACGAGCAGATGGTTTCTTAAAGTCCAATCCTTTGATAGCCCTGCTGAGTTCAGTGGGCATGCTCCCAAGTAAGTGTGCACTGAACGTGGCAACCAATCCTCCGTTTTGTGTAATGAGGAAGTTCCTAGGGCTACCAGAGAATTACATCAAAGCCACTGGATACTGCTCGTGTTCAGAAAGACTTTATCATTCCTGGTACGTTTCCATTTCTCCCATGACGTAATAAATTATTAAAAGCTCCTCTGCTCCTTCATTAAAATTGTTTCTATTCAAATTGGCCCCTGTGGGTTAACGAGGGCTCTAAACATGCTCCAAATGGACCTCGGGTTCATAGGTTGTTGATTTATTATTTGCCCCTGATGGAATGCCGCACTAAAAGCTATTCTCATTCATTTATCTGATGTAATACATTCACAGTCATTATGCAAAGCACAGTAAGATGTACTCCCAAAATTAGAAATATTTCTTCATTCCCTTGGAGCTCCACATGAGCATGCACTTGTATTAGGGGATTCATTATGGAGGTCTTTTGAATCCTGATGGATACCACTGGAGCAGGTCACAATCCCACAAGCCATTATTTCCATTGGAGCTAATGGCTCATTGCCATGGCGGCTCATAGGAGCAGGATTTATTGTGTAAGGGAAATGTAAATCGTGCCACTGTGGCATATGCGTTGTGCCTACTTGTCTATGCATATTTAATACTGTGGAATAAAAGACTATGCTATGATTAAACAGAAGAGAAAATAGAGCTTTTCCAACTGTTAGGTGCTTGAGGTTTCTCTCAGGTTAAGTTGCTTAATATGGAGTCAGTCAATAATACATTCCCGTTGTTCAATATTTAGATTTTGCTGCTGTGCAAACAGAGCACAAGAGCTCACATTGCAGCATGAAGACACTTAACCATCTCCGCTTTCGAGGCTGAACTTAAAAGTTTATGGAAAATGCTCATGAGTCTTTGCTTATATCAGAGGGCCATATTAATGCCACACAAAACAGCAAATAAATTATGTCTGCGGGCTGCAAATATTTAAGCATTTGAATATTTTGGCATTTATTTTGGAGGGTTGCCCTGTTTTCTTTTCACCTCCCATTTCGTTCTGACTGTGGAATTATACAAATATTTACAACGGTTGTGGTTGCCAGTCACAGTTGACTTCTCGCCAAGGGCCAATCATGCACAGTTAAGAAGCATGACATATGCTTGTAAATCCCCAATTCTGCTGCAAAGCTTTAAACAAGATCACAGGTGAGATCCATGAGTGCCACTTTAGCAGACATAACGAATCAGAAGAGGGAGCTCCATTTTGGCAAGATGCATGATCTATTAACATCCAAAACCATCTCAAGTGAGAGATGCTGGGAGCCAGCATCTGCCTTAACTTTCAGATGCCATAGAGAGCACTGACTCATCGCCAGTAAAATTGAACTGCCAATCAAATCAGGTTTTCTTTTTGTGTGTGCATGGGGTGGGTGCCATCTTGTCTATTGTCCCAGACTCCAAAGCACCTCTTTGACTTTGGTCCAATTCAGGACCAAGCCAAGACATTTTGCAGCCTGAGACAAAGGACAAGATGGCACCCACCCCTTGCCTCTGTGGTGCCAACTTGAATAAAATATAGAGGGGCAGGTAAGCCCTGCCCTGCATAATCAATCAAAGCACACATCATTGGAATGGCAATGCCCATCAACTGGGAGGGCAATCCCTCAAATATTTTATGGTGGGTGGGCTGAAGGGATCTCAGTCTCTAGTGGGTTGGTGCCTATTTTCTACCTAATGGGCCCTATTTCATTCTTTGCATTATCAGAGGAGCACTTAGCCATGGTCTCGGCCCCTGACCCCATCACTTCAGTGACATCTGTAGAGAAGGTGGTTGAATTGCTTTAGATGCCTTTCTTTTCCAACTGAATAGGTAGAGTCACATATCTAGGACTTGGAGACAGGGCTTCCAGGTCAGGAGGTGTAGCTTCAAATAGGCTTCTAAAAGTGCCCTCTTTAAAGAAATGTTCTAATGACTTTATGAAGAGATGAATTAGTGCTGTGCCAATTCTGGGCATGTATACCAGACACCCTGTCTCTTGGAACATGAAATGACAATAAATCAGCTCATGAAATCTAGGTCTCCAGGTCTTGGGCACTTATGGTCTTGCTGAGCCTGCTACAAACAATGTTCAACTGCCTCGGCACTAGTCCACATAAATAAATTGAAATATAATTCCAATAGCCAATCCTGCATTGTCTGTAACTAACATATCACATTGTATCTTTGTTTGCACTTAGATGCCACTGACCTTCCCACTCTGGGTGCAAGTGAAAGATGGAGCTTCTTAACAAATAAGGAAAACCCCTGCTTTAGGAAAAAAATTAGGAAAAGGTAACAAATAAATCGTCTTGTGTCACAGTGTCACTGTGCTTCTCCTCAGCCATATTTCACTAAGTTTGGGTGTCATAACAACCTTCTACACAAGGTTAAATTTTGCAATAATGTTGTGTTAGGGAGAGAAATTTCTCATGTATGGGAAGTGCTACAAACCTGACAGTTTTACTGCAAAGAAATGTCACATAGATATGTTAGCACTCTAAAAGAAATGCTAGACTAGCTTCTACATTAGAATTAAGAGGTGTCAATCATTTAACACTGCATAAATGTCACCACATTTGCTAAATGTTAGCCTGAAGAATGACATGAATTATTTGTTTCAGGATATTGCATATTCTAGACCTCTACCTATTGCTTGCATGCAAACTTCCCATTTTCTTCTTTTAAATTAAACTTAAGTCAGGCGAGCCATAAATTAGAGTGTAAGTATTTTCACTTGGCATGACCCTATGGTGCAACGCAATGCATAAACAAACAAAAACCAAGGTTACTATGGTGGAGAGGGCAGGAGATGAGCATCTGTAGGAAATGAAAATCCACAGAACACACAAGTGGACTAGTCATTCGGAAGCGGATTAGAATATGTGTCGCCAACTATAACACTGCCAGTGCCAGAAAAGGCTAATTCCTGAGAGAGCTTCCAGCTCCCGGCCTAATGGTGGATAGTCTGCTTTGAATTCCTGCATGAAAGGAGAGATTTGGCAAACGCAGCTTCTTTCCTCTCTGCTGTACAATGATGGGAGGAGGAGAAGCACTCTTCCAAATGTCTCTCTGCAACACAGCCTTCAAAGCCACAGGAAAGCCTATCCATAGGAATTCCTAAACAAGCACAGGTGTATGACCAAGCAAGGCAATTATTATCAGTGTGTAATACAGGAGGGGGAAAAGAAGCAGACATGATGTCGATTGTATGAAAGCAATGTGACTGGGGGAGAGGAGGGAATCAGGACTGCAGGAGGTGGGAAGGAGGGGTTTAGCACTTTCCCTTATCTCATCATCTCAGTGAAAAGCTTCCATGGTGGCTTCTACAGTGGTACCTCGGGTTAAGGTACTTAATGCGTTCTGGAGGTCCGTTCTTAATCCTGAAACTGTTCTTAACCTGAAGCACCACTTTAGCTAATGGGGCCTCTGCTGCCACCGCGCCACCGGAGCGCGATTTCTGTTCTTATCCTGAAGCAAAGTTCTTAACCTGAAGCACTATTTCTGGGTTAGAGGAGTCTGTAACCTGAAGCGTATGTAACCTGAAGCGTATGTAACCCAAGGTACCACTGTACACTGAAAGTACGTAATAACAGCTCAGAAGACAGGGATTTTCTTCATAGAATTTTATCCAATGCTATTTTGATTAAATGTTTCCTATTTCTTTTCTTCTTTTTACTGCTTTTAACATTTTAATTGTAGGCCACCATGTGGTGGCTGGGTCTAGAAAGTGGGATAAAAATACAGAAGATAATAATGATTAATACCTGTGGACTTTGGGATTCAGACACCTGGATCAAACCTGTGTGTAGGATTCAGTGGGTGAGAAAGAGAGAGAAAACCAACTCAGGTTGTCCCTTACACTAGCTATCAGTGCAGAACAGGA
Organism: Podarcis pityusensis; assembly: GCF_964106645.2. Lineage (NCBI taxonomy): Eukaryota > Metazoa > Chordata > Lepidosauria > Squamata > Lacertidae > Podarcis > Podarcis pityusensis. Next base: position 28,933,045 of record NC_138034.1, on the reverse strand, counting down.
AATTGTCTGTGAAGGCTACCTAGGAAGAGATAGGGGAAAGCAGGGCATTCAGAGAGCTGAGTGGCCTTAGAGTGGAATTCCTGTCTGTGGTATGGTACAACCTGGATATAATACGACCATTAAGAATTGCAGGTAGCTATGTAGGGAACTTACCTTTTCCTGCAAAAAGAATGGCTAATTTATTGGGGTTAACTTCAGAGTGTTATCCCAGGAGGACACCTTGGCAGGTAATTATGCATACCAGTTGTGGGCACTGCAGTAGGAAGGGTTAGAACTACCCTTTTGTAGTCTAATAACTTGCATTGTGTTATGTTTCTTAATAAGGTTGTGGCATGTTTAACCCCATTGGGGTGGGGAGCAGAAAGAAGCAAATCTGCCATTTGCTCCCCTTTCCAGATCATTAATGAAGATGTCAAATAAATATGGAAATAATTGCAACTTTCTCCTCTGCATGTCATCCCAGAAGCATATCCAATTGGAAAGATAACCAAGGCTTCCTGTTTGGGCGTTTAAGCCTAATATAAAGCTGTCCTTCCTTCCAATGTTGCTTGTACATGATATACAGATTAATGCTTATCTCTTAAATTCATTCCTGATAATGTCTCCCTTCCCCAAGACCCTTGGTAGTGTGGCGGGTTTTGCAATAAAATGCTTTGAATTTGACAAGGTGCTACCCAAAATTGCACACAATGTTTCAGGTATGATTACTCTGGGCTGATGTTGGCTGATGTTATTACCATCTTTTTTTCTACTATCACATTGATATTTCCATCAAAATGGCTCAGCCCTTTTCTGTGCTGCATTATGTTATGCACTCCTGACTAATTTGCTCTCCATTACCATCTCTATGGCTGTTTAAGCTTTATTGCTTTTCAGGTTTCACTCCCGCATTCAATAGATCTGCTTTGGATTATATTCCCCCCCTCTGATACTATTATATTGCTGTGTTCCAAAGTGAATATCATTTTGTTGCTAAGGCCATGTTTCCAATATCTTAGCTCCCTCTCTATTATTTCCATGCCTTGGCTGTTTTTTTATTTTGCAATGCCTCCCAATTCAGGATAATATGTGAATTACATTAACCTGCTGTTTACTCCCCTTTCCAGATCATTAATGAAGATGTCAAATAAATATGGAAGTAATGCCAGTTGCTTTAGTTCCCACTAGGCACCTCCCCACAACTTGATACACATCAGTGTATCATTATCCTTTGTTAATGGTCGTTCAGTCACGTTTCAGTTCACATGACAGGTTTCCAAGCCTATTTTGATTAATTTTGTAGAAAGGATTTTCATGACAGCATTGAATAGGCTGAAATGTTTTGTGAAGGGCCAGAGATGAGGTCAGTTACAGTTATTTCTGTTCCCACAACTTTAAAGGTGTTTTCTGACAATCCAAAGTTTTTGTTTTTTTTTACTCTAGTACTCATGATTGGCATTATCATGTGACTGTCAGTGTCCCACTGCCCTGGCATGACCCACTATTGATGCCTGCCATGATGCATTTTTTTTATTTTTAGTGTCAGGCAATTCAGAGCCACCCTTTTAATTTCCAACAATTCCACAACACAGCTGTACAAAATTTACCACTATGGGTTTGCTTAAATTCATGGGTGCCATGTTCTCCCCATAATTTCTGAAATTAGTAAATGAGGAGTTTGAAATCAAACCAACTTCCTCAGGGGCTAGGCTTAGAGAGGTGTCACCCAGGAACAAGGACAATCACTGGAGAAACTCCTGTGGGCTGAGGTCCCTTCGCCTCCCCGCAATGAAATATTTCAGGGGACTGGGCCCGTCCCAAGTTGATGGGCATTGCCCTTCAAATTTTTGCATGTGCCACATCTTCTGATGGATTATGTAGGCTGGGGCTTACCTGAGCCCCTGCAATATTTTATTCAAGTTGTTACCCTTGAAGACAAGTGGTAGCAGAGTCAATACCCGGACAAAAGGTGAGACATTCAGCATCAGACAACAAAGTGGGAGGCTACCAAGAGAAAAGGGGGACCTGATGTCACCACAGGGGGGGTGCCTTTTGCAAAAGGTATTTGAAATGAAAGTTATAGACAGGTGGCTTGCTGGAAGCGAAAGGTAGGAGTTGTTTTTCTGCAAAGTCTGCTGGGAAGGAGGAGGAAATAGGTAGAGCTCCATGTTGGGGCTGAAGGTCAGAACCATCTGGACAGGCTAGGGCAGAGGCAGAAAGATGGCATACAGGATGCCTTGGGCATCCAGTGCTGCACTGCAAGGGGAACAACCCCTCTTGAGATGTAATGTTCTGAACATCCAAGTGTTCAGACCGAGGTGTAAATATGTGTTAACAAACCATATTTCTTAAAGACATGATGATCTCTGCTGTGTCTTGATTCCCAATTGAAACACAAACCTGAGTAAGTGCCTGAACCACCACCACCCTGGAATTTTGCTACCATCTGGCAGAGATTGGGGGTTGCGTGCAACCTTCATAAACGTATGTTGAAAACTGAGCACACAAAACAAACCTGAACCCAATGAAAAATTATTACAAGCCACAAGTGATGGGAAGTTCTGCTTCTGCACATAAGTCTAGGAATGTTCAGTTCACATTGAGTTCATGAAACATCATACCCTGACCTGTTCTTAACGCATTGTTGACCACATCTACGGAATGCGATTGTTATGCTTTTTCAAGTCATGCAATATCAATCACTAGTAATAGTTTATTAAGACATGCATTATCAATCACTAGTAATAGTTTAACAAGGAGGATTTCATACCTGTCTAACCATGTGTTCTCTTTCCCAACTTTTAATCTATTGATGATTAATGCTTATATACAACCCTTGCATTGTATTTGTGTTAACCAATCAGCAACAAGCACATATGTGGCAATGCTGTAATATTCAATAAAAGGGACTCTCCGAGACATGCTCGGTAGATGCCTCCCATATGACACTTGTCATTCGTCTGTCGCTTATTTCAACCCAACACACAAGAATGGCATCTGAAAACAAATTCCTTTTGATTGTCCCCCTCCTACATTAGTGTGTCTTGGAGATGGCAGACATCAGCACTCCAAATGAGCACTTTCAAAGCTTCTACTTTCAAAGCTTTCTTCGTTTTGTGTGTGCTCCAGAAATGAGAGACAGAGGTAATGTGTCCTGTTTCAAAACAGGAAGTCTTGCCCTGCTCTGCCGCCCTGCCATTGTGCTCCATTGGTGGCGGCAGCAAAGTGGCACTGGCATGTCCCATGCTTACTGTGAATATTTTCATTATCTTCTCAATGACATGCTTATATTTCTTCCAGCACTTACCCCATTCAGCAATGGATGGTAGGGCTGAAGGAAATAGGCACTTAATTGGTCCAAGGGTGGGAGGCACTTGCAACCCAGCGTGGTGGCTCCTCCCCCCTCCCCCGCGGAGCCACACCATGTTTGTTTCAGCTGTTGGCCTCTTTGCCTGGTCACCACAATGCTCTCTGGGTTCCCGCCAGATCCAGGTTTGAATTTGCACCAATCTGCTGTGGCTTGGGGGTGGGGCCAGGGACTGGACCTGGCTGCTGAAGTTTTCACTCTGGTCTGCTCCCAGGGCAAAGAAACGTAATGTTCTTACCCTTTAACTGCCATGACTCATTCAAGACAGCCATGATTTTCAGAGCTCCATCCCAAGGAAGTCCCATCAACCAGCCAGATTTTAATTAAACAACTTCTTTCCCCACTATGTGTTAGTACTGTGTATTGGGAATGAGGTGAAGCGGGTTTATTTGAGAGCAGAATCTCATATTCTCAAGTTGAATGGGCCATTTACAATGAGTTTTGAGATTGATCAGACCCTAAGATTCCAAGTAGCTCTTCTGTCGCGGTTTTTTCCAAAAAGTTAAAGGCACAACCAAGCTGACTGGTGCAACACCCAAGTTTGAGACAGGAAGGGGTGGAGAAATAGAGGTGATGGATTCTTTTGTTTTGATAGACAAGTACAGTATATCTCTGCTGTTTCTGGGATGGCTCATCAATCTGGACAAGTCAATGCTCTGTACAGGGTGAGCACCTGCCTGAGCCTACTAAACCATCTGCTTATCAGTCCTGACATAGGCAAACTGGGCCTTACCAGGAAGACATAGAATAGTGGCTTGGCAAATGAAATGCATTTTACCTTGCCTTTAACTGGAAGAGAAAAGTGAACAAAATGAAATGTCTGACTTCCAGCTGTAAAAAAAGTGTAGAATACAGATAAACTTCCAAATGTATAAACACATTCTCTGAAAGTAGGAATGATTTTATGAGATGCAACCATAAAACATTAGACCTTCAGGGATGTGTTTATGATGTGTTTAGTGAGGACTGACCATAGATCCCCCATAAACAGCCTGTTAGATGTAAAGATGCATTGCATCTGTGTTTCATGCTGTTGTTAAGTACATAGTCATTCAAGCCTTAAGGATATCAAAAGGCTCTTTTGTTTCCTCTCTATCTCCCTGTAGCTTTATTCTGCTGAAATTCAGAGGCGATGTTGAACCGCAGTGGATGTAGATGAAAATGCCTTCCTTTAACATAAGTAATTATCACCTAATGGTGATATGGGATGAAAATTATGATGGATATGATTAAATTATTGGAGCACTGCTAGATCTTGCTCAGGATCCTAAATTGCATTTCCATCGGCAATTCGGGCATTGGCTGTGGCGGTATGCCATAAAACCAGCACATTATGTTCTGAAAACAGCACCATAAAAGAGATTCACTACTACTCTTATTCTCACCAGTCACCAGAGTACATTTGTGGCATCGTTCCAAGAGGGTGCAAAACTTTTCTGCTTTCTTTCTAGTTGATGGAGTCCTTACCCTCAAGTTCAACATATATGATACACACATCTCCCAAACTTAAATAGATTTCATTTACTTTTCTGTTTCTGCATTTTCTTTTTTTTTGCGGGGGGGGGGGAGGTGTCCGTGTGGGTGGGTGTGTCATGTCTCTTCCCAAAGCACAGATATCTGAAATTAAAATGCACTTAGAATTGCTGTCCTGCATCTTAATGATTTATGCAAATAAACATGTTGTATGAAGAAATTTCGTTAAACTGTTCCACAGTGATCAAGGTCAGAGGACATTTGCTGCAATTCCCCAAATGGTTTCAGATAGGAGAAGCTTGTCTAATGCCATTAAGGCTGGGGAACAAGAGACCAGCAACTGGGCAGCAATGGAGGGAGCTAGGCATTTTCTGTCAAAGTACCCAGTGGTTCTGCATCAAAGGACACAGTCGCTGAATGCTCTCCAGAAAAGAACAATAACTGATTTAAAGAGACTCCGTCTTATCAGAAAAGCCACTGGATAATCATTATTTCTTCTAGCTCTCTGATTCAAATAATGAGGTAGTGTAATCACTGCCCAGTGGCTTCACCATCTAGTTCCCTTGACTCTTGTGCAACCTTCACAATATAGAAAGACTACAGCAGAACATTAAACAAACAGCACATATGCTTCAGAAAGGCACTTTCGAAAAGGGAGCTCATCTCATCCAAGCAAGAGCATCTAGGCTGCATGCAAAGGAAATATATTTGGATTTTCTTACTAACAGATTAAATTTCCATAAGGACATGCACAAATAACAAGTATTTGCTTGAGGACACATCTGTGATTGACCTGGAGGGGGTGGGAACCCCTTAATCCCTTCTCTGGCATTGTCCATGACATCTACTGATGAGATGGGAGGTGTCCCATCCCTCAATAAAATTAGGCATGAAAGAACCATTTGGTAGTCATCAGAAGGCTTTCCCCCCAAGTCCAAGTGTGATGGGGGTCACAGTTTGGGATGGGAGTTGTGGCACTTTGTGTTGTGCCTTCAACCGTCTTGGATTGGCTAAACATCTGGACCCAAAACCATCTATTGCTCCACAACATTCCCTGTGATAAACTGGCATTGAATTATTGTCTTCAAGGGTCATAAAAAGTAATACCTGGGTTAATGAATTAATGCAGTTATACAAGAACATTGCAACTCTTAAATTAAGCATTTAAATTCCAGTGTCTAATGAGTCCCACCTACCCTTAACCGTCACATTCCCTGAAAAAGAAACACAATCCCCAACAGAAAAATTGATGTTGGCTGAAGTCTGATTACTTTCAAAACCCTGCTAAATGTTGCCATTTGAGAGCAATAAGATAAGCTTCCAATTGAACTATAGAAGCAGGCTTCCACCTCTCTGGGTGTGGAACAACAAATAAAAATGAGTGCTGCATGCATAGTTTGACTCCTCAATCTTGTCGCTTCTGGCTGCTAGAACTTCAAGGAGAGTTATTCAGTCCATCAGCTGCTGAAGAGGAAGCAGATAGATGGATGTGGTCCGTCCACTTCCTTTTTGCAGCGGGCTATGTACATGTAGCCTTAACTCCTGAATGCACACCCGGTTGTACTGGAGACAATGACTGAAATGCAAAGCTCTTTAAAGGTAGGGTTTTGTTTTGCTTTGTTTTGTTTTGTTTTGTTTTGTTCTGTTCTGTTCTGTTCTGTTCTGTTCTGCTCGTATGAGTATTTATACCTTGTCTTTTTAGTGTAAATGCATCACTCTGGATGGCATATATAACCATCACAATTCCATAGAAAAGAGTACAAAGCAATTACAAAATATACCAGGTCAACAGTTTAAAAAATCATTTTAACTGAAATAATGAGGTTTTCAGTAACTGATGAGAAACAGTGAGTGGAAACCAGCTGTACTTTAAAGCACAAGGTATTCTGCAATCTGGGTGCAGCTACTAAGAAGGCCCTCCTTCTTTCCAATACAGCCATGCTTCCACCCTTGGTGAGACACAGAGACTTCTGCTCCTAGGGGGTGGGAAGGATGGTATGAGGAGGTGATTCCTAACTTAGCTTGCACTTAAGCTTTTCTATGTATGCCATTAATCGAATATTCTGAAAGAGTAAGCCAATGAAGGTCTGAATCCAGAGAGAGGACTTTGGTGAATCTCCACTGAAATGAATGGGGAAAATGTTTCCTGTCAGAGCTGGGAGATGTTCCCTATGCACCATAAGAGCTCTGCTGAACAACACACATGAAGTAACTTAAGCAGGATGGCCATGGCATTAGCCAGCCACAACTGCTATCTTTCTTTTTCTTTCTCTTCTTATACTTAAATTGCTTTCTATTGGGAGCACAAATGTTATAGGATGAGCAATCCTGTTTCAAATGAAGACCTTGGCTAAGATCAAGTGTAGTATATATTTAATAAAGATCAAGAACAACGTTGACTCATTTTATTTATTTATTTAGGTTAAACTCAGATTAGGCAGATTAGTCTCCATGCTTCTTCTGCAGATGCATTCTGGAGCCAGTGAGAGACTTGAGGGTCTGGCCCAGAATAATTCTATTCAATTGGATTGAATTGAGCCTGTATTTAAAAAACAGAAAGTGGCTTCAAATCATTACTGGGCAAGTCTGCCAACATTAACTCTAAGAAAGTCTTTGATAAAGAGAGCTTACAAAAATAAATTTTCTTTTATCAAATTGCTTATTAGATATAAAGGGTATTATAATTATAATGGAGTGAGTCGGCTAGTTGCCAAGAAGCAATTAAGGAAACACAGCATACACTACCAATGTGATTGAATTTAATCAAAGTAGCGATAAAATAAATTGGTTAAAATGTTTCATCTTTGAGAAAGTCATGTTTCTGTTGTGAGCTGGGAACAAGCATTAAAAGAAGAAAGGACAGTTTTCAGGAAGGCCATTGTTGGTACCTGCTCCTTTGTTGCAAGAGGAAAAGAAACTGGTGAAAAACTGCTATCAGAGAACAAAATATTTGGGTGAATGTTGTTTGTTGTTTTTTTTTAAAAAAGAATCAGTCCATGGAACTGAGCTCAAATGTCTGTCTTATGGTCTGCTATGTGCTACTGAAAATAATACCTGCAAGCTAACCAAGTCAAAATGGTCAATAGGATGTTGCCTTATACTGAGACAGACCAATGATTCATCTAGCCCTGCACTGTTTACAGTGTCCAAATTCTCCAGAAATTCAGGCTGGATTCTCTCCCAGTCCCACCTGGAGTTACTGGGTATTGAATCTGGGGCTTTCTGCATGCAAGTGGTTGCTCTACTGCTGAACTAAGGCCCTTCCTCCAAATGTTGAATTTGGGGATATTCATTTTCACTTTAAGCCCCATCTATAATGAGTTAAAAAAGATGTTTAAATATACTTTTCCAAAAAAGCTGGAAGAATTTCTGCTAGGTTTGGTGGGAGAAGATATTAAGAAGACAGACCAAAGACTATACCTGTATGCAACAACAGCAGCTAGAGTTTTGATAGCCCCAAAGTGGAAGTTACAGGAGATTCCGACTGTAAGGGAATGGCAGATAAAGCTGGTCGAATACGAGACTTCCGGGTCAGCGCCATCGGTGAATGGCGGAGTTCCTCCGACCGGAGGAACGGGCTCCGTGGAAACTGGGTCTTCCCGCCGCGGCAAAGGCGGGGGCCTGCTAGAAATCCCAGGCGGAGGAAGCCTGGGAACGTGGGGTTCAGCAGAGCACCAAAAGCGCCTCCCCTATTCACGAGGAAACCCATTTTCGGGGCTCCGGAGTGAAGCAGGTTGAGCAGTGCGGTGCTGCGAACTGATTGCTATTTCCATGGAGGGAAGCCGCGCAGCCATCGCCGGAGAGTGCTGACTTTTTCCTGATGACATCTGGACTCTAAATTAAGTACCCGTGAGTAAAAACGGAGAATCGGACTAAGAAATTTTCAAATTTATGAAATTAGGCACGAAGCGGGAAGGTGTAAACAGGAAGTCCGCCTCCCGTTCTTGTATACAGCCTGAAGCAAAGATCTTACAACCTAATAGCCTGAAAAGTTCTTTTAAAGTTGGAAATTTCCTGCACCCATAACCAACAAAACCCCCTTGGAAGCAGGAGAAAAGAGGGGGGGGGAATTTGACAGTTTAATCCTGCAGGAAGTGAGAAAAGGAATGTAAGTTTCCACCGTCCCAAACCTGGGGACGGGGTGTCGGGACAGAAACTGCTTGAGGCGTCCATTGATTGAAAGTGGAGTACTTTTGACAGATAGCCCCCCCCCAAAAAGAAACAAATTAAATTCAACGCTACCTTCTGCATTTTTGCTCTTTAAAGAAACAAAGTATTTGAAATTGAAAGGACTTGAAATTGAAAGTAATTTCCTTTGTTGGATACTTAAAAAAAAAAAATGGATACAAACAGAAATTGTGTCCCCTAGAGGGAGCCTGTCAGTTTGCGGGCGCAGCTTACATATGTGAGATGTGGATCGTGGGAACAGCCGTTTGACCTTGTTCTTGAACAGAAATGTATTGGCAGGAAGGTTTGGTGTCTGCCCTTGGCAGGACTAATGTTTTGCTGGAGCAGCTGTACGAGAAAATGAGCCTGATGAATGAAAAATTGGATTTTATGAGTGCTGTGGCCAGCGAATATGATTTAACAGGGAATAAGGATAAAGAAGCTATAGAGCGATCAACTCAGGAACCTGGTTTGACAAGGCAAGTCCAAGGGCAGATGGAGAAGGAAGAGGCAGTAGCTACTTCTCACACAACACAAATGGAAAGATCCAAAGTTCTGCAGGAACAAAAGCTACTGCGTTGGAAGACTGATTTTGGAGAGTGCAGGGAAGTATTTGAAGTCAAGGAAGCTTTTAACTCCAGTGTGACTGTGAAACAGGTGAATAATTATCTTTTGGATACATACTTTTTGAACTACAAAGATGAAGATTGGGAGTGGGACTGGGGGGGAGGGGACAATTTGATGAAGGAAAACGGAAATTATCACTGGATGGAACCCTCCGGAGACCCACTCCCCCAGAAACCAACAATAGACAAAGGACTGCGTAAGCACAAACAAGAACAAAATTTTGCAGAAGGGGCCTAGAAGAGATTTAAGGGCCTCGGACATTAGAACACCAGATTGATGGACTATGTAATGGACAGAAAGGACTGATATGACCGAAACCAGGAAGATGGGACGTTGGATGAAAATTAGAGAAATCCTTCTGTTAATTTTGGAATTAGTGTAATATTAATGAAATTTGAGGGAATATGCTGGAAAGGAACTAAATTGGCTTTAGTAGAAATGATTTAAGGAGAAATGTATGAATGTGATGTGATTTTGAAATTTTAAGATTTTTAAGACAAGATAAGGGTAAAGAGATTAAGGCAAATTGAATAACAGACTATATTAAAAGAGGGAAAGGTTATGTTGATTAATAAATAAGATAGATTGTGAAGATTAATTATTTAAATTAAAATTGAGAAATATGGGAAGAATTTGCTGAAAAAACGAATTAAACTAGAATACAAAAAGGGAGGTGTGAGGAGGTTCAAGAATTAAGCAAATGAAAAGTTGTAATCTGAGATTTGTACTTTTTCTTTTTCTATTTTTTCTTTTTTCTCTTTTGGGTTAGGGTTGGGGATTTTCTATGTATTGATGAAACTTTGAATAAATATCATTTAAAAAAAATAAAAAAGATAAAGCTGGTCGAATACGCTGAAATGGCAAAATTGACACACAGAATTTGCAATCAGGAGGAGATGAAGTACCAAAAATAATGGAGTAAATTTATGGTTTATATAAGTGAGAACTGTAGAAATATGAAAACATTGGCAGGATTGAATTAAATCTTATGTCACGGTATAATTTTTATCCAATGAAACTGTGAATTATAGATTGGAAATTCCAGACATTATTGATGCTTGGCCAAGGAATGGAGGGGTGTCAAACTCTCTTATTAATAGGGTTGCCTATAGTATGGTTTTCTGTAGAGAGGAGAACTGGAAAGAGTGGAGCCACATCCACTGCATCCTTCAAGGATATTAAAATGATTTTAAACAATATTAAAACTAGATCCACAGCTATTCCCAAATATATATGGGGGAGGACTTCAGTAGGCTAAGAAGAGGGCAGAAAAGAAAAACCACAGGAAATTTATCTGATTTCATTCCTGAGAAATTTTGACCTATAGAACTTAAGTTCACAGCAGGTTGATTATCCCTGGAATTTAATCATTTCTACATGGCTTTTGTGGAATCAGGGTGAATCAGTGCAAAGGATGTGCATACCTCTCCGTCGCTTCATTTCAGAATGTTTGAAGAGCATGAATAATATCGAGCCAGTTTTACCAGCACAAAATATTCACTGCAGGTTGAATAAATCCAGGATTGTTACACTTTATTCATACCACTGACCTTCTGTTCAAAGATCAGCATGTTAAACCTGCTTTTCTTATCCGCTTGTGATATTTTTCATCACATGAAGCAAGAAGATTACTTCTGCTATTTAAGAATCTCCTCTTCCATGCTTATTTGTGAAAGTATGCGGGAATGTCTATGGCTACATTAAAAAGTGGTAGGCCTGTGCAAATAGTGAAAAGCTGGGTTGGATACTAAGCCGCTTACAGTTCATTTAAGTTACAACTAACTTTCCCCATTGATGTAAATGATAACTAAACTCTGTTAGAACCAGGAGGTTGGATGCAGACTATCTGCCAATCAGGATGCTGCAATATCACTGCCATATTGAAACAGCATCATGTTCTACTCTGCTGTGGTAATATAACTGCTGATACATCACTCCTGTCTTAATAACCTTTATACCAGCTCAGCAGACCCTTCTACTCTTCAAATAGAGCCAATAGTGCAATTTAAAATTGCGGTAAATTCACTAACTAGCCCATTGTTCAGCACTATGGGGTGTATGATATATACCCAGACCTCTATGCAGGAGTTCCTATGTGTACTATAAGCAGGACACACTTCTCTATGCATGAACAAAGCATTTCCCCTCACAAAAGAAAACATCAAACAATAGTACATTTGAGAATGAGGATTGCACCTTCCCCAGCTTCTTCATATCAAACTAATAATGAAGCAGATAGTGCAAACATGTTTGACGGGGTATGTATACATGCTGGAAGATTATGGTGCATCCCATTAATTCAGCTGTGTACTCTTCCTCTGACAAAAAGGTCTCACTACATTCCCTGAACTCTGTCAGTCGTAGGTGTGCTTGTAGAAGATTTCAGGTTTGGTACTGACACTGATGTTCTGAAGACTGCCCCCCGAATTCTGTGCTCCTCACCTGATCTCCCACCTTCCATTGTATTGCGTTTACTTAAATCAGTCATGTTCAAAACATTTTGAAATAAAATGTTCCCCACAAAATATTGTAGTCAATAGCTGGAGCATACTTACTTGCTGACCTTTGATTAGGATCAGTATTTTAATCTTGCACTTGAAAATTACCCTTCAAAAGACTCCAATTCAAATTGCCAACATGACATGTCTTTTCTAATGTGATGTGACTGGAATGATAACACTTGCTTTGATGTGCAATGTAATCCAGTGTGACTGATCAGATGCAACCTGCCATAACACAGCATAGGGCAATGCATCATATTGGAAAATTAAAATCAAGTTGTTTGTGAGAAGCCACAGTAAAGGACTCCTATCCGGATCTTTAAAAATATACAATATTTAATTTGAAAATATTGCCACTGGTGGAAAGATATTGATGAGGATGACATTATGTCAACATTGCAAAAAATGCATTATTATTATTATTATTATTATTATTATTATTATTTTGCTTTATTCATACACATGACTCAAATTGATATAAAAACACAACAGAAATACTAAAAACAATTTCAATAATCACACAACCAATAAAAACCTAAACACACACAAACACATCTATACAAATAAAAGACAGGTCTAATGGATACTTAAGAACTTTTCAAAATAAAGACCAAAAGCCTAGGTAGGAAGGAAAGATTTTGCCTGGTGAAATATACTCAGAGTCGCAAAGTGATTTCATGCTCTTTATTCAGCTCATAGTGGTGAGGAGGAATGAATGAATGTCCCCTCACAGTATCTGCTTTATATACATTATTTACACAATGGGCTGCACATGATTGGCTAATTCTGGAATTCTACTGTAAGCCAATCAGGTTGTGGATTCACTTCTATCTGGAGCAGGATTGGGTGGTTCCTGCCAACCAATCATACTGCTGCATTGTTCTAGGACCAATCAGACTGCTGCATTCTGAATCCTATTGTTCTAGGACCAATCAGACTGCTGCCTTTTGGATCCTATTGTTCTAGGACCAATCAGACTGCTACAGTTTGGATCCTATTCAACTCAGTACATAACACCCCTCCCCTCTAAGTTCCAGTCCTGCCCGGGAGGTCGCATTCATAGTCCTCAAGGTATGCCGGCGGCCTACGTGTGCGTTGTGGCCTGGGGTGTTCCCTGGTCCGGGCTCCGGGTTCTGGCTCGTGTTCCAAGGATGCTGGCTGTGATGCGGCTGTTTGGTCTGGTGCAACCGGCTCGCTCAGTCGTGGTTCTGGTTCCGGTGTCCTTTCGGCCTCACGGGTCCTCTCTGTATTTACTGATTCTGCCTCTCCTGCTGGCCCCTCCTGCTCTATGGGCCTCACTGCCCCGCTGTTCCCTTGGGACTCCTCTGACCTGTCCTCCTCCTGGTTTTCTCCCGGGAATCGTCGCCGTATCTGGTCACAGTGGCGGCGCCAGCATTGCCCCCCATCCGTTAGCACCTCGTACGACACGGGGCCAGTGACCCTGGTGATTGTGGCGGGTACCCATGCTGGGCCTGCCCCAAAATTCTTTGCGTACACTGGGTCCTGGGCCTCGAAGGTCCGGGGGTTCCTGCCTTCCCCCACCACTACCTCATCCTGAGCTCTATCGGGGTGAAGGCGGTCCAATCTGATTGCAAGGCGCCGACCCATTAGTAGTTCAGCGGGGCTCCGGCCAGTCGTTGAGCTGGGGGTGCTGTGCTGTGCTAGAAGGAATGTGGCAAGGCGGTACTCCCAGTCCCCTTGCGTCATGCGGCGAAGGGTGTCCTTGGTGGTCCGCACCATGCGTTCTGCTTGGCCATTGGTGGCAGGGTGGAACGGCGCCGAACGGATGTGGCGGATGGCGTTCTGCGCTGTGAAGGTTTGGAATTCTCCTGACGTAAATGCAGTCCCGTTGTCTGAGACGAGAGTGTCAGGGAGCCCGTGGGTTGCAAACAGCCTGCGTAGTACCCGGATGGCTGCGGACGTGGGAGTGGACGGTACCAGTGCGACTTCCAGCCATTTGGTGTAGGAGTCCACCACTATGAAGAATGTTTTCCCCTGAAAGGGGCCAGCGAAATCCACATGCAGGCGTGACCATGGTGCTCGGGCGGACTCCCAGGACTGGACTGGGGCCCTTGGGGGATCTGGGCGGGATTCTTGGCAGGCCTGGCAGTGTTTGACCCAGGCCTCTATCTCTCCATCGATCCCCGGCCACCACACATAACTCCTGGCAAGGGCCTTCATTCTTACTACCCCTGGATGTGTCTCGTGTAGGGCTGTGAGGACCCTTTTGCAGAGGGGCTGGGGAACAACGACTCTGCTTCCCCATAACAGGCACCCCTTGTGGGCCGACAGTTCATGTTTGCGGGTTGTGTAGCCGGCGAATTCTGGCCCGGGGCTGCTGCTGGGCCATCCCCTCCACACCCAGTCCAGGACCCGGGAGATGACCCTATCTTTCTTGGAATGGTGTGCAACTTCTTGTGCCTGAATGGGGCGGTCGGGAAGCAGCTCCAGGCTCATAACCTCTTGTGCAGGTGCTGGGTCAGGGCCTGTTTCCGGTAGTGGTAGCCTGCTGAGGGCGTCCGCATGGCCCATCGCCTTCCCAGGTCGGTGAATCAGTGCATACTGGTAGCTGGCAAGGAAAATTGACCACCTGAGGACGCGAGGAGACAGCACTTGGGGGGTCTGCTTTTCGGGGGCAAACAAGCCAAGCAACGGCTTGTGGTCAGTCACCACGGTGAAGGGCCGCCCGTACAAGAAATCATGGAATTTTTTTACTCCCTTTACGATTGCCAGACCCTCCTTGTCGATTTGCGAGTAGTTCCGCTCGGTTGTGTTGAGTGTCTGGGAAAAGTACGCCACCGGTACCTCTCTTCCATCCGGGAGTTGGTGCCCCAGGACAGCTCCAATGCCATAGGGTGAGGCGTCGCATGCTAGCACCACCGGCAGCCTCTCGTCGAAGTGTGCCAAGACCGAGTTTGAGACAAGCAAGTCCTTGACTGCCTGGAATGCGGCCTCCTGGCGCTGGCCCCACACCCAAGGGGCCCGCTTGTCCAGGAGTCTGTGTAGGGGCTCCGCTACCGCCGCCTTGTGGGGAAGGAAGGAATGGTAAAAGTTCAATAGTCCCAAGAAGGCCTGAAGTTCAGTCTTGCTCTTGGGCGCTGGGGCATCACAAATGGCCCGTACCTTGTCCCCAGTCGGGTGGACCCCTTCTGCGTCCACCATAAATCCCAGAAAGTCCACCTGAGGCACTCCTAGTAGACATTTTTCCCGCTTCACCTTGAGACCCGCCGTCTGGAAACGGTGCAGAACGGTGCGGAGGCGGTCCTCAAACTCCTCTGGTGTGGGGCCGGCAATCAACACATCATCGAAGAAGGGGGTGACGCCAGGAATCCCTTTAAGGAGAGAGTCCATTATATTCTGGAATATGCCTGGTGCCACGCTGACACCGAATTGCAGCCGCTTTACCCTGAACGCTCCTCTGTGCGTCACAATCGTCTGTGCCTCTGCTGTGGCCTCATCTACTGGCAGCTGTTGATATGCTTGGGCCAAGTCCAGCTTGCCAAAAATTTTCGACCCAGCCAGGGTGGCAAGGACATGGCTGACCACTGGCACTGGGTATGCGTGGGCCGCGAGGGCCTTGTTTATGGTACATTTGTAGTCTGCGCAGATGCGGACCGAACCATTAGGCTTGACGGGTGTGACGATTGGGGTTTCCCAGGGAGCATTAGGCACCGGCTCCAGCACTCCTTGCTCTACGAGTCGGTCCAATTCCTCGTCTATACGGGGTTTCAAGGCGAACGGGACCCGGCGGGCCTTGAGCCTGACCGGTCGTACTGCGGGGTCAAGCTGTAGCGCAATGGGGGGGCCCGTATACTGTCCCAATTTCCCATCGAAAACCCCTGGAAATTCCTTGCATATGGCGTCCACGTCCACTTGTAAGCTAGTGTGGTTCACCCCGGTGACAGCTAGCCCCAGTGGTCCAAACCATGCCAATCCCAGTAAGCTAATGTAGGGGCCCTTGACCACAAGCAAGTCCAGTTGCCGCGTCCGCCCTCGGTATTGCACCCTGAAGGTCCCCACCCCCATTGTGGGGACCTTACGTTTCTGGAAGTCCCGGAGGGTGAATGGGGCCGGCCTGAGTTTGGGACCCCCAGTGGGACACAGTTTCCTTAAGGTCCTTGCCGAGATTATGGATAGAGTTGAACCCGTGTCAAGCTCCATGCGGCATGGGGCCCCCTCTATCTGTACCTCTACATAAATTTTCTCTACGTTGGGGTGGGGCAACTGGTATACCTGGAAGTCCGTGAGCTCCGTCGAGTTGCCTTGGTGCGTTGGGCCCCGGGACCTGGGGCTCTTGGATTGGTCATCTGATGCCTGGTGTCGGGTGGGCCGAGCCCGACACACCCGGGCGATGTGTCCCGATTTTCTGCACTGCCTGCACTCTGCGTTGCGGAAACGGCAGGTCCTCCTCTCGTGACTCTCCCCGCAGCTTGCGCAGTTCCCTCCTTCTCGTCGAGGCAGCTGTGGTCTGTGCGCTGCTTGAGTGCGCTGCTGTACTCGGTGCACCTCCTCCCTGTCGGATCCTGAGTCGTCGGTGAGGTCTTCATGGTGGACCCTCGGTTGGGATGGCAGGCTCGGCCGTGCCTCTTGGGTCGACCTCTCGGCAGCTTCTGTTGCCAGGGCCTCCTCCAGAGCGACCTGGAACGTTAGGTCCTTCTTAGCGTAGAGGCGCCGTTGCAGCTTCTCATCCTTCAGGCCACCGACGAGGCGGTCACGAAGCATGTTCTCCAGCTCTGAGAAGTTGCAGAACCGGGCGGCTTGGCGGAGAGAGGTCACAAACCCAGTTATGGTTTCCCCAGGGGCTTGCCGCTTTGCGTAGAAGGCATTTCGACGAGCCACCACTGAGGGCTGCGGCGAAAAGTGCCCCTTCAGCTGTTCCATTATTGTTTTGTATGGAACAGTAGCGACGTCTTCAGGCGCAAGGAGAGCCCGGGCGATTTCAAACGTCTCCTCTCCGCAGACGCTGAAGAATATCGCCCTCTTCTTGGCGTCTTCTTCGTCGGTGACCCCTTTGGCTTCTAGGAGGAAGGTGAAACGGGAGGCGTACGCTTCCCAGTCTCCAGATGCTGGGTTGAATGGCGAGAAGCTGCTGTTGGCTGCCATTCTGAGTTCCTTGTGCCCCGGAGCTGAAGCCTGGATACACGGTGCGAGGCAGCGGTGCGGCAGTTGGCGGTGCTGCGGTGCTGTGTGTGGCAGTCAGCTCAGCGGGATCCCACCCTCGTCGCCAGTGAAATATACTCAGAGTCGCAAAGTGATTTCATGCTCTTTATTCAGCTCATAGTGGTGAGGAGGAATGAATGAATGTCCCCTCACAGTATCTGCTTTATATACATTATTTACACAATGGGCTGCACATGATTGGCTAATTCTGGAATTCTACTGTAAGCCAATCAGGTTGTGGATTCACTTCTATCTGGAGCAGGATTGGGTGGTTCCTGCCAACCAATCATACTGCTGCATTGTTCTAGGACCAATCAGACTGCTGCATTCTGAATCCTATTGTTCTAGGACCAATCAGACTGCTGCCTTTTGGATCCTATTGTTCTAGGACCAATCAGACTGCTACAGTTTGGATCCTATTCAACTCAGTACATAACACCTGGTGACTAAAACTAGACAAAGAAGTGCCAGATGGGCCTCATTGGGGGAGAACATTTCACAAGCGGAGAGCCAGCAAGAAAAAGCTCACTCTTTTGTTGTCACCCTTTGGAACTCCCATGGAAGAGGAGCATAAAGAAAGGCTTTATTATAGAATGAGCTTCAGTTTATTGTCTCTCATCCAGTCCCTTACTGAGACAAGATATCAATCTAGCGAATGCACTGCCA
This sequence comes from Podarcis pityusensis, assembly GCF_964106645.2. Taxonomy (NCBI): domain Eukaryota; kingdom Metazoa; phylum Chordata; class Lepidosauria; order Squamata; family Lacertidae; genus Podarcis; species Podarcis pityusensis. The sequence continues at coordinate 28,915,105 of NC_138034.1, read as the reverse complement.
CACCTGCAGATGTGAAGAAGTAGAGCTGTGTGTCATCAACATAATGGTGACAAGGTGCTACAAAACAACAGGTGAACCCATTCAGTAGTTTGATGTAGATATTAAACAAAGATGGGGGATAAGTTTCAACCCTACAGAATCCTAAACTGAAGGCTCCATGGGGCCAAGCAACACGCCACAAGCATCCCCCTCTGGAAACAACTATCCAAGTAGGAGCCACCTCACAGCAGTGCCACCCACCCCCAACTCCTCCAGACAGCTGCTCCAGAAGGGTTGATGGTATCAAAAGCCACTGATAGATCAAAGGGAATTAACAGGGACACACTCCCTACCCCTGCCCAACAGAGGTCATCATACATAGTGACCAAAGCAGTTTCTATGACAAATCAGAGCCTAGACCCTAATAGGAGTACATTTATAAAACTGGTTTTACCCAAGAGGGTCTGGATCTCCACCACAACCATCCAATCAAAACCTTGCACCAGAAGGGGATATTAAAATAAATCAGCTGGTATTTACTTGATTTTCCAAATCCACTGAGAGTTTTTTAAGGTGTGGTCTGACCACTGTCTCCTTTAAGCAGGCAGGAACCACATGCTCTTGCAATGAGGCATTAATTGCCATTATAGCTCTGCTAGTCATCCCTAACCCACTGCAATTACCCCCACTCTCCCAGATGATCCCATCCCAGGCATATCTTTCCCTCTCTCCCAAAAATTCAAATGTAAAACAACATGTGGCAGATTTATAATTATGTAAGGATCATCCCTATAAGAGAATGAAACAAAACAAAGAAACACAACCAATACCCTTTGACTCCAGATGTTAATGGTGTAGCCTTGGCCCTTCCCTTTCCCCTGAAGCAGACCCACAAAAGGGGACATACTCTTGGGTGTCATCCCCTTTGGGATTGCTGTGACCAGAGGGGCTGCCACTGGCATTAGCCCAGGCACTGATATAGCCATGACTCCCCTTGGAAGTTGAGTCCAGATAGGATCTCAGTCAATCAACAGGGGGTGGCAGCAACAAACTGCCATTGGCAAGCAACTCCAATGTACATTTTTATCTATTTTCTCATTAACTGATTTGTTTTCTCCATTGTAAATAATTTTTGCTATCTTACAAGAGACCTAGTAAAAAAGACTGCTAGTTAGATATGAAAGTGAAGTCCTCCTTAACTATAACCTCTAACATTCTGTCCTCCTCCTCCTCCTCCATTTCTTTACTTTCCACAATGATATGTCGTTTTCTAATGTGATGTGACTGGACTGATGGCATTCATTCTGCTGATGTGTAATGTAATCCAGTGTGACTGATCAAAAGCAACCCGCCACCTCACAGCACAGGGCAATGTATCACATGTGGAATTTCAGCAGAAGCTGTATTAAGTATGTCACAGAAAAGCAAACCTTTCTATATCCTAGCTTCTTTAGCTGATCAAACCATCGTAATTCTATTCCCCCTGCTCTTCCTTTGCTAGAAACAGGGATTGGCAATATAAACCCTAGTTAACCAATTACCTTCCTTTTCTTCATACACAGGCAGGTGTACAATATGGTACAGAATAATGGAGATAGAATGGTATGAAACTGTTCCACTGTAATGTTCTCCTCTTTATCCTTCCTCAATCTAGTCAGTGTTTTCAGCCAGAATGTCATATGGTCAGGATTGTACTGCCTGCTGGCTACTCCTCAAATCGCTCCAATCAGCCATTGCCAAGGGGAATTAACAGGGAAGTGTTTTTAGGAAAGTAACTGTACAAAATACTGGGGCATGCTGGTTTTCGCTCTACGGTACTGTCACTGTTGGCATCTTTCTGGCCACTTCACAACCTAGTTAAGCAGAAGTACTTGGATGAATGTATTAGCAATGCTGACTCCATTGTGTTCCAACACTGCCACAACTGCCACAACTCCAGGTTGTTCTGGACACTCTAGAAAAGGGGTCACCAATGTGGTGCCCTTAAGAGGTTGTTGGATCACCATTCCCAACATTTCTGGTCATTTGCCATCCTGATCCTAGTAATAGTTCTAATAGACATTAATCATGGTGTAACTCAAAATAGCCCAATGTGACTTTTTCAAAAAGTCATTTTATTTTATAGAGATTTCAAGAAATCATTGTATCAACAAGAACTATGAAAACATGGTCTGTACAATAAGAGACTGTACATTAACAATCATATATCCACGTACAGAGAAGATTAATATAAAAGAGAATAAAAATTCTAAAGTTAAAAATTATAGTTAAAAGTCCAGGGCATTCATTTTAGCCTTACACAAACAATATCAAAGGAATTGACAGGGAGCGGTGGGGAGGGATTTATACCCCTCCAATCAGTTCACCCCCCCAAAAAAATAATAATCCTCAAAACAAGCCTGTGAAGTAAGGTAGACTGAGAGTGAATGACAGGCCTGAGGTCACCCTGTAACTTTTTTGGCTGAGTAGAGATTTGAACCCTGATCTACCAGGACCTAGTCTAACATGCTAAGCAATACACCACAGTGATTGTTGATAACACCTAATGTTAAATCTGGTCCAGGTGTCTGCTAGATTCAGCCAAAGATGTGCTGTTACCTAATCACTCTTTACAAAAACAACATTTCTTTTTACAAACAATTTCCCTTCCCTTTCCCTTTTTTTTAATAGAAAAAACTCATCCTTCTTTCCCCTCAGAATCCTACTTATTTTAAACTTCTGCCATATGTTCCCCAGTCAGTGAAGACATATGGTTCTTATTACAATGCCATATGCCTAGTAATGTTGTATTGTGTATTGCCACAAAAAGCAAACATTTTAAATTCATGTAGGAACTCAGTTTGAATTATGTTTTCTTCTTCATTCCTTGACATTTATAAATATTTTCAATGACATATGTGAGCAAACCCTTAAAAACAAAAAATAACTTCCCAAATGCAAAAATGTTAGGATGTAAGATCTCTCTCTTTTTAAAAATGTAATCTTTAAAGAAAGATCATAGCATCACCCTAAGTACGGGACAACATACAAGAGGACAAGTATTGTTTTATGTAAAGCAATAGATCTTATTTAATGCATTGCATATCCTTTAGTGCAGCATCACATTCTCATTCAGATAAGCCAATCTGCATTGGATACAGGTTTTTGTACATCAACCAATTCCACTGCCAGTATGCCAAGTTATTGTGTCCAGCATCTGGGGCTGCAATGATAGCTTTGGTAGAACTGATCACATCTGGGAGAGTCAAGGGGACTCTGCATGGAAGCATGGAAGACGAAGGAATGTAATATTTGCAAATTCCTACATGAAATGACCTAATCACCTCTTTGAATAATGTACATATTGGAACACCAGGTTTCACACTTCTTATAATGTTGTGATGAAATTCTCTGTAAATGTATCAATATATATGTATTTTGAGAGAAAAGGGATATTTAAATATATACTCAAAGACATGTTTTGAGGGGATTTTTTAAATAAAAATATTGTATTGATGCAGAAGCAGAACAGAATGAAATCATGGATGAAAAGACTTGGAAATGTCACAGACTGGAAATATATAGATTCATCCATCCCTGTCTGCAAAGGATGTTTACACTTTAATTGGGATGCAAAGAATATCTATTACTTTTGATGCCAAAGGGAACAATCACATATTTACAAGTGTGTTAATTGGAGAAATGCACCAAGTATAGCAATAGGTATAAAAATAGTTATCGTGGACTCATTGGTTGGAGAAATAAAACCACTGTTTATGTGCATTATAGATTTCTGCATATCACTCCATAAATATTTCACACTAATCATGATATAAGCAGATTGTTACAAATAACAAGGAGGTCTAGAATCATGAAAAATTATAATTTACTATGTAAAAAGTTGATAGTGGCAGTGTTTGACTATGGGCAATAAAGACTGCATGAAAGTGTAAAGAACGTGGCTTATTGTCCTTCTACAAACAGCTTTGCCATTTGTATTCATCTTTCTAACCCTGCAAAATCATTACCCTGCCTGACACACACACACACACACACACACACACACACTACATCAGGCTGGGGATGGGTGGATTGAGTGAAGGCATCCCTCTGTCAGCTCAGTCATCATCCTGCCAGCCATAGAGTAAAATTGGCACCGGTGCAAATCACCTCTTCTGGCCACTGGCTGCCCACACTGGAAACGCCTGGTGAAAACCCCCCAAATTGGGGCATTCTGAGGGTGGAGTAAGATCCACAGTATCCACTAGATCACAAGCAACTCTCACAGCCAATTCCCGCCAATGTAGACCCTGATCCAGGCCTGATTGTGGCACCAGACTGGAGCTGGTGCAGGGATTGGGCCCAGTCTGCCTGACCACTCAACTTTCATTGCTGTCATTAGTGGCCAGGCTGTGGATGTGGTGGTAAACCAGTCTCCCTGTGGAGCCTCAGGGTGGATTGGACTGCTGTTCTCATGCAAGTATGTGTCAGGGTTTCATCCAGTCTCCATTTCCAAGTGAACTGACCTGATCTAAAGTTCTGGGACTAACATGTGGATCCAAAAGCAGTTATCTCTTTGTTTCTCACTTCACTGAAATTTGCAAAACAGTTCTCAGCGTACACACACACACACACACCAGAATGCACATGGAATGAATATTTTAGGATAAGATTTATTACAAAAATGCATCTTTCATGACAAAATCCTCCAAACGAAATGCAGAGTTGCATGGTTTTTTGTTTTGTTAAATGAGGGTGATGTGGAAATTGAATGGGCTGGAATTATGAATGAATACCTGTGAAAGTGACATGAAGCAGAAATAGATGGATCCATCCAAATTCCCATCTGACACTTGGGGAACTGAAGTCAAGAGAGAGAGAGAGAGAGAGAGAGGGACTTGTCCAAATCTAGTTGGGGAAACTTGGCTAGCATGTACTCTGCCAAATCAAGGTTAAGTCCAGTCTTGCCTGAACAGAGCTGCTTATGGGATCTAAAAGGAAACTTATAATGGAATTATCTCAAAAAGCTATTGAGGTTGCAACAGTGAGGAATGGACACATGTTTTCTCCCTCCTGGAAGCTTCCTTGAAGAGGAGGCAGAATTGCAACCTTTGTACTAATGGAAGAAAGTGCAAGGGAGTGTGCGTATTTCTGCAATTGTTTTTCTTTAATCAAGCACTCAAAGCAATAATGGGCCTGTATACATAATATAGCGTAAGACTTTCTTTTCCTCAAGTTGATTTGATTTGAAGATTATAATAATTCTGTACAAATCCTGGGGATGGATAGAGATTGCATTGAGATGGAGGTAGAGAAGAGGTTATCTAAAGATGAGGAATGATAAGAGCTCTGTTGAAAGCTTCTATTGTTTGGAAAGAAAGCTAATGGAAGAGGAGCTCTTCAAAAAAAAACAACAACAACAACCCTCTTGTTGTACTCAAAACTTCATGTTGCCTAGAATTCAGGAAAACACTGAGGAGGATAAAAAAGAAGTGCATCTTGTGTCATTTTCAGAAATACATACAGATTCCCTGCCCACTTCCAAATCATCCAGGATTCAATGATCATAAGGAATTTCACATGGAGATCTTCCATTTTGTTACTTTGATATATATTAGGGGTATGCCATAATAAACCTTGTATCACAATGGGTATATTATTAAAATTCTGAGCTGTTTCTATATGTATTTTGGTTTCCAAATTAAAGGTAACTAAATCCAGTGGTATTTCTGAAAGAAGTAAATGAAATTCACTTTTCTCCATGAACCTTCATGATGTGAGAGGGGCAGGATTTTGACTCTTGTTCCTCTTTACCTAAAAATAATCAAGAAGTGACTAAATGTTATATATTCCTGTTTGTACAGTTGGTCAATCTTTGCTATTTTAATGAAAACTTCAAATCTATGCCTGGGAGAAAGAAATGGTTCTTAAAAGTTGGAAAGTGTGTGTGGGAGGGGGGGAAATGAAATGTTTTAAAATATGTCATATGTTCATTAATGCACAATAACATTGTTCAGTCTGATCAAACCAATATTGGCTTTGAAGATGCACATAACACTGCTGGAGTAACATGGCAGGAGTTGACTTCACATCTGAAGAGCAGAAAATAACTATTGGCTACCAAGACTGACCAGAAAGCATAAACATAGAAAGTTCAAATGGGGGGTGGGGTGTCCAGATTTGATTACATAAAGTTTGGATTCTTATCAATAAACCTGTGCCAGCAGTGGCTTCTTCCTAGACTTCCTAGACCTTCCTAGGCCCTTTGCAGATTGAGGTGACAGTTTCAGGCAGAAGATACTGGATGACAGAGCAGCTGTAGTAATTCGCCTCCACACCAATGTTCTTGAGACCCCAAAGCTAGCGATCCCTAAACTAGTCTTCTCCCACCTGGTGTGGCAGAGGAACCTGTCCCGTTGCCAGTATTTAAGCAATATTTAGCTGCCAATCTGATTGCCTTATGCTTTGCCTTTTTCCTTAGGCAGCAAAATGTCTTGGGCCAGCTGTGGTTAAATATGTGAAACTGTGTAACAGAATACCTAAGCTAATAGATATTTTGAGCCCATGTTATGCAAGGAAAAGACAGCAGACAGATGTAATATCTATTTCTGACTTATAAAATGGCAGCCACATCTGGAAAACATTAGCCTTCCCACTTAGTGGATAAATATAGTAACAGCAGTAATAGGCGTACTGAAATCCAGCATCTGTGGCGGATCAGTTCCAGTGAAAATTGTATCCCAATGCATAATTGAAAAGAATAGAGGACATTTAATGGCACCAGAAATAAGTATACCTTTACTAGCACCCACTGCTAATTCTGTACCTCTCCAGCTTTTAACACCCTGTAAAGTGTAAATGAGGCAACAGAAGGCAAAACAGATTACGTGATGTTATTTTGATACTTGGTTGAAAGCTAACATTTATATTAAGATTGTTTTCATATCTCTACTTGTCCATAATAAGAATGACATCTTGATCTGACAGAGCAAAGCAAAAAAGAATACTGAGCCAATGGCATAGTTTTTAGGATCATTTTTTGGCTAGGGGGACACGGCATTTTTAATACAGTATTATTTTAATTTTAATTTTATTCATTTCATTTCTATACCACTTAATTTTTTGAAGGAAAAAAAATCTCAAAGCAGTTTACATTAAAATATCAAATAAAACAATCCAGAATAAAACATTACAGAAGAAAGTCAAAGATAAGGTATACTTTCCAAAGCATTATAATTAACAGGAAACTAAAATATTAGCATAAAATAAAACATTACAAAGGAAGTCAAGTACAGAATGCACATTTAACACAGCAAAGATAACAAAAAACAAAATTGTATCAACATATCAAAAGCATGATAAAAAACTAAGGTGCTCAGTGATCTATAGCATTCAAAAGAGCTGGCAATCATCTGTTAAGACACTCTCAACAGATAATCAGTAGTGAAAGAACTTGTCATGCCCATTAACCAGTTCCAGCTCCCTCAAGTCACATATCCTATGACTTTGTAAGATTTTTATGCTATGAACTGTCCTGAGATCTATGGATATAGAGCAATATGCAAATTAAAAAAATAAGCAAAGAAGTTATAGTGCAGGAGGTGGAAAATTAAATTTTGAGGCTAGAGAGGTGAAAAAATTGCTTGGCTAAAGTCTCAGTAGCCTACTCGTGTTAAATTTAAATGTGACTTAGCATTTCAGGAAACAAAGCACCTTATTACTTCCTCTCTGACAATCTCTGGAATTCAGACCCTGGAAACAACAGCAGCAACATGTTAGCAGTACTCCCCCCCCCCAACTGAACTTGGGGAAGGGACTCATGTCACCTCTTCATCCCACAAGTATGGAGAAATTGTGGCCCTTGATGTTCTTGGACTATACCTCCCACGATCTTTGACTACTGTCTATTCTGACTGGGGCGGATAAAGGTTGAAGTTGAACAACATCTGAAGGCCACAAGTGCCACATCTGAGCATTACATGAAAGGGACTTTGAGAACTTCCATCTTCTACCTCTTCTGCATGGTCCATTTGCATGAGGAATTATAAAGATCTGTTTCTCAACTATATACAAAGCTGACCTGAGTCACAAGGCGAACATAAAAAAACCTGGATCATTTGGATCCATGGGGTACCCCATATTGGCGTAAGGGAGAAAAGGGACTTCAATCAAAGGGCTGAAGAACAAAGCTGTAATGGGAGAAAGTGGTTTAGTTACTGTAGCTCCAAACTTTGCCTTTTAACATATTTGGTACATTAATGTGTGCGGGAGTTGAGAAAAATGATCAACTTTGGCAGAAACACTGCTACAACACAGACTTTGACTGCTTTGGATATTCTAATGGGTCAGAGTGACATTTTTAATAAGGCCAGTGTTAAAACTTTAATAGATAATGTGACAAAAGCAAGATGAATAGATCCTGCAGCTTTTATTTGAAAGGTAAGGAACACACAGAGGAAAACACATTTAGATTTCACACACCTGAATCCACAATCACTATATACAGTGGCTAATAAGGCCTGTGTTATAATTTCATGGATACAGCCTCTTAGTTTTTTCCTGAACAAAATCATACAGCTAGTTACATTACCCAGCTGGCCTTGGTTATACAACATTTTTATTCACTTCAATGACTTATCCTTGAGTAACGAGGCCCAAAGAGATCAAGTCGTGTTGTTAAGAAATGGCAAGGCACAGGAGCAGCGGACCATTGAGTCATGCAATGATTAATTAGCAACCGTATTTTTATTACAGTGCTGTACTCCTATGCAACAGTAAATCTTAGAAAGCTAACTTTTTAATGTCCAGTAATAGACTCCTGCCAGTTTTTCAACCTCAGCCTCGGTCTTGGGACTGATTCATACATTACCTCCTACATCCCCTTAAAAAAAAAAAAAAAAAGACGTTCCCACAGGCTTTGCATACCTGGCTATGTGAAGTGCAAAATGCTGAGAGCTATGTACTTTGCAATCATCTATTTTGTATCCCAAACCAAACTATACTCTGCAATGTTAACTAAAGTTCTGAACCACAGCATCTGAGTTCTGTTTAACTGATGTGTTGAGAATGCAAAATTAGTACATTGGCATATCTGGTTATTTTGCATACACACTTCACATTGCTCCTGCAATAATAATAATAATAATAATAAATAATAATAGTAATAATAATTTATTATTTATACCCCGCCCATCTGGCTGGGCTTCCCCAGCCACTTGGGCGGCTTCCAACAAAATATTAAAATACAGTACAGTGGTACCTCGGGTTACATACGCTTCAGGTTACAGACTCCACTAACCCAGAAATAGTGCTTCAGGTTAAGAACTTTGCTTCAGGATAAGAACAGAAATCGTGCTCCGGCGGCGCGTCAGCAGCGGGAGGCCCCATTAGCTAAAGTGGTGCTTCAGGTTAAGAACAGTTTCAGGTTAAGAACGGACCTCCGGAACGAATTAAGTACTTAACCCGAGGTACCACTGTAATGCATCAAACATTAAAAGCTTCCCTAAACAAACAGGGCTGCCTTCAGATGTCTTCTAAAAGTCTGATAGTAGTTGTTCTCTTTGACATCTGGTGGGAGGGCGTTCCACAGAGCAGGTGCCACTACTGAGAAGGCCCTCTGCCTGGTTCCCTGTAACTTGGCTTCTGGCAGTGAGGGAACCGCCAGAAGGCCCTTGGCACTGGACAGCAGTGTCTGGGTAAAATGATGGACAGTGGTACAGTGGTATGTCATGGGGGGGGGGGGGGAGAACAAAACCCTTTCCACCAGTGGATATCCAGCTCATTCTCACAATTCCCAACCAGGAATCTCAATAAGCATTGTATCAAATATTCAAATCTATATACTCTATAGATTTCATATATATTTTTATGAATGACAATTGAGCTATTTCAGGATCTTCAGTTGTGCTTTCTACACTTGTGCAATCCTGGAACTGAAATATACTTGCAGCCCTATCTATGCATACCTACGTTTTGAAATTTTCTCAATCTGCCATAAGTGAACAAGGCAGAATGTGGAAGCCTTAAACAATAAATAGGTTCAGTAAATAATGAGTGAAGTCTCATAATTCAGTGTTAGAGTATATGCTTTGCATGCATACAATCCCAGGGTTCAATCCTGGACACCTCCAATTAAAAGAAGGATCAGAGAGCAAAGCTAGAAAAAACCACTCTCTTTGTGGGACCTTGGGAGCTGCTACCAGTCAGAGAAAGGCTAGATGTTTATAAATACCAATTGATTTTGGGTTTTCATTATAGTACCAGAGAAAGTGGTCGTGATCACTAGCTTTGTTTTTGTTTTTTATTAAAGAGGATTATTTAAAAAAATGTGGATGATAGGTCTTTCATCAGCATCAGCCATGATAGCAATATCTACTAGGGGTTGTGTTGGGTCTCTTTGTGGGAAGCAAAACCAAGGTGGAATGAGATGATTTAGAGGTCTTTCTCCTCTCTGAAATGAAAGCAAGATGTCAGTACCCCACAAGTCAGATCAGGGACACCATAAAGCCACAAAGCATTTAGTCTCTCTCTCTCTCTCTCTCTCTCTCTCTCTGTGTGTGTGTGTGTGTACACAAACACACAAACACAGAGAGAGAGAGAGAGAGAGAGAGAGAGAGAGAGAGAGAGAGAGAGAGAGAATAACTGCATGCTTTCATATATTCCATTTCTCATGGGCTTTGCAAGAAGTGAGGCTGTCCAAAATGTTGCCTGCAGAGCACTGAAGAGCTTTGGAATGTTTTTTGTTAAGGCTCAGCATCAGAGTATATATTTTTTTTCTTTTTAAGTTGAAAGCTTCATTTAAGCTTTTTAAAAATCCTTTGTTGCTCTGCTTTAACAAACAAAAACATCCAGAGCATTTCAGAACATCTCAGGGTAGGTAACAAAAAAATTCAATGATACACAATGACAAAACTGCAGTTGTGGGGATGCCTTTATAAGCACCATATAACACAATGTTTATTGAACACTTGGAACCCTTATTGCTTGGAAACTCTAGTTTAGAGTCAGGACGGATGAATCTATCAATTCTAGTTTCTCTCACTTTCTCTTTTCCCCAAACTTACCTTCAGTTTGCTACATTTCTGCATCAGTTTGCATTTTCTAAATAAGTCTTCATATATAACCATTTTAATTGTTCGTTTCTCCTAATACACATATTTTGTATGCAGGTTTGACATACTTTTGCAAGCAATTTTCCTAATAAGGTGCTTTTTTTACGTTACTTTCCCTAATATATGTATTTTGGAAACATTTTTTGGTTGGGAAAAAATCATCACAAAATTTGAAGAAGCTTGAATTTCAAAGGATAGCTGCATTTTGGTTCACGTATTGTTTCAGGAAGTGTGACTTAGGTAGGTTCATATTAAAATGTGAATGGACCTGAATTTCTTCCCCATCCTTTGCCCAGGGTTGGAGGAGGCAACCTGTTGCCTGGGCAACCATGCAATGCTCTTCCATACTCTCGCTGCTCTTCGTGAGTCAGGACTTCCACATGGTTTTAATCATCTGCTGGTCAGGCAGGGGGTTTGGCAAGAATCATTACAAGGCCATTCCAGATAAGAGTTATCTAGCAAATAATTGCCCACATAATGGGAGTTTAAATGAAAGTGCAGCTGATCTGGATGACTCGGAAAAAATGCCCACAAAGTTGCTTTGGAAAGAGCATTAATAAAATGTTGGGGTTCACGAGTTGAACTAGGACTGTTACACAAACCTCCTCATGCGTTGTCAAGCTGTCTGCATTCACTTTTGTAAAGAGTGCTGTATATTTGTGACACAGACCAATGCCCTGCACTTGGGACATATGCAGCTTCCCTAGGCTTCCATATGAAGAGGAGCTGCTGAGCCAGTCTTCTGCCACACAGACATAAAAGCAGCAAATCAATTTGACATCCATTAACTTGGATATTAAAATGCTCCTGTATTTACACAAGGAAGAGAAACTTCTGTCAACTCCCCTTCTACCTGCCACCAACACAGCATTCCCAAGGGTTTTACAGTCTGTAGGAGCAGGATTTCATGGCTTTAGAGGAAAGATGGAGGTGGAAAAACCCAGTTTCATGAATGGGACGTTCACTTTGTTCACGTAAGGAAAATCTGAATCCAAGCCCTTGTAATTAATTGCAATCAAAATGCAGAAATTGAGGCGTTAGGCCTGCAATAAGATGAGTAGTGCAAGCTGGTTAAACTCACATTAGGGCTGGATTGCTTGCAATTCTCACAGATCTCTCAGCTTGTGACAGCTCAGTTGCCTGCCTATTAACAGGTAGGCAGAGGTTATCTTCCAGGATCTTTGTTGACAGATTGACTGTTTTCATGAGGTTGAAAAAAACATATTATTGCTTGAAAAGATGAATGGAAGAACAACATGTGGAACATTCTGCAGGGCTAAGTTTTCTAAAGCCAAGGAACTGCTGTGAAATCAGCGCGATTGACGCAGAAGTCTGGCCGGCCTGCTGCTTAAGAACGCGCTGCGCCAGATTTTTTTTTTCCTGAAAGAGCATCTTGCTTGCTGTGACAGTTCTTTTGCTTGACTGGTTAAACTTCTTGACTGATCGAATTTATTGTGTGGCGAGCCACATGGAAGCTGTCTTGGCTTGAACCATAGGCTCCATGAACTGTGGAAGAATTTTCTTTTCTGTTTGAATTATGATAGCAGGCGATATTAGAACTGTGATCATGAAATACTAGGTGATGACTTCAAGCTGTTTGTTTTGCTTTGCTAGACTGTTGTTCTGTAACAACACCTATACTTTTACATTATCATACTCAATCAGGAGAATGGTGAGTTATGAAGGCCACAATTTTTTCTTTTCCTGCTTTCTCTTGTAATGTTTGGGGGGGAACATTTCTTCTTATTATTCTCCATTGCATTTGTCTGTCTTTTGTCTGTGGAAGAGAGAAACAACAATATCAATAGCATTCTGACATTGACACACCATAACTCAGTAGAAAAAATGCTTGCAACATAGTTCTATGCAAGCTCATTCAGAAACCTCACTGCTTTCAATAGGATTTACTCTCAGAATAGTGTGCATAGGATTGCAGTCTCACAGCACAGGCCCATGCATGTCTAACTTGGAAATTAATCTCAGTGAATTCAGTAGGGCTTCCTCCCAAGGCTGAAATCCAGTACCCAGGACCGGCCCAATATATTTAGGCAACAGAGGTGAACTATATGGTCTCCTTGCCTTCCAAAAGGGAAGAGGGAAGAGCCAAGAACATTGCTCTACTCACCCTCACTGATAACCTTCTCCTTTTATTGTCTAACAAACTGTAGCCTAACCATCTACCTCACCTGAAAATTATATTCTCCTTTAGCAAAATGTATAGGCACCAACTGCTACTTCTCCTCTCATATTCAACAGCATACAGAAGCAGACAGACTGGCAGCTGAATCATACCCTGATGATAAATCAGCATCTTCTACCACACCTGAGGACAATAGGAGGCCCAGAGCAGGCAATGTGATGCACACAGCTCTGCTTAGGAGATGCAGGGCAAGCAAAGTGGGGTGCAGAGCTCTATCCTCCAAACTCTCACTGTGCTTCTTCTCTCTCACCACCCACCACCTGAGATGGTTGCCTAACTCAGAGTAATGATTGTACCAGCCCTCCCTGAGTTCACTCTCCCAGTTGTTGTCAGCTGATCTGATCATCATGCATTCTTTTGGCTTATTTCTTTGGTATTGACTGCAATAATATATATATTAGGTTAAATTGAACATCACTTATGTCTGCTGTGGCTGGCTATTTAGCAGCCTGTCTGCTTGCCTCCAGCTAATTAATGGATGCTGGACAAATTTGTTAGGCTGTTTTGCAACTGGATACAGTTGTTATATCACAGAGCATATAAATTCTGGCAAACTGGGGATTTGATGGTGTTCTAGTTTTGAAGTGTGCACTTGTGTGAGAAAGAGAGAGTGAATCGTGAAGCTTTTCCTTGGCAAAATAATTGTTTTTCCCCTCATTCTTCAATAAGCCCCACTCCAGCCCCACAATTGAGAAGATTCTGATGTATGTGAAGATAATGCCCAGATCACTGAGCTGTGTTCCTACTTGTTCCAGTGTGCATAAATCTAAATTTGTATAGAACTCTTCTGCACTGACACAAAGACTCCAAGGGGTGTGGCAGGCACAAGTGTCAGAATCAGGGTGGGGCAAATGGAGTGTGTACATTGTTTGAGGTGGGGCAGATTGGTGCAGACTTGCTGGTCTCTCAACATTAAGGGGTGTCAAGTGAATCCCCCTAGGATGACCTATTTCAAATTATAATAATTAGTTTTTGTGAAAAAATGTGCTAAGACTCATGCCTGTCAAGAACTTATACTCTGTGGCCTGGGATTTCTTCCTCATTAGTTCAAATGTAGACAAGGGGCCATTAAAGAGCTTTGAGGGAAATGCACTTTAAATACACTGTTCTTTATTATTTCCACACATCTTTCAGTACAAAGCTTTCATTGGGGAAAAAGAAAAGGTCATGAGACTGAGAACATTAACTTCTAGAGCCAAGTCCTAGTGAGCCCGAGTTCAATGTCCTCCATTGGTGTAACACAACCAATAATTTTATGATCAGCTGTTGTGGCACATGCAGACTATTTATTATTATTTTTAACACTGATACTAATGCTGCTGCTGATTTCTTATTGACACAACAGGGTTTACAGGGTTAACATGTGCTTCTGATTCTTGCTCTTTTTAATTTTTATATTGATATTTGGGGTTTGTTATCCTTTCAATTTTTATATTGTTCTTAAGATTACGGGAAACTACCCTCAAAGTTGTAAAAAATGAAGAAAGACTATAAATTACTCAAATTAATAAATGAATTGCCTAGAATGTTTGGTGGATCACCTGAAAAGTAGTGTATTATGAACTAGAGAACAGAAAATGAAAGCCAAAAAAAAGCTACATCCTTTTTTAAAATATAACCCAGAATTGGCTAGACAGGTGGGGTAGGGCCATACACTAGGTTCTCAGCAAATGGACTGCTGTTGCTTACCGGACGAGAGAGGCAAGGTGCAAATGCACTGACAGAGCCAATTCTGCAATCCTGAAGTTGTGACTGCAGTGTGCCAAACTCCCTGCTTGCTCTCCTCTTTCCCTCCCAGTAAACAACAGCACCCCACCTGCCAGGAAGCTAAAATAGTGGCTCTGTACCACCTGATGAGCCACTTCTGCTAGAACCCCAAGATCTAGCAACCACTGCCAGGTGCAAAAGACATACAGGTAGCATGAAAGAACAGGGTGCCTCTGAGCACATTCAGAGCCACAGGAAAGTCCACTTCTAGTTAGCTTTCCTCACTTCACTAGCCAGATTTAAATGAAAATTAGTTACTTTGTCCTTGCTGAATAATTGGATCCAGAAATCTGGGTGTTCTGCAAATCAGCCAGTGATCTACCAGTAGATCCCGATCTACCTTCTGTTCATTTCTGAACTAGATTTTATAAACCACAAAATTCAGTGCAATCACCAGTCATGAATGCTGGTCTACTGGGAGTTCAATAACCTCCTGAGCATTCGCTTGCTGTTCATCTGCAACTGTAAATGGGGGCAGGGGGCAAAAGAAGAAAGCCGCTTTACATGCCTGATTGCAGTTGTGGCCAATCCCCTGCTGCCTCTTCCCTCTCCTTCCTGGTAAGTAGCAGTGTCTCAGCTGCCAGGAGGTCAAATGAATGCTGCTGCCCCATCAAGCTGTCTACTGCTTCCTGGTGGCCAATCTGTGTTGGGCTTCAGGGGCCAGCAGTTGTGCAGGCCTGCTGTATCTGAATCATAGTGGTTTTTGGTCCCTGATCTGCCATTTGATGAAATAATCCTAATAGCAGAAAGCAGTTTGAATGGACTGGTTTTGCATAATTCTTTGAAGAGCATAACTAAGGAATGGTCTATGCTGCTCTGTTCTTAATTCTCTCAAGAGATTTACAGTTGTTCAATTCAGGAAATAACAAATGTCTTTAAATCATTGTCCTTTCCCCTCCCACAATATACTATCAAGAAGATCTGTTGCCAAACTGTGGCTCGCTCTTGTTTATTGCCGACATATATTTGCTGTAGTCTAATTATATATCAACTAGCCAGTTTAAGAGCCATAATGTGCATAATTGTATGCTCGTTAGCTATTGCTGTTGTGTGTTCTTTTTATTTTGAATAAAGAGACTTAAAGCTATGGATCTATAAAAGTGCCAATTATTGTGAGAAGCATGTGTGACATACTTCCTTCAACAATAGCAGCCTCTTATTTAGGAGGATAAAGTACATTCACTTACATCGCTGATTTTGAAGGCAGAGGAGATTACTGAGCTATTCCAAGAGCTCCATTCCCCTCTAGAGAAATTGCCACAGGATTGTGCCTTGGCTGTTCATATACCGTGTACCTACTCCATCTGTTACATCTGTTGCCCTGAAGTGCGGCTTAGGATACCTCATGAAGAGTGTGCTTCCACTGACCATCATGCTCCTTCTGGGGTAGTCTGTCCATATTAGGTCTCCACCATGCACTCATCTCTCACCTGCGGCTTCTAGAAGCTGACACCATGTGACAGCAGCCGCACCCTGCGAAATGGCTGGCTAAACCAGGTGAAGGTAGCTGATGGGTCTCAAAGCCTTGATGAGTTAGTGGCTTCCCCTGCATGCAAAGACAAGCTCCAGCACTTTGAATGCATGAGACCAGTAGTGGGTCCAACAGTCAATAAGGTGGTTTCTGCACATGCTGTAGAAGGAAGTGAGGGGCAGATGGGGCTTGTCACCTCAGGTAGGTAGACCATTGAAGAGAATAAAAACTCTGATCCTAAACTTCCACTGCCTTGCGAGAGACCTTCAGGAGAAGAGAGGGCTAAGGAGTAAACACAAATCCGGAGTGGAGTCCCTTAAACGAATGAATGGCGTCTTGTATGCCTCCTTCTGGCAACTCCTGCAGCCAAGGTGCCAAATGTTTTGCTCTGATGTGGAGTGCTGAATTTAAGACTGGAAAAATGAGAAACTGAGAGAAAATGGAATTGACTGATTCTCCCATCCCTGACTTGAAGTGAATGGCTTTTGAATGGCTCCCATCCCTAACTTGAAGTGAATGGCTAGATGTCCTTTCTGAACATACCATATGGAAGAACCATTGGGAGACTGTGGTGTAGGAAATGCATGTGGTATTCATTCCTTTCATGAGCTTAATAAGTCCAAAAGATTGGTCAGTCTAAATTCAAAGAGGGAGGGCATAGTTAACTCACTTATTCCAGCTATTCTTATTGCTGTTTGGTTATCTACAATTGTGGCCTCTCTTCTTATGCCCTGGCCTGCCATTATTGTCCATAGCTGCTATTCCTACACGCTAACAATTAATTCCAAGCTAATTCTTGTGTATGTGTGTTCCTGTACATCCCCGTGATGTTGTGCATTGAAAGTTGAAAAAGTATGAAATTATTCCTGTATTTTGGTTCTGTTTCTTTCCTACCATTGAAAGCTGCCCTGAGACCAACAGCTAGCTTGTGGCAACTTCACAAGTTTCTTCTGGGACAGTCACCTTTCAAAGGTGTCAAACAAATGGGAATAAAACGAGTTCCTGCAAATTAATAACAATGGAGAGGTAGCACTAGAAATGCTCCAAGAAACCCTTAAACCAGTCCTCAGGGGCAGAATAATTGTCTTCACTTCAGACAAGAAAAAGCACTGGGCAGAGGAAGCTCAACTCCCCAAAGACCTTTTCTGCAAACATTGGAAGCAAAGTGCAGAGAGGCTGAAACAGAAGAAGTTGTTGTTAAAAT
This sequence comes from Podarcis pityusensis, assembly GCF_964106645.2. Classification (NCBI taxonomy): domain Eukaryota; kingdom Metazoa; phylum Chordata; class Lepidosauria; order Squamata; family Lacertidae; genus Podarcis; species Podarcis pityusensis. The sequence goes on along the minus strand of NC_138034.1, from coordinate 28,897,394 downwards.
GTTCTGAACACAACAGGACAGAATTAATTCACACATTAAATGAAAATCTTGACCACTACTATAGACACAGCAAAACAAAACTATTATAAGCCTGAGCTTAAAGTAAATAACTGTTTGCTTTCCAGCTGAAAAAGTAGCAATTCAATAGAGCAATAGCCCACATTTTCAAGTCATTACCGAATACAGTAAACAGCAAAGCACATTTTGTGTCCTTTGCTGTTATGGGCAACATTCTTATCATGGCAAAAGGATCTGAGAGACTGCAATATACTGCAGCAACTTTATGCCATTATCAAAATTAACTAGTTGATCAGCAGCCAGATGAGAACTATGATTGTACCACCAAGAAGAAAAAAAGCTGGAAGGTGCTACATGGGCAAAACCTTCCATCGGGAACGAGGCAGGGTTGTCTGTCTTTGCATGGTTTGTGCCTTGTGCAATATCCAGTTCCTGGGCATGCCTGCTGCTGTGCTGTTTGCCATGGCTCAGCTGTGTGAACTGTTGATGGGAAACAAGAAACAAATCAGCACAAAGGCTTTTTTATATTGCATGCTTTGCTACATTTTCCTTAGTAGATTAATTTTCAGAGTGACGTCACCACTGGTTGCTTAAGCTGTGTAAGGATGTTTGTCAGGAGAGGGAAAACTTTGTTCCTGATATTGACTATATCTGGAAATAGATAGGCCCCCATATTACTGTTTCAGCATCTACTTTGGATGATCCAACCTATTGCCACACTTGGAATTTATCTGCAATTCCTTTCAATACAACCATCGGAGACAACAGCCATTTTCATAGTTGATTCTAAACATATTGATTGACTGGCAGAAATGGGGTGGAAAACAGGAGGCTATGCCTTCTGCCCTCATCCAGCTGGTGTGCCTCCCCCACTTACTAAGGAGGAGGGTGGCAAAGTAGGAGATGGATTGTGGTGCTGCCAGCACACTGGTGGGCATGCCAGATTGGTTCTGCCAGTGCACCCAGCACAGAAATTTCCCTGCTGCCTCCTTTGCCTCCTGCTCAGTGGCAGCAAAACACCAGCCAGTCGCCCAGCATTGCCACTCCCACCACCACCACCACAGAAACCCTTTCTGACCACACTCACAATGTCTTCGTGTCTGCCTACACCATTTCCCACTTTATTTAAATACGTTACTGACATGAATTCTTCTGAAGGTTGTTTGCAAAAGGGAGTCTGAGTTTGTCCCCCTTCATGAACATATGCTCCTGCTCAGTTTTGGAACTGGCTGCTTTGACGGTGGGGATCCAAGGCCAGTATGGAGCTAGCATAGCAAAAAGAAAGAAACAACTTTCTGTCCTGGAAGGGTCAGGCCTGCAAGGTTTGGAGTGCAGCAGTGGATCCCTTGCTTTAGTACTCCATGGCCCCACTTGTGATTACTCTGTTAGAGGCAAATCATCTTGCTCATAAATGAGGTTTGTTAATAGCTTGAGATTTTCTTTAGTAGATGAAAGGAACTTTATAACTTTAGAAGAATTTAGAAGATTTAGAAGAAGTAGTGGTAGTAAATTTATTACTTTCCCTTCACATCAGATCCAGGACAGGTTATGCCAATTTAAAATTCAGATTATAGGCACAATAATTGGGTGTGACCTGAAAACTAAGTCTCAGGTGTTAAGAGGTACATTACAAACATGCATTTTGAATATATCAAAATAAATGTACCTAGGTTGAGAGTGTCAGAATAATCTAATATCAGTAATGTTTAAACATCATTTGGTAACCGTTTTTGGAAGTTATTCTCAGCTTATCGCTGTCAGCGTATGTTTATTCCTGTATTGAGAACACATGGGTACTATCATTCTGTAGAAATGAATTGTCAAAACTCAAATAGGTCCCAGATGCTGTGCATTATTTTCAGAACTTTTTAATTACTTAAAAAAAAAAAAAACAACAACCACCTGTAACCTTCTCTCCCATTTACCTCTAACAGCTTTGTCAATCAGTGCAGCCAGAAAATTGAGTATATTTGTTTTACACGGGAGAAACAGTTGGTTTCAGGAGCAACAGTAATTAAAAGAAGCAATAGAGAAATAGAAGAGAACAAGAAAGGCTGCCCAGGGCAGTGTAGAAAGTAAATTCTCAATAAGCCTCCCAGCCAAGTTTGAGACAGATTGCAATGAGAGTAAGAGGGGAAAAGAGGCTTGACAAGACAGGGGTTTTTTTAAAAGCAAGTATCTGTTTCAAATAAAAGGATCTTCATCAAGAAGATGTCAACTGCAACCAGAACAGTATCCATCAACTCTGAACTTGAAAGCCTAGATTGAGAAAGGCATATCCAGTTTGTCCAATTATATTCACAACTGAACTTGTCCAGTTCTTCTTTTTGTTGAAAATAAGGAAGATTATATTTACTATCGCAGCCACAGGCTTGCAAAATAATCACTCATCTGGTTGTCTGGGGTGAGTATAAATCACCCCCAAGTGAGCAGACAGTAATCCAGAATCCCTTCTTTGCAGCTTTTCACAAGAATGAGCTTGGTCCTTTCAAATGAAAAGAAGTCCCTATGTCATATGCTCATTCCAGCACTGGATGAGACCTTAGTACTATGCATGCATTAATGACCTGGTATTCTCATGCTGTAGATGTCTGCTTTGTTTTAGATACTGTGTAGCTTCTGTGGATGCTTCCTCATTGCCTTTTGCTATTATTCCTTATAGATGAATTAAGGTGTTTCTCACATTTAATTTATTAATCCATGCTTCTTTCAGGAGGATTACTGAAATAAGCAAGGGTCTTAGGAACTGGTTTCTAATTGCCATCTCCATCATACATACACTCATTCTTTAAGTATTAAAATAAATTGATTGGCAACTTGGCCAAACCTAAAGATGTCTTCACATATAGCAGAGTGGGTTTTTTTGCCTCCTGCAAGCAGTATAATATGTAAAGCTAGGACATTGTTCTTAGTAGATGTAATACAAGACTGATAATAACAGTTATTAATAATTATATATGTACTATTAGCTTCCTCCTTGAGGGCAATTGTTAACTCTAAGGTTCCTACCTGTAATTTATGAATACAGTTTATGAATCTGTGATTTCTGAAGAGGATAGAGAGAAAACGTTTGTGAAAGGAGAACTCTTTTTGTGTGTGTTTTTCTTTAAAAGGATGGCTTCCACCAGAGAAGAGGAAATAAACAAATTCATCCATTGCTACTTTGAAACATAAAGGTAGCTGTGGTCGCCCTTTCTGCGCTATCCTTCTGCGACCCCTGACAACCCTTTATTTCTTATTGAGGCCTTAAGTTTACTCCAGTTACTTGCTACAGATGGGTAGCCGTGTTGGTCTGCCATAGTCGAAGTAAAAAATTCTTTCCTGTAGCACCTTAAAGACCAACTAAGTTAGTTCTTGGTATAAGCTTTCGTGTGCATGCACACTTCTTCAGATACACTGAAGAAGTTACTTGCATTACACTTATGGTTTGCCATTCTCTCACTGTGCCCATTTAAATCAATTCAGCCCATTGGGTAGGGCATAGCAAGACTAGACCTTCCTTCCTTCCTTCCTTCCTTCCTTCCTTCCTTCCTTCCCCTCCCTCTGTATGAGGACAGAAATCTTAAGCCAACCCATATACATAATATCCAACATCAGCAACAACAGCAGCAAAAATATATTACCCACCCTTCACTCTTAGATCGCAGGGGAGGTTACAGCATTAAAGCACAATATCAAAACAACTTAAAATAACTGACAATCATAAATATGAGGTGGGTCCTAAAAACATACACTTCATGTGTCAGCAGCCAGGGTAGAGTTGTGCATCCCTGGAAGCGATATAATGAAGGTGACAAATGCACTTCTGAGGAAAAAGAGTTCAATACCTTGGGGGCTGCCACGGAGAAGCCTATGCATGTCTCAGCACTTGATGAAACCTATTTCCAAGTGAAGAGCTGTAAGGCTACCAAGGTAACCCAAGTATTGCTAAATACTTATTAAATAGTAACAGCAGGCACTGGGGGCAGTGGAAGTGGGCATTGCCTCCATGTGTGTGTTTAAAAACTAATTGAACAGCAAGTTTTGATCAGGTACCACTTTTACAGCAGCAGCAGGGAGTTTGAAATGTATAATTAACATTCTTCTTACTTTCCTCCATGAGAGAACTGAAAAGGTTTTGTTTGTTGGTATATTATATAGCCTTTGGTTCATAGCTGTTTCCATTGCATCAAAGATGAACATTCAGATTGTGAAGGATTAGAGTTGGCTAATACGAAAAGTTGTGTACTTTTCATTCTGCTTCCTGAAGGACGTGTTAGGTTTGCACAATTATGTTTATGATAATTACTGAAAAGATTGTTGTCCTTGATCGTGAACATACTGCACTCAAAGATTTTCTCCCTGAGCTGGTGTGCTTATTGTTCAAGGCAATTGTTGTTTCGGAAGGAAGGTGTTTTGGCACCTCCCTCCCTCCTGCTGCTGCTTCTCCTCCATCCTTGCTCTGTGTGATTCTCTCGCAGTGCGGGAGGAGAAGCTTATTGTGCGAAAAAAATCCATCACTATGACTTACAATCATTTTTCTTTTTCTATGTGATCATGACATCTTTCTATTGATTAAAGTTTTTTTTATGTCCTTTTGCTTGATACAGTTGCTCGGTCAGTCTGAGGTTAAAATGATATTGCCTCCACCTAGTATTTAAGGCAATCTCTGCAATCTAAGCTGTCAACCTTTTGGTACACTGTCTTCAGTTGCTTTGCAGTTTGTCAGAATCTGGTGTGTTAACCGAACTGAATATAACATGTATCAGCATATGAGATACTTTTAAGGAGGCTGCTGAGGTGTGTAAAGGAATATCTGTACTGCACGTAACTGTATTTATCTAGCTGAAAAATCTGCCTTTTATTTATTTATTTCTAAGGCAGATGCACCAGTTAGCTTCTGTTATCTAACAAAGGGAGGCATTAAAAAAGGGTGTGTTTTTCATGATTAATAATAATAATAATAATAATAATAATAATTGGAAATACCTCTAGATAGTTTGCTTCAATGGCTAAACTAATACATTACAAATGATTTAAAGAAAGAGAAAACGGCATGATTAATTTGTAACAAACTGGACTCCTTTTGTGTAGCATGCTAAGAAAGAAAGCTTTTTTATTATTATTCGAAACCCCATGATAAGAAAGAAATCTGAATGGTTTCCTAAAACAAATCATGGCTGTATAATGTTTTGAAAGATGGAACTGTAGGCTTTGTTATGGCACGCTGAATTTTGTGATCTTACAGTTGTGAACACATCTTTCATTTTGTTTTTTCCCCCTGGCAGATCTTTAATGGAATACGATTTGGGATACAGTGGGCAGTAACCAATGTTAGTCATACTCAGTGTAGATCCAGATTGAAACACTCTTTGAAAGGCTTGATTTACTTCTGCCAGGCTTAACCAGAGCAGGAGGCCCCCTTGTTGCTGAATCTGGGTTGCATCTGTGTAACTTTATGGTGGTTTAACTTACACTAGCTTGCTCTATTGTGCAAAGGATTTTGCTCACTTTTATCAGGGTACTAGGAGGGAGAAGGGGCTGTTTGCCCAATCAGATTCAGACTCCCAACTCCCCTCTCAGCATCACAGGACTTCCTCCTCCTCCTCCTCCTCCTCCTCCTCCTCCTCCTCCTCTTCTTCTTCTTCTTATTCTTCAACCAAGTCTCTGTTATACATGCTTTCTCCCTCGTACCGTTTCCCCTAATATTGCTTCAGATCACACAGCTGCAAAGGAAGATGCTCCTGTTTTTCAAGGAACGATATTGAGTTACTTGGAGTGCACTTACTGAGGAAGAACAAGTAAAATGGGTGTCAGTGTTTCATTTTCACCCGTCACTGGAATTACAGGCTTAACCAAATACATTGAACTATTTTCTAGTTTGTAATAAGCAAGGGCAAGAGTCTGATAGCTCCCTGCCACAGTTTCATAGCAAACACGGAGGCTAGTGATTAAAATTCAGCCTCCGTGCAAAGATCTGGCACCGCGGCAGCCTGAAATGGACCTCAAATAATCTTGGGGTAATAATTGTTATTTATATAGAAGCTACAAATGTATTGGCCGATTTCACAGCAAAATAAAAAGAGAGTATTTCCTATTAGAGTTGCAACTTCTTTCCTGACAGGTGCATTTTTGCCTTGACTGTGGGTCAAGAATGAAACATCTGCAGTCTTTCTGGCATGAGGCGCCATGATGAAGGAAGCTTCACCAGTTCAGCTTCTGCTTGGAAGGCAACTGCTGAAGGCACAGAAATCCTCTTCCATATGTGTGGGGGTGTAGTGGGAAGAGATGCTACTGTTAATGTTACTATCGATCCAAGTAAGACATTAATGCACTAGATAAGTCTGTGTTCAGATCCCTATAATTTCTTTAGGAACAAATATTTCACAGCAGTTGGTGTTAGTATCCTTGTTGGCAAAAACAAAACTCTCTTCTTCAGCTGCCATTTTGTGCACCCAAGCACAGGAAGGCTAATAGCACAGAATTAGCAGCCATGAGTTTTCTTCCATGCCTGAGTAACTTTCAAAGTATCTTGAAAGCTTCAAAGTGCCCCCTTTTGTAATACAGCATTGCAGGAGCCTTTGTGGTTTGCCACAATTTTTTTTTGAACACTTTATTAGATAATAATGTTGCTTCCAAGGTCAGTAAAAAGCTGTAAGACATTATTTCTTTTTTAAAAAAAAAAAAGCATATATTTTATTCGTTCGCAGAGCAGATGTAGCCCAATGGAAAACAGTTTGGCTTCATGGGAACTGCCTAGTGATATTAACTCATCCAAATGATGGCTCTGTCAGGTCACATAGCATATTATTCCTACCACCATATCCCCTTTATGATATTCTACATCAGGGTTATATGGGAGATGCTATCAGTTTATCTGGGGTTCATATCATTTCAGCCTAACTTTATATGAAAAATAAGCCACCGTATGCCCATCAAATCAAAACATTTTCTGTAATAAAGGAAGCCTCCTGCACATAAGGTGGTCAGAGTTTCTCCAGAGCATTTACGCTTCTAAGAACCCAGGCCTTTCTGTTTCTTTTCCACAGATGTCAGTGCAGGTAACTATGTATGGTATTGCTGCCTAAGTAACCAAATTCTATTTTTCTTGACTCTAAGTCAATTAAAATAATGTGGAAACATAGCTAAAGTGTTCTGCCTTTCCAACCTCCTGCTTTAGAGGCAAAGCAATAAGAAGGCATTGCAAAACTTGGAGAATACTGGTGTTGAAATTGTGTTTAGCTTTCAAATTCACAACTCTGGGCAGTCAATATTGTTGAGAACTTTCTCATATCATGCAGATATAATATGTTGAAAGGGCCAAGGCAGCAGTTGCCAATGGCCCAGAGCCACCTCTTCATGCTTGCCCTCCGTAACTTTGCTTCTGCATCTGCTTCCTCTGGCCACACCACCTCCTCTCTCTCCCAGTTGCATGTAGGATGGCCCTGTCCATGTCCCTATCCACTGGTAGAAGAACTTTAGGAAGGAGTAATGGGAGTGGAATTGGGCAACACAAGAACTGGAACAGTCCATCAACCTTTCTAATGTAGAGGGGCATGGGCATAGCGGGGGAACATGCCAAAGACCCCCACAATCCTAGAGTAGGCCCTGTGAAGAAACATATTTCCTATTGCAATACTTTATGTGTGCACATGTGAAGGGTTTCTGCACTGATATGCATATTTCTCATAGTGAGTGGCATCATTAATGCAGAACCTATCCAAGTAATCAGGCCAGTGCACACAATAAGGGGCTAAGACATAATGCAGCCCCAGGGAAATAGCAGTTTTCAGCAGTATGCAGGTGGCCACCTAGTTCGTTGGGAGTTAAGTAGACCCGAGTGCCTGTGTCGACCCAATAAGGCACACATTATGCAAACTGTGGTGTGAATTATGCATTCCCAATTAGAAGGCTATTGGCACAATCTTCCAAAGGTTATGCATCTTTAAATTCTGTTGATTTCATGGAGACAGTTCAATGTATTGATACTCCTCCCAACAGTAGGCAAAATCAGTGGCCCTAAGGTGCTGGTTACATGCTTGTGCTATGAGTCATCTGAATACTCACACAAGACTTGCAGTTGTCTCTACTGAAAAGTAGTGTACTAGAGATGACACTGAGGAATCTTTATTTTGTTCTGTTTGTCTCTGTCTGTCTTTATTTGAAATCATTAGCAATATAGTGGTACCTCGGGTTACAGACGCTTCAGGTTCCATGTTTTTGGGTTGCGCACCACGCCGAACCTGGAAGTACTGGAACGGGCTACTTCCGAGTTTCGGCGCTCACTCTTTGTGCATGTGCAGAAGCACTGGGTTGCAAACGTGCCTCCCGCATGGATCACATTCGCAACCCGAGGTTCCGGTGTAATCACAAAAAATGCTAATCAAAATATTTGTATCACTTCACAAGGTCGCACAATTAAATACATATAATATTAACATCAGAAATGGAAATATCTTCTCCTGGAAGAGCATTCAAAACCTACTTGGACTTGCCATTGTGGGAGGTAATGCTTTTCTTCACAACATTGCGTAAATGGCATCCAGTTTCCCCAAAATGTATTTCTCTATATTCACTTGCTGTATTTTTTTCTCTTAAATAAGACGTGTGTTTGCTGTTATAGCAAATTAATGAATTCTTTCCAATGAGGGATTAATATGACTTCCAGTGTTTGGTCAATAACATCCAATAATGTCTTTCTTTATAGAGGTTTCTTTATAGAGGGTTCAGCAGTATCAGTGTTGCATCTAAAGGGACTTCACACATTTAGTTGTTATTTTAATCACTATCTTTGCTGATGGCTGATTTGCGCAGTCAAACCACTGGCTGTTGTAGTACTCATGCACATGTGAACCAGCCCCTCCAAGTGCTTAACTTGAAAGAAACTGTCTCTGCTTTATTTCTCATGAATATTTCTGGAGGTATTGCAACTTAATTCACCAGCATGCAAGCACCCAGCAAGGCCTTAGACTTAAAGACACGCAATTTCCATTTCTGCCCCTCTTTTTCTCTACAGCCACTTTTAAATATGCCTTTGATTATGAATGGCATGAGCTGTTTAATTGTCTCATTATTCAAATGAAGATTTCCATTAATATGCTCTTCAGGATTAAAAGGCATTAATAAACATATCAAAGAGAGGGGAATAAAGCTTTGGTCCTATTAATGAAATAATGTTTCGTTTTTAATACATTTTTTGTTCCATTGTTCTCGTTATTAGTTGAAAATGTAAAAGAGTCCATGTAGCAGAAGCACAGAGGATGAATATTTGACTGTCTTATCTGTATATTCTTCTGGGTAGAATATAAAGGGATATTTATATGAGGCATTAAAATGTCCTGGGAATCAGTTTTACTCCTTGGTTGGGGGGGGGGTGATACCTTTTCTTGATTCATAGACATTGGAAAAGTCTGACATCAGATGCATTTTGTGCAAGGAATAGCAGAAAAATATGGGACAGCTATTGATATGCCAACATATTTGTAAGAAAATAATGTATGTCCGGCATCAAATCTACCCTTCGAGTGCCAGCTTCAATGTTCATTCTTATAGAAAGTCATCCATCTACTCTGACATCTGAAGTACAGTGAACAAAGTTCAATACACTTCAGATTCAAACAGGAATGTGGAAAAGTGTGAGGACAAATGGAAATAGCAGAATGTAAGATAAATATTGCTACGTGTCACTGAACAAACCAGCAAATGTACAACACAAGATTTATGGCATCAGCCCTGGAACAAAAAGAATTTACAGTTCTGGCTAGAAATATATCATTTAAACAATACGAAGGATTCTAGAGAATGGAAAACAAGCACCAGTGAGATAGGATCAGTGACACTGGTGCCTAGTAAGTATCTTCAAGCAGTGACGCGGGTGGCACTGTGGGTTAAACCACAGAGCCTAGGGCTTGCTAATCAGAAGGTTGGCGGTTTGAATCCCCGCAATGTGGTGAGCTCCTGTTGCTTGGTCCCAGCTCCTGCTCACCTAGCAGTTTGAAAGCACGTCAAAGTGCAAGTAGATAAATAGGTACCACTCCAGCGGGAAGGTAAACGGCGTTTCCATGTGCTGCCCTGATTCGCCAGAAGTGGCTTAGTCATGCTGGCCACATGACCCAGAAGCTGTCTGCGGACAAACGCCAGCTCCCTTAGCCAGTAAAGTGAGATGAGCGCCACAACCCCAGAGTCGTCCACAACTGGACCTAATGGTCAGGAGTCCCTCTACCTTTACCTTGAAGTATCTTCAAGAATCCTACAACAGCCAGGAGAAGCTAAGGACTGAAATTAGAATGATGGTCCTCATCTTCAAGCACAGATAGGTTTTGTTTGGTGGGTTTGAGAGAAGGGGAACCATCAGCCAGGGAGCATCAGAGCCAGGGATATTAGATAGGGTACAGCCAGTGCTGGCATCAGTGAGAGGCATAGTTGGGCATCTGCTGAGGACCTACAGCCCAGCAGGGGAGCCACTGGCAAGATCCCCTGGGCTCTGGTGCACTGACAAGACAGATTCACTGAGGGGGAGGATCACAGAGGGTGCATTGCCTAAAACTTGTAGACAACACTGGTTATAGCAATTCTAGAAAGGTGTCAGTGTGTCCCCTGCTGTGGATTGGAGTAGTCTCAGAAAAGGTAGACATAAATGAGAACTGTTACAGATGGGTAGCCGTGTTGGTCTGCCATAGTCGAAATAAAAAAATTCCTTCCTGTAGCACCTTAAAGACCAACTAAGTTAGTTCTTGGTATAAGCTTTCGTGTGCATGCACACTTCTTCAGATACACTGAAACAGAAGTTACCAGATCCTTCTATATATTGAGAAGGTGGGGAGGGGTCCACCCTTCTAAGTAATACCCCTCCCCACCTTCTCAATATATAGAAGGATCTGGTAACTTCTGTTTCAGTGTATCTGAAGAAGTGTGCATGCACACGAAAGCTTATACCAAGAACTAACTTAGTTGGTCTTTAAGGTGCTACAGGAAGGAATTTTTTTATTTCGATAAATGAGAACTGTAGGTCTGGGCACTTTCTCACAGAGATAAAAGTAGTTCATTGCTGGAGGCACTGCTGAGCTCTTTCTAGCTTTCATTTACATCTATCCTAAAGTAGGGCTGCCATTACTGGGATTTCAAAGGCAGAATTGCAAATTGGGGGGGGGGGGTTGGTGTTTTTGCAAACAAAAACTCAACAACTTTGGGGTATGTCAAAATAAAGCTCAACAACTTTTGGGGTGTCCTGGTTTTTACTTTTTGAAATATGGCAACCCTACCAAAAGTCGGAGACTGGGGAAAAGAAAAACCAGTTATTGCTGTGGATTTTAGGGATCTTAGTTATCTCTACTGTTTGCTTTTTCAGGCATTAGTATTTCCTTTTTTATTTCATCACTCACTGTGATCTTGGAAGGGACATTTGGGCATCATTATTTATTTGGCAATGTCACAAATGTCTAGGTTTGGCGCTTTGGATTAGGCAGGGATTTATACTTTATACAAGGCAAGTAGTAAGTGCCACCCATGTTTTCCAATGACAAAAAGTACCCAATTCGGTAGGAGATAGGGGCACACCTGCAGAGAGACCCAGGGAAGCAGTGTTCACACACACACACACACACACACACACACACTTTTCCCTTTTGTCCTCTTTTTTGAAGGTGGGCTTACTGGCCTGAAGGCCTGACTACATTACTGCCAGCACCTTGCTCAGTGCCTGTCTTAGGGATTGGCAAACTGAGATGACTGTTTGCAGAACAGATATAAAGCAGAGTCATTGTTCATTCCATATTGGATGTATGTGGCTCTGTTTGCTCTCTGTCCTACTTAAAACACCTTTCTCTGCACAACTTTTTGAAGGTGTCTTCTTGGAATTTACATAAGCATAGGATCAGCTTAAAGATCAGCCTAGTCTGATCACCAAAGCTGATTAAGGATCCAGAGAGGAATGTTCTTAACAGGTTCATATTTATTGCTTCCTCCAGAAGTAAAGTAGTTTCTGGATGCACTGGCCACTGCAATGAGGAAAGGGGCTGCATGGGGTCTCTGCACACTGAGGTATATAGGGAAAATCCCCTTCTGAAAGCAAATTTGCAGAAATGGAAGAGTGTATTTATAGAATCATAGAACTGTAGGGTTGGAAGGAACCCTGAGGATCATCTAGTCCAACAATAGCAAAAAGGGGAACACATGTTTGAGCCATGACCTACCAGAGTTGTCTGAACTGGATTCAACTTGGGGTTTGGAGGGTTCGTGCTTGGAGAATGTTGTTTTCTTCCACAGCTATTTGCCTCTGTTATAACTTTTAGCTGTGAAAAGGGAAATGGGCCTTGCAGTTTCTGTAGTGGTGGTGGTGGTGTAGCAACAACTGGCTTCAGAGCACTCTTCCATTTTATTTTATTTTTAAATGATATTTATTGGGGGAAATTTTTTTTTTTTGAAGTTACAAAAAAAAACAAAGTGGAAAAAGAGAAAAACAAACCACTTCCAACAATACGAATACAAATTCAAAATAAGAGAGAAAACAGAAAAAAAACCAAAAATACACCACAAACATTTAAAAACATTTAAAAACAAATCCATTATTCTCAAATCCTCAACTGTCATTTCCTTCTTTCTTTGACCTCCTCCTCCTCCCTTTCTTTGTATCCTAGTTAATTATCACAGCAAATCCTTTCCATATTTCATAATATTCTGTCATTACATTACCTTAAACTATTTTAATCTTATATTTCTATAAAAAAACCTTGAAACTTAAAACTTAAATCTTATCCTTACCAACTTCTCATAACCATAATATTCTTTCATAATTCTTTAAACATTTTTACTAAAGCCGAGTAATTTCATTCCAACATTTTTCTAACATTCATCAACTTTATAAAACAGTCCTAATAGTAAAAAGAAATAAATAAAAACAAATCCAATCTTCATCCAGCGTCCCTTCCTCCTGGTCCCGGGTTTTGTCAGTCCTTATTATCCCATCGATCTAGCGCATTAACCTGGCAACCTTATATCCGAGGCCCTTAAGTCTCTTCCATGTCCCTTCCGCAGTTCTTCTTCATATTTGTAACTGTATTTTCCCTTGTCTCCTGCTCGTGGGAACTCCAGCTTGGCAATATTTTTGACCCTTCTCGACAGATCAGCCCCTTTTCCATATTTGACACTAAATTCCACGTGGTATTTAAAAACATGTTTCAAAAACCCTCCAAAATTAAGAGCCCCCACAATCCCAAACATCTCCCGGCCCATTGCCAGATTTGAAAAGTCCAAACATCCCTGCATAGGGGGGGTCAATCCAGCCCCCCATTTCCAAGCCAAACCAAACTTTTTCTTTCCAAATCTGGCTTTTTCCAAGTTCATTTGTCAAATCCAAAAGCTCATATTCCTGTTGGGCCTGTTCTGTCAGGACACACTCCTGATTTAATTCCTGGGTGGGCTCCACATATTTTCCCACTGTCTGTTCAAAATTTCCCACTGCCTGTTCAAAATTTCTAGTCGAATTTGCCATCAAATTCATCTTCTCATGTAACTGTTCCAGTAGGGCATTTGTTTTATAGAAAGCACGCAACAGAGCTTCTGAATACATTGTCCTGCAAGGTCAAATGTCTATTCCCATGCTTGTAATCTGTAACAGCTGCCGGCTCCCTGGAATTGGTTACAGTTTCACAGTCTCCCTCCAGGGGGAAAACTTCTATTTGTTCTTGCAACAAAGTTTTCCTTTTTGAGATATTTTGTCAATATTTGTTCCTTTAAACTGCGAAGGGAAACAGTGGAATCACTGTTTCTCTTCTTTTAGCTATCTGTCAAAAACGTTTCTCTCTGGTCAGTGAGCTTCAAACATCAGTCCTGACACCCCGCTCCAGGATCAGGACGGTGGAAAGTTACTTTACTTTAAACTCACTTCTGCAGGTTTAAACAGTCCGAAAAAGATCCCCCTTCTTCTCCTGCTGTCGAAGAGGGGTTCCACAATTTTAAATGATGAAATCCAATCCTTTAGAGGCGATTTTCTGAGCTCTAGTTTACGTTGTCTTTGCTTTATTCTGTCTACAAAAGAATGGAAGGCTGACTTCCTGTTTAGACCTTCCCGTTTCAGTACCAAATTGAAATAAATTTTTAAGTCCAATTCCTTTCTGCTCGCCAGTCCTTATTTAAAGTCCAGTTGTTCAAAGTTTAAGTACCCACGGGTGCTTATTTTAGAATCCAAATTGTCCCAGGAAAAAGGCAGCGCTCTCCGGCAACGGCTATGCGGCTTCGCTCCACGGAAATAGCAGTTGACTCACAGCACCGCGCCACTTCCCCCTCTTCACTTCGGAGCCCGTTAGTGGGTTCCTTTGCGAGTTGGGGGGGCGCTAAAGGTGCCCGCCGAGTCCCATGGTTGAGTTTATCAACTTCCTCCACGGTAGAATGGTGCTGTTGGAGCTGTTGGTCAACAGGTGATTGCTGATTCAGATCAGTAGGGGGTAACAAAGTAGCAGGTTGAGAGATTATCAGGGCATTTGATGGAGACGCCTTGTGGGACGTGGAGTGCCTGCTCTCCTCTCTCATCGGCATAGAGGGGTCCCCTTGCGATAGGAGTCTTTGTTTGAGTAGATCCAATCTATCGAGAATAGCCTGCTGTTCTTCTGAAGGGAGTTTTCCATAAGAGAAGATAAGATTTCTCTCTTCAGGGATATTCCAATCTCCGCTTGCAATTGGATCATTCCTCAGTGTAGCTAGATGGGCACTTGAGGTCGCAGATGGAACAGGGGGTACCCGGCTAGGTGTTTTCCCCTTTATTATAGGAACAGAAGGAGGAAACGAGCGTTCATTGCCGGTTAAGATGTTGGCAAAAAGAGGTTTAACACTCGTGTCCTTAAAGACTCTTGTTGTTACAATCTCCCAGGGTGCCAGCCGATCTTTCTGTCTTGCAAGGAGATGTGGGATCTTTGCAGACTGGAAGGAGAGCATAAATTTCCTTGGCCAGGGCGTGGCAATTAGGGGTACTACAGATATAAGATCTATCTGGAAAAAAGGAATATTTAACAAATCACGTAGGTACCCTTTAGCCATCCTCAGGTTATTCCACCTAAGTCTGGGGGCGTCACGGGAAAAAATGGCTAGACATATTTTATTAGGTTGAAAAATCAAGGATTGCCTATTCCTTTGGGGCAGTGGCGGCCTGCATCTTGAGCTCTTAAGGTGAGATTTCTGGTCAGGTTGTCTCTTTAAGGCACTTACAAGCTGCACAGGAGATTGATGCAAATTAGATAGCTCAGTTGAGGAAGGTAGATGAGCCAGAAGGGCCCATGAAAGTTTATTCAATGACAAAGAAATCCCCTCCAATTCCTTGAAAATGAAGCTTAAAGTCCTGATTACCAGTTGTATTTGATCAGGTACTAATTCATGGGCAGTTTGCCCTAATGCGTCCCGTTTCAATGACGGAGGTGTAATTAGGGTATCAGGGAGGAGGGCTTCCCTATGGCTTCCATCCCCCGCTGGATCAGCTAGCTTTTCCGGCTCTCCTTGATCATACAGAGGCCAAAAGCGGTTGTATGTTTCGACCGCAGAAACAATTACTTGCTCTGTTTTGCTGTTATTGTTAGTAGATGGTGGGGGAGATTCAAGCTTCGACTGCTTTACTCTTGGAGGTGAGCAACCTTTCTCAGCAGATCTTGGTCGCTTGCCATGACCCATTTGTCGCTGTCTCACTAACTACGGAGGTTCAAAGTAGAGATAAACGGAGATAAAAGAGAGAACTTATCTTTTATGGGCGCAACTCCTCTGCTACTCCTCCTCCACTTCTCAACATAACCCAGTCTTCAAGGCGGTGTTACTAATCAGCGGCAGGCTTTCTCAGCAGAGGGTTTGAATATCCTTGTTGATATGTATATTGGCCCCAACAGGCCAACCGTAGAAGTAAAACGATTAAAAACTTCTAACAGAAGTAAAATAATTTAAAAGTCTAATAAAACAGCTATAAAAACGGCAGTAAAAGGCTATAAAAGGCTATAAAAGGTTTGTAATCCGGAGGGTTCACGAAGGAGAAGTTGTTACAGCCGCCATCTTCCTTCCCTTCCTGGGAGGGGTTGCCGGTCACAGGCTTCATCTGCCTGTGATTTTTAAAAGGGTCCCCGCTTCGCCGTAGCGGAGAAGACCCGTTTCGCGCGGAGCTAGTCCCTCCAGTTCAGAGGGAGTCTGCCATTGCCGATGGCGCCACCCCGGAAGTCCAGAGCACTCTTCCAAACTGAACGCTTTCCAAGCTGAAGCCCTCATTTCTGTAGGTTATTTTCTAAACTGCAAGGGAAAATGCCTCTCCAATCAAGCAGAACAGGCTCACATGAGGGTGTCATACACCAGACCAACCTTTTTGTCTATCTAATCCAGTATCGTCTTCTCTATCAGCAGCTCTGAGGCATGGATCTTTCTCATCAGAAGTTGTCTGATCCTTCTAATGGGAGATGCCAGGGCCTGAACCTGGGACTTTCTGCATGAAAAGCATATGGCCTAGCTTTGCAAGCTATGATCCCTTCCCAAATACAGATAGCCTAGACTTTATAGGATGATCAAAACTAGGTTGTTATCAAGTGTAACTCACTTCCAGGAATTGCATGCTTTTTTAGAAGAAGAAGAAGAAGAAGAAGGTGAAAGAAACCTTGTTAAAATGTAGTACAGATGGGGATATAATAAGAAAACAGAGAACAGAGAAACAGAAGAAGGCGAAAGAACAAAAACTCCCTCCACAGATTTCCCTGTAATATTTATAGAGATATGCAGTAGAACCGTAGCAGAGGCTCTTAGCCCAATGGTGTATCTAAATTAGTTCCTAAGTCAAAGCAGTCTCTACATTATTTAAAATATTACTCATAGAGAGGTCAAAAGGTGAGCCATTGGCTCCCGCGACATGGGCAGGCCTGTCCCCATCAGTTGGCACAGATAGAGTCCTTTTTCAAATACTCTGGACTCTTGCACTAAGGAATGGGGTAATTAATTCATTTTATTATTTAATTAACCTATAAAGAGAGTGGTTAAAATGTCATTTGACCATGACCAGGCAGTTTCTAAATGTTGGACCTGTGCACTTTCCATCACATTTAAAGCTACTTACTTCTGTGCTTTCTGGCTTTCAAACAAGATTACTTGTACTGAAGGGGCCAATGCAGAGCCTACAGAGACTCTCCTTAATCCCCAAAAATGTAGAAACAAGGTTTTGTCTTATCCTGTCTCTTTTGAGCCTTCGTTAAATTGCGGCTTTCACAAGCATCACAGTAACCCTGGAATCAGAGAATCAAATTGATTAGAAAGCCTATTTAAGATGCTGAATGGACGGGAGTCTCTAGCAGCATAATGAATTCTTGCTGGACTCATTCCTGGCCATACACAGTAACCTGATGGCTTTGACCTTTTCTTCGAGCTCACCTTTCCGACTCCAGCACTTTGGTTAAAGTGTTATTCCGCTGTAAACCTCAGTTATAGAGTGCACTTGCAGCTTAACTGGGTCAGACGAGAACAGTGAAGACAAATTAGCTTGCCTTAGATTGCAGCACTGAAATTGTTGTGTGATTGTGTTAGTATGAATGACTGTGCTTTGCAGTGTTGACCTGCTTTTCTCTGCCCTTTCTTGCTGAATTCTTAATCATACAGGGTCAGTCAAAGTCAGGGATACCCCCCCCCCCGACAACCATATTATATGTAGGTGAATATTCAAGATCACTTTACATGGATTGTCAATCAAGCATTTTATGTCTGTGGGAGCCAGATTCTGAGATTTAAGAAAAAGAAAGAAATGTCACTTTTCACTGGGGCAGCTTGCTATAAGATTATCAGCTCCTTACTCTCCCACAGCCTATGAGAGAGGGAGGGGACATGGCATTCCATCTAGCTGGAAGGGGAGGCTTTTTGAATGCGTTGTTTCACTGGTGCATCCATGTTGTTCTGCCTGCCCCCCCATCCTCCTCCCTATTGTGGCTGCTTAAGCATTGCAATTTTAGCACTGAACTGATCTGAAAAGTAGCCCTGGTGGACCAGCCTCCACTGTACACAGCACATCACTAACCAATAGGAGAAGTGAGTAATCTGCAGCAATATGACTGACTGGAGGTGAGCAGCAGCATGATTCACACCATCCGCTACTGAAAATCATGCTCTACCTTGGGAAAGAACAGGTGATCTAAAAGCAGCCCTCTACATGCTGAACTCCAACTCCCATCAGCCCCAGTTAGCATAGCTCATGACCAGAGGTGATGGAAGTTGTAGTGAGTCACAGGTCCCAACCCCTGATATATAGGGATTCATACATTGCCTGATGATTTCTGCATATTCAAATAGGTCTTCCCCCATTTCATTTCCCATAATTTTTGTAACTTTCTTTTTGAGCTTAGTGCTTCTCTGTCTCTCTGTTGTTTTTTTAGAAGGAATGTCTGTACATGTGGTAATGTGTGATAGGCACAGCTTAGCAATGGCTGGTTGCAAGCTTCCCATTGCCACATTTGTTATAATAACAATAATATAAAAAACAAACACTGCTATGTAAGGATATTTAGGCAGAAAATATATTGCTTTTCCTGGGATATGAACTGAGCTCACTTATTAAGCAATGTCTCGTTTTCTGAAATATTAATTCTGTAATTTGGAAAAAAGCAACAACACTGGCCACTTTTCCAGGGGTACTTAGAGCTGTCTCTTTGTGCATATGTGTTCTGAGAATACCTTAAATGTATAGCCCTCCCCCTTGAAAAATAAAGGCTCTTCATCCAGTTGTCACAGCTTGACAGCCATGCTGATGTGTCTTGTAATGGTATGTTGCAACATTATCCAAAAAGTCACTTTAGCAAAGTGCCGCTGTTTGCCTTATGAGTAAAAGGTCAATTAGCAGGGAATCTTTGGGTTGCTAGAGCTAAAATAGCTGTCTTTGGAGAGTACTCCTCTGCAGTTCTTAGTAATTCTTGGGGTTTCAGGTGGGCGAGGGAGTGTTTTGTATCTTTCTTTTGATGCCTTGCTTTCTAATTGACTCTATTGATTTACAGCGTGTAGCATGAGCAAACAAATTAAAAAAGCACAATTCTCTGACTTTCACAATTGTGAAGGGATGGGAACACTGGATGGATTCTGTCTTTGGAAAAGCTCAAATTTCTTGCACGTGTTTTCTTTCCTCAGGTCTTCTTTTTTTTCCCCCCTGCTACAAGAGAACACCCACATCTTTCTTTTTTACTGGAGAAGCATGGCTACTGAATAACAACTAGAAACCACTGAAATGAATCATACAGCACAATAAAAAAAGATGAGGCAATTTAAAGCAGTGCTGTCCAGAACATGGAAAAATTAAAGCAATGCTGATCCTCTGTAAATGCCACTGACCACAATAGAATTAGGACATCCTAATGAGCTATCATTTACAGACAGCTCCTTTTAGAACTATGGGGGATTTGATCAGCAAAACAAATCTAAGCAATTTGGTCAGGGAAATATGAAATAATTAACACTGAATTGGTTGTAAAGCAGCTTATGCACTGGTTTGGTCTATCCATGGCAAATGATAGGTAATGAAATGTTTGTGCTTCCAGGCAGCTCACATGTGTTGGATTAACAGATCCTGGGAGCAAATAGTCAGAGTTGGCTGCCTCCTGCCTCTTTCCCACCAAGGTGGTATAGCTGTGTCTATATTAGAATATACAAGGGATGGGCACAGGCTCAAATCTCAAGGTAAATAGAGGGATGATCTGGGTGAGATTTTCACTTTGCTGAGTTGGATTGTGACGTTAGTAAGGTGGATCAATGACTCCCTAAAGTCCCAGGTCACTCTGTGGATGCTAGATTGCAAGCTACTGAGTGGTAGTGTGGTTTAGAACATTAGCTTTAAAACACCTAAGACCTGTCTTCAAATCCCTGTGCTGCATTGAAACTTGTTTTATGGTCTTAGAAATTCCCAGCATACCATCCTATGGAGTTATTGTGGGGATAACATGAGATAAGCAACTGAGGATCAAAATGTAATCAGGAAGTAATCTGTTTGTTGATCAACAACTGAGGTTTTGAGAAACTGGGGGCCAGTGTATCCAGTGGTCTATCAGAGAAGGCCTTTTTCACTTGAAGATAACAGCAAGAAATTTTATTTTATCAGCCTGTAATTTTCCACAGTCAGGCTGCATCTGCCTACTTATTCTCAAACTCTTCCCATTTCTACCACATCAGACTGGTGGGAATGGTTTGATTTTAAGTCAGCTTTCTTCAGCTCATTTCACTTGGCTGCCTTGACTTTCTTGTCAGCATTCAATATTTTTGCTCTTATCTGTAGGTTGAGGCTTTTCTGGACCTATACTTATCTTCGCAAATATCAAATGTCTATGGATGAATTCACTCATCCTCAAAAAGTCACTAGCTTTGTATATTTATCCTAAAACCAGAGTTAAAATTCAAAGTTAAAATTCCCAAATCACTTAGATTGTATACCGTGATTGAATGCTTCATAGATACCCTCTAAGAAAACAGCTTTTCTTCTTGACATTTTTAACTCTTTGAGGGAGGTCACTCAAGAACAAGAGCAAAGGAAACCAACTGAATTAGCTCCATAACTGGATGATGAAGGCATTCTTATTTTTTTAAGTACTGCTAAAAGGCATGTTCTATGAAAGATCCAGAAGGTTTTGCATTCATTGTATGCAGAAGCAGTTTTAGGGTGGCACTGGGTGCATCATTGCAGGGGGAACCACAACAATGCAGTAGAACGGAGCACAACAGGTGGGAGGAGCAAATTTAAGTGTTGCACAGGGTGCCACTGAAATTTGAGAGAATTTACAAGGACATGGGTGCACCTTCAGGCAACCTGACTGCTTCCAGGGCAAAGAAACCCCTCGTTTCCATTGCCCCTCTTCTGGCTATGGGAATGGAGCTGACTAGGGCTGGAGATGGGATTTCTCCCCATTCTTTCCTGCAGCCAGGGAGCGGGTGAAGGGTGCTGGCTTAATAGAGTACTGCATAATGTAAATGTAAGTTTTATATGCCTTGAGGAGGGCATGGTGCAACTAGCTTCACTGAAATTGTGGTGGTCTAGAACTGAACCCACAATATCTTTGAGGTATGCCTGTACTTCTTCCACCCATTGCATTGATCAGAGCAGGATTTAGAAGATCTGCATCCGTTGCCTATTTGTAAAGAAAATAATGACTCAAGTTAATGAGAATAATCTGTCGTGAATAATATTGTGAATGATTTAGCTTAAATACATTGTTTCTGCCTTTCCCCTTCCTCTGCACCCCAGTGCATAAATGTACGGAAGGTAAAAAGGACAAGATTGCAAGGTAGTAAATTTCTACATGTTTCTACAAAATTAGGATAAGTGCAAAAAAAAAAAATGTCTAGCAAGCAAAATGAGTGAATGTAATATGCTTAGACTTTCAGGATTTGCAAGCATGCAAATACTTCAGTTTATGGTCAGCATTATTTAGAGAGATTAATTTCCAAAAACATACATTTTCCTCTTAAACAAATGGAGTAATAATAAAGTAATCATACCTGTTCAAACAGGGCTGACCAGCACAAAAGAAACCTCTTAGGACTACAAACTATGTAATCCTGCAATACAAATAGAGACAAATGTTTCTTTTCTCAGCCTGGAGTTCATTTGCTTTAACTTTTTCATTTATCCTGCTCCCCACCACTTTACTGCAAATGTGTAACTAAGACATCCTATGTTTTGTGTATTTTACTGTACTAAAAGGAGGGGCATACAGGCTCTGTCATAATAAATACATTACATCAAAATACAGAAAGACTTGTAATTGATCAAAAGACCAGTTGCATATATGAGCAGATTATATAGAGAGTGTATATGTTATTTCAAGTTAAGATGTATGTATATTGCAAGGCTAATTATTTGCTAAGATTAGCATCTTTTGGTGGTGGCGGTGAAGTTCTTCTCTTGAAATTAGGCTTTGAGGAATGTGTACCTTAAAGAACATAGAGAATACAGTGATGAATAATGGAAGGCCCATTAAGTGTTCTACCTTCCCGCACCCCACCCTGTTGAATCTTTTTAAAATTAGCGTTAGAGACAGTGTTCGATAGAGAGCATTCAGCATTCTCTATAAGGAGCTGTTGTAACAGTACCTGACAGAGACAACAAATCATTATTGGTATAAAGAAGTTTGGAGATATTGGTGTGTGTTCATCTCTGTGGGTATGTTTATCATACTGGACTGTGTGCAGGGTACTCAAGAAGGCTTACTGACACACACATATGACGAAATACTAATAAAGATAGAAACAGAAAACAAAACACAGCTGTAAATAAAATATTAAGTAGCCCTAAAATAACCAGGAATAAAATTGAGGGGAGGATAAGGAAAGTATGACACTGGCTAAGACTAAGGTGCAGGCAACAAACAAGGTTTTTTTAAAAAAATATATAGATTAGGTATGGGACTGAGATTGACTGGAAATTGATGGAAAACGGGTATGCTGTGTATAAGAAAGGCTGAGCATGCTACCTAAGAATAAATAAAAGATAAGATGAATAAATGCCACCAAACTCTTTCTAATGTTAAGACAACTTACAAAAGAGTGAAAGTTTCTGTGATTGGAGATACTCTCCCTGTACTGGAAACTGCAGCTGACAATAAGCAAAGTCCAGCTCCCTTCCTTCCTCTCCTTTCCACGCTGCCATTCTTCTTATAAGGTGTTGCTTCACAGTTCTGCAATATTTTGGAGACTGGTTCTTTTGTTTTTTTAGAGAATGTTTTGACCTCCAAATTGGTCAGAATAAATCTGAACTTATAAAATGTGGTTTGGACCAATTTGGAGTGCGTTGATCCAAATCTGATTTAGCCTTAAACAGCCCAGTTCGGCTCAGAATTCAGGTTTTGTCCAAATTAGTTGCATATCCCTAATTGTTTCTACTTCTAAAACATATTTTTCTTTATATTTGTATACAATATATAATATTATATATTATATGCAAATATAATATAATATATAATACATTTGTATATAATGTTCATATATATCTATTTCATTTTCTTTATTTGTTGTAGCATTTCTGTTGAAAACAGTGCCACAAGCGTGTTCTGAAATGCTGTTAGATCCAAACAGTCAGGCTTGTTTCCTTGACTTTAGGAAGGCTCAGTATCCACCCTTCTCCCTTTTAATTCTCAATCACCATTATTAAAGCATATTCCTTCCATTTTGCTGCTAGGGATGTTTCTCTTAAATGCTGTTGGTGCAAGATGCCAGAATCTCATTTGAATTCAGTCCCAATTGCAATATAGCTTTAAAAAAAAGCTTTGTCAGGTCTTAAAACAAATGAACTGAACTTTGAAACAGAACACATTTGTAGTATCATATTCATTATTAGAGACACAAGATCTCGGCCAATTTGGACAAATAAGCATTTTTATTCCATTTTCCAGAAAATGAAAGCTAAAATAATAATACTTACTCTACTTACCTAAACACTGATTTAGGCTGGATTTACTGCAGAGTAAATAATATACAATTTTGGATAAGCTGTGCTTTAGGGAAGATTAACAATATTGCTGATACACTATTCTGAATTCACTAAACTGATTTTTTCCCCTTTCCTTTCTCAAAGGCAGCTTTTCAGTGTTTGTTTGCAATTTCCATATGCTGTTTTGACAGTTAAGGATATTGATTTTATTGTTCCATCTTGTCACAATAAGTACTAGGGAGGCATGCACGAATACTTTAACAAGAAGAAATTAGTCAAGTATATGCCTGCCTGCCCGCTGCATGTTGCAACATGGAAATAAATCTGATTAGTCCCAATGTTTCGAGATCTATCCAAATGTCATATTAGTATTCCCCATTTTATTGCAACGTAATAAATACTGGAAATTATACAAGCTGACAAAAATTTATTCCGCACTCCGCACTCAATGTGTAAGCATCTGTGTTCACATCAAAGGGAAATTAAATGACTAGAGTTGCAAGTAAAACTTAGGTAAACTTAATTGAAACATGACCAATGGAGTTTTCTCATTAGCCTTTTTAATACTTGAGGAATTGCCTAATTATCTGAACAATATAACCTGTGGTGCTCATGTATCTCAGCTACTGTTGCAACAATGACATTAAAGATGCTTTTCATAACTTTGGAGATGTAGTGATGTAGTTGAAGCTGGCATCTGTGAACTCTCATGAGAGAAGGCAGTGGCCAAAATAAGCATCAGTACAAGGAAGGTTTGTAGTTTTGGAAAGTTATTTATGTGAATAATATTAGTCTTCGTTGCAGGGTTGTTTAAAGAATTACGGACCGTGTGTGTGTGTGTGTGTGTGTGTGTGTGTGAAGCACTTTGGATATTTGAAACGCACTATCAAAATGTAAAGTGGATGTCCAGTAAGCTTTGGAAGTTTGTCTTCCTGCTGCCACTCTTACCTAGGAATGGCTCTCAGGAATTGTGTCACTATAGCTGCGCTGCCAGCCAAGTTTATGAAAATCTTGATAGTATATTTGAAGGCCAAATTCTGTACCCGATCATATAAGCTGAAGCATTACTGGCTTACCGTTGCCCACTTCCCTAGCATTAGAAAGGATGAAACTAGAAGAGCTTGTGCTAAATTAGGTAATACTAAGAACTAAACATTTTTGTTTTTATGTGAATGCTCTGTGCCAATGCCCAAGCAGCTGTAAGGGTTTCAGCACTCATTTGGACCTTCCTAACATTTCCAATATACTGCAATATGCCAACATGGCACCAAGCTCTATAATGGCAGGTGGTTGGTGAAAATACCTGCCAGTTTTGGATTGCTCCAATCCTCCCTTCTCTGAAGGAAGCCTGGAAAAAAATCACTAGTTTTCTTGCCGCTGCAGGAAGCGTATCAAAAGTTTCAAGATAATGAGACAAACTCCAGTTAAACCATGGTTTAGAGTTAGCGGAATGACCCAGACCTCCCCTAGGGTTCATGTGCTCTCCTTCCCTGTTCCTCTGGCATGGCTGAAAGGAGAAGATTGGAAGCTTTACTGTCTATTTGTTTGTAACCACAGTTCAGCATTCAGCCCTTAACTGTGCCCCATCTTAACTATGGGATATTGAAACAAGCTAATTTCATAGTTGACATCCGACCCTGGACACTTTGTTTCTGCTCTTATTATTATGTTAAAACCTTGGCAATATGTCAATGGAATTAGCTCAGCATGTTGGAAATGGGAACCTTCTATGAATAAGACTCTAAATCAGTGGTTCTCAACCTGTGGGTCCCCAGATGTTGTTGGACTACAATTCCCACCATCCCTGAGCTCTGGCCTTGCTAGCTAGGAATGATGGGAGTTGTAGTCCAACAACATCTGGGGACCCACAGGTTGAGAACCACTGCAATAGACAGTGTTAAACAAATGATAGTCTGTCCCCCACTTGCCTCCTTTCTCCATGCCCCCCACCTTTCACTTCCAGTAAACAACAGCAACCTACCTGCAGAAAAGCTAATGTAACAATAAAACAATGAACAGGGTGGCGATACAATGACTAGTGCAATCTGCACATGATAATATCACCAAGGCTACAAGTGGACTCTTTATTTACTGCATTTGCAATTGTTTAAGAGAAACCTATTTAAGAAAGAAACTACTTTTGCCATTTTTATGGACTTTGTTTGTTTATAGATAGTTGCCTTGGTGATATTATCTTGTGTCGAAAAGCTAGTGTAGCCGCTCTGCCACATCTGGTGAGCCACTAGTGAAGGCTACTTTCAATGAAAAAGAGTGATTTCTGGTATGGAAAATCAGCTGACAAAGGAAGGGAGGTAGTCATCCTGGAATAAGCAAATGAGAGACATGTCTACATGAGCAGAGGGTCACCATGTCTGCTAGCAGAGACCCACTGACATTTACAGTGACATTTGATGTGAAGCATTACCATGGATTTGTATGCAGCGAGCAGCAGGGCCGTCAAATTAGCTTTACATTTGCAAACGTCAAATGGGAAGCTTACAGAAGTGTCTGTCACTTTGCCAGCCATGGTTTCTCAAACCACTCTTTCTGAATTCTATGTTACGCAATTGCTGTTGCTCTACGCCACAAGTGTGGAAATAAGTCTGCTTCAATTTAGTCAAAGGTGCCAAAGCAAATTAAACAAAGGGCCCGTTCCCTGAAGGGTGTGAACAGTGAGCAGTCAGCAGGCATGCAGAAAGGGAAAGAATGTTATGCCGATTTCTATCTAAATTTCACTGTTGGAACATACTCCAGTTAAATTTAAACTGGCTGCCACATATGTTATTTTGGCATGCTGTCATTGTTACTTCCATTAGGGTTAAGTCTCAGCAGAGATGTTAGCTTGATACTGCAGGGAAACTAAGGCCATTACAGAGAGTTTGGCAGCATATTTCAGTGCTACTATCCATGACCAGACGGGCAGACATGTTATGTCTATCAGTTGTCATTTGAGATTGTCATGAATTATAGTGCCCTGGGATATGGCTAGACAGTCACCCTGGAAACTCAGCTGGGGGGATGTGATAATCTTTGATCAATTAATAATGTTTGAAAACTTTATGACGGCTGACAATGTTAGATTTTTCTCAAGGATTTCAGGCGTTTACATTGCCAAGTGCATTACACTGCTGATCACAAGTTGCCAAACTGTCACATAAATTAAACTGTTAGGTTTCCTCCCCCCACCCAACCCCAGTGCTCAAAAAGGAATGGGAATTTTCTTACATGCACTGCAAAAAATAAGTTTTCAAAAATATGCAAATGGCAATATCTAATTACTATTACTTCTTCTGAACATGACTGTAGATGTGCTAAAAAAACCTCATCCTTGTTCAGGCACCTAAAAGGGTGTATGTGACTGCATAGATGGGGGGAAAGGGATTGTATCTATTATATGTGCAAGTCGAGAATTCTGCTCCTGCTTTCTTCCTGTTAGGGTTCATTATTCTAAGAGGAACCTACAGGTGTGTAATTGGGCACATGTCAGAGTCTGTTTGGCTATAAACTCAGCTTTTAAATATTAAACCATTGGGATGCGGGTGGCGCTGTGGGTTAAACTACAGAGCCTAGGACTTGCCGATCAGAAGGTCGGCGGTTCGAATCCCCGCGATGGGGTGAGCTCCCGTTGCTCGGTCCCTGCTCCTGCCAACCTAGCAGTTTGAAAGCACGTCAAAGTGCAAGTAGATAAATAGGTACCGCTCCGGCGGGAAGGTAAACGGCATTTCCGTGCGCTGCTGTGGTTCGCCAGAAGTGGCTTAGTCATGCTGGCCACATGACCCGGAAGCTGTACGGCGCTCCTTCGGCCAATAAAGCGAGATGAGCGCCGCAACCTCAGAGTCGGCCACGACTGGACCTAATGGTCAGGGGTCCCTTTACCTTTTTACTTACTATGCAAATTAAATATACTACTGTTGTGAACGTGTTGTTGATTTAAAGTTACTTGATGTTAATACAATTGGTGGTTTCATTTGAAAAAATTATATGACTAGATTGTAATGTGTTTTGTGGCCTTTTGTGTAAGATATTTGCTCAAATGCTGGTAAAGTTTCTTCAGTCAATATCGTTCCTGAACATACTGATTTTTGTTCAGCTTTGCTTTTTTTAAGTCTCTCTCTCTCTCTGTCTCTCTCTGTGTGTATAATGCATATATACACACATCCCTTGTAAAACCTATGTACCTGTATTTAAATTTTTTACTTTTAAAAATAATCAAAGCCGAAAATTGCACCCACATTTAGAACATTTATTCGCTTATTCCTCTCTGATTTACCTTTCTGCAAAAATATGTAAGTTGCTCCAGCGCTTTGTCATATGTTCTTTTAAAGCTTCTCAGATGGATGACAGTAGGCAAAGAAGATTGACATCAGAGCACAGTAGCATTCCTACTCCTCATAGAAATCCAAACAGATAAATTTTAAGCAAGTGTACTGCTCTCTATGGTTCTGCACAGATAGAGGGGAAATGCACCGATCCTGTTTCGTATAACCCTTCTATCAACTTTCTCCTCATACCTTCCACCACCGCACCTGCACACATAATTGGTTAATATTTTCAGACACTAGATGTTAAAAGTGTACATACATTTTAGAACTTACAGTCCAACTGAAATAAATTATCACGTACTTCACTGCAGTTGGGGGCTCCTGTATAATCAAACTGCAGAGTTGCCTTTAGACTAAATGAGCACTCTGATGAATACATGACACCACTCTAGCACAGAATTCATATTATCATAGCCCCCTCCTTGACTTCCTTCCTTCCCTAATGGATAACAATAAAAAGACCAGGAGAATCATTATGTCCTTAATGGGAGGACAGAGGCAGGTCCAGTTTCTCAAAGAGACATATCAAAGGGTCACACTGACTTTTTACTATCTCTACATTCTGCAGTTCCCCTGTTCATGTGCATGATAGAAAAATGACTGAACTCAAAGCAAATTGCAGCTAAATTATTCTGATAGCCAGGAAAAGAACCATAGAACTCTAGAGTTGGAAGAGATTCTAAGTGTCATCTAGTCTGACCCCCTGCAATGCAGGGATCTCAACTAAAGTATTCATAACAGATGGTCACACAAACTCTGCTTAAAAACCTCTAATGAGAGAGACTCCACAACCTTCTGAGGGAGCCCATTCTGCTCTAACAAACAGCTCTAACCATCAGAAAGTTCTTCCTGATGTTTGGTCAGAATCTCCTTTCTTGTAATGTGAAGCCATTGGCTTGGGTCCTCCCCTCTGGAACAGGAGAAAACAAGCACCACCCTCCATGAGACAGCCCTTTAAATATTTGAAGATGGCTATTATGTCTCCTCTTACTCTCCTCTTTTCCAGGCTAAACATACCCATCTCCCTCAACCATTCCTCATAAGGCTTGGTTTCCAGACTTTTGATCACAATTGCTGTCCTCCTCTGCACACATTCCACCTTGTCAATATTCTTCTTAAATTGTGCCTTCAGCAGGAACTATGATGAGATAACTCCATGCACTATAGTTGGTAACCTTTGGGCAGAATCACCACAAATGACCCTCTGCCAAAAATATTTCCCAAGCACATTGGGAAGTACTGGCTATTAATAATGTGCCTCTTTGCACTGGTGGAGGAAGAGGAGTGCGGGGGGAGCGCACTGCCCCTGGCAGCACGATCCCAGTGGGGTGCCATTGTGGCTGCCATGCCCGCCTGCTCTCTGCCCCGCCCCGCCCCCTGGCACCATGGAGCTCCGCCACTGCCTCTTTGCTGAGGTATGACACCCTTTTGCTATCACTTCAACCATGAGAATCAAGGTGAGTTATAAATGTTCTCATATTGCTAAGGATTCAGAATCTGTATCGGTGGCCAAGTGTGAAAAGGGTACATCTGAGTCAAATGTTCTGGGCTGATTTGAGCCTGTAAAGTTTCGTGTTCTACAGGACCATACATTGTGAACGCTGTAGGCAGTTGTGACATTTTTGTCACCCCACCTTGCCAGCTGGAAAGAAAGTTGATACTAGTATCTGAAAATGTCACAGTCTGACAAAGTCAAAAGGTAGTCTGCTTGCAAGGCAGTTAATCACCTAATTCCAGTGTAATTAGCCACTGCAATATTACATTCTGTCCTATATTTAAAACTGTACTGCTTGACAATGCAACACAGTCATTTGTTTGTCCTTACAACCACAAGGTACATTGTGTAGAAAACAGTGACAATGACGCAGAACTTTGCAAAGGTCTTGTTCCTCTTGCCTTGACAACTGTATTTTCAGTTTATTTTAAAGTTATGAAAACAAATACACCAATTTCAGTCAGTCTCAATTCTATCTGAAAACCTTTGTATAGTTTTAGCAGCAATGACAGACTTTATATACAGATAAATTCAAGCTAGTAACGGTTGATAAAATCTAGAGGCATAAACCATAGATAATTAAATTTCATACAATACTTTAACAAGACAACAGTCTCTCTCTCTCTATTAAAAAAAGGCAACATCTGCTAGTTTTAATACATTGTTACCTTAGGCTGCATACACATGTAATATTTTCAGAGTGATTTGATTCCTCTTTTACCTCTACAGTGGCTCTTTCTACCCTATCTAGTTTCAGTAGCTGGATAATGAGACAAATTTACAGTGCAGTCTCATGTACATCTACTCAGCAGTAAGTCCTATTGAATTCAATGGGCTTACTCTCAAGAGTGTGCATAGAATTGTAGGCCTAATGAAGTAAAGGAAAGCCTTTTATTCCTCTTTGTGGGAAAACCTTACAATATAGTAAAAGCCTGTTTGAATGCTTCTTTAAAAGTTTTGATCCTTGGAGACGTTAGCGCTAGTTTAGAAGAGGGTGTACAAACTCTGCTCGGTGGGAGAAAATGCTTTGAAAGACTGAGAAATTATCCTCAAGATTGAAAGGCATCATTATAGGTGTTAATTTGACTCCAGTTGACCTATGTGACAAACATCAGGATGCAGTAACATTTTAATCTAAAACAATTCAGGTTACAATTCAGTCAATGGTGAGCACTTTTAAATTCCATTGGTTTCAAAACAGTTTTTAATAGTACACTATCATCGCATTATATATATTTTAAGGACTCTGAAATTATATCTGTTCATCTGTGTTAAGGGGAATGTAAGCTGAATGGTTAGTGTGCATAATAGCCAGCCTTTCTGCACATTAACCAGCCTCATTGAGAATGTATGCATATTCATTCCATGATGAAGAAGGAATTATGCACATTTTGCATTCAATATACATAATCCCCAAGAGGCCTTGGGAAGATGCATATATTGACTAAATACTGAACTTTCGCCAGTTGTTATAGAAAGTACCCAACAAGGCTTGGGAAATGTGCATATCTTGACTGCATCTTGCTGTGACGTTAACATATGAGAGAGTGCTGGAGGTGAAATAGTTAAACAGGTTGCCCAGTCAGGACCCAGGGGGGTGGAGTCAGTGGGACTATAAAACCAGCTCAGGGAGGGGCAAAGGGAGGAGTTCATTGGGAGCTGGGTGGGTGGAGTGGGAGTGAATTGGGCTGGAGTTGTGAGTAGGTTGAGTTAGTGTAACGAAACAGGCTGAGTCAGGAACAGTTAGGGGCTAGACAGACAAGTAAATATCTGAGAGGTGGTTTAGTGAGTGAGAGCAGGTAGCAAAAGTTATAGGTCTGGGGAGGCACCCCATGAATGTAATTGACTGATAGTGTTTATGAACCACACGCTTGTTAAACTGCAATAAATAAACAAAAGTTTAAGTTTCAATTTAACCCTGACTGGACTCAGTGTTGTCCCAGGTGGTGGCAGTGAGAAACGGCACAAGTGGTGGCACAGGGATCAATAGACGATGAAACGTCCGGGGACCCTGTGTGATCGCCACACTTGCACATTCACCACTCCCATCCCTCACCAACCCCTAGAGCTTGCCAACCCACCAGCCCCCCATTACTCCCTTAGATCAGGGATGGGGAACCTTTATGCCTCTGTGGGGCAGATCAGCCACATTTGATTCAACTTTCAAAATCCCTTGCAGGGTTCCTAAGTGACTGCTGCAAAGGGAAGCCAGTAAGAAGGCAGCATTTCAAAAAGCAGGCTTCTTTCTGGCTTTCTACAGTGGTGGTGGCAGCAGCTTTCATTCCCCATGCTGCCCCCTTCAACCTGCAGCATCAGAGGTTTAAAGCAGGAAGTATGAGAATGGCCGTTTGCAATATGTTAAACCAAAAGTTAAAATGCAGAAGGTCCCAGGTTCAAATCTCCAGGTAGTGCTGGGAAGGACTCCTTCATGAGACTCTTAATTTCAGGGTTCCCACATTGGGCAAAAAGATTCCTGCATTGTTGTGGATTTGACTAGATGACCCTCGTGGTCCCTTCCAACTCTCCAATTCTATGATGCTATGAAGACCTGGAGAGTTACTGCCAGTCAATGAAGACAGTAATGAGCAAAATGGATCAGACTCAGTATAAGGCAGCTTCCTGTGATCCTACTGCAAACCATTGTGGTTATTTGTTCTATGGGATGAAGCACAAACTCAGAGAATTGTCGGAAATCAACCCAATCCTAAATGTTCAAACTCAAAAGGAATTTCTAATGAACTTGGACCTTACTTCCAACTAAGCCTGCTCAGGATTGGGTTGAAAGTCTGTTTTCTATCCATAAAACCAAATGTTTTGATTAACCTTTGAAACTGAGTTTGCCAAATTCTACTGTTTAGGAGTGCCTTTATTCGTTGTTAAATTAGGTTGGAAGCCATTACGAGTTCACAATCTTAGAATAGTTTACCATACTTAAGAGCTTATAAGAATTGCAAAAAAAGCCCAAAACATGCACACTCTCAACAACTGCTACAGAATCAAAAATAAAAGGATCCAAACAATAATGCCATTTTTTTCCTGATGGGAAAGCTTGTTTTCCTATCAGCTCCTCAGAATGAGCCTGCCTTTCTTATTACACTGTTTTGTTTGCTCTCCTCTGATCTTTTGCCTCTTTATTTAGGATTGTGGTCCCTGGCACATACTTTATTCCAGATTTAATGGAAAGAAATATTGCTGCTGTAGTCTTTCACTCAGAAGGAAACAACTCTACATTATTTGTATACAGCCCTCACTTGAACTCGGAGACTTGTATTTATGCATTTGGCAAGGAAAGTATAGCAGATGCTATCTGCAAGGTCTTGAACCTCCAGTTTTGGAATTTATGCTTTTCTGAAACAATAAACTGTTTGGGGTTGTAGTGAGGGTTTCACACAGGGAGTTTTATTGGCCAGTATTTCAAGCATAATATTCTCTTTGACTTTAGCATCTATAATCTTTATTATTATTTGTGTGTGCGCGTTCAGTACTCCTTTAATTTTATTTAGGTATAAGCATACTGATATCAACATGCAGCTCTTTATGCAGAGAAAATAGAACTTTATTACAGGTATAATTGCTTGGGTGTTCTTCATAATAATATTGGCTGTTGGTAAGCCAATTCCACATTCTTTTTTTAGCAGGCAACTTACCGGGTATATGAAAGCTAGAGACCCCTGTCTGGATGTTCCTTTCTATGGAGGTCAGGTGGGTAGTCAATGGATATAACCCTTTCTTCATCATAGCAAAACACCCATTTCAAATATATTTTGTGTGGCCAACTTTATTATCTGTTGAGCACCACACATAGCCTGTCGTATTTGCCTCAACCTTTGGTTATTCATAATTTGGTTTCTGATTACATTGGTTGCTGTTTTGTTGTCACATCTTCTGGACTGTTTTGATTTCTCTTGGTTAATTAACAGAGGCACCAATTATTTGTTTCTACCTTTTGTTTTATGGATCATCTCCCCCCCCCCCATTGATTTCATCCATAAGTTGATTCGAATATGATGACTGCTAGCAAGGTAGAACATAATTTCCTATACGAAATAAATGAACAAATTAATAAGCAGTATTTTGTAGACAAGTTTCTGGTCCAAAGGTTTCAAAGGGCTAATGTTAAACGATGAGTCCAATCAACCACACAATTGAACTCTGAATATTCAAGTTTATCAATAACTAGCTTTGTAAACTCCCCATTACATTATTAACCAAAATATGCCAGAGAAATGATGAGCCAGAGATTCAGACTCCAGAACCTAGGTTCCACTAATACCCCCCAGGATGTTTACTCTTATATCAACAGCACATACATTATTATGGAAGAAGTCAATTTTTTTCAAGCGTATATTCCATTGTCTTCAAGTGTGTGGTGCTTTTACACCCTACAAACACAATTGATCCATGCAGTAAAACAGAGTGAAGTGCTTGAAGAGGTGCGTATAAATGATAGCTCAGTGATCTCCATGATAAGTAGCTCAGTATCTGAAATACAGCAAATTACTTACAACCTACTCCCAGGCATTAATTCATCTGTCTGAATGCTCTTTTTGGAAGACCCTTGTCAGCTACGGTCCCATTAAGTTTTGCTTACTGTCATTTGACTTCTGATGATCTCCTTGCCTCGGTGACACATTCATTAGTTATATCCAGTCTTGGCTGCTTCAAGGTGCTTGTGGATAAAGCACCTTTTATCTGTATTTGCTGGTGTAAAGTTCAGTTTGTTTACAATGTATGTGGGTTTCACAGTGTGGGGGATAATAAAAAAGTTGATTTTGAATTACATGGTATCAGCTCATGGCTGGTGACAGTGACAAAATTACCTAACAGTTTGGAGGAATGAGGTTCTTCATATTTATACTGTGGTGGAGACTTGAAATCTTGCATTTTGGCTCGGAAAGGTCTGTGAAGGTTCTGCAGTGGTCTAGTGGGTGGGTGGGGAATCTAATTATCTTTAATCTGACTGGCTGAAGTAGAAGCAAGCTGCAGTATAACTAGTTGGTCTCTGCCCACAGATGGGCAGTATCACAGTATGCCCACAATATCATCTGGTCCACAAGCTGTTATGCAACACTAGCTGTCCTTGATGAAAGCTAAACAGAGACATGCAGTGTTTAGAGAAAATAGGTAAGAAGAAGTATGCTTGCTCCCCTTTGGCAATTATTAATCATCAAGTAATATTTGAGGGTATTATGATTAGCATCAGTTTTGCCAACTAAGTATATTCTAGGTACTAATGTTTGGTTTGGGCACTTTTCATTGATCCTTCATTATCCTAATATAATATCGGCTTTTAAATAATATATTTATATTGACTTCTTCAGGAAAGGACTTGCAGGAAATATTTAGCTGCTACACTTTAGTGCATTTCAGTTTTTGCCTAAAACAATATGCTGCTTGCTCTTCATTGTTTTTCATTGCCCATAGCACTGGAACGTGGAAATCTGATAATTAAAAGCAGCTTTAAATATCAATGAAATTCAATCAGCATTACAGTGTGTATAAAGCATGTCAGATTATTTCATTATAATGTATCATTTTTTGGTGAAATGATTTTTTTTTTAAAGGGACATCTTGATGGATGATTGGTGTTTTCTGATATGCTCCAATAGAAGTATATTACAGTTGGAGGATGGATCAGAGAAGGAAAGGAGATTATAGATGGCTCATTTCCATGCACTGCTTTATCAGGAAATAAATGCTATGAATGAGATGGTCACTGAAGAAGGACCATTTCATGATGCTGGGCATTGCTGGTATCTCAGTTGTAACACAGTGAGCAAATAGTGAGAAAGCTGCAGCCTAGGGTTGGTGAGATAAAGGAAGATATACCTTCAACTCTGTTGCAAATTGGAAAGATGGAAAGCGCAAACAACAACAGTTCACTTCTGTAGTAATAGAAGAAAGTAAACGACAAATCCACACTCCCTGTTCGTTTATGCTCTTGGCAGGTTCTCAGATCTCTTTGCTATTTGTTGTGTATCTTGGTTTCCTTACAAATGTAAGATAGCAGATATAGTTTAACTGAGAACTCCATCCACTCCTTCCATTGCCAATTTCTTCTCCATTTGCCACTGGATTCTCTGAAAGTTAACCATCTAGACAAATGAACCTGATTACATGGCAGGATACAATACAGGATTCGTAGTATTATGCTAGCATCCTAGCATCATCTCAATTACATCCTGAAGCAATTGCTGCAACTGCTGGGCTATCACAAACTGTGACCCATCAAACTGAATGCATTCCAGCTATATGGAAGCTCACCAAACACTCAATATTTTCACTTGTTTTTCTGTCGGCTGTGAACCACAAAATCAGGGGAAGGCTGGCAACTGTACCACTGCATGACTCATGGTCTGTGTCCAATCTGGCTGTGCCAGTCTGGGATACCGTGAATAAAAATTGAATTTTCTGATGAAAACATTTTACCACTGAACACTAAAGGGATGTCAGATTATCTCCATTTCTTTTTTCTTTTTTCCTCTTAAGTTCAGTTGCGTGCTGAGGTCCCCCAAAACACCCTTATCCCAAATAACTCACACTTCACACATAATTTTTGTTTAAGGTTTTTGGCATAATTTTTTGGCCACAACTTTATTATCATACAAAATTGTGAGTGGTTGCTTAGGCATTGGTTAAGACTAGCTGTCCCCCCGCCATGGGGACAGCACTGACTTCCGGATTCCAGCGAAAGCCAGTGTGGAGGAACAAGATCAGGGGATAACTGGAGCTGCGACACAGACCCTCAGCTTCTCCCCACATGCTCCTAGGGGCTTACACGGCCCAAACCCGATTCCAGGGGTTTGGACGAAAGGATGGTAAGCCCCTGAATTCCTTTAACGGAATTCCCGTGCAGCAGCATCACCTGAGGGGCAGGCACAGCCAATCCATACCCCTCCACCAACCAATTTAAACCAATGCCTAACCGCCAACCTTACAAGTTGTGACGATTTGCTACGCGGTAGGCAAAAACCAGATGGCACACACTAATCAGCCAAATGGCAAAATTCCTACCAGGCCCTCGCACCAATGCAAACGACCCCATGACAGGCATAGCAAGGTCAAGCGGAAGCCCAACAAGGGAGGGCGGGCGGGTGATCCGATGCCCACAGCGAAAGAGAAAGCAACTCTCTGTGGGCCTTCCTTAAATATCCTCTGATCTCCACCCCCAAAGTGGCAACATACAAATTGCCCCAGCAACACCATCACCAATCCTTGCCAGGCCCTTTCCTTCAATTTTGCCTGGCAACTACAGGGTGCTTTGCCTAGCCCCAGCCGCAACACGTGCTCTCCTTTAATGAGAACACGCTTTGCGTGCTGAGGTCCCCCAAAACACCCTTATCCCAAATAACTCACACTTCACACATAATTTTTGTTTAAGGTTTTTGGCATAATTTTTTGGCCACAACTTTATTATCATACAAAATTGTGAGTGGTTGCTTAGGCATTGGTTAAGACTAGCTGTCCCCCCGCCATGGGGACAGCACTGACTTCCGGATTCCAGCGAAAGCCAGTGTGGAGGAACAAGATCAGGGGATAACTGGAGCTGCGACACAGACCCTCAGCTTCTCCCCACATGCTCCTAGGGGCTTACACGGCCCAAACCCGATTCCAGGGGTTTGGACGAAAGGATGGTAAGCCCCTGAATTCCTTTAACGGAATTCCCGTGCAGCAGCATCACCTGAGGGGCAGGCACAGCCAATCCATACCCCTCCACCAACCAATTTAAACCAATGCCTAACCGCCACCTGAGCCCTTACGCTCACCGCCAACCACTCACAAACCTAAACACACTCTCAACTTAGCCACCACTGACCTCAACCATACATCATTCCCAACAGAGGTAAGATGAACCCCATCAAACCTGTAGCAATCAGTGGCTTTAACATTAATATCTGGGTGGGGAATCACAAGCCCACCCAGATCAGACACCAGCTTGCTCGCAGCTGAATTAATACGCTTTCGCACCCTTTCGGTGGCCGCAGGGCAGGGACTACCCCTCCAGATGCAACGCTGAAGCAACTGTGACCAAATTAGCTTAGTAGCGGGCACCAAGGCCGCCAGGTCCCTCAAATCCTGCAAAATAACAGCACGTAAAACATAACAGGAAAAAGAAACCATATCATTTTCCCCAAGCTGCACCACAATCGCCGTAGGGGGGCCCTCCAGAAGAACACGCCTCTGCATTAGCGGTAAGAACTCCTTCCACCGCATCCCCCTTCTGGAGATCCAGGACACTCGCACGTGCTGCGGAAGGCCGAGGCCAACTCCCAGTTCAGATTGCCGAGCTCTGCAAGCGGCCCAATGCACAATACTGTGCCCCACTATCCAAACCCGGACAGTGGGTAGACCTAGGGTAAAACAAAAGATGTGAGTACACGAGATCAACACCATTTCCGCACATAACCCTTATATGCGTCCGACTTCCAGCGACCCAGGTCTTTAATCCTCCTTGCCGACAAGCCCCAATGGGCGGCTGTTGTTGCAGCCCCAATCCTGAAGGAATGCGGAGCAAACTCAGAGGCTGCATGGCCACAAGCAGCAACGACCCTGCGCAAAACACCAGTGAATTGATGGCGTGCCAATGGACGCCCATCTTCATGAATGAACAGGGCCCCTCCCCCAGGAGGCCGCAACGCCATATATTTCTGGAGATCCTTGACTGGGCAAGGGCCCCCTAGCCCAGTTGCTGGGAGCCGAATAACTGCCCCTCTACCCAGTTGATCAGTTTTGGAACTCCTGACAAGGATCTGCAATTCTGACTGAGACAAGCTCACGTCCTGCAGCAACAAACCTCTCGAACCTCCATCCTGCTTAGGTTCACACACCACCTCCCCAACCCTCAGGGCTCCAAAAAAGGCTAACGAATAGGCTGCGGAAAATAACCGCGCCTCAAACCTGGACCAACAGATGCCCTTTAGTTTACTTCGCATCCTGGTCAACAATCCAAACGTTATAGGCCTCCTTGTAGCTGGTCTGGAGGGGCAAAGCCTCCCCCACCCCTCCAAAGCCTTGCGCACCACGAACTTCCCACATGGATCATTATTAAAATAAACTTTGCTAAAGAAGGAAATTGCAGCCGCATGCAATCTCAGCGTCCTGGCTGCCCTCCGCATCTGAAATAGATGCGCCAAATATTGGAGCACCTGTGCAGTAGAATGAGGTGTGCATGTTCCCCCTACCACGGATTGCCCAGTGAAATGCAAAAAATCGGTCCAAGCCTTCTTATAGGACCTCAATGTGGAGGGGGCAATAGATGCAGCTACTCCCTGTAAAACTAAGTGCTGCCAAGGTTCCAGAGATGATCCGGGAAAAATTCCGGACGGTCTCGAGCCACTGGCGCCAGGGACCTGAACCGCTGCATCTGAAAACGGGACAGAGCATCAGCAATCTCGTTAGACACTCCAGGAACAAAACGAGCAGAAAATACAATGTTAAAACGTAAGCAATGCAAAACAAAGACCCTCAGCAGGGCTGATACCCTAGGTGATCGTGAAGACTGCTTGGCTAGCACGTTCACCACCGCCAGGTTATCTGTCCAAAAACATACACGACGGTCCCTGAAATGCTCGACCCATAAATGGACTGCCACTACAATGGGAAAAAACTCAAGAAAAGTTAAGTCCCGAGTTATAGCTTCCCCACGCCAAGCTGAAGGCCAACGCTCGGCACACCACCTGCCATCCCAATACAAACCAAAACCCAACGACCCCGCAGCATCAGAGTGCACCTGAAAATCGGTATAAAGGTTCAAGGTGTCCTGCCAAAGAGACACCCCATTGAATTCCTCCAGGAATTCCAACCAAATACGAAGGTCAGCACGCACCTGAGCTGACAGGCGCACCCTATGCCTCGGGGACCTCAAACCTGACATAAGCCTGGCCAAGCGGGAACAGAAAGGTCGCCCTGGGGCGATCACCCTGCAAGCAAAGTTTAGGTGGCCCAGCAAGGACTGCAGCT
The DNA here is from genome assembly GCF_964106645.2 of Podarcis pityusensis. Classification (NCBI taxonomy): domain Eukaryota; kingdom Metazoa; phylum Chordata; class Lepidosauria; order Squamata; family Lacertidae; genus Podarcis; species Podarcis pityusensis. The sequence goes on along the minus strand of NC_138034.1, from coordinate 28,858,222 downwards.
GCCGCAGAGTAACTTTTTTCATGGGAATGAGTTCAGCGATGACGCCCTTCAGCGTGAGTATCTTATCCGCCGGCAAACTGGAAGTTTGCGCCACCGTATCCAACGAAATACCCAGGTAAGTCAGCTGCGTAGAAGGACCTTCAGTTTTCTCCGCAGCTAACGGCACGCCCAGTTCCTCGGTTAAGGCAGCAAAGGCCTGCAGCAACACCACGCAATTCCCCGTATCGCTAGCTGAGGCCAATAAAAAACCATCCAAATAATGAGTGACTCCGCCCAAACCAGTTCTTTTGCGCAGAGCCCAGTCCAGAAATGAACTAAAACACTCGAAGGCCGCACAGGCTACCGAGCAGCCCATGGGCATGGCCTTATCAAAGTAAAATTCCCCGTCGAACTGAAATCCCAGCAACCAGAAGTCATCAGGATGAATTGGAAGCAGCCGAAATGCAGACTCAATGTCACATTTGGCTAGCAGGGCACCCTGTCCAAATTTTCTTATCATTTTGATCGCTTGATCAAGCGAGGCATACTTCACCGAACAAAGCTCCGGGGGAATAACATCATTTACTGATGTGCCCCTAGGGTGTGAAAGGTTGTGTATCAGGCGAAATTCCCCCGGAGCTTTTTTAGGAACCATACCTAAGGGTGAAATATGCAGATTAGGAAAGGGTGGAACGGCAAAAGGGCCTGCCATACGGCGTAGAGCCAGTTCTTTCCCAATTTTCTTACGCGCCACGTCAGGCATATCCTTCACAGACTTCTGGTTTGAAGGGTTTCTAGCTACAGGATTTGCCGCCACTGGGATTCGAAAACCCAGGGAAAAACCGTCACGCAAATAAGATGCTAAGAGGGTATAACTGTAACAATGACAACAACGGCTGTAGCCTAACCGGGGTATGAGCTAAGGAGGAAAGTACACTATTTTCCTGCACCGGCGGCTGCAGCCTGGGGCGCGGCTTTCGGGGGCTGCTGTGAGCCCCACCCCTTCCGAAAGGGCCGTCGAACCCCTGCACAGGCAGAAGCTGGATGGTTCCCTGAACACTTCTCACAACTATGAGAATATCTGCAGAATTGGCGCTGACAGGTTCCTTTGTTAAAATCCCAACAAAAGAACTTGCGACCCGTCTTAGCTGGCACAATCCTAGTTTTTTGCGATTCAGGGATCTTATTGTCAATACGTGGAGCCACATAAGTGGTCCATACATCTAAATCCTTTCGGTCCCAGCGGGCAGTGGGGATCTTGGCAGCCCTGCGTCTGAAATTCTCATCATAAGAAATCGCAGCAGACGCTCCAGCCATCGTAAATGCTGAGCGAACTATGGACAAATAAACCCATAAATGCATGGACCTCCGTGGGTAGGCCGCTGCCACCACTCCAGCGAACACCTGGAAACTATCCAGCCATCGCTCGAAGGTCCTTTCAACCTTTGGCAAAACCACCCTCTTTTTCGTGGCTGCCAAACCTCTATCCTGGGAGTCCTGACACTCCTGAGGGGGTGCCAAGCTAAATATATCAATGTAACGGCCATCCAGAATCCTAGATCGCAGCTTTGTAGTCAAGTGGGCACCTGGTATAATATCCCTAGCTGAGTTGGTGGAAACTTTCACATCAGGCATGAGGACCCCTTCCAGACAGTCCTGCACCGCCCCATACTTTGCCCTGTGAGAGTTTGCCCTCCGCTCCCAAGCCCATTTTGGAAGTCCCGATGTCTCCCCAAAGCCCCAGTATAGCGAAAGCGAAGCTTCCTCATCACTACTGGAGGTTTGAGACGAAGTACCTGCGGAAGAGGATGAGGTGTCTCTCCGTCTCCTCTTAGCACGCTTCTTGGAACTCTTTTTCCGGCGACGGAGCCCACCAGAAGAGGACTTTGGAGGGAGAGGAAGGCTGTCCTCCACCGAAGACTCAGATGTGTCGCCTTGCAGCACAACGCCTGGAACTGACTGAGAAGAGACTACAGGTGAATGACCAGGAACAGACCTCACCACTGATGAGGACTGTACAACTGAACCCCGTGCCGCCCGAATCCGGGCGGATGACCTCCGCCTGGTCGGACCCCTGGGGCCGCCCCGTACCCTTGGCGCTGCAGCCTGGGAGACAGGTGAGACCGACGACTGGGACAATTGATTAGTACGCGAAAGACCCCCAGCTAACAAATCCTCCCCCTCATCTTCAGCCGAAGATGACACCGAAGGAGGTGCGTCAACAGGCGGAGCTGGACTAGCAGAAGAAGTCGTCGGAGTCGAGCAGCGTTGAATCAAACCATCCATTTCAGCCTCAACACGTGCTAACACCACTGGGTCACTGGCCAAGCCAGTGACCATGGACTGAAGGCGTCTCAAAGATCGCTGTGGCACTGGAGAACGCAAAGCTTGGGACGGGCCTTTTATGGGCCGCTTCGCTGAGGAAGCGAGATCAAGCCTCCGTGACACCTTCTTCTTTGGAGCCATACCTGCTACTAGTAAAAAAGACAAATAATAGAATTAATGCAAGGCTACACCAGTGCTCTTTGTTATAATGAATAGTCAATCAGCCAGAAAAACAATCAATCCCGATAGGTGCAACTATATGGCTCACCAGCAGGTGGCGCAGCCAGTAATCAAGGCCAATGGTATAGCTGCGTTTCAATAAACGGCCACTAGAGGCCAGCACGCAATGAGGAGGCAGTAGAAAATGGCGCTCCCGCCAAAATTCCCCAAAATGGAGGCCTCCCAACTGACTTCAGGCAGAAGGCCTCCCCCAATGCCCAAAGCAGGCCGCAAGCAGGCCTCCAACCACCAAAGCCGCTGTGCGCGCTAAGCGCCACCGGCTAAAGCTGGAACGTCCGAGGAGGGCCCCCCCGCAGCCTAAAACGGCCCAACTCCGCAGGCCGCAGGCGCCGAAGCGCGGCAAAAGCCGCTACCGCTCGGAGCCGGGTGGGGGGGGTGCCCAAATAGGCCCCGAGCCCAAGGCACGTCCCACGGCCTCCCCCAGCTCCCCCAGGCACTCCCCGCTATACCCGGGCCAAGAGGGGAAAGGCTTGACTAAGCCTCCCCAAGCCCGGCCCAAACAGGGCCGAATAAGCAAGCGCCGAGCGCCGCGTGCGAATCGGCGGCTCCAACGGCGCCTGCGCGGAGCCTCCGCGCCAGCCGGCCCGCCCCGGCTAGTAAGAGCGCGCCGAAGCGCGCGAAAAGGGGGCCGCCGCCGTGAGAGGCCAGGGGAGGACTACGGTAAGCACCCGCTTTTTTCTCTAGTAACCCTACGAAGTGGGGGGGGGGGAATGGTAAAGCTCCGAGGGCCCGAAGGTCAACCAGCCCCGTCCCCGGCGCCTCGGCTACGAACCGGGCCGAAAGGCCTAGGGTCCGCCCCCCCCTCCCGGCCACCCCCAGCAGCCCCACGGGACCAAAAGCCCACGAGGAAAGTTGGGGGGGGAAGGCTAGTAAAATGGAAACAAGAGTCAGAACAAAAACAAATAAAAATTGAAAACTAAAGACAAAGAACCTGGAAAATAAATTAAAGAAGGGGGGGGTAGACTTTGGGGAGATAAACACAAAAGGCCAAGATCAAATAAATAAATAAAATAAAATAGGAGAAAATGAGGAATGAGATATAGATTTATACAACCGGTCTTTAGCTGTGTTCGATCCGATGCCCACAGCGAAAGAGAAAGCAACTCTCTGTGGGCCTTCCTTAAATATCCTCTGATCTCCACCCCCAAAGTGGCAACATACAAATTGCCCCAGCAACACCATCACCAATCCTTGCCAGGCCCTTTCCTTCAATTTTGCCTGGCAACTACAGGGTGCTTTGCCTAGCCCCAGCCGCAACACGTGCTCTCCTTTAATGAGAACACGCTTTGTCTACATTTCCATATCAGTTTGCAATGTTATTATTAAAGAGTTCTCATAGTAGTTCATCTGCATTTTGGTGCAAATTTCTCCTAAGATGCATTTTTGCAAAGCAATTTTTACCCAATGCAATGCACTTTGTATGCTATTTTAACTCATAGGTGTGTTTTTACCTCACTCTCTGCATTTTTGTAGACATTACTTGGCTGACAAACAGAATTGCAAAATTTGGGGAAGTGTAAAATTTTATAGGATGACTGTGTTTTGCTTTGCATATTGTTTTGGAAAGTTCAAATTGGGTAGGTTCACCTTTAAATAGGAACTAAATCAAATTTCTCCCCTGTTCCTTTTAACAGGCATTTCCTCCACATACTGATCAGCACAACATTTACTCCCTTTAGCTTTCAATTGTATTATATTACTGTGGAATCACACACACACACACACACACACAGAGAGAGAGAGAGAGAGAGAGAGAGAGAGAGAAATATTTTCTATGATGCTATCTTCCAGGTAAGCATGTGTAAAATACAGTCATAAATTATAGCATGGATTAAACCATTGCTACCCTTAATAATGACCCACCGGAAGATCATTTTTACATGCTTTTAATTTTTTTAAAATGACCCCCCAGCTAGTTTTTTTTAGTTGCCCCAGAATGTTATCAATATTTTTCTTCCCTTCTTTTCCACTTCAAAGATTTAGAGAGCCCCTATATGCATATTTTGAGTTTTTTCCTACAAAATATATTTGCCCCACATCTAGTCACTTTTTTGTCTGTTAACTGCTGGCAACAGACATCATTCCATAGATCAGCAAGTACAGTTCTTATTCCCTTTACAGTGGTACCTTGTGTTACAAACGCTTCGGGTTACAAACGCTTCAGGTTACAGACTCCGCTAACCCGGAAGTAGTACCTCGGGTTAAGAACTTTACCTCAGGATGAGAACAGAAATCGCACGGTGGCGGCGGCAGTGCGGCGGCAGTGGGAGGCCCTGTTAGCTAAAGTGGTACCTCGGGTTAAGAATAGTTGCAGGTTAAGAACAGACCTCCGGAACGAACTAAGTTCTTAACCCGATGTACTACTGTAAATCCTTGGGCAAGACACTTAACAGTTTTCCTTTTTTAAAAAAAATAAGATGCACACATTTGCCCATTGGCAGCCTATGTGGCAGAGCTTCTGCTGCACAGGGGTGTTCAGGAGTTTAATGAATTAATGTTTGCAAAGTGACCTGGGATCCTGCCATGTGAGTTGTTAATTAAGTGTGGAGTAGTAGTATTATTAAATTTGCATCAGTGTAATGCACTCATGGTATTGCACATTTCATGATGATGAATGGATTGAAGTTGCTCAGAACAGAGTTACTGGGATGGAAATTCTTTAATGTGCAGTAATGGTTAGAGACTGAGGTGTAACACAATACTTAGTGCAATTATGTCACAATTATTGTCTCTATTACAGAGTTATATATTCTAAAAATATTGTAAGATTTATAACTAATCTTTGGTTTCTAATGATCCCATTCGGCTGCTTTTTCTGTAATTGGCCAATCTGGACAAAAGCCCAATGCCATGGAGTAAGAAAAGGAGTATGGGAAAGGTCAAAATGTTAGATTTTAAAACTTTTCCTAAGAGGAAAAAAGTTTCAAATAAGAGTAAAAATTTTCTGAAGACATTATAGTAAAAATAGGGATGAGGCACACTTTATTTTATTTATTTTTATTGACAGATATGGATTCCCGAATAGCAAGACAATGCTTCTTTTACGACTAGAGCATGTCCATTTAAATGGTTGCTTCCAGGGTCCACCTGCCAGTGGTGGGAGAGGCCTACGGATGGGGGCAGGAATCATGATCCACTTTGCATTTAAAGGCAAACTTACTTAATTTCCAGTTTCCGAAATGCTATGTGAACAGGGAACACGGCCAACCTCAGAAATGAATTTTGCAATGCTATTCTCCAGCCATGGAATGTGTGAAAAAACGCATTTACTGGGGTAAATTATCCAGTGTGTGTGAGAGAGGTGAGGGGGGATAGAGAGTAACAGAAAAGTGCATTACAGGGTCCTCTGAACGTATGCTTGGGTTATGTTAAAGGGATAGCACCTAAAGCCAATAGTATAGTCAAAACACATTGGGTTCAATGGCAGGTAGGATTGCCAAAGTTTTCTGTCCCTGGACTCCCACCCCTCTATCTATCTATCTATCTATCTATCACCTATCATCTATCTATCTATCTACCATCTATCTATCTATCATCAGGCAGGTAAAACTGAATGCACACAAGTTAGATGCACGTAAGTTGCATGTTACCTGTATTTAGGGCAAACTGCTTTGCAAAAATCTGTTCTGACCATGCCATTTTCTTTAAGACATTCCATGATCCTTGCTATTGTAATGAGATGCACTACTGACAATCAACCTGCACACTCTCCACATTGTGCTGAATAAGAAGGAGTTACTTGTGAGTAGCTCTTGGTATGTTGCAGCCCGTGAGATGAAACTGAGGAGTGGGAAAGGGGGACACATGGAAAGAATGAAAATAAAACTGTTATGTGATTACTGTGGATGTTATCACTTCAGTGGGCATGTGTTTCTCAATCTCTCTCTCTCTCTCTCTCTCTCTCTCTCTCTCTCTCTCTGCTTTCTTAAAATCCACGGCTTTTCGAGGGAAAGATATATTCTTGCCAGAGGCAAAAATACTCTACAATGCATCCCTTAACTTTGCTCGCCATGGTCAGCTGAAACTAAAAATTGCAAAAAGATAAAGTGCTTCATAAAATCAAGGTTTTATTGTATAAGTGCCCTTATGAAACTGATTGACTATACAATGGCATTATATCAGAGTAAGGCTTACAGTATTACAGTGACCAGATGTAAGACTTATTTAAGTTGGATTCAAAGTGAAATATGTAAGAACTGATTTGAATACTAATGAACAGGAATCGTGAAGAGGGAGAAGGGTAACAGTGTCAGATACTAATGTTCCAGTGATGATGTGGTCCTCCCCAAATGGTTGTAGACACCGCGAGCCAATGTAGCAGAGCAGTTAGAGTGTTGTACTAGGACAGGGGAAACCAAGGTCCAAGACATTCGCTGGATGTCAGATACTAATATCCTTGGAAAGGGGGTAAGCTGCTCTGAGGATTGTAGCTCTGTGGGGGAATAGGGTCTCCTAACAAATGAATTGCACTTCGCAGGACTATCCAGGGCAATTCATGACTGTTTAAAGTGGTATGATACTGCTTTAAATATATAGTGCCGATGTGGCCAGAGAGAACTTTCTGATCATTCTCTATCTCCTGCTATCATCTCAATATGAGAACATTCTAACCACAGGCTGCCCATTACCTCATTTTGAATAACTCCCAGTGCTGATGCTCCCAGGTGAGCATAGACAATGCGATTCTTCTCACATGCAATGTGGCCTTTGTCTGGGCTTTGTGCTATCTGCAATGCAAATTAATAATGAAGATAACAATCCCAAGTCCTTAGCATGATTTTCACACTGAAAGCCAATTTAGTTTTTCTGCTTAATTAAATCAGAGGTAGGTAGGTACTAAGTGAGCAAATCCCATTGTCCAGTGGTACCTCCGGTTACAAACAAGATCCGTTCCGGAGTCCTGTTCACAATGTGAAAAGCCAGCAACCTGAAGCGCCATATCTGCGCATGTGCGTGGCACAATTTGGCACTTGTGCACATGTGCGAAGTGTGATTTAGTGCTACTGCGCATGTGCAAGTGACAAAACCCGGAAATAACCCTTTCTGGTACTTCTGGGTCTCCGCAGGACACAACCTGAAAAAACATAACATGAAGCGGATGTAACATGAGGTATGACTGTACAAAAATACAAAAGAAAATAGTAATAATTCAATGAATCAGCTGTGTTCAGCCATTTAAAATGTAGACAATTTCCTGAAGTTGCAGTAAAACCTCTAGGTATAAGATAACCAAATAAATATATCATTTTCCAAGCTAGAATCTTTGAATCTTATCCTTTTTAAAGCCAAGAAATTGCTATTGATTCAAGTCTGTGTAATTAGGTAATTGTAGACTTGGAAATACACATTTTTAAATGAAAGTAAAATGCAAAAAAAAAAAAAAATCAAAACCAAAACCAATTACTACACTAAAGAGTATATAAGGCTGCAATTTTCAAGGCTGTTCACACATCTCTCATACACAGTAATTAAAATTACTGCTTTCTAAAACTTCCATGTAATTATATTAACTTCACAAAATCTTTTTAAATGAAACATATTTTCAATCTAAGCCAAGTTTTCTTCGGGAAAAAAAGAATGACAGAGGACAAAATAAACACATATCCCTGGGGAATACATTTACAGCTGTTAAATCACGTTGGAGTATTTATTTAATTAAAGTATTGATAAGGTTGTGAGAAATCAGCTGTTGCTTGACAGCGCCTTTCTTCTTTTTAAGGTAATTTATTAAGGTAAATTCCACATGATAGTATTTATTAATCGTTTATTGTAAGGTAAACAAATGTATCTAATAAATTTGGAACATGTGATGTTTGCGTGGCTAGAATCCGTGGATTGGGCTACTGAAGCATCGTCAATTTTCATTAGTTTTTCTAAGTTGACATTTCTATAATTTGTACCCCAATCTGGTGGTTGTATTCAATGCATAGGAGAGACACTGCAAATGTCAAATAGCTGTTGTTTCACCAGGGTAAAATCCACAGCCGCCATCAATACCTGGCATCCCTGGACAGCTGCCAGGGTTTCAGCACCCTGGCAAAACTCATGGCTAGTGGCCCTAAGGCCCCTTTGAGGGTCCCCCACCCCAGTTCAGCACTTTGAGCAATGCTCAGCAGCTGAATCTGGCCATCTTTTAGACTTCCCACAATGCCTAGCATCACTTTGTGGGATCATAAAGTGTGGTTATTAGCAGATTGGTATGTTAACCAGAAGAAACTTCCTCCCTCCAGTAGCAGGTCAGTAGCAGTAACCAATACAGGCATGAGGTGGCAGGAAGGTCAGCATGGTGGGAATACAGTGGTGGGAGCATTAGATTGGCTCTGCCACTGCATCCACACTGCACGGAATTCCTACCACCTTGCCTCTCACTTTCAGCTACCACAGGTGACTTCTACAATGCAACCCAACCCTGCTTATCACAAAATTTTGCCCTATTTGGAAAATAGTGGATATTTGAAAAATTCAATCATTGTGTGAATTTCAAAAATCAATTCACTTATTCTGCACCTTCTAATCTCATGCACAGATCAAAACTACTTGATTTTGCACTTACTGAACGTCATCTTGCAGGATCAAAATAGTATCAAAATATATTAAAACTGTGCATTTTGAGATAAAACAAGTTTTAAAATATGCACATTTCAATGCAAAAATGCACATTTCCTTCTTGCTTAAAAAAGATTTAGGTGGAAATGGAACAGAACAGACTTATGAGTCTGCCAAAGTGACATGGACTACAATGGACTGGTTCACTCATCCCAACCTAGAGCAGTAATTTCGAAGTATTTTCCTGTTTAACTGGAATATTTTTAATTGATTTTATAAAAGCATGTGCTACTTAAAAATATTAGATTTGCTACTAAGAAACTTAAGGCTGCAATCATTTGCCTAGAGTAAGGTCCATTTAACTAAGTGGACCACACTTCTGAGGTCACATGGATCTGATTACACCATAAGAACACTAACCAGAACCAATGGAAAGTAGTGTAAAATAATTTTGGTTTTTTTGTCATTTTTTAGCCAAGGACAGCGCCAGAAGAACTGTTTATTGAGCCTTCATCCTGATTTCTTTGCAGGCAGACTAGAGGACCTTGTCTACAGTAATTAATGAGAATTCATCCTGATGTATTTTTGGGTAGGTTAGACAAAGTTGCATCAAAGCAAGCATTATCTCTCACTTTCCAGTGCAGTTCCCCATTATTTTTGCCAAAAAAGAGAGGTCCAACCATTGGGGAAGTGGGTTTGATGCGGAAGACCTTCCAGTTACCTACAGTTGTGCAACCTGACAATCATGCAACCTGAATTTTCCAATATGAGAATGAATCTCACCCCCAAATGGCAACAGTCTGGAGGCACCCTAACTTAACAGCAACAAGTTCTCCGGTGGGGAATACTCTGCCAAAGCAGACCCTAACAGCAGCAGGATTGAACCCTTTGCTCACCAGCTGATGAGTAGACAGTTCAGTCCTACTCAGGTTAGCTGTGCCTATCCCTGTCCAACTAAAGATGTCAATTAACTTCAATTACTCCCGCCATGAATGGTCACTATATGTCTTTTGCATATATTTAAGCTTTAATTGTATCATTTCGTTGCTATTTAACTGTTTATATTTTTCACTAGACCGATGTGTATACACACATACACACCCACACACACCCCAGCTGAAGATAACAGTTGAAATGGGGTCAAGTCCAACAAAGCTTATAGACCATCATTAAATACATACATATGCTAGTCTTCAAGATGCCAAAAAACTTGTTACAATTATTATTTTCTTTTTTTTAAAAAAGGATCCTTCAGGCTCTTTGAAACATCTAATCCTCCAGCAACTGTTGCTCAATAGCAGAAAATAAATGCAACAAACTAAACTACTCCCCTGTTGAATAGTATATGGCAGTTTTATAGCCCGTTTAGCATTTTAACCTCTTGGTTTGTTAGTTTGTTTTTCTTGCCAAGATTTTCCCAAACGCTCTCAAGCCATTTCCCATTCAGCTGCTGCTCAGTTTTTACAGACACCCTGCAGATTATATAGGTAACCTTCCATCCGAGATTGTAACACTAGAGTTGGGAATCTGCATATATTACTTTTGCATCCTCTTCTTTTTAGTATTCTGCAGTATTCCTGAACATTTTGTCTTACTTGCCAATGCTGAATAATGTTTTCTTCCTTTCTTTTTATGTTGCATTTTCATTTGCAAACTTGTGATCTCCAAAACCTTGTAATATTTCTAAGAGGAAATTAACTCCCAGCATCCAGCTCACCCACAGTCATTTGTCTAGATTCAAGGGCATCAGCGCAGCAGGAATCTCTTTCAGTGCTGATATCTCATTTTAATGCTCTGTTTGTTTCCTTTTAAATATTTGAACTTTACTATTTCAATATTGTCTGTAAGCTAAATTCAGACTTTCTGCCCTTTCATTGGCTCCCCGTAGTTTTTAAAATTTAGAATCAATAGCGCACACTTGCAGAGGCTGAAACCATTTTTACGAGCCTCTTTGCAACTGTTGATACTTGTATCAATTGAAATAAATAATTCAATATTAGCAATATGTGAGTTAGCTAGTGGAAAGCCTCATCTCCTGAGCTGGTTTTGGATTGAGGGTATGCTCAGTGTCCTGCCAATGAGTTTTTACACTTAGTGGGGCAGGGGAAAATCTTTACATTGTACCAAGATTCCAGTTTTGTTTTATTCTGAAGCACTGGTCCAATTGTGTGAAGTGGGGGGGGGGGGGGATACACAGTGTTCATCCAGGCTAATATATGATGGGTTAAATGATTGTAGTTCACAGAAAAAAAGACTAGTCTATTCCCTTTCTTTTGCTGTGTTATTAGAAGTATTCCCCTAGCTGACATAAGTCATATCCTTACACTTTAAACAAATATAAGCATATTTCTTATCTTATAAAGGGGATTTTTGCTAGCTTTTTCTTTGATGGTTTGAAGTTTGTCCACTAGTGTCTGGTAGAAACCCAGGGGGTTCTCCACAAAACAAACTACAGTACAATGGGGATGTGAGATCAGAAGAATTTGGGTATTTATTTATCCTGTTTCTCTTGACTTTCTGTGAGCTTTAAAAAGTGAATTTGTTCAAAAAGCCTTTCATAGAATTGGATGTTTCAGACCCCTGCTATGCTGTAATGGCTTTTAAAAGTTCCAAGATGCTGTCTGCAATTATACTATCTAATATGACCCAATTCCATCAACTTATTTAACCTTATTTAAATGTTTGGATGCTTTTGTGTGTAAAAAGCAAAAAGCAATTTGACGTGTGACTTCTGAAATTGATACTTTCAGCAGTTCATGCAGGATGTGTTTCTTATTTGATTTTGAAATATGGAATGTTAATGTTATATATTTTCTATCTGTAATATATCTATCACACATATGCCTGAAACCAAAATGAATTAATCTTTATGGAAGATTTCAGCTTGGTCATTGCTACTGCATACACTCCCCTGGGCTCAGATTAGCAGGTATTCTCTTTGTTGAAAACCTTGGTGAATTGAAGAGTTCCTCTTCTCATCTGCTCGTTTCTTTACTGTCAAAAGAATCCTATTCTATATTTAAAATTGGTCTTCTCTGAGGCAGAAATGTTGTTTTATAGTCTTGATGTCTCCTACGTTCCAAATGAAAACTAAGATTTATGATGCCCTAGAGATGCCTTTTGGTTTCAGCCCTTCAAAGAGATATGTTACTTTAGGGACAATGTTGATATCTGCACAGTCCATTGGTTATTTATTATGAAGAATATAAACTGCCCAGAAAAGGAGACAACCCTGAACATGGATAAGAGAGTACCCCCATGTTTGCTTTCTATTTTTATGTGGGGTTATGAATATTTATGAGCTTTTTTTTAAAAAAAAATGACAACTCCTTTGTATGAGACAGCTTTCAATTGCTGAGTACTCTAGTCAAAATCAAACTCTCCTGCTCATCTTTAAGCTTTGTCTCTACAGAAAGTTGTTAAAACAACCTCCAGGGTGTTCATTTTCTGTCTTGTAAAACAGAGACATGTCCTTTCCTTCTAAAAATAAAAAAGCAGTAATAAACCCTACAGTTTACCATGGGTTTTGGTTGTGTGTTTTGTTTTAGCACAAATGTAAATGAAAGAACCAAGGACTATAGTTTTCAGATTGCTGTTTCCGGAATAGCTGTATTGACTTCAACTGAACTGTTTCAAGAAAGTGATGCGGGGATAGTAGCATAATAGGTTCGATTATTTTCCAGCGATATCATACTAAACTTTACCACTGGTTGCCAAGAGAACTCTGCAGTAAACATAAGAAGTCTGGTCAAAAGGGCCATCCTCTGGTTTTCACTAAATTACACAGTAGAGTACCCGTAATTGGATTTCTCTGTCGTCCTCTAAAAGGTGGATTTTCTGTGTTTCTATAGCTGAGAGATCATAGAATCATAGAGTTGGAAGGGACCCTGAGCGTCATCTAGCACAACACCCTGCGATGCAGGAATCTCAAATAAAGCATCCATGACAGATAGCCAGAACCTTTTTGAGTATGGAGGCCACAATACCTTCTAGGAGCTACATGCCTATTGGTGAGCAGGTCCAGAGGCAAAAGTGAGCAGAGCAATGAATGTAAATTTTGCCCTTGTGCAGTAGGCAAGCTTCTACCCTCTATCCTTCGTCCAGGCAAACAAGAAGCATTGTCAGAGTTCAAGGACACATTTCTATCCTTGAAAAGGGGGTCATAGTGTGCAAAAACAGAGCATGCCAAGGCCAATAAAAGGTGTAGCCTGGGAAAAGAAAGGGCTCATGGCCTGAGTAGTAGATGTGGACTGTGGAGAATTCTGTGGATTTGAGAAGGGTACTCACTGTATGAAGTAACCTTGCAACAGGTCTGAGCTAATCCAAGGGAACAGCAGGAGTCCAGAAAATTTGGATTGCATTTATTTGTGAACAGCAGATCAACAACTAAGCAAAGCATCTACGACTTGCTATACAGACATGAATAAGGTTCTAACTAGTTCTCACTGAGCTATAGAGAAAACCACACACAGGGAAGGGAGTTCCTGCAACAGGCCAAACATGTCTCTTAAAAAGACAGGCCACATTGTTCCCAAAATGTAAGGTTCCTCATCTCTGCTATTGCCAGGCAGTCAATAACTATAGAATGTGGGGAGCACACACTGACTTGGTACTCAAGTTGGCAAACACAGAAGAAAAAATGAGACACTCTTACTTTAATGCACAAGTCTGGTATGCATTTAATAGCAGGGAAACACTGAGAACATTTGGATATTCAAGGGTAGAATTTGGGGGAGATTCTAAACAGCATGAATATGGCAGGTTTTACAGGCAGATCAGACATTCTTATGAGCATCCTCAGCAAGACTGACAAATAAAGCCATACTCCAGTGATGGTTTTAGATAAGAAAATATGAGATAAGGTTTATTCACTAGTAAGACAGACATATAATACAGTGTTCTATGAAGACGCTTGTATATATTTTTTGTCCATCGTATATGATAGAGCTAACAACTGTGTACTTTAGTACAGAAGATTCCACTAAAACACAACATGGCAAGCCATTGCCATGCAACCCCTATGCGGTCCACAGGTTCTCCTGCATCCACCACTATCACTTGAGGCACATGTGGTCTCAATGGCACACAGCAGTGCCTTCTAACCACTTTGTCTTTATCTATCCAACTGTGCTTTATCTGGACACAGGTAATAGAGGGAACTTCAATAATCTATGTGCTATATGTGGGGCTGCCATTGAAGATGGTTTAGAAACAGCAGCTGGAGAAAAAGGCAGTAGCCAGATTGCTGGTGGGAAGATGGTGATCTGATCATATAACTCCTGTTTTAGCATAACAGCACTGGTGGTTTCAAAGTATTGGTTTTAATCTGTACAGCCTTGTATGGCTTGATCCACAATTCTTAACAAAAGAACTCCCTTAATATAAACCGACTCATCCATTGGTCAATAATACTAATACTGCTAATAAAATCTTTCTTGACCAGGCTTCTGAGACTCTTGCCAAAGATAATCTTCCCAGTTTTTATGGAGTCCAGCCCATCTCCTGTTAGGAATTTACAGGGGGGGCAGGGGCAACAATAGTTTATGCCACATTGCCCAAAATCAAATTCATTACATGATCCAAGTTCATTACATCTAAGGAGTTAATATATGTGTCCGCCAAGAATTTGCTTCACTGCTGAGATTTAGAAGGGGATTAATTGAGGCTAAACTGTGTAACAAAGCATGGCATAAACTGACATAAGTGGTCCACTGATGTTTTCCTTCTTTTCAATGAAGTAGTATTTCTTCCTTCCTAGTATTTCTGTATTTAAGCAAAATCCATTGAGACTTAAAACAGATAACATGAAATTCATTTCAAGCATTTGATCATACAGTGCATATACTTGTAACTGATGGCTTGGTCTTAGAACCATTCAGCACATGTGGTTGAGGTGTTAGGGGAGAGAGCAAGCAAGATTAGTTCAATCCAGCTGTTTGAATCCCAGAACTATATGCTGTTTTAAAGTTCCCCAATTACTGGTGCAGTTTTGTAATATATATATATTTAAAAATGCTTTTTTCTTTCAATATGATCCATAAAGATTTTGTTTGTGTGTGTGTTTTACCATTGTACATATGAGTGCTGATAAACACTTGTAAAAGAATAAAAAAGCAACTTACATACAACTATAAATATGATTGTACTATTATTGTTTATGGTTGGTACCATGGACAGGGGCATTGGTTTCAAGGAAACAACAAAGAAAATGGATATTGATACAACCATACCCACAATCACACTTCAAATTAGGGTGGGTGCACATATTCAGTGTTTGATCAATGCACATAAATGTACATAGATAGTATGTGGGGAGGAGAAAATGAGATCCAAATTGAAATAGGAATGGAAATGATAGCAAACTGCTCGTGCTCCAGTTCACTGCAGAAATTCTCCTTGTTAAGCCAAAATTCAGCAGAAGTGGAACGCAAGACAGAGCAAAGCCACAGAAGAGAAGAAGAAGAAGAAGAAGAAGAAGAAGAAGAAGAAGAAGAAGAAGAAGAAGAAGAAGAGGAGGAGGAGGAGGAGGAGGAGGAGGAGGAGGAGGAGGAGGAGGAGTTTGGATTTGATATTCTGCTTTATCACTACCCGAAGGAGTCTCAAAGCAGCTAACATTCTCCTTTCCCTTCCTCCCCCACAACAAACACTCTGTGAAGTGAGTGAGGCTTAGAGACTTCAGAGAAGTGTGACTAGCCCAAGGTCACCCAGCAGCTGCATGTGGAGGAGCAGGGAAGTGAACCTGGTTCACCAGATTACGAGTGCACTGCTCTTAACCACTACACCACACTGGCTTAACAGAAATCTGTTAGATTAAAGCTACAAGGAAGACAATGCCATTCATGTGGTCCCATTTTATCTTCAGTGCAATGCTCTAAAGTATACAGTCGTAATCTGCCCAGAGATCTTAAATTTTTGACTGGCACAGATCTATAATAAATAAAATGAATAAATATATGGCGAAAGGTGGTATCCAATGTCAATAATATTCATTCATAAAAATCAACAGGTCCATTAATTAAAATGGCTCTCAGTGTGACTTAGCCTGATGTCAACCTAATGCTGTAAGTCAGCTTATATGCAAGTTTAGGATGACTGAGATGTGGGTTGGACAGCCTATTTCATAAGATCATATTCCATTTGATAATATGGTGCAGTCTTAAAAGCAGTTACAGGAATTTTCATTTGGCAAAGCAATAAAGCTGCATTTTTTTTAATTGACTAAGTTGTTTTCTATTAGTTGTTGGAATCTCTTGACAACAATAAATTTCATAATGCTTCCTAAATTTCAAATCAACGATCTCAAAGATGGAACATTAAATCAATAATGGATAATATACAAATCAAATCTAATAGCTGAAATGCAGTTTGTACCTTCAGGTGTCAGGTTCAATCATTAATGCCATGTCTACTGAAAAGGATAATATGATGCTACTATTTTCTACAAAGATTATTTCCTTTAAAGACTGATAAGTGTATATAAAATCAACATCACAAACACTCAAAGTCTTGCTGCTTTTTTTGTATAAACATGAAAAATCTTAACCTCAATTGGGAGAAAAAAATAAAGCATTTGAAATCTGCAGCTGTAACTCTCATCTTCCTTGAACTTTACTCTTCAAAAATTATACCTTACTATATTGTAGTCTAGTGAAGTGCTACCCAGCAATACATCTAGATAATTCTGTTTCAATATGTCTGGAATTTTTCATCAGTGAGCTGCTGCATCTGTTTATGTCAGTTCATATTTTGAAATTAATTTGAGATACATATTTATAAAGCAAACCTTGACATTTGCTCTCAAAGCACAAAACATGCAAAATACCAGGATAGCAATGAATGTTTTCCATTTTGTCATTCAGGCTTTTTTTCCCAGCCCTGTTCAGTGCTGCTCAACACCATTGTTTTCTCTTTCTATCACTGCTTCAGAGTCACTTCTTTTGATTGTTCTGATTGGTGGTGGTTTCTGCTTCCTATAGAAATCCTCGCCAGACATGGACTATGCAGTAAATATTTTGATGTGGCAGTTGTTGTCGTTTAGTCATTTAGTCGTGTCCGACTCTTTGTGACCCCATGGATCAGAGCACACCAGGCACTCCTGTCTTCCACTGCCTTCCGCAGTTTGGTCAAACTCATGCTGGTAGCTTCAAGAATACTGTCCAACCATCTCGTCCTCTGTCGTCCCCTTCTCCTTGTGCTGTCAATCTTTCCCAACATCAGGGTCTTTTCCAGGGAGTCTTCTCTTCTCATGAGGTGGCCAAAGTATTGGAGTGGCAGTACTATCTGATAAATCAGATTTGGGTATGTGACTGTATTTCTGATGCCAAACAAAGCTAGTGAGTTTCTTCTTAATCATTTTTGTTTGTCTGCTTGTTTGTATTTGTTTATATTAGTAACTTTTAGTCAAAGAGACTTACCAAAAAAAATTAATAGCAAAAATTTAGCAACCTAAACCACACCAATAAGAGAGAGAGAGAGAGAGAGAGAGAGAGAGAGATAGATCTAACTCAACCCCACCACATTGGAAAGATCAGAAAAGATCATATTAAGTATTCCTTAAACAGTGGGGCCACCACAAAGAAGCCCCATTCTCATGTTGCAATCTCCCTCAAAGAAGGCACATGCAGAAGGACCTCAGAAAATGAGTGCAGGGTTAAAGTTGGTTCATGTGGGGAGAGGCAGTCCTTGAGATATTGGGTTCCTGAGCTGCCTAAGGCTTTATAGGTCAAAACCAGCACTTTGAATCAGGTCCAGAAACCAATTGTTCATGCCAGGATTGGTGTTTTGTGTTCAGACCACCTTGCTCCAACAACCTGGCCACTGAATTTGGCACCAGCTGCAATTTCCAAAATGTCTTCAACGACAGCTCTGTTTATCACAGTAATCTAGCCTAAAGGTTGCCACAGCATAGGCAGCATAAGTTAGGCTATCCCTGTCTGGATAGCCTCTTTGCTGAAGTGGGACTGCTGCAAAAGTCACTGGTTACCTTGAACTTTATTGCTGGGATGTCCATGTTGCTTGTAGAGTGGACTTGTTCGCAAGTTTGTCCTAAATGTACAACCTTGACTACGTTATGCCCACTGCTGCGATGACCAGTCAAATTTAGAGCACCCAATACCAGTTGGTTGAAATTTGAAAGGTAGGCGTAGGTCAGCTGAGACCACTGGGAATGGAGATTTTTGTAAGGGGAGGGGAAAATGGGTGCTGGTCTTGTGGGAATTTAGGTGAGGTTGTAAGCCCCTTAGTTGAAGCCCCTTAGACAATACAATACAAAGGTCTGACTCCATTTGAAAGTTTTAAAACTGAACTAGTTTTTATCTGATTTTGAAACTGAACAAAAAAATGAACTTTTCACATGTATTGTGGGCTATAATATTTAAAAGATAGTTCCTAGTTTAAAAAACTATTTCACTTTTCAAAACTGATGTGTAAGCTATAACTTTAAAACTGGAATTTAAATTACACTTATTAAAAAAACCTACATTCACGTTTGGTGCAGGTTTGGTTATAGGTTATGAAGTGCAGCCTACACCAAGCTTGAACTCTATTTTTAAATTTTAAAAATGTAAATTGCCTTCTAGTTTAAAGTTGTAGATTTAGTCTTGAAAAGTGAGCTAGTTGTTAACTGTTTTTAAAACCGAACTGAAAGCTGAAACTTGCATTGGACTGAGGTGGGCTCAGGGCTTTCTTTCAGCTGGAACTTAACGAAACTCGGTTCCAGCACCTCTCAGGTGGGTGCCATTGCCATTCTAAGGGAACAAGGTTGAGTTTGGGCACCTGCTTTTCTAGGAAAATAGCACTGGGCCTGCCCTTACACTTAGCTTAGGTATCAAATATTTTAAAAATATAGACTTTACTATTATGGAAAATACATCTTCTCTAGTACAGTGGTACCTAGGGTTAAGTACTTAATTCGTTCTGGAGGTCCGTTCTTAACCTGAAACTGTTCTCAACCTGAAGCACCACTTTAGCTAATGGGGCCTCCTGCTGCTGCTGCACTGCCAGAGCACGATTTCTGTTCTCATCCTGAAGCAAAGTTCTTAACCCGAGGTACTATTTCTGGGTTAGTGGAGTCTGTATCCTGAAGCGTCTGTAACCTGAGGTACCGCTGTAGTTTGTACTCAAATAATGGAAATAACTGTGAAGAGAGGGATGGAGTCTGTACATTGGCTGGTGATGCCATAAAAGTACTAAAGGCTCCTTGGGAGGGTTTTTCCCTTTGCAGTTCCTTGGGAGTAGGTGCATTTGAGGGTATTCATCTGTAAAAGGTTACCCTATTACAAGGTACAACCTATTATCTTGCCCTCCATTTCAACTTTTCAGTAATACTATATTGCGCCCACATCAGTGAAGCAACTCAGTTGGAGCACAGACGCTTGTAGACATGTGGAACATTATTATATAATAGGATCCTAATTTAATAAAGTACTAAAATGCCCTTTCAAATAAACCAAGAGAATATGCAAATCCAAAATTTTGGGGACAACCTTGTCATTCTAGTGAAGAGTAAAGGGATCAGGGGAATCTGCTTTGCATGTCGTTTTGTTTGTGGTATGAGAAACCAAATGGTCTGCAGAAAAATTGGATGAATTCCAATTGAACAGCTACCATTCAAATTAATAGTGACAGCTCATTCTGAAAAAAGTGGTTATTTTCAAATGATTGATATGAACTCAAAGGGGTGTGAAGAACTGCAGCATTCATATTGCTCAGGAGCTGCTGACAGTTTGGCATTTCTCTAATGCAGATTAGAAAACAGCCAAGACATTGCATTTTGCATTCCCATTAAGCGTAGAGGCCATATTAAATGTTTTATCATTATTATTTACAAAAAATATCCAGTGCCAAAAATCCCAAAATCAAACCACCACTCTATTCATTACACCAATAGAACTGGAGATTTCTTTAGCTATTGAGGAGCCAGAAACATAATTCCTAGCTATAAAAAATATTTTGAATGCAATCCAGATAAAGCAAGCCATGTTGCTTTAGTCTCACTAAACCCAGAAGACCTACTGCATAGCCATGCACTATCAAATAGGTCTTAAGTTTATGGTGGCACATAAAGGGTACCATCCTGAAGATAGAGGAAAATCCCACTGACATCAGTGGGAATTACTTCTAAGTTACCAGGTTTAGGTATTCTATTGCACTAATAATCATTCCCACGTGTGTGTGTAACTTAAAAGGGAAATCAGCCCAGAATATAGGGCAGGCAGAGATCAGCTGGGTGAGGAAACGTTCAGGGAAGGAATGAGGGGAAGGAACCTGTAGTGAGATCTTTGAGGATTTCAGAACCAATGGTGAGACAGATAGCCCCCGTATTAATAGCAGGAAAGAGCTCTGCAATGACAGAGAAGTGAAGCGGGACCACTGCTCTGGTGCGTCAGCACTTCCACACACCCTGGTTGCATCCAAAGCATATATTTCCCCTTTCAGACATGTGCCTCAGTGTGTGGATATCCAGGGCTGAGCCAGCATTAAGGGTCAGCATGGCTGAGCATCTATCTAGGGTCTACAACCCACCAGAGAGCTCCTCCTCTTCACTGCTGCAACCTGCTTGTTCACTAACCTCTTGCTATGGTCCAGGAGAACCAGTAGATGCCACTGCAGGGTAATTTTGACTCTTTGCCTGACAGGCATGCAAATGGTACCAGTGATGAGGAAGTGGAGGAGGAGGAGCAACTACAGGTGTTGAGGAAGTAGAGGGGGCAGGCTTCATTGGGAGAGGGTCCTCCAAAATTTAGAGCCAACACTGGTCCAGCTTTAGGGGTCATGCCTGTTGCCAGAGATGGGACCAGTGGCATCAGGTTTTTGGCTATGTCATCTTCAGGGCTGGGCAATGAATGGGCCTGGATCTTGCAGGACTACCTTAGGACATAGTGGATCCTTGTTCACTCCTGCTGAAACAGCCCATTTCTCCAGTAGGGATACCGCTATTGGTAGCTTCCACCAATACTCTGCTGGCCAGAGTAGCAGAGCCTATCTGGAAGCAAAGCCCAGAACAACTGGCCAGAGCTAGTCAGAGGGACCACTCTGTCTCCTTACATCTTCCTCTAGTGTGGCAGATTTGGGAAGGGGGTGTTGGATTGCTGTGCCTGACATTATATCAAAAATAGAATGAACTAGGATTATACTACAAGTATTGTACTTTGAAATTAAGCATACTTAGCATACTTAGTTTAGAGGGCAGTGGCATGAAATCATTCAATCTCCCCAAACTTTCAAACTGTATATTTGCAAATATATATTTCACTGTACAGGTATTGTTATTGTCTAGCCATCTCTGTCAGTGCTGCTCATTGGGATACTAGTATTTTCCTAGAGTATTACAAAGGTTCTTTTCTTCAATCCTGTTGTTTGGCAGGCACTGACTCAAAACCAAAGAAAACGGTGTTTCTTTGCAGAAAGAATTAGTAGGGCAATTTCCCTCCTCTCTTATAGTCACACACACACTTGTACAGAACAT
The DNA here is from genome assembly GCF_964106645.2 of Podarcis pityusensis. Taxonomy (NCBI): domain Eukaryota; kingdom Metazoa; phylum Chordata; class Lepidosauria; order Squamata; family Lacertidae; genus Podarcis; species Podarcis pityusensis. The sequence goes on along the minus strand of NC_138034.1, from coordinate 28,836,666 downwards.
TTCAAAGCTTCTGCTACATTGTAAAAATCTTCAAAGAAGCACTGCTCCACTCATGTGCTAGTATTGGACAAAGAACCATCTTCCTTTAATTAGGAGACAAGTGGACTAATGCTTTTGCTATGCACCTGGCGACAATGGCACAATGATAGAGAGAGTGTGTGTTCTTGGTGTGTGGGGTGGGGGTGTGATAAGCTGCATAAAAAAAAAATAGGTTTATGCCCCCCCCCCCGAAACATAGTTATTTGCCAAACCATGAGTGGGTGAGCACTTAGACCAAGGGTGAAGAATTCTTTTCAGCTTGAGGGTCACATTCTCTTATAGGCCTCATTTCATGGTCCGCATGTCAGTGGTGTTTGGGCCAGTGGCAAAAGCGAGCAGAACACAATGTAAATGTACATATACAGATGTAGCCTTTTGTACTGGAGGCTAGTATATATATATACTCTCACACTCCCTTCTCTGCCCTCTCTCTGGGCAAGCAAGACATATTGTGGGTCCAGGTGCAATGAGCAATGAGGTTGTCAGGGTTGGGACGTGGGAAGCAGTCATAAAGACAGAACAACATCTTGGGATTGAAATGGTCACAACTTTATTGATTACAGATGTCAGTAGGCTTGGGCTTAGGCATTGGGTATGTATCCTGAACCAACCAGCTCTTTTGCTGCCTGATTATTCCTTCAGGGTTGATCCTGGGTTAAATATCACCCTATGATGTACATCAAATCAGGGTGATGCTATTTGGAAGAGTTATATGGTCTGTTAACCCGCATCTGGGCATTTGAACAGAATCCTTCCCCCCTGGACTCCAGGGTATCCTGATTCTTTGATTGATGAAGGGCATTGGGACTCCAGGCCACCTCCTGTGCCTTTTTCACCAGCATTGTGACACTTGCTGTGAAGTACACAAAACCTCCAGACAGGCCCAATTTGTTTGCAGGCAAATTCCTTCCTGGCCCCAAATATGGCAGCTGAATAAATCCATAGCAATGTTTTGGAGCACGCAGTGTCTACCTACCTTCAAGCAGTGCCAAACATTGGGGTGGGGAAGGGTGAGACATCCATTGCTGACTGAGCTACCAAGTGTGAGGGAAGCTAGGCAAGGGTCAGCTTCAGTCAGGTTCACCCCAGACACCCCACCCATTATCTTGCCTGTGATTGGTTGATTTGAATCACAGGTGAGGCCCATCAACCCCTGTGGCCAACAGAGGTGCTGACACTGTTCACTGACCACATAGGAAGAGATTTGCCACCCCAATTTACCTGCAGCTGTGGTGGGCCACTACGGCTGCAGCAGCCAAAATGGTAAGCAGGGTTTATCAGAGTTCAGGGACACATCGTAGCCAGGCAAACACTTAAGGAGGGTACAAAGGGAAGCTTGTGAGGGGTGTGGCCTGGGGAAAGGGAATGTGACCTGGGTAGAGTCTTGAGAGTTTGGCCTCCAAGTCTTCATATCACTTTAAAAAAGAAACACAACTCATTACTTAATACTATGATGTTGCACACAAGGAATCTACATCAATAACATTAAATGACTGCAGCAGTTTTCAGAGTTAAGTCGTTCTATAGCTCATACATTAGTACGATATAGTATAATCACACCCTATAAGTGAAATGTCCTCTTCAAATGCATTAATTCTCCAGCCATCATAATTAACACAAATCAGTTACTGCTTCCATGATAATTACTCAGTAGTTATGTCCTGAAATTCTTATCCCTGGAGTACTAATTGGGCAAAATGAATACATCCACTATAGTAAATCAGAAGAATGAGATACTTAGATAGTAAGAATGTCATCTTCAGACTTTCACGCTCTTATATTTTGATAGGTATCAGCTGGGAACTTTTCAATAGGCATTAAATGGTGAATGGAGAGATTTATTGTACCTTTAATACACATTCATGCTTTGGGAGTAGGGTAGGATCACACTTCCCAGGGACTGAATTCCTCATTATGACAGCTTCTCAATGTTAACCTAAGGTTCTGTATTCATGGTTCGGTCTTTGGCTTATGGTTTTTCCAAGAAGCACAAGGGCTTCATTTGTGCAACCGTCATGGAAACTCAAATTAGCCAATTTAGTGAAGCAATAACTGCAGGAAATGAGAAACATTCTGGCAGAAGTCATTCAATAAGAACAGCAGCTCTGCACAATGGGCTAGCAGAGCAGCAATGGGGCAGGGATGAGGTGAGATAGCAACAAGGTAAGGGTTGCTTGGGCATAGCAAATATTATTTGAGCAAATAATCTGCAAGAATTTTGAACAGAAGTAAAATAACTCATCATCCTCATCATCATTATTAATTAAATTTATTTACCACCCTATAGCCGGAGCTCTCAGGGCATTCACAGAATAAAATCAAAATAGAAAACCACAAAATACATAATCAAAATAAAAACAACAACCCAGGAACCCCCTCCCCACAAAAAACACCACATTTTAAAAGGGAATAGGATGTCAATCAAATAAATCAAAGGCCTGGTTAAAAGGGAATTTTTTTGTCTGGCAGCTAAAGATGTATAATGAAGGTGCCAGGCAACCTTCCCTGGAGAGAGCATTCAACAGATGGGGAGCCATTGCAGAGAAGGCCCATTCTTGTGTTGCCACCCTCCAGACCTCTCGAGGAGGAGGCACATGAAGGAGGGCCTTAGAAGATGATCTCAGGGTCCATGTAGGTTCATATGGAAAGAGGTGGTCCTTTTGGTATTGTGGTCCTGAGCAGTTTAAGGCCTTAAATGGCAAAACCAGCACTTTGAATTGGGTCCAGAAACTAATTGGTAGCCAGTGCAGTCAGACCAGGATCTGTGTAATATGATCAAAGTGTCTTGCTCTGGTGAGCAATCTGGCCACTGAATTCTACACTAGCTGAAGTTTCTGAACCATCTTCAGATGCAGCCCTATAGATAATGCATTGTAGTAAGACAACCGTAGTTAGGCTACCCCTGTCCAGATAGGCACATGACAAAGGATTCAGGAGTACCCCCAAGCTACAAACCTGCTTCTTCAGAGGAAGTGTAACATCAAGATCAGGCTATCTCCCACCCATCTAGTCTAGGGAGCCACTCACTAACAGTGCCTCAGCCTTATCTAGATTGAGTTTCAGTTTGTTGGCTCTCATCCAGTCCATTACCGAGGCAAGACACTGGTCCAGCACTTCCACTGCCTCACCTGCAGATGTAAAGGAAAAATATAGCTGAGTGTCTCTTATAAAGTTAGTGAAATTTCTTGATGGGGGTCATTTTCAAAGCATGGCTTTTTTGGTGGCTTCTGCATAATTGCTCCAGACCAGGAGCTTTGGTTATATGCTAGGGTTGGGGCCCTGGTCCTCATTCCATTGTAATCTAGGAAACTCTACCCCTTCTCTTCACTATTGTAGACAGCTCCATGTGTGCTTATGAATATGGATACAGAGCTTTTCCTGGCATTTAAAATACTTGGACAGCCTCCACATACACAGAGAACTGCTGAAGCCTAGAACTGCTTTTGATCATGGCAAATGTGTTGCAGGGTATATAAATGTACAACCACTTTTGGACACAGCATTAATACATTTCTTCTATCCATGATCATTCTGCCAAATCCAAAGGGGCTATCAACTTGAAAGAGTTCACTGAACCCATTGGAATCATGAAGGGAAATCATGCATAGAGAAAAGAGCATGAGAGAGGAGTGGTAGACATGTCTGGCAGCTATGTTGCTGTTCAGCTAGCATAGCTGTGGATATGAATGTGGCCTGGGCAGGGAAGTGATTCATCCATGTTTCAGCAGGATCTAAAGCCAGCACTTTTTGGATGATGCATTTTAAGCATCTGCCACAAATACACACATACTTATGTACCAAATGTCTGTTCAGAAAACATTAGACATGGATTTGTGTCCAAGCTTTTTGGGCACAAGTAAAATAAAATAATGGATTTTTAGTTGTGGGCAGTATAGTAATCCTTTTGGGGGAAATATAGTCCACTGAAAAGCTGTTGTAGTTATTTGATATTATAACACATGTCCTTTTAACACATTCAGTGGACATTTTAAAAGAAATGGATGTTTACCAAGCTGCTGTATTTCCTTTAACAACAATATTTGTGATCTTCCATATACTGGAAATGGAAAATAACTTAAACCATTGCTATAAACTGAACTGCTGTCAGTAGTAAATAGCCAACTTTTAATAGCACCGTCTGCAGACTATGACCTACAATTTCATGCATTATTATTTATAAAAGTGTAGGGTCGTTAACAATACACCGTTTTATAACCTGCAAAATATATTAAACATAAAACATCAAAGCCTAATCCAGAAAGTTCAACTGAGGGCCCGGCAATCCAGTTTCATTGAAAATGCTTCAGAAAAAAAATAGTCCTCATATTTTTCTAAGCATCTGCAATCCTATTTACAGCCATTTTGGTATGAATCTGGCACAGAGGGCACATTTAAATGACACTTGAGAATATGTCAAGGTTTCTGAGACTCAGCAGCCAATGCAGATCTGACTTTATTGTACACTTCCATTGCCACCACAGTGCTCCATGAGATTCACATCAACACATTCACAAGATTCACATCTTTTTCTGAAGGCTGTTCCACAAAGCGTGTCTGTCACAATAGAAAATGGTGCTTCTGGTGTCCACCCTGAGAGAAAAATGAAAGCTTGATCCAAAGAAAAGTCATGGAAATGTATGCTACATACAGGCATCATTACATTGCTGTAATGACATCCCACCACCACCATCAATACTCATTTGGAATAGGATGGGCAAATTCATAAAGTGATGTTCTGTCCCATCACCGTGTGACAGATTCATGAGACTTCCATTTTAAATAGGTTGTTAGGACCTTTCTTTTTACATGGCTTTTTTTTTTTGTAACTAGTGTTTTTATCTGGTGGTTTTACTAGTGCGGGTGGCGCTGTGGTCTAAACCACTGAACCTCTTGGGCTTGCCAATCGGAAGGTCAGTGGTTCGAATCCCCACAATGGGGTGAGCTCCCATTGCTCTGTCCCAGATCCTGCCAACCTAGCAGTTTGAAAGCATGCCAGTGAAAGTAGATAAATAGGTACTGCTGCAGCGGGAAGGTAAACGGCGTTTCCGTACACTCTGGTTTCCGTCACAGTGTGCCAGAAGCAGTTTACTTATGCTGGCCACATGATCCAGAAAACTGTCTGTGGACAAACGCCGGCTCCCTCAGCCTGAAAGCAAGATGAGTGCCGCAACCGCAGAGTCGCCTTTGACTGGACTTAACCGTCCAGGGGTCCTTTACCTTTTTTCTTCTTTTTTACACCTATCTATTCTCTGTCTTCCGTCTACCTTTATCCTTATTTTGGATAATGGTTATTTTCTATGCAAAGGACCAGCTGCTATTCTACTTCTCAGAGAGCCAGCGTGGTGTAGTGGTTAAGAGCGGTAGTCTCGTAATCTGGGGAACCGGGTTCGCATCTCCACTGCTCCACATGCAGCTGCTGGGTGACCTTGGGCCAGTCACACTTCTTTGAAGTCTCTCAGCCCCACTCACCTCACAGAGTGTTTGTTGTGGGGGAGGAAGGGAAAGGAGAACGTTAGCCGCTTTGAGACTCCTGAAGGGGAGTGAAAGGCGGGATATCAAATCCAAACTCTTCTTCTTCTTCTTCTTCTTCTTCTTCTTCTTCTTCTTCTTCTTCTTCTTCTTCTTCTCCTCCTCTATACATTTGGACATCTCTTAAAATGCTGTAACCAAGTTGAGCAATATGGTTCCTAAGATAAAGGAGGAGAATTCTGTCTATGTTTGGCTACCATTGGATGCCATTTTGAATCAATATGGTGGGTTGAATCATTCTAAACTCTTAAGATATCATAAATAAATTTTGTGTGATGGTTCCTGATAAAAAGAGCTGCTTTTTGGTTTGGTTTGGTTTTGGCTATATTTGGATACAATTGGATGTCAAGATGGCAGACTGAACCTTTCATACAACACCAATTTTAGCCACTCATTTCAAAACTACACTGATTTTTTGGATTCTTAGAATATCTTAGCAATGCAGGGTATGAGGCTGCTAGTGAGTCTGTGTGTTTTCCTGTTATGCAGGCATCTGAAGGCAGTGGTCAGTGAACATCCATGATGTCTGTGCCTAGCATGTCATGTTTCTCCCATAATCCTAGTTAAAGTTTAATAGTTGTGAATGAGTAACTGATAATGGAAACATAACACATGCATTTTGCGTCTGATTTAATATAAGGAACATGTAGCAGGGAAATATAAGTGGTTTCTCATCCTTTAAACAAAGCCACAAGAGAGGAGAAATGCCTGTGCTACATAAAAAGTCAATATGGAAATGGGTGCTTTCTGGATATTCTACAAATTGTATGCTCTGAAAGTTAAGGAAAAGGATGATCAATATATTATCTCTACTAGCAAAATAAAAATTGGTCAACAAGTAGAAATATAGCAATTTATTGGAAGAAAGGGTAGGTATATAAATAACTGTTTTCTGCATCTATGCTAAATAAAGCTATTACATTTCAGATAAACTATAGCTGCAATGTGAAAGATAGAAATGCTTATACTGAAACATCTCCCCCAAGTTTGGGACAGCAGCCACCTTGATGTTGTAAAGCATTCCAGACCTTGATATTACTACATTGTTAGTTTGTAGCTTTGAACTTTGCAGACTTCTATTGTCATCTTCACCTCCCTTCCGTCTGTCACATCCCCAATGTCCTGTGCCTGTAACCAAAGCAGTAGAATCAAGCCCTTGCCTTTGCCCTTATATAATCCTTAGCTAATCTGACTCTATGTACCTGTATAACAAGCTTATTTGTTATTTAATATTTAGGGCTGATTTTATCTCTGCCATGGGAAGAGGAACTGCCATGGCTGGCTTCACAACCCTTCTGACCTGATGACAGACTTGTCATCTTCTGCTGCTTCAGAGAAGGAATGTCCCATTGTAGCCTTGTCTCCCAATAAATCACTGGTCCTCTCTCTTGGATTCCAGGATTCCCTCTCTCCTGGATTCCCTTGGTCCCCTGCCTATACCACACACTCTTTGGAATCCTGGCAGTCCCTGCCAGTGCAAGAGTAACTGAACCTCAGGCTAAGCCTTAGCTAATAGGACAAGCTACACTGCAGTGCTCCAAAACTCGAGGCAAGTGAAGCAAGTTGGCCTCAGAGGCGGTCCTTATCTGGCTCCTGGGTCCCACCAATGTCATACTGTGAATCCAGGAAGGGAGAGCAAGTGCTGCAGAAAGAGGAAGAGGGAGTGAAGGTGGCCTTCCAGTCCTTAAATACGGACCTGGCACCACCCCATGTAATGTACAGGAGCCAGTGTGGTGTAGTGGTTAAAAGCAGTAGTCTCGTAATCTGGGGAATCGGGTTCGCGTCTCCGCTGCTCCACATGCAGCTGCTGGGTAACCTTGGTTCAGTCACACTACTTTGAAGTCTTTCAGCCCCACTCACCTCACAGAGTGTTTGTTGTGTGGGAGGAAGGGAAAGGAGAATGTTAGCCGCTTTGAGACTCCTTTGGGTAGTGATAAAGCAGGATATCAAATCCAAACTCTTCTTCTTCTTTTACTATGGTGACACAAGGTGTCACCAGGAAGCAAGGACTGACTCCCTGATGGCTCTACAGGTTGCAAAGGCACCCCACCGCTGAGATTGTGCAGCTGAATGGTATCTCTTGGTGAGATACTGGGACTTCCTCTATAAGCCTTGAAATCATAAAAAAAAGAATACCACCTAGTCACGCAACTGGGTGCTGCTCCACCCAGTTGCTGCCTGTTTGAAACTTTTCAAAGTTGCTTGGCCAGGGCTGGTTGTGGGAAGGGAGGTTGGGATCTCTCTCCATCACATCTCTCTATCACATAATAAGGTTTAAGGCAGGCATCCCCAAACTCGGCCCTCCAGATGTTTTGGGACTACATTTCCCATCATCCCTGACCACTGGTCCTGTTAGCTAGGGATGATGGGAATTGTAGTCCCAAAACATCTGGAGGGCCGAATTTGGGGGTGCCTGGTTTAAGGTAAACCTTAATAAGATCCATTTTGTTCTGCCACATTATAATTGCAGGCAGCACTGTTTTCATTCCACTGCAGTTCAGGTTCTGACAAAAATGTTCTGCTGAATTCTTTCATAATTAATGATGTAGTTAATAATGTCATCATTATGTTATTCCACAACACTGATTTCAATGCAAAGGAAACACAATGCAAAGTATGTGAGAAAGGCTTTGTCAATTATGTTACCATTTGTGGATTGAAAAAAGCAACAACAGTGAATACTGATCATATTGGCTGGATAGATTACTATTCTGGATATGGGGCAAATAGGCAAGCATCAACCATTTCTGTTCTTGCTTCCGTTTTCATTGGAATTCTCTGACATGACATGCCTAACCAAATTGCTGTTCCTCCTTGATTTCTGCTGCAGTTTCAGCACACTGAATTTCAGGCTGTCAGCATGGTAATGGAGATACGTTAGCGAATCTGGGCTTGAATTTTTGTCCTTTTCCCCTGCCCAAGACAAATGACCCGAGTCACCTTTACTGCAGAATTTGTGAAGGAGCAGCTTTCTGCTCATAGTGAGCCTGAGGGAGCCAAGTTTGTGTCAATGGCTATAAGGATTGCCTCCCTGATATTAGGTTTATAATGCATGCCTGTATAAGTTTAATAGTTTAGAATCACAGTTCTGTCAAACACAAAACGATGTCTGTGCGTGATGATGATGGAAAGTATTTAAAGGAGTTTAAAAAACAAAAACCAATAAGCAAGCAATTTGTTTGCACTTCCCACTTTGTCTTCCTTTGCTCAAGGATTTCTATTAGGGAAAAGCAAGTGCATGGAATAAAGAAACAGCCAGTTATTTGACTTGTGCTGGACAATAAATGTGAAGCTTGTTAAAAGAGTGATGGCAGCTGCAATCCTGAATATACTTATTTGTAACCCTAAGAGACATTTGTGAGACCATTTGAAAGCAAGTGGATGCAGGATATTATCCATCTCTGGGCACTCACGGAACAATCAGGAAGCTCTGCTATAACAAATAGAGTTTCTGAAAGCCTTTTTCAGTTATTAAAAAAGAAAAGAAAGAGAGGGTGGAAAAAATATATGAGGATTTCTTTTAGCGGCAATACGCCAGGTGGTTTAGCGGAACCTCCATTAGGCAGCTTGATGGTAGGCTGTGTGATTTACTACCTATGTGCTACCTACATATAAGAAAGGTCTAAATTATTGTTATACAAAGGTTTAGTGGATATTGAACTGCACAGAGATGAGTAGACTAAAATGGATTATGCTTGCTACCAAGCTCACATTGTATTATTCTACAAAAGAAGACCAAACACATTGAGTTAGAGATTATTATTCTTTTAAAAATGACACCAATATAATTTACAGTGGTCCCTTGGTTTAAGAACAGCTTAGTTTATGAATAACTTGGATTAAGAATGCTGCAAACCTGGAAGCAGATGTTTTGGTTTGTGAACTTTGTCTTGGAAGCAGAACATGTTGAGTGTGCTCCATTTGTAAACTGAGTCCCCCGCTGCTATGGGAAAGCACGCCTTGGTTTAAGAACGTTGTGGTTTAAGAACAGACTTCCGGAATGGATTAAGTTCGTAAACCAAGGGACCACTGTATTTTTTGTTTAAGCTAGCCCTACCTGATTTTAGGTGTCATGCTAGTTACTTACAGTGCAGTTGTGAGTGACTTGTAGCGCAGTCCTATGTATGTCTACTCAGAAATAAGTTTAATAGTTTTCAGTGTGCTTACTCCCATGTAAGTGTGTAGGCTTGTAGTCTTAACGAAATACTATTCTATGATTTTAGTAGCACAGAAGGGCAGAAATGCTTGTCGGATTTATATTGAGTGGCATTAGGCACTATGTCCCTTAATTTGTTGAAGGGGTGTCATTTGCTGCTGTCACTTGCAGTGAAATGTCTTGGGTCAGCCCTGAATTTGAAATAGACTATTTATAGGAGGTGGACAGGTTTCCAACTGTGGTCCAGGCTGATGTTTTAAAAATCTGTTAAAATTGTGAATGAAAATGTTTCTCATCAGCGAGATGTATATTCTCCATGCCCCTAAGTATCTTTCTTCAGAAAATGGTGAATAACAGCAAACTGAATAGAAACCCCAGAGTTGTCTGCAATAGAATTTCACTAACCAGATGTGCCCATGGGCATGAGACTTTTTTTGACAATTCTCCTCGCAGTCTCCTGAAAAGTCTGTGGGGGGAACCCCACGGGGGGAATAACTATGAAAATGGTGTTAGGGGCTTCAGGAGAAGAGGCTGATTGTTGAAAATCAGCATCCCTTTCTCCAACAGAGAGCCTCTACTAGATTTGACTCATTTCCGTGGACAAAAAAGGGCATTCTCTTCTTGGAATAGCAAGACAGGATCTGTACAATTTTGCGGTAGTTGTAGAGTTCAAAATTGACTTCTGTTGCCTCAGAGTTATACAATGTGAGAAAATATAATGGCACAGGAATACAAGTTAATGTACCAACAATGACCTCATCTCCCAGTCCCAATGAATCAGTATGGTGAATGTATATTATAGTTTATTCTTTACACCTTGTTAATCATAGATTTAAAAATACACGATTGTGCAAAGTTCCTTGAGAAGAAACCACATCAAATGGTGAATGCCATCCCACAGACTTTTATTATGGCTAATACAATATAATATAAAACCATCACATATTGGAAGAAAGCCACAATAGCATTATATATATATATTGCGGAATCTAAGGCTATGAGCTGAGAAAGTTCATATAAGAGGATGATTCACCCTGTGCAAGGCATTCCAAGTGAGATTCACAAGTTCATAAATAACAATACTTCTTGTTCTGCAGCTGGAAAAATCCAAAGAACAGCAGGGCACTCTCTATGCAGTGCACCCAGAGTGAACTTTATCTATAAATAGCACTTCTGTGCTTCTGGCTTTCCTATATTTCAGGCTTGGATGCAGGCTGGTAGATCTGAAGTGGAATTTCCATCTTGCTGCTCTTTAACACAGGTGCTTCTCGGAAGCTTATCAGCTTCCCCGCTGCAACAGTGAGGAGGATGGAACAAACACTTAACCTCATGAGTATTTAACAGCTCTAGAGGGTGAATCAACAAAGCTATCGGTGTGCATACATGGCTGATCCATGCATACAGCTGGAGGTTTTGTTGAGCTTTCCATAACTGCACTCCCACTGGAGGGGAAAAAATGCAGAGCTCACTTTCAACTAAGATGCGTCTTAGCTCTTTAGCAATGCTAAAGAAACATCTGGATGAATGCAAAACTATCCCCTGTTTATGCATATAGCTTTGTATGATCACACAGCCCTCATACGGCTCCAGCTACTATAGTTTATGTGTTGGCAATTTCATTATTATTATTATTATTATTATTATTATTATTATTATTACATATTCCAGTGTGCTGGGTGATGGCATTGTACTTGGACATGATATAAGGCAGAATCATAATTGTTGTTGTTTATTCATTTAGTCGTGTCCGACTCTTCGTGACCCCATGGACTAGAGCACGCCAGACACTTCTGTCTTCTACTGCCTCCCGCAGTTTGGTCAGACTCATGTTTGTGGCTTCGAGAACACTGTCCAACCATCTCATCCTCTGTCGTCCCCTTCTCCTTGTGCCCTCCATCTTTCCCAACATCAGGGTCTTTTCCAGGGAGTCTTCTCTTCTCATGAGGTGGCCAAAGTACTGGAGCCTCAGCTTCACAATCTGTCCTTCCAGTGAGCACTCAGGGCTAATTTCCTTAAGAATGGATGCGTTTGATCTTCTTGCAGTCCATGGGACTCTCAAGAGGCTCCTCCAGCACCATAATTCAAAAGCATCAATTCTTCGGCGATCAGCCTTCTTTATGGTCCAGCTCTCACTTCCATACATCACTACCGGGAAAACCATGGCTTTAACTATACGGACCTTTGTTGGCAAGGTGATATCTCTACTTTTTAAGATGGTGTCTAGGTTTGCCATCGCCTTTCTCCCAAGGAGCAGGCGTCTTTCAATTTCGTGACTGCTGTCACCATCTGCAGTGATCATGGAGCCCAAGAAAATAAAATCTCTCACTGCCTCCATTTCTTCCCCTTCTATTTGCCAGGAGGTGATGGGACCAGTGGCCATGATCTTCGTTTTTTTGATGATGAGCTTCAGACCATATTTTGCACTCTCCTCTTTTACCCTCATTAAAAGGTTCTTTAATTCCTCCTCACTTTCTGCCATCAAGGTTGTGTCATCTGCATATCTAAGGTTGTTGATATTTCTTCCGGCGATCTTAATTCTGGCTTGGGATTCATCCAACCCAGCCTTTCGCATGATGAATTCTGCATATAAGTTAAATAAGCAGGGAGACAATATACAGCCTTGCCGTACTCCTTTCCCAATTTTGAACCAGTCAGTTGTTCCATATCCAGTTCTAACTGTAGCTTCTTGTCCCACATAGAGATTTCTCAGGAGACAGATGAGGTGATCAGGCACTCCCATTTCTTTAAGAACTTGCCATAGTTTGCTGTGGTCAACACAGTCAAAGGCTTTTGCATAGTCAATGAAGCAGAAGTAGATGTCTTTCTGGAACTCTCTAGCTTTCTCCATAATCCAGCGCATGTTTGCAATTTGGTCTCTGGTTCCTCTGCCCCTTCGAAATCCAGCTTGCACTTCTGGGAGTTCTCGGTCCACATACTGCTTAAGCCTGCCTTGTAGAATTTTAAGCATAAGCATAAATCATAATTATATGCTAATAAATATAACAAAGACCAATTCACGTACAGTGAAACAAGACCACCCCAAAAGAGCAGCATCAGCTTCAGCAAAATAATACAATACAGAAACTTACAAAGAAAGATCCAATACAGTGGTACCTCGGCTTACAGACGCTTCAGGTTACAGACTCCGCTGACCCAGAAATAGTACCTCGGGTTAAGAACTTTGCTTCAGAGTGAGAACAGAAATCGCACGGCGGCAACGGGGAGCCCCATTAGCTAAAGTGGTACCTCAGGTTAAGAACAGTTTCAGGTTAAGAACAGACCTCTGGAATGAATTAAGTGTCAGGGACTGGCTGGATGAGGAAGAGTGGTGGAATCTGTTCAACCAAGAGCCCCCCAGGGAAAGCACAAAGGAATAGATTTCATGCCTGGGGACTGGTGGTGGGACCACACCTCAGAGGAGGGAACAAGTTGGGAAGTGCTAGAAGCAGGGAGCTTGAGGGATAGTGAAGAGACAGAAACCGGCCGACGCCCCAGCACAGGACAGGGTGAGGAGGTGTCTTTCAGATGTTGCTGGACTACAACTCCCATCGTCCTTGAGTCTATTGGCCATGCAGAAAAGTGTTGATGGGATTTAGAGTCCAACTACATCTGGAGGATCTCAGGGTTCCCCACTCCTGTCTCACTGGATTATGGTTTCGAAAGGCCTCATTTTTCCTTGAATTTGTCATTTATAGTCATTCAAAATTATAATTCATTTTCATCTGCATGTAATCAGCCATAGCCTTTCAGTTCAGTGTTTTGCTTCAGTGTTGAGTCTTACAGAAAATCTAAGCCCAACACTAGTAAAAGAAGTGCAGTGTCCAAAACATCAAATCAATAGGCCTGCTGTCTTTTTTAAAATTTCTTGATGTGAAGCACATTATGTTTCGGGTGGACTAAGACTTGACATGTTAGCTAATGCATTATTAATACAGAATACTTACAAAAAGAAAAGATGGTTTATTTAATAAAAGAAGGACTCCTATTTTTGCCCGCATGAGAATGCATCTTCTGAGTAAAAATATTAACTTGACAATACACAAACCTTTCTTTTTTTTTGTACTGGGGGAAAAAAGATTAGAAAGGCTAGAGTTGATAACAGGAAATGAGTTTCAAGAAATACATATAAAATTTTAATTTGAAGATGATTGTGTTAGATAAGGAAGGAAAATATTAATAATTGTATAAAACTGTGAGAAAATATAGAGTGGAATGTGGCAAATGGCAGCAGAAGACTTGATGTTACAGTAGCTATAAATTAAACCCCACACAAATGTGTCTTGGCCATTACTGTTGATAGCATCTTTGAGGATTGGGCCCAACAGCAAAATATAAATTAGGTCTTCAAGGAGTAAAGAGCAATATGCAGTATCCAAAGAACTTCCTTCAAAATACTATTTCAAGGTTAAAGCAAGTTTTTCATTTCCCCACCCTCCAACCTTTGCTCATAATGTTGCTCCCATAACTTGCTTTCATGAATAATAAAAATAAGCCAAAACCACACGAAATTTTATAATCACATCTTTAACACAGATTGGGGCTGGTTGGTTATTTTACAGACTTTTTATGGCTGAGTTGTGCCATCTGAGATGTAACTAAGCCATTTTACTTTCAAAATGTTTTCTTGGCTTCATGTAACTTGCTTGACCATGAAATGTTTATATTCCTTTCCTTTCAATGTTCATGATATACATATAAGTGGAGGAGCTGATTTCTTCAGATTAAGTAGCAAGGCTGGCACTATCATTAGGCATCTTAAGGTAGCTGCCTCAGACAGGAGATGCCCTTGCTTAAACTAGCCTACTGTGCTCATGTGCAGCTAGGGGCACTGTCCCATCATCAGTACTGAAGCAGCTGTTAGTCAAATTGGCTTCTCATGTGCTGTTGAGGGTGAACCATCTTGTTCACTTCAGGCAGCAACATTTATTAGGCTATCTATCAGCTAATGAAATATTATGCAATTTGCTAGTAACCGTTGACTATTGGAATGGGTGAGAATTGGGAAGTGTTGAGGGCAGGAGGAGGGGTAGTCAGTCATCTTCACGAAAAATGGCACTTTCTTTTACTTTCTTTTTTGATATTTATTCTTTATTTAAAAATGTCAAAATGCAACATAATCAAAAACAAAAGTATTGCTGCAAACAGAACTATAAGGTATTATTATTGGCCTTGTTCACATATTCTATATCTTCCCCCTTTTCCTTTTTTTATCTTCCAGGTAAGTGTAACAGAGATGGGCATATTATAATTTTGAGTTTTGACAACTTAGTCCTTTTGCAGCAATACATTCCAAACCCTTGTTGATGCTTCCTAAACCTTCCTGATGTAGCTTGACTTGTTGGTAGCTGATTTCACTGGTGTCTTCTGGCACTTTCTCATTTCTACCCATTATAAATAAAAATAACCACCTTTACATTTTTACAGTAGCGTTCTGAAATGCCCTCAATGTAATATGAATCAGCTGTAGATGGTGTGGGTGCTGAACGAATGCTTAGTGAACATTCTGCTCACAGGAAAGAAGCTACAGGCAGTGTTAACTTCATCACAAAGCTTGGTATTCAAAAGGGACTGAGGATGCACATCAAAGCCTGAGATGCCCATCTACCAGGAACACAATCCAACTAAGCTCCTGTAATTGTGACCTCCAGGCTGGAAGATCACCCCAACTTCAGCACACACTGATCACCAGAGTTACAAGACTAATGTCTCTCTGACCATTTGCTGACAGCCTGTGGTCAAGATAACAGAGCATGAAAGGAAGAGGATTTAACAATGGATCCTGACAGCTGGAGAAAAGAATAAGAATCTGGTCAGAAAACAGCCTCTTTTGGACAAGATGGAGGGCAAGAACTGTTATCAGCCTGGAGCAGCATGATGCATCTTCTGCTAGAGCCCCACTTCTTCTTCCTCCTCCCCATCACTCTGAATTCCTAAACTGCCTGTCTAGCATTCAGAGCATCTGTAAGTACGACCCTACACAGTGTGTGTTCATAATGATGGGTGTATCAGTGGTATAATAATAGCCATAGCACTACCTTAACATCATCCTGTCTAATTTGACTGGATCATCAAGCTTATAAGAGTAAATTATCCAGCAAATTGCCAACCAAAATATGGTTTTGTAAGCACAGTCATTGTCCAGAAAAAGCCTTTCCAAGGGAGTTTAGCTTGTTCTGTGATCTTAATTCCTTTGTTTACTGTTTAGTCAATATATTAATTCCATTTCCCTTACAAAAGGGATCTTCAAATATCTTCATGCTGTTCATCAGCTTTGAAAGCATCTAATAAAATTTCTTCAGGTAACCTTTAGCCATTTGAAGAAATTAATTTTTAATGTCTGTTGCACTGGAAAGGTGTTCAAAATATTAGACTATTAAATATTTCATAACATCATTACATAAAATTTAGGCGCTGCAGGCCAAGTATCATTGCACATTGCTTTGGGAGATGTTAAACAGGCCCACTGCGATTTGTGCTTTTTCCCTTCATAATTTAATAACATGATTTAAGTTGTTTCTGGCTTGGCAAAATACATCCTTCATGTACAGATATGGCTGTTAATTAAGAAGTCTCCAGTGAGAGGAAATAGGTTTGAGGGTGATGTTTCTGAGACCATTTTTTGTGGCATTGAGGAAATTTAGAATATGCAAGGATAGGAGAATTTGCAAACTTAATATACATAAAGGACTTCGGTATTTGCTAACTCCAGCACTGCTGTAAGAATTTAATACTGCTCCTGTTTTTTCTGTCACTGATTTATCTTTTATTTTCCAAAATCAAGAATAAAAAAATATATACTTTAAATCAATTTGTGGTCCCAGTTGCATCACCCCTATCTCTGTGCAGTGTCTTTAGATAAGGTGTAATGAACAAACTCACACTCTACGATCTGGATTAAAAATGGCCACAACATTAGCTATTTATCCAGATGTAGGCAGATTTTGGCTCAAGCATTGGGTGTATATTCATTTCAGCCTCCTTCTGGAGGACTGAAATTTTAACAGGGTTGTACCATGGATTATGGCCTCCCCAAGACAACATTCTACTGATGTGGCCATCCTCAGGCCACTGCTGGAAGCTCTATGGTCCATCTGCCCCATGCATGTCTTCTGGACAGAGTCTTCTACCTAGACTCCTCTACCATGGTACACTGAATAAGCCACTGGTTTGATCCAGGTGATGCACCACTTCACCCTAAAGCTTGATGACTGCCTCAACTGCCAAAAGTTTTGACATTTACCTCCAGAAGGGCCAATTCCTTCCTAGCTCTGAAGATGGCAAACATTGGGAACCATAGCAAGGTCAGATAGTACAAGGAAGCAAAACATGTTTATCAAGGTATCTAGGGAATAAAACATGGTTAAGCAAACAACCTTGGAATAAAAATAGGGTTAAGATTCATGAAGCAACACGTGAACTAGAATGTAATAAAAAAAGGTTAACCAAGACAAATTTCAGAACCATGAAAGGGAGAGAAGGCAGGTCTACTCTTCTGGCCAATTACACAGAAAGAACCTGGTGGAGTTGGCTTTTAAGCATCACTGGCAGCTTGGAGTGGAAACATTGAGCTCATGGCATCCCAGTGGTGCTGACTGGCTCATTTAAATTTTGCAATTTTGGTAGCAAAGTCCCAGCTGCTGGGTTGGCAGCAAACCAGCAAGGGGCTGCAACCACCACTCGCCCAGAAAGAGGTAAGCAGACATTGTGGCTGGATAAAAAGAAACACGGCTACATAACATACTTCTACTTCAGTTTATTTCATTGAGTTTTGACAGTACTGTATGTACATCTTATTTTATGTGTCAGAGCTTTATAAAGAGTCAGTTTTATAAGAGAGAGAGAGAGAAACACAAGTAAAGTGAATCTACAATTTCCACATTTACTGTAGAAAAAAAATGACCGTTATTCTATAGAGATCATTTTTCCACTGAGTATAATGTACAATACCATAATACTTAGCATTCATCATGTACACTTGAATTTTAAAAGGAAAGGTTTGGCTAATGAAAGCAATTGCACAGATAAAAGAAACAATTATGGTTTTCTTTAAAAAAACGAAAGTTTCAAACAGTTTCAAGCTCACATGCCTGCAATTCATACACACACAAGTCAAACTGTCCTATGTGCATTAAAATGTTTGAGAAAAGGCGAATGCAAGCACAAGGCATAGTTTTGTGTGTCGACTAGTTGTGTGTTGTTGTTTTTTAATTGCTTTCATCCATGGATTTTACCTTGGAGCTAGACATAGCTGCCAACTTACAGATTTGAAAATAAGGGACCAGCAGCCTCAAAAATAAGGGATCAGCAGCCAAAATAAGGGATTTTAGTCAACCAGCTCCTTTCCTTTCCCCCATAACAATCATTCAAAGGAGCCTCCAAAACAAATCCAAAAGCCCCCCCCTCCCACGAGATCGCCGCCCGCCATTGTACTCAACCAGCTCCTTTCCTTTCCCCCCACCATGTGCCCCCGCTCCAGACAGACATTTTCCCCAGCAAGGGTGAGTGGGCCGTCGATGACGTATCCAATTCCGAACACAGGTATGTTCAACTTCTGAGCCCCTCTGAGCCAAAGGCAGAAAGCCCAGCCAGCAGCCAAACGAAGCCTCAAGAGGTGGTTCCCACAGTGCAGCAACCCGGCAAAGGGGATGCAGCAAGGAAAACCACTGTCACCTCTCTGCTGGGAAGCGCTGAGCAAAGGCGACTCCCCAGGCAATGCAGCGGATTTGATCGGCACAAGGCATGCAAGCTCCACCCCTCAGTCGTTCTTAGACTCCTTATTGGGTGAGCATTGCAGCCAAGCAACACAGTTGGAGCCTCCCTCCTCACTGGCAGGCAGGGAGGGAGGGAGAGGAGCTGCTTACTTTGAAACCCGGGAAATTTAAGGGACATCATCAATCCGGGACAGCAGCGGGAAACAGCACTGGGATAAGGGAGTTTCCCGCCAAATAAGGGACAGTTGACAGCTATGGAGCTAGATAACTTTTCTCCATTTTTGCAACAGAAAATAAAATGTGAACTCGACTTTGCCACTATTCAAGAAGAGTTTGTTCCAGTAGAAATTAAAGAAAGAAAGGAAATTGTGTGACCTCAACTAATGACTTTAATTAGAGTGTTTTCCACGTATTCCAGCATATCTATTTTTCTTGTATGGTATGGAAATGTGTTGTGTGCACAATTTTTTCAATCATCACAGAAAAAATATGCAAGTAAGTTTTGCATATAGCGGTTAATCTCATATCAGTGATCTTTCTTTGTGTATCATGGCATTAGGACCCTTTCCTAAAAGGAAGGATAGAAATACTTGGTCAGATCATCTTATCTTGTTCGGAGAGGATAAAATCAGAACTGGGTGAGCTGCACTTTCAAAGCCCGGGTGTGCTGGTGTGTGGGGGAGGTTACCGTGTGGTGAGGTCCAGGACCTGAGTCGAGGCTCGGCAGACAGTCCTCCACGGGCGAAGCGGGGTCCAAAGCAAGGAGCCGGACAAGGACAGGAACTCTGGGGGAACAGGACTGGCTGCTGGCCGAAACAGCTCTTCAACGACGTTGCTCCTGCAACCTGGGACCTGGCTGACTGGCCTTTATCTTCTCTGAGGCCAGGGGCAGTCCTGGCCCCCAGGAGACCCGCCTCTCCTGGCCTTAAGGTGAGCACTCCTCCTGGGAGAAACCAGTTCCCTCCGCCTCTCTGCCCTGAGCCTCTGCAGCTCAGGAGAGGCTGGAGGCTTACTGGACCCAGGGGGAGACTCACCTTCCCCTGACAGGGCTGGGAGAGGCGCACCTGTAGGCACTGTGTCCTCAATCGCCTCCGGAGCCAGAGTGGATTCACCTGATGCCTGCTCCTGAGGATCCGGCACAGGTGCAGGCGCTTCAGAATCAAGGCCCTACCCCAGTTCAGCCAGCCCTGGAGGCGGAGACTCCCGTGCAGGCTGGGATTCCTCCGGTTCAGCCTCTGAATCGGATTCCCTGCCATCACACCGGGCATGTCTTCCACACCACCAACAGTTTTGAGTGTTGTTGTTTTCCCTCCTCCATAAAGTTTTCTCTCTGGGTTGAGACAGTGTTCATGGAATGAGGGAGTTTTAGAGCCTGTGGTTCAAGTTCTCCCTTGATCTGCCCCTGGAACATCCTTTTCTTTTCCCTTTGCTAGTCAGAGAGCCAGGGGGGTTCAGTGGCTAGAATGAGAGGGACTTCTCCATCCACAGATGAAGGGTGAGATCCACTCTATCCTACAGACCCTGTCGCAAGGACCAAGTCATCTTTAGGGGGTGTGATATGGTATCACAAGGGTGCCACCAACAGCTCACTGGGCTAACTGCCTAGTGAAATCAGAGACGCGGAGAGTTTTGTTCAGTTCTTCTATTTAAATCAACAGAAATATACGGAGACCATGAAATGTGCTGTTGCTGAGAGTGCCTGCTCCTCCCTCCTGGCAGTTACTTCCTAGCTCTGAGTCCCACCCTGCTGTCTCCGTTGGCTGCTAAGGGATTCTCTCTGTCTCTGCTTGGATTTCTGCTTTGTGACATGGGAAGGAGGGGACTCTAGCATACTCTCCAGAGACGTTGTGTCACTTGGCTGCTGTACTGTTTCTAACACATCTGACTGCTGCCTCTGTACAGAGCTACTGCACCTGATATCTCGCTCCTGTTCATCACCCATTATTTCACAGCTCATTTCTTCTTATGGAATGTGCCCTGTCTCATACCACCACGATGCTGGGTCCATACTCCCTTCCTCTTTTCCCTCTCTGGAAGCCTCTTGGATTCGCGATCTCCACTCCTTCTCATCTGCCCAGTCCCTGACACATGGCATGATTTATTTATCATTTGAAATATCTCTATCCACAACTTTAATTGTCATTTGAAATGTCTCTGATCCATGCTCCAGATGAGGGAGGTCAAGCAGCAGTTTGGATTGAGTGGAGGCATTTCTGCACTCACTACAGATATCACCATATATTCCAAGACAGAGTTCAGCAGATATATTACAAGGCAGAATTCAACAGAACTCTACTTAATATAAGGAATCTACCACAATGCGCTTTCTATTTAAATTTTCTCATTTGTAAAAGCCAGTTCCTTATCATATTCCAGTTTCTTCTATACCATTGAGCTCAAAGCAAAATATGCAGGAAGAATTCCTACGGAGAAGAGTAAACAAGATGCTTTGGGCTTCGCCTACCATAGTATGCCATTAAAGTTTCAGTGCACTCTGACAGTTTTTTGTTTTATTTATATAAAATATTTCTGTGGTTTAAATTATTTAAAGCAATAGAAACAAATACAGAGGTATTTCCTTTTGACACTTGGAGACAGAGAAACAGTCTTTAGATTTAAAGGCTATACTGGGTGCGTTTTCTATTGTAATTCCCTAGCTTTTTAATACAGTCCATAGGGGGAAACGAGGGAGAACACAAACTTCTCAGATTTATTGTAATTACTGAACTTTTCCTGTGCTATAGTTATAAGAAGTGCAAATAATATTTAAAAGATGCACTGAGCCAGATCCCTTAAGCAAATATTTTCACACAGTCTTCTATAAAAAGCTTCTTGATGGCAAAATTTACAGAATATATTTCTACATGACATCATTGTTGAGTGAAGAGAAATCCCCTTGTCTAAACACCCACACTGACAAGTTCCCCAAGAATGTTTGGCGTACATTTAAAAACAAACTTAAAATGGGGGGAAATAACCACAAATAACTGGCAGTGGTGAGCTTGATAAAGCAGAAAACATTGTTTTCTTCAGCTCACTCTTGTAACTATTTGGAACATAACCTTCTGAATTATATATCTGGACACAAAAACACATATATTTCCTTGACAGCTGTGCAGTGAAGAGTCTCACATTAAGAGTCAAACAGCTACTGCGCTGCCATCTCCCTTTTAACCTAAGAAGATTTTCCCCTTACTTACAACCCCTCTCACAGAGAATCATAGAATTGTAGAATTGGAAAGCACTGTGAGGGTCATCTAATCCAACCTCCTACATTTCAGAAATCATTTCCCCAATATGGTTCTGAAACTCATAACCCTGAGATTAAGAGTCTCATGCTCTACCGACTAAGCCAACATATGAGCCACTCTGAACATGAGATTTCTCATTTCAACTCCTCTGTAAGCCCTTTGCTCTGACCACACTCACAGTCTATCCGTGTGGCATTTCTATAGATCAGCTGACCTTGTAACTGAATCATGAGTGGTTCGCTTAAGACCAGCTGACTCCCTGAACAGGACAATTTCCCCTCTTCCACTCCTTCACCCTGTATACACTGCCAGGATCTCTTTGGAGTAGCTCTGCTGTTTAAAAAAGAAAAGGGGAAAGAGCTGTGTATAAAGTGGCGTGAGGGCCTAGTTTTATGCTGTACCATGTTCCCGTCCCCCACTTAACCAAATTCAGTTCCCTCCCTGGGCTGCGATACAGAAAGCAAGACAAGGAGGTAGAAAAGTGTAGTTTAAAGATGGTGTGGGGAATGTCTTTGATATCAGCACTGGAATTGCCTGTTTAAGTACAGTACTTTGCACTTTGCCTCCTCTTTTCTATAATTATTATTAATGCATGCACACACATGCCCCGGGCACTATCAAAATTGCACACAAATCCAGTAATAAAATTAAATAAAAATGTGGGGTGCTTAGTGCTCTGAGTACGGAAGGGGGGTACATGTGTGTGCACTGAGGTTCTGTTTTGCTCAACAAATCAGAAGCATCCTCTCTCTTCAATACAGGGAACCTGTTGCTAATAGGAGTGTGGATTTTTAACAATCAGTTTTTATGGGGCTTTTCAACTTCCTTTGTCTCTCTGCAACAGGAAGCCTCAGTGCTTGCTTGTAAAACTTGTTCAAACATGTCCTGCAGAGAGTCATAGCAAGGATTTCAAATTAAAAATGTAGCCTGGAATGGAAGGTTCTCACCTCAGCAGGAAGTTCCCATGCTTTGGAACAAGAAATTCTAGCTGAAAGGAAGATTGGTATCCCTCCATTCCAAGACTGCTTTCACTAGGGAGGCACAATATAACAGCAGCAGCATCAACAACAACAACAGATTTTTAAAATCCCCCCTCTTCTCAACAAATGAATTTCTCACTCTTTAGTTATTTTATTTTAATGCATGATTTGTGTTATTTTGCCAAGTCAGGATTCTTCAATTGTTGTAACTCTTGAGAGAATTCTGAACACAAGCAAAGTGTGTTGAATCCTTAAATGGGTGGTTTTAGTGCTTTCAGTGGTTTAGTGGTTTTAGAACTTTTACTCCTAGCTGAGTAGGGACCCACAATGTTGTTGTTACACTTAAACATTTTAATTCAGTAGAAATAATTTTAGCTTGCAGAAAACATATCTACACTGCTAATGCAATCTTGCTTTTTCCAGTTGGAGTAAGAACAGTTTTGCTATAAAGATTGAATTCCAATAGCTATGCTCAATGTATTTAAATTGGCATATTAACAGTGTCACTTGTTTAAAATCTTAGATCAATGCCCAGCTCTGCTGGCACAATTAACTCAGCCCAACACAAGAATTAGTGCTGTTTGGAGTAGTCGTCCCCCCCCCCCCCCGTGTTAAATGTGTCCATCCATTAATGGGAAAAGAAATTGCATTCAAAAATTGACAAAGGTGAGGTGCAGGATTTTCACTGTGCTGTGCTGTGAGAGGTGTACTTTCTCTCATTCTGCAAGTAACCTCTCTAGGAGGTCTGAATGGGTGCAGGGCAGCCATAACTGGACTTCCCTGCAATGGCAGGAAATTGGGGAGGCTGTCAGCCATGCTCCTCACAGCATTTCCTTTTTAAAAAAGTAAATAAATCAGTGCAAATAAATTCTTTTTTAAAGAAAGGACATCATTTAAAATTAAAGTCAGTGGGCCTGCTGATCTCTGGTGCTTAATTTCCATCCTCCTTGACCTTCCTGGCTTCAGTTAAAAGATATGGCAGTTCAGTCCCAGACCCACTGAACCACCCTGGAATAAAGGAGAAAAACAGCAGCTTCTTTTACAAGGGAAGAAAACTTGAGAATTTGGAAAACAGTTTTCTGTACAACACTTGCATGAGCTATCCTATAGGAGAATAGAATTGGCTGGAGCTCTATTGAAAGCCACATCTTGATAGCGGCTGCACAGCAAAGATTCCAGGGCCTTTGCAAAAGCCTGCATTCCATACATTTTAGGACAGTGCATTTTGTTTTTTCAGTCAGTATGGTTTCTCAAAATCCTTGTACTGGCTCATCTGGCAGCAGAGAATATTCTCTGCCTTCAAGAAGCTTGACCCCTATGTCATGCCTTATAATATCTGGGTAGAAAGACCGGAGCTAAATTGAGATTACTGTGCAAAGTCTCAAACCCAAAGCTTCTAGAGGCGTAGAACTCAAAGTCAAATATTATTTGAGACCAAATCCTTTGTTATTTCTTTGGTGCTGTAACTAGATCAGTCTTACTTGACCCTTGCCCCCAATCTGAATGCTTTTCTTTTTGTTTTGGAGATTCGTATGTGCTCTGCTGCAAAACGTATTTTCTCAAACAAAACTGAAACCGAATAACATTTCATCTGTGACTCTGAACAAGAACTCAGCATCAAGTCTGAATTTTTCAGTGTGTTGTGATTCCCATATGCAAACAGTAAAACTGATCCTTTCCATCCAAGATGCAGGCTAACCATATAAATGACATTAGATTTTCTATTCACCCTTCTCATGCAGTGCCTGTTCCAGTAAAAGACTCAAAGAATTGCCCACCAGCAAATGGATAGGTCGCTTTGGGGCTATGCATAGATAAAATGGAGTTGCCATAGATGGGAAAACTGGGACACGAGGGGTTGTTTAAATAGTAGTGTGTGCAAAGTCAGCAGAAATTCATAGAGCAGTGTGCGGATTTCTGGATCCCATTGCAAAGATACTACACAGTTACAGATTTAATTAATTCATATGGGAAGAGCTATCCAGAAGCAGACTGAAGAAATTTCAAATACACACATACACATACACACTGAGTAAGTGAGATTAGAGTGAAATAATGAAGTTATGTGCAGCCTCGTCTTGCAAAATGGATTTAAAGGGATATTTTGAGGCACTGTTAATAAGATTATTTGATGTAAGGCTATCTGGCAGTATTATAATCTCTTATGAGATGGTCCTGAGATAATCTCATTAAAGTTAATTAATGACAGACATTTGTATTTTCGACAACAGAGGCCTAGCAGACAGTCAACTCAGAGAAGCAAATAATAATTGGTAAAGGCTGCATTGGTGAGAATAAAGAATAGCAAGGAAAGAAAAGAGTGTGATGGATGCAGAGCTGCCATGGCAGTGTTGGCTGCCAGCTACTGGAGAGATATTTGTAGAAGATGCATGAAACTATTCACACATTTCCCCACACAAGCTAAATGTATGCCTTTTAATAGTTTAGTCAAGTGCAAAGGAATAACAAAGATTATGGGGAAATAAAATGGCTAGCTGAATCTATATAACAAATTAAAAGTCAGCATTGTGTTTTTTAAAAACCCTCCCTCCCCCCATGGGACTATAAATAATGCCACCACCGAACTAAAAATATTCCCTGAGAATCAGGATTCCAACGCTTATTTCATTTTAAGAATTATTAACAGTTATTAATTATGACAGAATTCACATTGTATATATCTGTAAAATGCCCATGAAAGAATAACTAAAAGTCATCCTGTTCTCATTGGCTTCCTGGGCATCTTTTGTAATGTAATAAATAGCTGAGGTGAAGCACAAGCTTAGGCACAGACTTCTACATGTAGCAATATTACTACAGTTGAATATTGCCAGTAGGCATTTCACAATATTTAATTCACTGGGTTATATATGATTTGTCCGGTTCCTCAGAGACTAGCTATCCTGGGAGTAGAAGCACTACATTTGTTACTTTGGAAGCAGGAATGGAGAACCCTCCCAGGGCCACATTCTCTCACAGGCAGCTTTCCAGGGGCCATATGTCCATTTTGAGTGTGGCAGGGTCAAAGGGGAAATGAGATGGAGCAGTGGGTGGGACTCTTGGTACTGTATAGTACACTGCATCCCAGCCATGAGAAGTCAGAGACTTCTACACAAACACATCTTGCCATCCAAGGAAGCAAGGAGCATTACCACAGCTGAAGGGCACTTTCTAACCAGACGAAAGAACTCAAGGAGGACATAGAATAGGGGCTTCTGGGGAAAGGAGGTGTGGAATAAATCCCAAGGACCATATAAAGATGTTTGGAAATCCACTTGAAAACACGGAGTAGACCTGCTATAAAGTCAAATATCCCTATCCAGGAAGCATCATGGTTTCTTTATGAAGTCAGGTTGGGAAGGTTGTTTTGTACTTTCATTCATAGGTTGCACGGCAGCAAGCAGTCCATTCACAGAAGCCTGTTTTGGCAGGGGGGTCTTCAGACGAATATGGAAATCTGTCTTGTACCAAGTCAGTCCTTGGGTCTGCCTGGCTCAGTATTATCTACAGTGACTGGTTGTGGTTCTTCAGGATTACGGATAGGAGTCTATCACAGTCTGGAAATTCTATCACAGAGATAGAAACTGGATCCTTCTGCATCCAACGCACATATGCAACAACTATGCTAGACCACTGATACCATTCTTAAATCTGTAGGGATGACATATTTTAAATGTGCCTTTACTTCTTCATTTATATGTTGGGAATAATTCTGGCTATCTACTGGTATGGGAAAGACTACAGTGGTGAGGAAGCTTTAGCCACCCAGATGTTGTTTTCTTCCCATATGTTGTTGAACTCCCACCATCCCAGCCAACATAAACAATGGTCCAGGATGATGGAAGTTGTAGTCCACAAAATCTGGAGGTCATCCCATTGGCTGCCTCTGAGTTAAATCATATCTAGAGGCTTCCCTGCACCCCGTGTAGCACAGAAGTGTTGTAATCCAGCAAATTCTGGGGCACCACAGATTCTCCCTACCCCTGCAAATAAGACAACTGATAACATTTTAATATGTATATGACACAGCCTCCCGTTGCATTTTTCCTATTTTATGATATAAACAGCAATTGTTAACATCATGGCGTGACATATTTGGTATATTCATACCCACAGAAAGGATTTTATTTTAAAGACAGGAATGTTCAACAGAACTGAAGTGGAAGTAGTATGCTAAGAGCAAAATCAATGGCACACCTCAATTCTACATGTGTTCTCTGCAAAGTTAAATAATTCAGTGTATGCACAACATCTGAGGGCACATTCATGTAAACACGCACTCCGTTGTGTAGAGAAATAGACAGCTTATGAAACATTATCAAGCTAGACAAAATTATGATTCAAGTGAAAGACTTTTGTTTGTTGTACCTGTACCTTTTGAATAAGAAGGCTTTTTATAAAAAGTTACATTGATTTGCCTAAAGTGTTAAATGGCATAATAGCCATATACTAAAGTATTGAATAATTTAGGTAAATCAATATTTTCTGAATTTTGGAGGTGTACAAACTATCTTGGGTGCTAAGGGGAATCAATGTAATAAAATAAAAATGAGGTAGTTTATAATGATGGATGTTTGGGCTGATAATAACCAGAGGAAAAAAATCTCACTTCACCATTGCAACAAACAAGTTCCAGTCATGTTTTCTATAATATTCCCATCAGAAAACATAGCATTACATAGTCAATTGATTTCAGCATTTAAATAGCTTTTCATTTGCACAACATGTAGCCAAAGAACAATCTCGCTTCTTTCATGCTGTCATTATTTATACTTTGATATGATGCGACAATGTATTTTTATTGTCATTTGAATTATTTTGCATATTTGTTGAGCTCTTATTATAAATCTGTATTTTAGAATAATAAAAGAAAGCTCTTTAGAACAATGCAGGGTGTACAATTTAGTGTTATTTAAGATGTTAAAAGAATTATCCTCAGTCGTTTTGTGTATCTGAGGTTTTTATATTATGTTATCCTGCAACAATAGAGAGAAATGTATCTTTGAAAGCAGCTGTGCGAAACTGGCAGTCTGTGGGCTGCATCTGACCAAGCCGTATTGACCAAGCCATCATATTTGTCTGCTCAGTGGTGGCCACTGATTGCTGGTTATCTCTTTGGACTGGTAGGACAGAAAGGAGAGAAAGCAACAATAGGGACAGCCAGAGCCAAGGACAGGCAGAGCCACTTCTTGAAAATCTGTAAGAAAGAAGGCAGGCATGTGGGAACTGGGCTAATTGAGGTTGGGGGTGGCAGTGCCCCATTTCTCCTAATGGTCCAGGCCTCCACTGATGGTGGTCCAAATGGAACTGCAAAGGCACTGTTCTCAGCTACCTCTGCTTTAAGTTGGAGCTAAAGAGTATGGGTGGTGCACTGTAAGCATTGGAGGAAATCAATAATTCAGTCTCCTCCAATAGTCACAGTGCTCTTCCCATCTCCTTCTTGGATTATCAGTTGATGCAACGCTTCCTGAAAGATTCTGTTATCCCTCACCTTCCTCCAAAGGAACCCAGAGTGGCAGGGTTTGTGGGAGGGGCTATTCTTTCCATGCCCACTTTTATCTTGGCCACAACCACTCTTGGAATGCAGCCACTGCAGGGTTGGCCAGAAAGAAATATGGCCCTCAGGACAAAAAATATTTCCCACCCCTATGGTAAAGTTTAACCTGATATATAATTACCTAATTGCTTTTTTAAAATTTTTATCTCAGGTTGAATATGCCCACAAAATGGCAGGCAATGCTTCTTTAATAGTGTTTATGGAAGTTTAAAATTACTTGTTTTCATAGGTAAAGGTAAAGGTAAAGGGACCCCTGACCATTAGGTCCAGTTGTGACCGACTCTGGGGTTGCGGCGCTCATCTTTATTGGCTGAGGGAGCCGGCGTACAGCTTCCAGGTCATGTGGCCAGCATGACTAAGCTGCTTCTGGCGAACCAGTGCAGCACACGGAAACGCCGTTTACCTTCCTGCCAGAGAAGGTAACCTATTTATCTACTTGCACTTTGACGTGCTTTCGAACTGCTAGGTTGGCAGGAGCAGGGACCGAGCAATGGGAGCTCACCCTGTTGTGGGGATTTGAACTGCCGACCTTCTGATTGGCAAGCCCTAGGCTCTTTGGTTTAACCCACAGCGCCACCCGCATCCCCTGTGGTTTAACCCACAGCGCCACCCGCGTCTCATAGTAGTGTTTAAAATGGTGCTTTTAAAATTACAAATTACTTTAATTTAGAAACATGTCAGGTTTCTGGTAATAATATAGATTTTATTCTGAGACATCTGACTGCCAGACAGGATCAAGAACAATTTTACAATATATGTGTGTCTATGTAAAGCCCTATCAAGGTCAGTAGGACTTCCACTCAAGTAAACATGTAAAGAATTGCAGGTGAAGTATATTTTACCTACCAAATCTGCCTCTGTAGCTACTGGCACTAACTGTATCTTGCTGTGACATAAGAGTTGTGGGTATTTGGGGCCCTTTCATGGGTTCTATTGAATGAACAAGTTTCATGGGTCATGGCTGGAGGGATGCCCAGCCAAAGAAGGCATGCGTAGCCCACATAGCCTTGTGCTCCCTCACATGTTCAGTGAACACATGTGTTTTCTGAAAATGAATGGGAAGAGGACTTTTAATATTATCTCACTGATTTCCAAGGTATACAAATCCTAGAAGAGCAAGGAAATATTGAAGTGCTGCATCTAAGGCAGAGCTCTGAACTAATATCCATTCATGAGACAAATTGTTCTCCTGAGCAGCAGCATTTGAAAGCAATGGTACAAATAACACTCAGTGACAGCGATGTAGGAGACAGGATAGAAGAAAGAGTGAGTAGATTCAGTCAAAGTGTCCTCTTTACTCTGTGATGTGGGGCAGAACATCTTGTGGAAAATGTTCCATCGCCTTACAGGTGATCGCCTACAGGTGATCATTCCTAGCAAGTATGTGATCAGCAGTTCAACATATCCCACATAGTCCTTTGAGTTGCTAAAATTTATTACAATGTCAACAGTTTTCAGTGCCTAACAATTCTGCAAGTATTCTAATAAACATATCCACATAATACAACACTTAATACACATTAATTCTGTCCCTGCCCCACCCCACCATGCAAATTTTTTAACTATGGGAACAAAAAAAATGTATAGGATATCTCTTTTTTTTTTTTAGCTTTGTATACTACATACAAGTAAGATAAACATACTAAATTAGATCATTCTCTTGGGCAGGTGAGGAGAACCTTTGGCCTTCCAGATGTTACTGAACTGAAATTATCATCACCAGCTTGCAAGCATGGCCAGAGATGATGGGAGCTGCAGTTCAGCAACATCTGGAGGGCCAAAGTTTCCCCAAGGCTGCATTTTCTAATGCAAACGACCATATGCTAACCTAATCTCGTTTTTTGACAGAATTACAAGCCTGGTAGATGAAGGGAACGCAGTGGATGTAGCCTACCTTGATTTCAGCAAGGCATTTGACAAGGTGCCCCATGATATTCTTGTAAAGAAGCTGGTAAAATGCGGTCTTGACTATGCTACCACTCAGTGGATTTGTAACTGGTTGACTGACCGAACCCAAAGGGTGCTCAATGGTTCCTCTTCATCCTGGAGAAGAGTGACTAGTGGGGTGCCACAGGGTTCTGTCTTGGGCCTGGTCTTATTCAACATCTTTATCAACGACTTGGATGATGGACTCAAGGGCATCCTGATCAAATTTGCAGATGACACCAAACTGGGAGGGGTGGCTAACACCCCAGAGGACAGGATCACACTTCAGAACGACCTTGACAGATTAGAGAACTGGGCAAAAACAAACAAGATGAATTTTAACAGGGAGAAATGTAAAGTATTGCACTTGGGCAAAAAAAATGAGAGGCACAAATACAAGATGGGGGACACCTGGCTTGAGAGCAGTACATGTGAAAAGGATCTAGGAGTCCTGGTTGACCACAAACTTGACATGAGCCAACAGTGTGACGCGGCAGGTAAAAAAGCCAATGCAATTCTGGGCTGCATCAATAGGAGTATAGCATCTAGATCAAGGGAAGTAATAGTGCCACTGTATTCTGCTCTGGTCAGACCTCACCTGGAGTACTGTGTCCAGTTCTGGGCACCACAGTTCAAGAAGGACACTGACAAACTGGAACGTGTCCAGAGGAGGGCAACCAAAATGGTCAAAGGCCTGGAAACGGCTAAGGGAGCTGGGCATGTTTAGCCTGGAGAAGAGGAGGTTAAGGGGTGATATGATAGCCATGTTCAAATATATAAAAGGATGTCACATAGAGGAGGGAGAAAGGTTGTCTTCTGCTGCTCCAGAGAAGCGGACACGGAGCAATGGATCCAAACTACAAGAAAGAAGATTCCACCTAAACATTAGGAAGAACTTCCTGACAGTAAGAGCTGTTCGACAGTGGAATTTGCTGCCAAGGAGTGTGGTGGAGTCTCCTTCTTTGGAGGTCTTTAAGCAGAGGCTTGACAACCATATGTCAGGAGTGCTCTGATGGTGTTTCCTGCTTGGCAGGGTGTTGGACTCGATGGCCCTTGTGGTCTCTTCCAACTCTATGATTCTATGATTCTATATGCAAATAAGCTCTACCCTACTTTGCATTCACTTAAATGCACTCTGAAAGCTTTTTCATTTTTCAAACCCTGGTCTATGATCTTTAAAGTTCTGAATAATAAAAAGTGTGATTGTTTTAGCTAGCCTGTTGAAGTCTTTTGAGCTGTCGCAGAGCAATGTTACTGTGGAACTATGCAATAGCATAGTTCTTCCATCAAACTCTGGGCAAAGCTTTTGATACTGTATTTTTCCTTTCTCTGTCTTAGGTCATGGGATGTTTGCCTGGAATGTAAATAAAGAGGAGGTTGTAATGCTGCTTGAACACCATGGCAAATAGCTGGTAGGTTACTTTAACACAGTGGGTCAGAAGTTGTGCAGGTGAACTTTAAAGCTTGCTCAGGTATTCATGCCTCCTTCAGCCAATTTTCAAGTGGCCTCGAAATATCAATTTTTCACATAGGTTGCTCACTTAATAGATGAAAAAAAATGATATCAAAAGGACATGTTTCAATGCAAACATTGAAAATGATGATAGTTCAGTTCTCAGGAACTGGAAGGACTGGCCATATACAAAGGGCAAAGTTATTGATATTCTTATGTGAGAAGAAATTGTGGTTCCAGGAGAGACTAGCTGTAAGTTCTTTGTGTAAAGCTGGAGATAGGAACAAGGATGTTGTTCTACTATGGACTGAGCAAATGCAGAATGATAGCTGAATGGGTCTTTGGGAAAATAACAGGATATTTGCAAAAGGAAGGGCACCATCTGATTCACCAGCGGAGGACTTGCCATGTGATACAGGATGACATTACTAGCAATGGAATCAAAGACTGAAAATAACAGGATTGATATATGGTTTAGCTCCCATTACTCAGCATTTCAAGGAGATCACATCTACCGCAGATTATGGTCTTTTGCTCATAATTTAAATTGGTAATATCAGGAGTGGAGATTTTGTGTGTGTGTGTGTACAAAATACGTATGCTCCAGTAGATAGGAAAATTTAAAATAAAAATGCACAATTAAAAATTTCACCAAAGCAGAAGTCGTTTTTATATATTTATTTTTTTAATTAATTGTGCAGAAGCACTGATCCACTCCTGTGGACAGCTAGAATTAAATGTATATATTTAAAAATGAATTTTGAAAACACAATTGAAGCAGAAATGTTGTTATTTTAATTTTTAAATTGCCTAGGAGAGCTGATTCACTCCTGTAGAAGGGTGACTGAAAAAAATTATTAGCAATGCAATCCTATACACATCTGTTCAGAAGAAAGACTCATTGAGTTCAATGGGAATTTTTCCCAGGTAAGTATATATACTAGGATTTCAGTCTTAAATGTTTTCTTCCAATGGAACAAATGCAAAACTCAGAACTCTTGATAAAAAACTAAGCGTTTTCGTTGAGTATTTGTACTTGCCTTGAGCTATTTTCAATTTGAACATTTCTTAATGCAGTGTCTGTGTGGTGTAAGTTTATCTCTTTATGTATTTGTTTTATTTCAAATATTTCTTAACCACCCTTCATTAAAAGTTTCCCAAGTTGGTTTAAAAACTGTGAATAAATCTTGGGAACCTTGCCCCCATGTTTCCCTGCTTCTACACCTTTTCCAAGCCAATTTTCCCAAGTATCATTTCCTTCTGGATTTGTACTTTTCCCTCCAATTTACTATGTTGACAGAAAGCTTCCTTCTTGCAAAAATAAGCTTGTTTGAAAAGGCTGGGAATTGTATGTTGACTAGCTTCCAGAGAGGAGAACAAATATGATAATTTGAGGTGGATTTGGTCGCAGCTCTTACTCACTAGTTCAGAAATTTACCTCAACTCAAATGTTTAATTTTTTAAAAAAAATGCAATTGCATTTGTGCATTCAAAAGTAGATAAATTACCATGTAGTGGATAAGAAGGCATTGCCTTTCCAGAGAGAACAAGAGAGAAATAATTTTATCCATATAAAGACTGTACTAAAAATATTTTATGACAAAATATGCCAACTTCAAAGGAAATCCCATATGCCAACTTCAAAGGAAATCCCATATGTAGGTTTATCTTGCAGATAATAAATGGTGACAAATACAGGCATGGAAAGTAAAAGTCCTAATTTGTCATGAATTACACGAAAGCTTACAAGAAGGTGTGCAATATTGGTAGCAATGTTAGCAGTCGTCTTCAGAGGATAATTCCAATTTTCTGAAGCTCTGGAGAGTCAGCGTTTGAATAAAAGCCAAGCGCTTGGTATAGGAATTTGAAGTTTATATCATCAAGACAACCCCCTAGCCATCAGACAGCAGCAGACCAAATGCAATGCAGCCTTGTATATTTCAACTGCAGTTGCCAGTTGAGAACAGAGATCATGTAGACAGTTTTTGTAAGTATTATAAACCCATCTGTTACTCCGTCTGGCAAAAAAACACACAGAAGCGCTTTACAAACTCTTCTCACCAATATACAATTGTTAGCTTCCTGCTGATAGCCCTCGTGTAGGCTTCATTGTATAATTATTTCAAGCAGGAAACAAACAGCCCACATGTTCAATAGTAATTACTAGTTCAATTAGCTAACCAGAAGCAGGTGGGTTTTTGGTGTGTGTGTATTTTAAAAATTATTACTATCTACAAATAGAGAGTTTGGTGCAATCTTTATTGATGTATGGCTATAGAAAGTATTTCTTGGATGAGCACGAATGTCCACGCATGAATCTAATATTTCTTTAGAAAACCTCTTGTTGTATCCCATAAACTAAAATTGGTATGAGCAGCTAGTATTGTAGTGTTGGGGACTACTTATCAGACTACAATAATGGCAATAATTTCATTTCTTTGGATATCATACAGTAAACAGAGACTTGGTCCAAGTTCTAACCTCCATGTTCCTCCAACTGCTGAATCCACTGGTAGCTTGCCTATGTGGATGGGCTAAGACAGATCCAGCACTGGATCTGTCTTAGCGCATAGAGCTTCATGCTGTTTTTCAGTGGAACTACTCTCATACATTCAGCTGCCAGTCATCAAGTATGAAGAGATCAGATGAAACCTGGGTAAAGGCAGCTGTGTTTTAGGATTAAGATCAGTTCAAGTTTTAAATGCTGAAAAAAATGATGATGATGATGATGATGATGAATGTTGCAAGATGATCATAAAATATTATTTATTTTGAGGCACTGACATAATGAAGAAAATGAAAGGGGGCTTTGAAGGTATTCTTCAAAAGTTTGTAAGTAAATGGAATTATTATTATTACTATTATTATTATTATTTAAAAAAAACAACTCACGCCCAAACCATCATCCAAAAGATTACAGATATTCTTATAAGTCTATGTGCACTTGCATGTGAGTAAGCCCCATTGAATTCAGAAGGACTTACTTCCAAGTAGATACGCATAAGATTGCACTGCTATTTTATAAGATTGATATTTTGGAGGAATTTTATTTATATTCCTATATCTATTATACATTTCAACACAACCATATTTTACGATATCACTGCATCATTCATCATCATCATCACCATCATCCACTTCACCATGGATGATGATGATGTTGTTGTTGTTGTTGTTTGATGAAGGCTGACTAGGACCACCATGGGAGGAGAGAAAAAGCTGTTTTATATGTTCCTGTTTAAGTGTCCAATCATTCAAGTTGAAAGATATTCTTGACTTCCTCCAAAGAGCAGTGGCAAACATGAAATAAACCCTAATTTGTCTAATGAGAAGAAGCAGAATTCAAAGCTTGCTCTTCTAGCTAGAAGTTTGACAGGCTATCATGTCTCCTTGTTTCTGTAATGTATGCTATATATGGCGGAGTAGCCATGCTTTGCTTTCCACTGGATTCTTTCTCTACTAAAACAATGTCTTTCATTATTCAGATAGATTTCACTCTACAATTTGCATGCAAGACTTCACTGTCAGACTGCTATTTAATGATGTAAAAAAAACCCCATCTTCTAAACATTTACTCGACCATTAATGTTTTCTGGGGAGACAATCCACATTCTAATGATAGTTTATTATTGGCTGATAAGGACACTGTGGATCTGAGAGTGACCATCTGATACTTTTATAGTCTCTTAAAATCTAAAAACCTATTTGCTGTCTCACTGTTATGTTGCATCTGGATGTTTGATTACCAGTACATCTGAAGTTTCAGAGGAACCTATGTTGTGGAGCTTCATCTTTTATTTTTACCAGTTTCAAATATTTTAACAGAAAGAGGAACCATTATTACAAACTTATTTGAGGGGCTGCACAAGCCACAGGAGCTTATCATTTATGCAATTTTAAAGCACATTTTATTACCAGTATTTTATTTTTTTTAATTACCAGCATCATTTTGAATATTACCAGCACTTTCATGTGATTCAAATTAGGGCTAGTCAACAATAGAAAACAAATTGCAGCAAAATTGATATTTTGCTTGACATATTAAAAATGTTTAGCAACTTAATATTTTCAAATATTTTCAAATAACCAATATAGTAATTTTGTTAAGTTCTGAACGTCAATATTGTGATTGACATTAATTTATCTTGATACACAAACTGAGTTACATCTGCTACTAACTGGTAGCAGTGAATTAATGAGTGAATTAACCAGCAGAAACACAATGTTGATTGTTGGCTCTAATAATAACAGCCACATTTTAAGAAGGTCACTGGGAAAGTAGAGAAAGTCTAGATGAGGGAGACCAGGATAGTGAGAAATCAGCTGTGGAAAGGTAACACTGAGATTGATTTTGGAGGCATAAAACAGGCATAGGCAAACTCAGCCCTCCAGATGTTTTGGGACTTTACCTATGCCTGGCATAAAACTTCAAATACTCATGTGTGGACAGAGGTTCAGAAATATACTAATGAGAACAGTGACCCATGTATGCATTGATGTCATAATGTTGACACAGTCTCAAACAAAAGAAAGCACTTCTTCACAAACTATGGGATTCACTCCCACAAGTAGTAGTGATGCCCACCTAAGTGAGGGACTTTAAAAGAGGATGAGACAAGTTCATAGAGGACAAGACTATCAATGGTTGCTTGCTACACTGACTGTGTTGTACCTCCACTGCCAGAGGCTGCACATCTCTGAATACCAGTTTCTGCGAACTGCTAGTTAGGATATCACTGTTACATTCAGTTTTTACTGTTACGCTCAGCTTTTACCCATAGGCAGATGGTTGGCCAATGTGTGAACAGAATGCTGGATTAGGTGAGCCTAGGTTAGGTTGATTCAGTGGGGCTCTTTATGTTCTTATGTGGTTGGCCATTAGGAGAAATGGATGCTGCACTCGATAGGTCTTTAATAGGAAATGGAATCTTTTGATGTTCCACATACAATTTCAGAGGGCCCCCTGAACCCCAAAAAGCAGCTTTTTGTGGAGGGGAAATTACAAGGAAATCCCCATTTTAAATGAACAGCACAGCATGTGGTTCTGAGGGTCTAAGTATATATTTTTCACCTTAAAGAACCAAAAGTAGAAGCTGCAGATTTGAATTAAGAAACTAAATCCACTGGGTTATACAATGTTTGGTTATCTCACTACAAAAAGCAATTGCCTTCTCTTTGATTATATTGTATTCATTATGGGCACAATCCAGCCTAAAGGATACATTTTAAGTAGCACTGATTTCAATGGGGCAATTAAGCAGCTAATATTTTTCTCCCATGGAAATCAATGGTTAAATAAAAGCCTAATATAATTAGCATTCCAAGAATCAAGAGATGTTTTGCATTCCCTTTAGCTTCCGTTCTCATGTTGTTAATGTACTTCAGTGTACACGTAGTTTAACCATCAGTTCAAACCACTTCATGAAGTGGATTGCATAGTACAACAAACAAGCTAGCATCAAAGGTACCTCAGCATCTTAGAGGATTTTCTTTGCAATCTTTGATTAACTGCCATGAATGATCTCCTCAGAGCTGTCTTAAATGTGTTTTTAAAAGGATTGAACAATTGGAGTTCCATACATAGATTTCCCCTTATTTTTGCATAAAACATATTGTGAGTAATTCAGACTAACAGATGCTGAGGACTAAAACCATAGCCATCAATTCCAACCCCTTTGTGTGAGCTTCCAGATATCTTGGGCTAGTCTTTGTTGGGAACAGAATAGAGGTTGATCCTGATCCAGAAAATCAATTTTCCTCTGCCCTGTAAACATCAGGATTAAGATTGGCATCACAAACCTTATTCCATTTCAAGTAATACGAATGACACAAGCAAGTTTGGACTTCTTATATTAAATTAGGCATACAAGTGCATAGACAGCTAAATTGAAGAAAAAACTCTGATGATAAGTGTGATGGGACGATGAGCTGCTTGTGTGTAAAATCCTAGTCCCTCAGAGTTTGGTCAAGTTTGCAAACCTCTGTCTGTAACGGAGCCCCTTAAACATGGCTCCGTCAGTCGCTGGCAGATTCCGACAGTGGTTGCTTTCGGAATCGCTTCCAACATAAAAGCTCCTTAACGGAAACACGTCTTCTGGACTCTCTGCGTGACAGTTTCCGGCGAGGAGTGGGTGTCCCTACAGGAGGTCCTGAAACCTCCCCACTGTTTTCGCTGGAAGTGTCTCTGAGCCATCCCTCCAGCTCCCTTTCCCTCAGCCCAGCTCCTCTCCCCCTACTGGTTCCCTCTTCAGCTGCTGAGTCTCTCCCAACCTGTGTGAGCCCTTTCACTTCCCTTCCTTCCGATGGCAGTTCCCTGACATCCACCTCCCCTCCAGGGCCCCCTTCATCCCCTCTCGCCCCCTCCTCTACGGGCGGTGAGGAGGCAAAACCCCGGAATGAACTTCCTTCATCTTCCGATGTCCCGAACACTTCTCTCCACCTGTTGCGGTTCCTGGTCTCGAAGTACTCCTCCTCCTCAGAGTCCATCTCCCCTTCCCCTTCCGATTCCGAGAATCCTTCCAACTCCTCCTCCTCATCGGTGGTCCCAAAGTATTCCCTCCGGAACCTCTCCACAGGCTGAGGTTTCCTTGGGAACCTTTGATGGAACGTTTCTATCAATACCTCGTCATTGATATCTTCTGCCATTACCCAAGTGTTTTCTGACTCCGGTTCTCCTTCCCACGCTACCAAATACTCCACCTGATCCCCCTTCCATCTGGCGTCGAGGATTTCTGCCACATGGCTGCTGCATTCCCTTTCTTCTATGACCGGTCCCCGAGTGGCCATCCCTTCTCGTCCCCCCTCATACGGTGACAGTAACGACCTGTGAAATACTGGGTGCAGTTTCATGTGGTTGGGTAACCGGAGCCTGAAAGCCACTGGGTTGACCTGTTGAATGACCTCAAAGGGACCCAATCTCCTGGGTCTTAATTTCTTACAACCTCCTTTGAACGGCAACCCTTGGGTTGACAGCCACACCCTATCTCCCACCCTTATGGTTTCACCTTCCCTTCGGTTCTTGTCTGCCTGCCTCTTGTATTCTTCCTTCGCCCTTTCTAAGTTGAGTTGGAGCTGACGATGGATTGCTTCCATTTCTTCTACAAAATGCTCGGCTGCCGGGACACCCCATCTCTCCCCTTCTCCCCCTGGGAAAGCCCTGGGATGACACCCATAATTAGCCAAGAAGGGGCTCATCCCTGTGGACACATTCTCGGCATTGTTGTAGGCAAATTCCGCCAGCGCCAACTTTTCTACCCAGTCATTCTCTCTGTCATTGACATAACACCTCAGGTATTGCTGGAGGACCCCGTTTGCTCTTTCCGCCTGCCCGTTGGTTTCAGGGTGCCGGGCAGTCGAAAAGTTGACCTCCACCTGCAGTAAGCTCATGAGCTTCCTCCAGAACCTGGAAGTAAATTGTTTTCCTCGGTCTGAGACCACCCTCAATGGCACCCCGTGCAACCTAAAAATGTGTTCTACAAATAACTTCGCTGTCTCTTCCGCCGTGACTGCATGCGAGCAGGCTACAAAGTGGCACATCTTTGTTAGTAGGTCTACCACCACCATGATGGCTGTTTTCCCCTTGGACTTCGGCAGATCAGTCATAAAATCTATCGACACTGCCTCCCAAGGTCGTTCTGGGGTTGGTAAGGGTTCTAATAGCCCCGCCGGTGCCCGCCTCTCCCCTTTGGCTCGCTGGCATTGCTCACACCCTCTTACATACTCCCGTACATCTTCCCTCACCTTAGGCCACCAAAATTCCCTGGTGACCAACCACATGGTTTTGTGTTGTCCAAAATGCCCCGCCGTGGGGCTGTCGTGCAACTGCTTGAGTACCCTCCCCCTTAAGTCTCCTTCAGGGATATACAGTGCCCCTTTGTAATACAAAGCTCCATTTCTTTCCTCGAAACCCCCTGGTTCCTCTCCCTCACCCCTAAGACCTCTGAGCTTATTCTGGGCGTATTCATCATTCTCTGTTTCCTCTACCAGTTCTCTTTGTCCCACCAATGCCGCCCCACACACCCAGCGGTCCTCTGGAATGACATGTCTCTCTTCGGGTGCTCCCTCCCCCTCCAAATATTCAGGTTTGCGTGAGAGAGCGTCCGCCCTAATGTTCTCTGGGCCTGGCACGTAACAAATCTCAAAGTTAAATTTGGAGAACTCCTGGGCCCATCTCACTTGCCGTTGGTTGAGCACTCGTGCCGTCCTCCAATACTCTAGGTTCTTGTGGTCAGTGCACACTTGCACCTTATGTTGTGCGCCAATTAGCAGGTGCCTCCATCTCCGGAACGCCTCATGAATGGCTAGTAGTTCTCGGTCATACACCGTGTAGTTCCTCTCGGATTTGTTCAGCTTTCGCGAAAAAAAGGCACACGGTCTCCACTCTGACTCCTCCTTCCCTGGCTGCAGAAGCACCGCCCCAATAGCTCTGTCTGATGCGTCAGTTTCCACTCTCATCGGTTTTTGTAAATCCACATGCAGGAGTTGTTGTTCCGAGGCGAAGGCCCTTTTTAGTTCCTCAAATGCTCGCTCCGCCTCCTCAGTCCAAACGAACTTCTTCTTACTGCTGAGACAGTCCGTAATGGGCGCCGTCAGGTGGGCAAAGTTTCGGATGAACTTACGATAGAAGTTCCCAAATCCTAGGAACCTCTGCACATCCTTCCTTGTTTTGGGTGTTTTCCATTCCAGCACCGCCTGGACCTTGCCGGGATCCATGGCCAATCCCTTGTCTGACAGGCGATACCCCAGGAATTCCACCTCCTTGGTATGAAACTGACACTTCTCCAGTTTCACCCACAGCTGGTTGGCTTGCAGCCTGCTCAACACTTCTCTGACGTCTCTCACATGCTGCTCCTCATTCTCAGAATACACCAACACGTCGTCTAAGAAGGCCACACAATTCTTGTAAAGCAAAGGCCCCAGGACGTGGTTCATAAACGATTGAAAGCACGCGGAGCCTCCTTGTAGGCCGAAGGGCATAACTAAATATTCAAATGCCCCCAAAGGGGTGAACATGGTGGTTTTCCATTCATCCCCCTTCCTTATTCGTATCAGGTTGTACGCCCCCCTTAGGTCCAGTTTAGTAAAAATCTTTCCCTTCCTGACCCTTGTCAAAATGTCGTCAATCCTGGGCATAGGGAAAGCCACTGGTTCTGACACTGCATTTAAGGCCCTGAAGTCACACACAAGCCTCGGCTTGTTCGTGTTTTTTTTATCCACAAAAAACACTGGGCTGCCCCCCACCGCCCTGGACTCTCTGATGAACCCTCTCTTCAGGTTCTTGTCAATGAACTCTCTTAGCTCCTGCATCTCTCTGTCTGACATGGCGTACAGCTTGCCTACAGGGAGCTGTGCCCCAGGGAGTAAATTGATTTGACAGTCAAAGGGTCTATGCGGGGGTAATTGGTCAGCTTCCCTTTCGCTGAAGACGTCGCGGAGATCTGCGTATTGTCGTGGTACCTTCACGTTCTCCGTTACTTCAGTCCCTGCTAGGGTGGCTTGGGCCCCTGCCAAACCCTTTCCCTCTTTGCAGTGTTCTAAGCAATGTGCTGAACCAAAAGAAACCACTCTCTGATGCCAGCCCACCAGCGGATCATGTAACGCTAGCCAGCTCATCCCCAATATAATGGGAGCTCCTCCCAAGGTGGCCACATTAAACGCTATCAGTTCGGTGTGCCTTGCCACCTTCATTATCATTGGGACGGTCTGCAAGCTGACTTCTCCTCCCAACAGCTCCCTGCCATCGATCGTGGTCACCTGCAGGGGGTTGCTTAAAGGGATCGTCTGTATCTGGTGTTCAGCTGCAAACTCTTTGCTCATGAAATTGCAGGAGCTGCCTGAGTCCAACAGCGCCTTTATCTTTAGAGGGTGTCCGTTTGGCAGCTCTAGCGCCACTTCTATCACTAGGGCGGGTTTAGGAGGTTCTGGCGTGGGCACTTTCACTGCTCTTTGGCCTGGCTGCTGTGCCCCGACGGTGGCAGCCAGGCGTTGGCTTTTACTTGCTTCGGTATTTCTTCCTCTCTTCCCTCCACAGCTCCTACCATCCCTTGCCATTCCTTCCTCTGGGGGCAGACTCTGGCAAAGTGACCTGGCTGTTGGCAGAGATAGCATTTCCGGGCGCCTTTTCCCTCCTTCTTTCCCCCCTCACTGGGCTTTGAAACTGCGCGCGCGCGCGCTGTTCCGATTTCCATCGGCTCTGCCGGCGGGAAAGTTGGCTCTGGAATGTCTGGAATGCGAAGCTCCCTCCAACGTTCCCCCTTCCCTTCCCGCCTCTCCAATGCTCTCGCCTCCTGGCGCGCTCCTATGGTCAGCGCTGATTTGGTCAGCTGGTCCATAGACTCCGCCCTGGGCGCCCGGGAAAGTTCGTCTTTCACAGCCGAAGAAAGCCCTTCTTCAAAGAGCATTTGAATGGGTTCCGCCGATAGATCCCACCCCAATTTATGGATCAACATGGTGAACTCAGTCCAGTACTCACGGACAGATCGGCTCCCCTGTTTGCAAGCCATTAACTGTCTGCGGACCACTCCCTGTTCAATATCGCTGGAAAACATCAGATCCATGGCGCGAAAGAACTTCATCGTGTCCTTTAGGACGTCACTATTCGCTGCCATCAGGGGTCTAACCCAGTCTCTCGCCCCCTTTTCAAGATGCCCAATCACGAAAGCCACTCGTGATTCCTCGTCAGGGAATTCATCAAACTGCAGATTGAGGGCATATTGCATCTCTGCCCGAAAGCCATGATAGTCTTTGGGCTCCCCCCCAAACTTCTGCACCAATCCTGGTACCTTTCTGACGAGCTGGGTGTCTTTCCCCTTTTTGTCTGCATCCTGAGCCCTCCTCTCCTCAAGCCTCGCCGTCTGCAGCGCTAGCTGGACCTCCAACACCCGGTACCTTTCTTCCAGGCTTGGAC
The DNA here is from genome assembly GCF_964106645.2 of Podarcis pityusensis. Classification (NCBI taxonomy): domain Eukaryota; kingdom Metazoa; phylum Chordata; class Lepidosauria; order Squamata; family Lacertidae; genus Podarcis; species Podarcis pityusensis. The sequence goes on along the minus strand of NC_138034.1, from coordinate 28,794,158 downwards.
CCGCTCCAGCTCCTGCTTCTCCGGTTCCGGCTGGGTTGCTCATGATGCCTTCTCCTGCACAAGCTGCTCACGAAGACTGTCGGAATGCTGTGATGGGACGATGAGCTGCTTGTGTGTAAAATCCTAGTCCCTCAGAGTTTGGTCAAGTTTGCAAACCTCTGTCTGTAACGGAGCCCCTTAAACATGGCTCCGTCAGTCGCTGGCAGATTCCGACAGTGGTTGCTTTCGGAATCGCTTCCAACATAAAAGCTCCTTAACGGAAACACGTCTTCTGGACTCTCTGCGTGACAGTTTCCGGCGAGGAGTGGGTGTCCCTACAGGAGGTCCTGAAACCTCCCCACTGTTTTCGCTGGAAGTGTCTCTGAGCCATCCCTCCAGCTCCCTTTCCCTCAGCCCAGCTCCTCTCCCCCTACTGGTTCCCTCTTCAGCTGCTGAGTCTCTCCCAACCTGTGTGAGCCCTTTCACTTCCCTTCCTTCCGATGGCAGTTCCCTGACAATAAGTATAAAAGATTGCAAACTTCTAAGAAAATATTGTGGATTTTTCTTTTCAGCTGAGGATGCTAACATATTTAATCTGGGAAAGACACTATCAGCCACCACCAGCCCTTGCTGAGAGGTGATGTCTCTGTATTGGTATGAATTTGAAGGGGCACAAACGATAGCGCTTTCATAGGAAATGTAGATTTTCTCAGCTTGTCTGGTTTGGTTACAGCAGAATCATTCCTAGTTCAGGCTCTTCAGACAATCTAGTTCTGCAGTTGATTTCCAGCACTTGGTGATCTCTTGCTAGGTGGGTGAGGAGACAATGTGTTCAATATGTCCACAGATGTATGGACTATCTTACAAGCTGCGTCTGGGGCAATAAAGGGGGCAATAAACTGAGGAAACACTTCTGAACTTCAAGCTACTGTACTTTGAAGGAAAGCATTGCTTCTGCACATAACTGTGGCATGATGGGAAGTCTTGCTTCTAAGCTTTGTTTTGCTCACGCTGCACAAACCGTGCTGATGCTAAGACATTCCATCATCACCCTGGTACATCCTGTTCACCTTGAGTTCACACCATATCAATCTGTACTTACCCCTCCTTGTACATTCCTTTTTCGTACCACTCTGGTACGGGCAGTCCGAAACCATGCCTGTGTAAACTCCGCGTTCCTTTTCAATGGGGTTGCTCGTGCGTAAGTTGCCGCCTCTCCTGGCTATGTTGCCTTGTTAAACCTTTCTGTCTGGACAGCCCTTCAATTCATGGCTGCCTCAGTCGCTAGCAGAATCCGTCAGTGGGCGTTTCTTGAACCTCTTCCAACATAAAAGTTGTTTGACACCCAGTCTCCTCCTCCTCTCACTGCGCGGGAGTCTTCTGCGCAGGGAGGGCGTGGGTAGCGGAGGACCTGTGCCCTCCTCACTGAGGTCCAGTGAAGAGTCCTGGAGCCCTCTCTCCGATTCCCCCATCTGCCCCCCTTTATCCCTGGTGTTGCGCTGATTTGCTTCCCCCTCTACTGAGCTGTTTCTCCCCCTGCTGCTGGGTCCTTCGCCAGCATCATCTAGGAGCCTCCCCTTCGCCTCTCGCTCCGATGTCAGTTCCCTGACAGGAGCCCTCCGCCGTTAGTCTCCACTATTAAAACCATCTCAAAGGATACATGCTCTGATTTTACCATCGACTTAATTAATCAAGAAACCAAAGACACTGTTTTACCTGGTGAAATTGTGCTTATGCCCACCCAATTGGCAGGCCCACTACCTCCTAAAGTCGCAGGGTTAATTTTACCCAAATTTTCTGCGGCAAAAGAAGGAATCCAGGTTATTCCAGGAGTCCTGGATCCTGACTATGTGGGCACAATAATGGTTCAACTTTGGAGCCATATGCCCATGCAGTTAAAGAAGAGTGAGTCCTGGGCGCATTTGGTGGTGCTCCCTTCTCACCCTACTGTTTCTATTATTGATAGTAATTTGCATGAGCTCTCTCCTTTTTCTCCACAGCTGTTAGCTGTAATCCAGCGGATTGGTCATCAGAAACATCTTCGTAAGTACAAGATAAATGGCAAGGTTCTGGAAGGCTTGATTGACACAGGCGCAGACATTTCTGTAATTTCCAGTAGTTGCTGGGACCCCACGTGGCCCCTTGAGTCTGCCTCTGCAGTTTGGGGTGTAGGTGGACCCCAAACCTCTTCCAAAACCGTACAGTGGCTGCCTGTTTCTCTGCCTGATAGCTCTGAAACCATTGCATATATCCAGCCCTGTGTGTTAAAAATCCATCTCAATCTGTGGGGCAGAGACTTACTACAACAATTACAAGCTACCATTCAATTTAATGAGTAAGCTTGCACTCCCCCTCAACTGTAAATTCTTTGCTTTCACTGTTCCTGTGTTAAATAACAGCCAGCCCACGGAACGATATCAATGGAAAGTCCTACCATAAGGAATGCTGAATTCCCCTACCATGTGCCAACAATACATCAGCCATGGCACACCTCGCTGTTTAAGCCGTTTGTCCATCATTTTACCCAAGAAGCATCATTTATCCCGCTCTCGATATCGCCGCTCTGTGGAATTGACTAATGATTGTGATGCTTTTGTCTCTCTTCCCAGTAGGTCTGAATATATCTCTTTAGCTGTTTCTCTCCTAGGAGTCCCTGGATTGGCTGTACGCAATAGTAGAAACATTAACTCTTTAGCTTGTTCTGCAGCAAAAGCCCTGAATTTTACTTCTCAAGCGCTTCATCTTCTAAATAAAGAGCAGAGTGAACTCCAGCATGGTCTTCTGCAGAACCGCGCTGCTATGGATTATCTATTGATGCTTCATCATTACGGCTGTGAACAAGTGGATGACATGTGTTGTTTTAATATTACTGATAATTCCAAAGCCATCCAAAAGCAAATCTCTCATTTGCAAAATCTTACACACCACATTAAACAGGACGTTGGACTTTCTGGCTTGTGGAATTCATTCACCCAGTGGCTCACTGGCTGGTTGCCAAACCTGAATTGGCTTCGTAATCTCTTTCAATATGCCATTGTTATAATATGTATATTGATTTTGCTATGTTGCTTCCTCCAATGCATTCCTGGACTCATAAGTCTTTTGTCTCGGCTTCTCTCTCCCCCTCAGCCACCCAATAGAATCATTGCTGCCTACTTTGTGAAATTGCAGCACCAGCAGTAAACATTAGGGGACATGTGGCGGACTTATTTCGGGCATGCGCTGGCATACCACGTATCCCGAAATATTTTTGTCCCGTCAACCCTGGCGAACTTATTTCGGGCATGCGCTGGCAAACCACGTATCCCGAAATATTTTTGTCTTATTCACCCAGAACACCTCGCAAATAAGAAAAGAAAGGAGGAGATGAAGGAAAGCATTGCTTCTGCACATAACTGTGGCATGATGGGAAGTCTTGCTTCTAAGCTTTGTTTTGCTCACGCTGCACAAACCGTGCTGATGCTAAGACATTCCATCATCACCCTGGTACGTCCTGTTCACCTTGAGTTCACACCATATCAATCTGTACTTACCCCTCCTTGTACATTCCTTTTTCGTACCACTCTGGTACGGGCAGTCCGAAACCATGCCTGTGTAAACTCCGCATTCCTTTTCCCAACCTTTAACCTGTCTATGATTAATGTCTTATATGCAGTAATTAATGTCTTATATGCAACCCTTGCTTTGTACTTATGTTAACCAATCAGCAACAAGCACACGTGGCAAAAGCAGTAATATTCAATAAAAGGGAGTCTCCGAGGCTTGCTCGAGAGACGCCTCCCGCATGACACCTACCTGCTCGTCTGTCGTTCATTTTCAACCCAACAGTACTTTCCACTGTAGTCAACCCCCCCCCCCATGTCTACATCATAAGAAAACAAAACTGACTAATGGGACCAGGAGGCCCCATATTGCTGTAGCACGAACACTACATATCATTGTCATAAGTTTATGCTGATTTTAATAAAAAATGTACTCTCATCCCTCATTTTCAGTCAACAGTAATGAAAGCAAGCAAGACAAGGTTATATATTGCTGAATGAAACTGTTGGTGTCAGCACAAACATTCGTTCCCAGGATAAAACCTTATGGTCATCTACATGATGGAATTTTTTTTCTTTCTCCCTGATAGTCTTTTCAGTGTCTGTTCACTAACTATATTTGACCACTGAATATGAAGAAATATCTATATAAAGGGGCACACATCAGATCAGAAGTTATTTTAAGTCTTAACTTTTAATGTACCAGCTAGAAGAATAATTTGCAGGCCGTTTAGCCTATTTCTAGAAAATTATAATTTTTGTCCTTTCGTAGCATGTTAAATTGTTGCATTTAATTGACTGTATTAATCCAAAGTGTAAACTGAAGTGCTTGTGTAGCATTTAGGTGTGTGATCTATTGAATGCATTAAGAATATCCAATTCTGGTTTTTTTAAGCTGTCAAATATATTCATAATTACTTGTCAGTTGCATTTTTATTATTCAGTATTAAAATGCCAAAAGGAACTTACTTTCCTTTATAATTCTAATAAGATAGTGTTTTAAATTAGTATATTTAAACGTGCAAATTGCAAATTGACAACATCTGGTATTTTAATGAAGCATGATATGACACTGATTGTAAGATCAAGGTTATGAAATGTGACATAAGTCCTTTATACAGTGAGAAAACATCACAGGAGCTTCCAAATGGCTACTTTTGACTGCCCTTTCAGCTCTCAGAGGTGTCTCATAATATATTCCTAATTGGCACAGAGCAGACTCTTCAGAACAATTAAGAGAGGAAAACACACCAATGCTGTCACGTTATGCAGCTCATCATAATTAACTATTCATTTCTGTAGTTTCAGCTTATATGAAAATCTGGAGCAAACTTTTTCAAAAGGATTGATTGACCATTAGAGGCCTTCCTATTAATTTGTATTCATTATAATTCAAAAAAACAAAAACAAAAAAACCACAACCCTGCTGCTACATTGAATGTATTGTGAGATACTTAAACTAATGGCAAGAATATGTTTTATAAATAGCTCAGAAAAACACAGGGAGAAATAATGTTATTGTAATGAGGGGGGGTGCATTTCATTTCTGAAAATGAGCAAGAATCATAGGTGATTTGTAGTTGTGAGATCAATGTGAATAGCACCATAGCAAACCTTAAGCAGGCCAAAGGCCAGCTGTGTGCCCAGTGGGTGCAGCTCAAATGCCGCTCTGTTGTCGGAGAGGAAAGCCTGCCAGCAGAATCGTACATACACCACTAATACACCTGCACAAAGGTCTACAGGTGTTGATGTTCTATTGTCACTGCTTCACCAGTGATGGAAGGAGAAAATGGGACATTCTGAGGAATCCATAGGCCTCTTCATCTCTCTTTCTCTCTCATACTGTTCTTCATTACAAATAAATTTCAAGAAAAAGGTACTTTTAAAAAGAAGATACATAAACCGGCTTTCTTCTCATGGTGGTATCACCCACCATTGGTGGTGAGAGGACATACACTATGGAGAGAAAGTCTTTCCCCCTTCATGTCCCACACAGACTTCCTTCTTTCAGCATTTTTTTTTGGGGGGGGGTATGTCTACACACACATATATGTACATATATACATGCACAGTCACCCCCAATGTGCACTGTGCACAACTAAGAACCCTATACAAAATTCCCCGGAAAAATAAAACCTGCTTATGGCAAAATAAAACCAGATAATATAAATATTTAAGTTTCATTACAGCTGGCAGGACGGTTTAAATAAAGGTCAATTGATAAACCTGTACCTCCTAAACAATATTTAATGACAGGTTGAGTCAAATCAGCATTTTAGCTGGAGGAATGTTTCCAGCAATTATTTGAAATCTTCTGCTCCCCCTGCCCAATTCCTTGAACACAGCAATCAAAATTGTCTGGTTCTGTTTCACTGAAATGAGAGCTAAAGCTCTAGTTTTCTGATGAAATTATGTGCTTTTCTCCATCCACTCCCAAATCCTACTGTTCCAGTTTCTGGGCCAAATTCCAGCACGAGTAATTACATTCTGAAGCTAATTTTTCACTTGCATTTTTATTAGAAAAAATTTTTTTTTTTTACACTCCACCCTGATGAAAAGGCTTTCAAATATTTCAACTATTTACCCAAGAGTTATCAGCTAAGATGCTGTTCTGTTGTACTAATCCACAACCCCCCCAAAGGCACAGAATTCTATTGACTACTGCATTCATCTTATCTCTCTGCGCAAAAAACATATAGAGCTTCTGAATAGTTAAAGTGTTCTGTTCACTTCAGTAGTAGATAAAACTCCAAGACACAAATTTCCTCAAGCAGGTGTTTTTCCTATGGGTGGTGACAGACTGAGGTGACTGCTGGGTTTTTGTTTTTCCAGAGATGGGGAAGAAGCCATCGTATTTTCCACAAAAGGCCTTTGGTGCAATGCTAAAGCCTGACAGCACCTATCTGAGTCATACTGAATATCTCCATTTCATCTTAAGACTCCTATAAGATGCAGACTCAGGGATTCACAACCAACCAATGTATTTTTCTACTCTACCCTTGTTCTGTTTACCATTTAGCCTGGTGCTGAATTTTGGAAAACTCAAAAGCTTGCACATTAATTTGTGACATTTTGGTGGACTGAAGAAAAAATATTGTGATTATATGCATTTGGACAGTTTTCCCTTAAAACTGTTCATGATACCAGTTCATAACATCAAGAAGAAAAAAGAAACACACTAAATACTTTATTTGTAAATGATATGGAAATATTTGTAACTGAAGGAGAGAAATATATATTCTCATGCAAACTTGTAACCAACTACACTCCTTGAATACTATTTCCACTAAATGATCACAGAATAACAGATGTTTGTATATCTTCCTGGACACATTTTAAACAGTCAAGTGCTGTCTTGATAATACTTGTGTCCCAGTATCCAGCATGTTATCATTAGCTCTTAGCTTCTCTATGGCTCCCAAGAAGACTTTCTCCTCTTCCATTTCCTATAGCAGTCTTCCGTGTTGCTCTTCCTGATGTTTCATCATGACAGCACACCACATCATCCATCAGTTGACCAAATTCAATACTAGTGAATTTCTGCTTGCAAATTCTTGCAAAGTGATGTCATCCCTTAGTAGTGACAGCATGTTGTTCCAGGACTGGACAACTTTTTGAACCATGCCTTCCACCTCACTGTCTACAGACAACGTGTCCAGACAACTGCCTGGTGGACTTTTTTGCGACTCTTTTCCATAGCCATTTCCACCTTTGACTTTTTCACCATTCTGAAGCTTGGCTGACTTAATTCTGGTGCTTTATATAACTGTATAGCTTTATTACATGTTACGTTAGGCTCCTCCACAGTTCACAAGTGTTTATTCCAGTCTAATTTCTTATTAAAGTATCCCTCAGCTCTGTGAAATTGCAAATAAAAATTTTTGCTCTTAAATCTGAGAGAAGCATTTAAAATGTTTATTCATCTTTCTGATCTCAATTTATATCTTTCCAGTGTTGCATTAGTTTTTGGAAGATGATACTAAAACTTTTCCAACAGTGCCTTATAATTGTGGCGTGGTGTTTTTTCTTTTCTTTACAGCAGACAGCTCAAAGGAAATATACAGGTTTACTGCCCTCAGTGCTTGAAGAAAAATAACAATTTTCTGTATATCTCTCTTATCAGCTGACTACATAGGCAACAATATTTTATTGTTTTATCTTTTTCTAAACCACTTTGAATTTTTTTAAAAAACCAATAAAGTGATGTATAGATTTTATGAAATACCGTATTTTTCAATGTATAACATAACCCCACGTAAATGATGAACCCTATTTTGGGGAGACCAAAATTAAGAAATTTAAAAAATATTGTACTATTCCTAAGCCGAGAAGAGCGGGCAGGCAGCCTCCTTGTGGACATTTCCTGCTATAGCTGTGGCTCCAGCCCTTGCTTACTTACTGTATTAATCCATGTATAAGACAACCCCCAATTTACCACTAAAAATTTTCAGAAGATTGTCTTATACATGGAAAAATATGGTAAATAGAATAATAAATAAATAAATAAATAAAATCCTTAATTCTCTTCCTTAATTCTCTTCCATTAAGATAAAATGCTTTATGAAATCACAGGATAACGTCCGGCTTTTGAACTCTGGAGAGCGTCATAGAAACAAAAACATTTTAAAGAATTACTGTTAGTGAATTATTACTAATGACATTGCAAACACACTGAAAGCCAAATAACAGAGAGTGGTTGGTCTAACAGTTATCATGTCATTTCCAATAATGACCATGGCAATTACGTCCCAGCACCACAAGATGACTGTTTACACCTTTACATTTAATAAGCCATTCTTCAAACTGACAGTCTCCTTAGTAAAATGTCAGGATAGATTTAGCTACTCTGTAGTGTATTTATTCAGTATTGCCCTCTTCATTAGTTTTTGTGTAATTGTGAATATGTAAAACATGTGAAGTGGACACCGTAGTAAACCATAGAATGGTAATATATAAGATCAGGAATTTAAGCTTTTCTCAGAGTTTTAAAAGGTGGCAGGTTTGAACTAAAACTCTTTTGGCTTTTTATCTGGGGTCCCTTATTTCTTTTGTGTTATGATTAAGTATAATAATTGTTATGAATATTTTTATTCAAGGGGTCTTTTCTGCTCTATCCATAATACAGTGATTTCCTGTTCTTTTCTCCCAATTATCAAGCCCTCACACCATTCCTTCTCTTCGAATACAGAGGGGGGCACTTTTTTAAATCCACAAGTAGTCAGCATAAACATTGGAATCCCCTTCTATTTTTTATTCCATTTTTCTCCATACCTGTCAGTGATCATTACATTTAACTGTAGTTGCCTCTTTTAAACCTGTTTCCTTCCATGCCTTTTTTTTTGGAGATAACATTTCATGTTATGTCACCTCTCTATAACAATTTTCTGATGTGTCTGAAAGGCAATGGGTTGTATACAAGTGAGTTATGAAAGCAGACTGATCAAAATTAATGAACCTAAGTTAGCCATGCCCATTACTTTCAGTGGGTACAGCTTATTAAACTTAACAATTGTCAAGAAGTGACCAGTGTGGCAACCCTGCCGCACCAAAAATGAAGAGGGAAATCCAGCTTTTGGGGGCAGGGAAACCTCAGTAACCCTTGTCTTACTGACATCTGATATCTGGCGTTAATAAAGGGAAGGGAGAGCATGCCAGGGCAGAAGGACATGGATCCAAAGGACATACTCCTGAAATTGGGAGGTGGAGCATAGACCATCCCTGGGCTGCTGTATGTGATTTCACTTCTGCAGGAAACAATGGAAAGGGGTTATTATTATTGTTGTTGCTGTTGTTAGCCTATGATGCTTCCCCAAACACTACTCAACACTCTCTGCTTTCCTTTCTGTTCTGTCCCCCTCTAAATATATTGTATTATTTGATATTGACTAACTACTAACCCCGGCACACAGGTATGATTCCTCTGAAATTGCCATACATCCTGCTAAGTTTAACAGCTTCTCTAGATCTGCACATTCACACATCTCTCCAGAGATTATACAAGTCATCAGTGTTTTGTTTTATATGAAATTGACAACAGGACACAGCCTGTGGATGAAGAAGAAAAAGAGCCATTAAATAAAAATTCGTCTGGAGACATATTACCCAGCTGCTCAAAGCCATCATAAACCTAAACCAGCATGTTAACCAACAAATACAGTCCCATGCCCCTCTGTTATATCAGAAATAAATTACATTGTTAATCTCAGGTGCACATGAAGCCCAGATTCAGGTGACAGGTAACTTGGCTTGGCCACATCCATGCAAACAGTCATTTAAACTTAAAACATTATGGCAGTAACAAATCTCCCCTCGCCCCAATATGCCTAGAGGTCACACAGGCTGTCTTCAGAAGCAAGAAGAATAGACTTCCCTTCTGTGCAAAATAGCATATGATGTAAAAATAAGGTACCCTTCATGGGCAGTAGTGGTCCATGGGCAGAAATGATTACCTGGCTTCCCAATATATAATTCCAATTCTTCCTTTCATGCTAAATAACCTGACATCAAATGATGCCAGCTAGCTGACAGGTGGGTGGTCATGCCTACCTGTTAAAAGTGACCTGTGGAGAATGGATCAGTTCTAGTTCTGGTGCATCAGTGGATCCAAGAGCAACATAAACAAGGAATGAAGTCCTGTCTCTGCAGTGGCCTCCTACCTTTGCAATTATCTCCTGTCTGAGGTCTGCTACAACAATACAGTGGTACCTCGGGTTACATACGCTTCAGGTTACATACACTTCAGGTTACAGATTCCGCTAACCCAGAAATAGTACCTCAGGTTAAGAACTTTGCTTCAGGATGAGAACAGAAATCGTGCTGTGGCGGCGCGGCGGCAGCAGAAGCCCCATTAGTTAAAGTGGTGCTTCAGGTTAAGAACAGTTTCAGGTTAAGCACGGACCTCCGGAACGAATTAAGTACTTAACCCGAGGTACCACTGTACTGCTGTCATTTCATCACATCTATTTGGCCAGGCTGCTACCTTTATTCATGGTTTTACACTGAGGGATTGAAATTCCAAATAGACCAGAGCCATCATGATACCTAAAGTAAACGCCTCCATTTGTGAGTGCCTCAACATAAGTAGGGAGCACAGCAATTAAACAAGCAATTTGTTCATTGTGTTTTAGAATGAGATAACCCACTCTCTCATTTGTTCTGAGAATTAAAAGTTTTCCAAGTCAGCATGCAATATACTTATCAGAGTGAATCCACAACTGGAATTCACTCCGCTCAGTGACTTCCCTAGCATCTGGGATTAATGAGCTCTAAAGTACAATGCCTGATTTGCCTTTTCAGGGTAACATTTGAGAAGATACATTCACTTAATTGAATAGCAGCAGTTGGGTAGATAGAGATTTAGTTTCTTTATCTGGCTATTCAGTTGTGCACTTTCAGAGGTGACATTTGCACAATCTATTAACAGTGAAGTTAAAACTACCACCTTGACTACCTACATATTAACCCATTTGAAGCCAAGCATTCAGAAATGATGGCATCTACTACAAAGTTAACACGAGAAAAAGGAAATATGGTCCTCAGGCACCCTACATAACTGGGACACATTGAATCCAAAAAGACTACTCCTAAATAGACATGGTTAAGATTGAAATTAAAAAAAAAAAATGTCCATTAGCACCTTAGAGACCAGCTAAGTTTGTTCTGGGTATAAGCTTTCGTGTGCACATGTCTTCAGATACATTGAAACAGAAGTGGAAGGGTGGGGTGGGGTTTTTCTAAGATGGGTAGTAGGAGATGGGTGATTGACTCAATGGATATGGTAAACCTGTTGACGACTGTTAACAACTGCAATTAGTCCTGCAGAAAAAAGTAAAGGATAGTATGCAGATGACCAAAAACAGCTTTAGCATATGTAATGAAACAAGAATCCAATATATCTATTCAGACCAGGTCTCTCCATAGGTTAAGATTGTTTCCATGACAAAGTTGTTTATTGTTCTGTTTATATTATTTTAAAATTGTTACTGTTTTCTTTTAGTTGCAAATATGTATACGCACCTATGTATGTGAAATTAAATAAAAATAATTTTAATTAATTACAAGATGTATTTCTTCCAATTATGCAATGCAATTCTTGGCAGTTTAAATATATCAAACTCTGCATGCAAATATGTATTTTGATGCACATTTAAATATGCATTTCAAAAGAGCACTCACATTTAAGTACATATTAAAATACACATTTTGAGAGGCTGCGAAAGAAAGAAAAAGAAAGAAAGAAAGAAAGAAAGAAAGAAAGAAAGAAAGAAAGAAAGAAACCTATGGATAAATGCAGAAATTGAATGGAACAGAGTTATGGATAGAAACATGCTAAAGTGACATGGAATGGATTAGAGAGATTCATCCTTCACAGCTTTAATCCTGGCAAAGCCTTACAGCCACAACCAGAAAATCTTTTCAGTCTATAGTGGTAAAGTATAAGCCTTTCAAATTGTGTGTTAAAAGCAAAACACAGGTAATAGATAACTAAATCCTATGCCCTTTTAAAATGTGGAGGGGTTTTTTTTTGGGGGGGGGGAGCTATTGAGTTATTGTTGTTTTTATTTTGATTATGTATTTTGTGTTTTTATATTTTGATTTTATTCTGTGAACCGCCCTAAGACCTGTGGGTATAGGGCAGTATATAAATTCAAGGAAGGAAGGAAGGAAGGAAGGAAGGAAGGAAGGAAGGAAGGAAGGAAGGTCTGTAGAGTCAAGGAAAGACCATAGGACTATTCTGGGGGGTGGGGAAATCACAATGACCTAGAAACCATACAAAATATATATCAGTGAGTATAAAGGGCAGTGATTAGAGTGTCGAACTAGGAGCTGGGAAACCAGAGTTGAAATTCCCACTCAGTCATAAAGCTCACTGCCTTAAGGCAGTCATTGTCTGTCCAATCTACTTCACAGGGTTGTTGTGAAGGGGAGAGAACTATGTATACCAGCTTGAGCCCCTTGGAGGAAAGGTGAAATATAAATGTAATAAATAAAGTAATATATTAAAATTCCTTAAAATATTTTTTCATATTTGCAGTCTTTTTCACTGTGAAATGAAATTACTCTAACTGAAGCTTGGCACGAATACAAGTGAAGATCAGATCTATGAGAAGAGCAGGTGACTCGCTGGTAGAATTTTAGGGACTAGGTCAAAAAGAAAATGAGTGTCATAGAAGGAATTTTCAAAATTAAACCAGGGAACAGAATAAATTGACAAACAGAGCATCATTTCAGAGGAATAATGTTGCAAATTAATCATTCAGCTATTGTAAATGGGCTGGGGTTTGTCTTTTGTCTGTGTTGTTTTAGCTTGCCATGTTTTCTATAGAAAGGGTAATTTTGGGGGAGAAATAAGACTGTCATTCTAAGCCTGTGGATGCTGTGAAAAACATGTGTGCATGTGAAGCACCAATCACACAATAATCATTGGTTTGAAAGCACCCACAGGATTTCTTGGGCAATTAAGGGAGTGACAGGACAAGGGTAAAACTCCATTAAACCTCTCTCATTCTGCAACTTATTGTGTGTTTGCAATAGTATCAGCAAAGGCTCTAAGTGCTTTGAGATGGGTGCCTATGCAAGTTTCTAAATAAATTAATAATAGAAATTATATGATGGATGATTCTGAAAAGATAGATAGTACAAGCCTCCCATTACATCCAGAAGGCACTTCCTGCTGGTCATGTCACTTCGGATGCTTGAAAATAACTCTAATTAATCTTAAACATAATGTGATATATAATTCTTTGTACAGTCTGAAACAATAAGAAGCCCATTTGTCAAGTAACTGAGAGAGAGGAGAAGAAATTGGAATGTGCTGTAGGATGAAATTCCATTATTTGATCTCAAGGGGCATGATAGTAAGAGCCTGATTAATTCTGTACTAACAATAAACAATATATTCTGCTGTTTTAATAGAATATAAAACTGTCGCGTCAGTATGTTTGAGCTTTGCATACATTAAATTATCTCATCCATTTTGTGTAGCATGCAGGGGTTTCCTGTGCACAGATCACATTTTCAGATAGAGGAAGGGAAGGTGACTTGAGGCCCTCCAGATATTGTTGGATTGCAGCTTTCATCAGCCTTAACCACCTGGCCAACCACCTTGCTCACCTGGGCAAAAGGATTCCTGCATTGCATGGGGTTGGACTAAATGCTGGTGGTCCCTTCCAACTCTACAATTCTCTGATTCTATGCTCAATACATTGTATGAAAACTCCAACGTGGATCCAGTGTGCAGGCCCATTACGGAAAAGGTCCACAGTACCACCACAAACCTTCTGAACATAATGTGAGGAATGGCATATCCAACTGAAAGTTTGGAATACAACCTATCATATCATCAGTGGTTAAGTAAAGAGGCATTTAAATTCGATCAAGATCAACTTATGATTAAATCAGACATAAGGAACCTCAGGCCCAGGGGCAAAAGAAGAGCCTTTGAGACTCTCTCTGTGCCCTGAAACTCCTCTAATGCTTGTTGCTTGCCTGGACAGAGTATACAGATAAGAAACTAGCCCACTGGACAAAGGTAAAATTTGCACTGAATGAACTTCCCACTTTTGCCTCTTTCTCTGCTCGCCACTGGCATGTGTACCCTGAAAGGTTTCCCAGGATGGAATATGTTTCTCAACTTGGAAAATGTTCCCTACCTCTTATTTAAACAGTTACCATTCCTGTTTTTCTACAGTAGTAGCTGAGTAGCACAACCCAAAACAAAAATAGTAGCATAGCAGGGGGAAAGCAATTACAGTGGTACCTCGGGTTAAGAACTTAATTCGTTCTGGAGGTCCGTTCTTAACCTGAAACTGTTCTTAACCTGAGACACCACTTTAGCTAATGGGGCTTCCCGCTGCCGCCGTGCCACCAGATCACGATTTCTGTTCTCATCCTGAAGCAAAGTTCTTAACCCGAGGTACTATTTCTGGGTTAGCAGAGTCTGGAACCTGAAGCGTCTGGAACCTGAAGCGTCTGTAACCTGAGGTATCACTGTATACAAATCAATATTCGGAAGCCACGGCTATTAGAAGATGAAATGTATTCAGGGGGACGATTCAAACTTCAAGCATCAGCTTCAGATTACTAAATATACATACACTGGTGAGGCCTGGATGTGCAGAGACATATAATTTTACCCCTTTTGAGGCTCTTAAGTAATATGTGGCAATGGGCTGTATTGCTCTTTTTTTAGCTGCATTTCAAACTATATTTTCTCTAAAGTGCTTCTAAAATGTAGGCCAATTTTACTGGATACTTAATTTGTTGAATCAACAACAAAACAATAACTAAAAGAGACCTCTCTCTTTCCCTCTGATAAAGATTGAAACATACATCCCCATCATTGTATTTATTTGAAATGGCAGCTTAATACGCTGACAGTATTGTGACAGTCACAATATAGTGACTTTCTACAATAGTGAGGCATAAGTACAGGCCACCTATAACCTTTGAATTGTTTTAAGATGGAAATAGCACTCTGTTTTTCTGTGCAGCTTTTAGTGATGCACTAATAATAAGAGATTCCTTTAATGGAATAAAACACCCTGGTTCTGGCTTCTTCTTCCTGATGGAATGGACTGTTAATATACTTAGGACAGAAAATATATTTGGTGCAATTAATTCCTTTCTTTATGTTCTATTTATCCATCCAATACATGTGTTTATTCAACAGCCAGAAATGCAAAAATTGTGCTGCATTTTGTATAAATGAAACCCTGCTTTATATTCCCCCCTTTCAGTTAACACTCTGCCAGGTGTTCATGGACTTTCTTTTAGTTCTTCTAATGGCGGCGAAGCAAAGTGATCTTTTCATTTCCTAAATATACCACAACTAGAGCAAACATCACAATATTTAGTTAATGCACAGTAATGTCTGTACTGCATATTAAACTAACTTCATTTGGTGATAGTATATCCATTAGTAATTAAAGCAGGCGAGATTGAGGCTATATAATGCTCTGGTGGGGCTCTTATCAGCTATGAAGATAAGAGCCATACCAGAACATTTGTCAGTGCCTCTTTTCCTGGGTGTCAGGTTTGCTTTTGGGGGTTTTTCAGCGTGTTGCTCTTTCCTCATTATATGTGCATTTTACTGTGGAACATGGGTCAAGTTTAATGGGTGACTCTGGAAATATTTTCCCCAGTGGCTAACACAACCTGCCCACTTGATCATAAATCTCTGAGGCAGCATCACTGTTGAGACAAGAAGACCCAAAGGGTGAAGGAGCAGACAGCAATGTTTCATAGATAGGTAGGTAGGTAGGTAGATGTAATTGCAGTTATCACACACACACACACACACACACACACACACACAAACTCATCTTCTCATCACAACCCTGAAGTTAGACTCTCTCTGAAGCACATAACAATACTAGAGAAAAATAATTAATAGGAACATTGTTGCCAGTTCTTGCAATTTCATTACAGGTCAACTTTTCAGCATTAGGTGAAACTTACGATTAAGTAGTGGGGATCTTCACTTCCAAAAAATCCATTGCATTCATTTTCAAGAAAAGATTGAAAATTAAAACTTCTGAGTTCCCTAAAGAAACCATTAACTATGGTTTACTGTATGAACCTCATCTTTCTGAAAAATGATTTTAAAAATCTAGAGACTCTTTTCCCCCTGGGACTGGGTCATCTTGTGTTGCCCGACACGAGCCTGTGCAAATAAATGTCACATTATTATATTACATGTGGGAAAAAAGAAAACAGGATAAATATTCATTCTGAGTGTAGCCACTTGATTCAATCATAGCTGTCACTGGGTGTGTACTATTACAAGGCAACTCTGCAACATTTGTGCCCATTGCAGAATGAGTGCCAGGATGTCCATGCATGGGAATTTGCTGCCCTCTTCTCCATGCAATATCTCCCTGCATCCCAAATGAAGACCATGGTTCAGAAAAGCATGCAGAAAATGCTTTCCTTGAGTCACAGCTTTGCACTGCTCATAAAATTATATTTTATAGCTTCTTTGCTAGGTTACATAGAGAATGTGGACTCTTTACATGAAAAAGATTGTGTCTGTTTTGTTGCTGTATATTGTTTCATTCTCATGAAAAGCAACTCTTGAAAAATCCATTACGGGGGGGGGGGGCATGTATTCAGAGGAACATCCCATGGCAATGTTCAATCCAAGAGTCATTCCACTCTTGTGTTCATTAATGACTATTCTCTTTATCAGTCTCCTTGCTCAATTAAGTCTGATATGACTGAAACTTGGAATTGTGGTGAGAATTTAAAGTCTGTATTGCTCAGCTGCTTTAATGTTTGACTAATGTACCATTGTTTTCTACCCAAATTTATTCATCCAAATATGTTTAAAATTTCTTAAAGCATGTAAGGTATTATCCAAAGATAACCAATTTTTATACAGTCTTTAGTAACATTCATAGTAACTGGGACACTGGAAAAGAAGGGGGGAAACAATGGGATTTTTTAAAAGGTTGTATTCAAAACTCTTCAAAATTAATCAGAATTATGTCATTGTCCTCTATTATATTAATATTTTGAGGTTTGACTTCACCCCCAGAGAGACACTCCATTGTCTCTCAAGGAAACAGATGCCAAGAACATTCTGAGGAAATTATTCGTATTCGTACATAGCTTTTTATAATTTTCATAAAGTAGATAACTATTATTCCTATTGTACCACCTGGGAGAAAAAGCTGAAAAATAACTTGTCCCAAACTACTTAAGCTGAAATTCTATACAAACGTTCCTGAGAATAAGATTCATTGACCTCCATTGGATTGAATTCTAAAGAGATATGCCTAGGAGTGCACTACACTTGAAGAATGGTTTAGACTCAATGAGTGGTATTTTTTCCAGCTTGAGTCCAACACACAGTTATCTATGTTGCTGCTGAAATGCCCAAATAGCTCATAATTTCTTTTTTCAAAAAAACCCCACACATCTGGATGAATCAAATAACAAATTGACATGGACCTTCACAATAACATAAATTTATGTTCAGTTTATTTCTTAACCAGACACAGTCATGTCAGTTCAGCAGCTTCTTCCTGCACAAGAGTAGCAATGTAGCCAAACACCTTTCTTGTCACCTCAGTGGGCCACTTCTTTGTACAGATAGAGCTATGTGTACAAAGAGTTGAACAGTCTCTTCTTTAGGAACAGATATGTCCCTGGGGAAACCTGTTGTTTACCGCTGAATTGGAACAAATGGGGAAAGTAGTGGTACCAAAGAAAGCTACCTGCTTGGATATGGACCTAGAAATCCTGAACCTGTGCCTTGAAGTAGACTTCTCTGTTTGTACAGAAGAAGTTAACTTCTCAGACCTCTGCCTAGAATTTGCAGCAGAAAATAAAGTGTGAATGAGAAATTAAAGCCTGCTCCCACTCCATTTTGTGATGCCAAATGACAACTTAATGACATACAAATTCCATTGGAGTAAATCTGATCAATATGCTATTAAGGTTACCCACTGATCTCCTAATATAAAGCTTACATACACCCCAAAGCAGTCCTCAAATATGGAACTCTGGTTGCTAGCCACAGAATTCCACATCCTGAAACAGAAAATGCAAAGATCCCAACATGGAATTAAGATTATTCGGTTTATAATGCAACAGATTTATTTAAGAAAATATAGCATATCTCTGGTAAAAATCTGGTAAAACTAATTTACTTTAGAAGCTAGCCAGTATCTTTTAAAGTTATCTACAGTAGAGTTAATTATAAATTGTGGCGAATCATTTTCAGAATGCCCATAATGTTTCATTAATGCTATAATTGTTGTTTCCTCCCCAAGGTCAATCCTTTTTACACTAAAGTACAATTGCAAACTTCAAATCATGAAAATAGGAGATGGTGCTACTTAATTATTTTTTATGAAGGGGAAAAAACTTTTAATGGCCATTTGACTTCAATATAAACCAAGAGTCAAACAAAGAGAGATGAGCAATTTTTCAGAATGGGAATTAATATTCATTAGGCAATAAACGCTCTATAAAACTGATTTAAACACAAAATCTGACCCAGAAATTAAGAGAGATAATAGACCAAATAATGCAGACTTTAGTAAAATGAACAATACCATATTTGCCAGTAGTCCTACTTTTATTAACAGGCTATGCAATTTGACTGAATGGAATCTTAAACATCTTTAAAAACTGATTTATGGCAATTGTGTGCGTCACAGTTAGTGATTGGCAAACTCTGCTCAGCTGGCCTCAAAATCCATTAGCTGTGTGTCTTCCCACCACTCCTTTCCTGGACAATGCTTGAGAAAAATCCATCAAAAATTTTCAACAATGGTAAAATAAAAATTGAAAGGTAAGTTTTTGTTTTCTTGATGAGAAAGGGAGTTTTCTACCCCCAATTTCCACTAAACTACTGTAGATGTACAAACAGGGGGTTAATTTGAACACCCTCACATATTCAAAGAACATGTGAGGAGGTTGAAAGGATGAGTGGGATAATCCCATCCTTCTACCAGTATGCTTGCTATTATATTATCCACCCTTTACCCTAAGGTCCTAGGGGAGGATATAGCATTAGAAACAATTTCAAAAACAATTTTAAACAACTTGTGGTCATGCTTCCATTACCCAATAAGTCCATAAGAGGGTCTCTGTGCACAAACCAATGTTTGTACCCAGAGCTCTTCCATGCACAGGTGGGTAGGGGGCATAATTTGTCCAGGCACCCTCCTCATATATGAATATATGGTCCTTCCTTACAGATGCTAAATGCATGGTCAAGTGGCACGGTGAAAGAAATAGAAGGATGAAAGAAATAGAAGGATGCTGCAAAGCAAGTGTTATTTCAAGGCTATTCCAATTTGTATCACAACTTAGAAAAAGGTAAAGTAAAGGTACCCCTGCCCGTACGGGCCAGTCTTGACAGACTCTAGGGTTGTGCTCTCATCTCACTCTAGAGGCCGGGAGCCAGCGCTGTCCGCAGACACTTCTGGGTCACGTATCACAACTTAGAACTACATGCAATAAAGTCATCCTGTTAGCACAAGGACTTCCACTTGCACAATGGAACTTTTCCTCAGTGTCCTCTCCCTGGATGCTTCCAGCACCCGTCAACACCTGCTCCAGACAGTTTGGGTGGTGGTGGTGGAGGAGAGACCTCAGAACAGATTTGGGAGGGATACAAGGGGAAACATTCAATTTTGCAAGCAGAAGTCTTTGCAGGAACAGAGCATCTTTGTTGGATACAATAGTTAATTAGAATGCAATCTTAACACCACCACCACCAGTGTTGATGGCTTGGAGGTATATAATTAGGGTGGTGCTTCTGCTGCGGAAGTGCTGCTGGTGAAGCAGGCACAATTGTGGTGGAGGCAAGCAGTAAGCTCCTACCAGTGATTCTCTCACCAGTTGAAGACAGTGGCAAGTCCTGAAATGGGATGCTTCGGGTCAGGGTGCCAGAGGTTTGAAATCCATTGGACCCATGAATTCCCTGAGGGTCCTTCTACTTGGGTATCTAATCTTGTCAAGCCTGGAGATACCATAGCAAAAAAGAAGAAGGAACCTGATATCAACTTTCACCCAGGCTGGCATGGCTTCATATCCAGCAGTAGATCCAATGCTCTGCTCCACCTCACTGTTTGCAAGATCACTGTCTGCCTAGGATCATTCTGCTGAGCCCTTAGCTACAGGGGGGGGGGGATTCAAAACAACTTGCTCAGCAGCATACACTCTTTTTTTAAAAAAAGAAAACACCCATTTAAAATAGTTACAATTTTAAAATTTTAATGGATGATGTTTCCGTCTTTGAAAGACAACTGGACTTTGGGTTTCAGTCTGCATTGGTGAAGAATTTAGGTGATTTCAAAGTTTGCATCATATTTGAGGTAGGTTTTAATGAGCCTATGCAGTCTGATGGAATTTTGCCCACCTCTCTACCAGTGGGCTTCCCAGGGGGTCTTTGACTGGCTGCTGTGGAGAACAGGATGCTCAATTAGCTAAACTCTTAGTGTGGTCCAGAAGGATTCCCCTTACATTCCTAACTCTTACAAAAATAAAATGTGAGATCTAAAGCTTAATTAATACCACAAATTAATGCTTTCAGCTCCCCTTTTTACTACCATCCCCAGTGTTCTGAAATCAAAGAGACGGTGACAAACCACTGTCAGTTTTACCAATATTGCTCTGCTTGAGTTGACAGCACAGGAGTTTTTGAGGGTTAAGTTCATAAAGATCCCGAAATGCAAAACACTGTAGAAAGTGTGGGACAAACCTTTTAGACACTTCATCTTCCTGGCTCATCGCATTTATCATTTATGTGTCTCCCTTTTTTCTTCCCACGGTAGCTATTTTTTGCTGCAGCTCTGATGGTTTGAATGTTATGGAATGATGCTAAAATAAAAGGGCAGGAGCAGCTTGTCATGCTCCTTAAAGGTTCCATCAGCTGCCAGACTAGCCCTGGAAATGACTAACAGGCTGTGTTTTGGGGAGGTGTTTTTTTCACTTCAAAGATGATAAGTTAAGGTAATTGTTTTTATTAAGAAAATAAGCTTCAGACTACTCTAGGGGAAACACTTTTTTCTCATTATATTTTGTTTTAAGAGCACTGCATGATAGAAGTTGGGGGGATGAAATTGCTTTTCCAAGCACTTTACTGAAAATAATGCAATATTGCGTGCTGGAAAAGGAAGTAAAGATGAAGTATTCAAATTTTATTTGAGTATTCATAGAATCCTTAACCGTTTTGAAGTTGATAGATGACTGCAGCACACAAGTCACCTACCATCATACTGTTGTCAGTACAAAACTCGTTTTCTGTCTAGAAATGGTCTGCATACATGGGAAGGCCAAGTTCTGAGCAGACTGGGGCATACCATGTGCTGAAACACCAAGCCAAAGTCAGTGTGAAATTAGCCACCTCTTTGAATCCCATGACTGGGGCCCTCTGGGTTTTAAAAATAAAATTACAGGAACAGCAAGGGGCCCTGATCCAGATTGAAACCATAGTACACAGGGATTGGGGTTCAACCCCCCCCCCACCAACTATTTTCCATCTGAAAATTGCCTTCCCAAAGATCCTATTTGCATCAAATTGCTTTGCCATGATTTTCAGTGGAGAAACATGTGATGGAAAATATTGAACACCCATTATTCTATGCTACAGTTCTGATCTGGATGGGTAAAGTTGCTCTTTTTGTTTTGCTTTGGTCTTCTTTCTTCTGCATAGTGCTCCGTCCGTTTACTTAGCTGATTCTTATTATATCTGAAAGAGCAATAAGAAAGAAAGAAAGAAAGAAAGAAAGAAAGAAAGAAAGAAAGAAAGAAAGACAGACATATGCTAGTTATGCACAGGTGCCCTTTATGAAGCCCCTGAATTGGTAATTGTGTGTATAATTAATATCTCAACAGCTTGCTTGTCCAGTTGACATATCACTCCCCTCCCTTCTTACTTACCGTGTTTCACTTCTCTCTCTCTCTCTCTCTCTCTCTCTCTTCTGACTGGCGGGAGAAAAAAAACCTTGCCCAGTATTTTGCTGCAATCTATAGGCCACAGCGCTGTCGGGCAAAGGCGTCCTGTGCTTATTGGGCACAGAATGTGGCTTGAAATTAATGCTATAAATTAATCATATTCATTAATTTCAGCAGGTCTACTCTGAGTATGACTAGCATCAGAAAAAAAACCCATGGAACTATTCTACATTGATGGAACAGTCATGGCTAAAATAATCAAAGCTAAGGGTGTTTCCTTTTATGACAGATGTCTTTTCCAAAGGCAGGTCTATTGTGATAAAAAAGAAGATAATACAATCAAACATTTACATGTAACATTCAACCATTTGAGTGACATCTGGTAGGCTTTCCCTGGCATGATTAAAATTGCCCTGAATCAACTGGGTATGACAACTGTCAAGTAACTAACTGCATAGAGAGACAAGCACGCAGTTGAAGTTTCCACTAGCAACCATTCTGCTAGGAAAATATGAGGATGAGTCCTAAAATGAAATCAGGGCTAGTTATTGTTTTGGATTAATTAAGATTAAGCACATGAGTGTGACATTTTGCATTTGACTTCATAGAATGTTTAGATTCTAATTTGTAGGCTATATGAACTCAAAACTTCTGCCTTTACTTTTTCTCTGTTTTTTAACTGTCTCAAAGGACTAATAAGTATTAATTATGGAATGAACATGGTTAAAAATAGCTGAGAGATTTTAGTTAATAGAGCATAGCATGGAAGTAAAATATATGCCAAAAATATGCCGGTTAGATCATTAAGACCTTGGCTTAATGTTTGGCCAAGTAACAAAACTACATAGCTTAATTTGTCCCCTGATCTTTAGGATTCCATCCACTTTCCCCTTAATTTTCAGTGTTTTGAAAGAATATAGATATATAAATTAAACTGTCTTCATGTGTTAATCATATGAATGAGGTTACACACAATTAATGGGAAGGAGGTCATGAAACGAGTCCCACTGTCCAGCATAGTATGACTTCCCTAGTCTTAAAGTCTGAGTATGTTATGTGCAGGGACAACACATTTATTTGCAGATTTCTATTTGCATAGGCTTTCTACATGAAATGAAATGTCAATCAAGAAGGCTTGTGGCTCACAAAGAAGCATATGCATGTAGAGATCTACACACTTAGGCTTTCCCCCTGCAAAGGTCTACACTCAAAATATGGATCTCAGTTGTGGAAACTGTGTAGTGTCCAGGCCAGGGACACAGCCCCATTTCCCCTTAATCATGTAAAGATCCCTTCATGCAATTACTGTGTGAAAGCTCTTTTGTGAAATATGTAGATGTTGCTTCTCCAACTTTTCTAGTGCTACTTCAGTCAGGAACATTGATGTGGGTGGTAATGCCATGGAGCACAGCCATTCCCTCAGTCAAGTCTGCCAATTTCTTCACTGGATTGTAGTATGGGAAATAGGTCTCAAGCTACGTGAATGTGGACAGTGTTGTTTAGGGATGAATTTACCGCCTCTCAGAGCAAAGCCTTCCACACAGGCTTACATACATAGATAAAACATAAAATTAAAACAAGAAAGCTAAACGATTAAAACAACAATTTAAAAACATTTTACAGCCTAGCCTGACACTCATAGAAAACCATTTGAAATGATTTTAAAAGTCTAATTTTAATTTACACTAATGTGAAACCAATCTAAGTGACGTATAATGTCTAATTTTAATTTTAACTCATCTCCCTTTGCAGTTCATGTGTGCTTCAAAGTGTCTTGGTTATTTTTTTATTTTAAGGCTGAATGAAAGTAGCTCCTAAAATTCTCCTCTGCAATCAAAACTCCAGTGTTGGAGAGGGCTGAAAGGAAATATATATTCTCTCTCACTCTTTTTGTGTGTGAGATAGGAGCATGCCACAGGACCTTCCGTTCCCCAAACATTATGAGGGCAAACTACACAACCCTAGAGTTCATTTTCCTCCCAATGGAATTAGTAGAGAAATGGGGTTTTTTAAATAAATAAATAAATACCTGGAATAAGAGTGGAGGGGGGGAAGTGTTCAACCACTTCCTGCTCTGCCTGCACAAGCCCTGCAGGGTATAGGAAAATGTGGTTTGCCCATATTCAGTTCTCTCCTCACCTTTTAATTGTTCCATTAAAGTTGACTGAAACTCTATTGTTAGTTTACATTCATGGATTAAGGATTCAAGAGACTAAAATGAGGAGGAATAGGGCCCAAGCCTATTGCTTCCTTCAATAATATCAAAATAAAGTTAAACAATATTACAGCTCAATGCACAGTTGTGGCCAAAATTCACAGACGGCACAATGGAGGAGGCCATTTTGCCAAAATTTTTCTAGGGGAAATCATATACAGTGGTACCTCAGGTTAAGAACTTAATTTGTTCTGGAGGTCCGTTCTTAACCTGAAACTCTTCTTAACCTGAAGCACCACTTTAGCTAATGGGGCCTCCCGCTGCCTCTGAGCCACCGCTGAGCAATTTCTGTTCTCATCCTGAAGCAAAGTTCTTAACCCGAGGTACTATTTCTGGGTTAGGGGAGTCTATAACCTGAAGCGTCTGTAACCTGAGGTACCACTGTATTGTTGTTTCCCCCCTATTAAGGACTAGAACTACATCGGCCTCATATATCTGAACCGAATTTCGTATTTCATTGTCATTTGCCACAATACTGATGATATATTTTCACTTTAGTAACACTCTGTTTCAAGCCTTGATGATAAATAATAATACTTATTCAAATGTCATAGGAAGATGGTTTGGAGGAGGTTACAACAATCCAGCTTCTTACTCTATTATGTCTCGCTGCTCATACAAGCGATTACATACTCACACCAGTGGATCATGTATAGAAGATCTTGTTCTATCTGAATGGGCTCTAAGATCAGAAGAACGAATTTAGCAACAGATACAGATTGCTGCCAAACCCTTGTAGGAAAGACAGCTGGATTGTTGTGCTTTCCTTTTGCTACCCGCTTTCCTCAGTAGATTTTTAACCAGCAGAAATACAGTTTGAAAAAGCAGCTGGGGGGTGTTGCTGGCAAAGATGAGTTTGTGGGCAAAGCACTGAGTAACATCTACCTGGTCTCTGCTGCAGACCTGCTCCTCACCTCACTGCTTTGCAGCTGTTCAGTGAAGACCCAAGTTCCCACACACAGGTTCTGCCACCAAAATTGTAGTTCCAGTCCAAATCCCACTGAAATCAATCAAATTAGAGCACAGTTGTTTAAACTTAATAGGATTTAGTGGTGGCTAATGTTTTCTGGATTGGACCCAACTAGCAGACAGCAGAACATACATTTTGTTTCCCTTTGTCCCTCTGTTCCTACACTCTCCATTTCAATAGATTTATTGCAAATTATATAACTACTTTGTGTAAAGGTGTAATTTTGGGTGATTTCCTTATTCTTTACTTTGCTCACCATAAACCTTGCCTGATATTAAATTCTTTGATCAAATATAATTCACTTTCTAGCACACAGTTGAAATTGCACTATAAAATGTCTTAATGACAATGATATCATCAGCAACGAACTAGTGAAACCTTTCAATGACTATTATAAGGTACCTTTGTCCCTTGCTCTGGGTACCCGATGGCAGGGAAAGCTCACAGAATGAGGAATCTGTAGACATGGAGACTAAAGTATATAAATACATAGAAATAATTCACAAATTCAGTCAAGCAAAAGATTCTGAGAACCTTAATGTTTCAGTATAATATTTTATTATATAACTAGAGCAATAAAAACATACAGATCTGTAATACAAAATTTTATTGTTGTGGTAATAAAGTGAATAAGCTTTTAGCAAAATTACTTTCTGGCTTTCCTGAGCCAAGAGCCATTTTCTTTATAATAATCCAAGAAAGAAACTGCTTATTTACTGAAGAGTCTTTCTATCTCTAGCTGTTTTTATCAGGTTTGTTAATAATTTCAAGGCACCTTTATAGACATAAAGCTAATTTGTTCACATTTCTAGCCTGACTCATCCTAAGTTCTTAGAATGGCAATAATGGCTTAAACAAAGTCTATATATGTATTCAAACTTAGATGAGAAATATTCTTATGTGAGCTCAGAAACCAGCCAATTTGACATGCAACAGCCTGCAAACTCCCCATCCCCCATCCCCCATACATCATACTATTAACTCGATCCATGTTAACTCACTATGTTAACTATGTTAACATAATCAAGCAATATTTCCCTGGATATAATTTACTATCCACCCAGGCCACCCTATTTGCACAGAAAGAATATGTTCTACTGAGACCCCATCAACCCATTATCAATAACTGAGACCCTTTTCACATCTCATTTGCATCTATCCAGTGGTCTGTTCCTTTCCAGAGCCCTGTTGTTAGTTATTATTTAAAGAAAATGTGCATGTTATTAGTGTTGGCGCAGAATTTTCCTGTGTGTGAGAGAGGGGGGGGGGAGAGAGAGAGAGAGAGAGAATATGATGCAGTCTGAAAATGTTTGAGGTATAAAGCTAAGAATGTTGAATTATCTTTTCAGAAACTGAAATGGGGGCCTAAATTGCCACAATTTTCATGTTCATCAAAGGTCAGGAATGGAAGTCATGAAAGTGAATACAAGTGTTTTGTTTTAGTCTGAAAAGCTGCAAATACTTTTGTTAATTTCTGCATTGTTTTTTATTCTTCCATTAAAATGCATTGACATTGGTTATGTAGTTAATTACATATTAAATTACACTAGTTTCAGCCTGAGCAGTTAACAAGATGAACATAGGTTCTAGTTGAAACTGAATTGTAGAGAAACAGAAGCAGCGCTGTGTGAGGAGAACCTGAGCTTACAGGGTTAAACAGCTCAGAGT